>NC_134697.1:52919184-53626684 GCF_050947455.1 Rhinoderma darwinii | reverse complement strand
AGCATTCTTTGACGAAAGCAAAGTTTGAAGGAGAAAATTATTATTTCAAATAAAAATCATTATTTCTAACCTTGTCAATGTCTGGACTATATTTTCTAGTCATTTTGCAACTCATTTGATAAATATAAGTGTGAGTTTTCATGGAAAACACAAAATGTCTGGGTGACCCCAAACTTTTGAACGGTAGTGTATATATGTGTGCACGGTTGATTTCAGGAAGGGGTTAAGATGAGGACAGTAAATGTCCAGCAGAAAAATTTGTAAACTCTGTGCTTGCTTTTTAGGAGTTGTGATGGCAGTGTCTTTGCTGTGCATAGACTGTGCTATTAACGTGAATATAAACCCCCTAGAGATCAATGGTGTTACTTGCAAATTAATAACAATTGTATGTTTTTTATATTTTATATTTTTTCTCCTGAGGTTACAACTCATCCCACCAATGAATATCATAACTCTTCAGCTAATAATAGGGAATCGGTTTAAACGTAATATAATCTTTAACATGCGCACAAACTAGAGCTTTAGGGCATGACCACACGTGGCGGATTTCCTCCGCAACTGTCCGCATCAATGCCGCACCTAATCCGGGTTGCGGATTACGGCTGCGGATCTGCACAAAATGTGCAGAAAATTGATGCGGACTAGCTGCTGCGGACTGCGGGAAAAGTGCTTCCCTTCTCCCTATCAGTGCAGGATAGAGAGAAGGGACAGCACTTTCCCTAGTGAAAGTGAACGAATTTCATACTTACCGGCCGTTGTCTTGGTGACGCGTCCCTCTTTCGGCATCCAGCCCGACCTCCTTGGATGACGCGCCAGTCCATGTGACCGCTGCAGCCTGTGCTTGGCCTGTGATTGGCTGCAGTCGTCACTTAGACTCAAACGTCATCCTGGGAGGCCGGACTGGAGACAGAAGCAGGGAGTTCTCGGTAAGTACGAACTTCATTTTTTTTTACAGATACATCTATATTGGGATCGGTAGTCACTGTCCCGGGTGCAGAAACAGTTACTGCCGATCGCTTAACTCTTTCAGCACCCTGGACAGTGACTATTTACTGACGTCTCCTAGCAACGCTCCCGTCATTACGGGAGCCCCATTGACTTCCTCAGTCTGGCTGTAGACCTAGAAATACATAGGTCCAGCCAGAATGAAGAAATGTCATGGCAAAAAAGCAAGACGCATCCGCAGCACACATGACATGTGCATGACAGCTGCGGACTTCATTGCGGAACTTTGAATCTCCATTGAAGTCAATGGAGAAATTCCGCCATGAGTCCGCCACTGCTCCGCAACAGACAGAGCATGCTGCGGACACCAAATTCCGCTCCCCAGCCTATGCTCCGCAGCGGAATTTTACGCCTCGTCTAAACGAACACTGCTAAATTAAAGTGTAAGTCAATGGACAAACGGCTCCGCTGCGGATTAACGCTGCGGAGTGTCCGCAGCGGAATTTAAGTGAAATTCCGCCACGTGTGGTCATGCCCTTAGTTGGAAAATAAAAACTCCAGTAAATAATGTGCAATAAAATGAGGTATATTGTCATTTCTCAATAATTTTTCCCTTTTTAGGAAACAGCGGTGTTCGGCCAACCAGCTCCGGAAGCACAATCTCTGATAACATCAAGAGGAGATTATTATTCCATCATGTGCTCGGCCGAGGAAGTTTTGGAAAGGTCCTGCTGGCGGAAGATCCATCTACCCACAAGCATTTTGCTGTTAAGATCATCAGCAAAAGAGCCCTGCTTGCTGAAGGTGATGAGGAGTACGTGATGGTGGAGCGACGCGTTTTACAGCTGGCATCTGGGTGCCCCTTCCTTGTCCACGCAGACTTTGCATTCCAGACCAAGGTACAATAGTGACTACATAATATTAGGAAATGCCATTTTGTGGACCACAAACGTCACTGCCTCATGGACCCCACTGGTGTCATCTTCTGACATTTATTCAACAAGACAGAAGATGATGTTCAATTTTCTCATTGACTGAATCAAAAAATGTAATTTGCAACACTGCTGATGTCAGGGGTGCATATATATCTTCACAAGCTACTGAAAGGGTGTGACACTTAGGTCAGATTCATGTGAACGAGTGAAAACTTGGATGTGAAAAACGTCAGTTTTTCACGTCCAAGTTGCACCCTTGTGGGACCTGTTCCCCTTAGGCCCTGTTCACACAGAGTTTTTTGCAGGCAGAAATATTTTACCTGCCTGCACGCTGTTTGCCTTGTTTTCCGCTGCATTTTTCGTCCTCAACCATTGAGCGCTGTGCGCAAAAGATGATGTGAAAAATGCTTTCTCTGCTTCCCATTGATGTCAATGGGAGGTCAGAGACGGAAATGCCCAAAGAAAAAGCATGTCGCTTCTTTTTGCCGCGAGCGTTTTTTCTGCTCACGGGAAAAAAACGCCTCCGTCTCCCATTGAAATCAATGGGAGACGATTTTGGCAGTTTTTTGCCGCGGTTTCCGCTGCATAATCTGCGGCAAAAAAACCTCTGTGTGAACAGGGCCTTACTGTGAAATTTCAGAAGTGCATACTGTAACTTTGAACCCCAGTGTCTTATTAGAGGTGTCTCATATATTCATCAAATGAACAGTGTTTTGCAGTCCAAATAGAGTCCTTGTTACATGGAAAATGTAGACAATAAAACATCCATTTACCATGTAGCCTATACTTATACTGAACTATTCTGCAATAAATGTGTAGATATTAGGATGGCTTTACCATGTACACATATATACTTATATGTCTCTACTATATAACAGATGTATGTGCTACTTGGGCTGGAATACGTGAGCTGCGGGAACTTTAACAACTTCTTGCTGATGAAGGGGCAGCTTGATATCTCCAGTGCAAGGTAAAGTTTGATGTCAATTACAAATCTGATAATAACGGTAAATAAATGAGATATAAGATCTGCGTTGTTTTATGTTCTTTATGAATTTCTTAGCGTTTCTTGTGTTATTATCAGAATACTACAATCCTTCGTTGTTTTTTTGCCAGATTCTATGCCGCTGAACTCGTCTGTGGTATCCAGTTCCTCCACTCTAAAGGCATCATCCACAGGTTATTACATTTGAATTGTTTTTTATTGGATTCACACTCAAGTCTGACCTAAAATCAGCCATTTTCCAAAGTTAACTCATTGTTGGATAAACTTTGCAAACAATATTTTTGTTTTACATATTCGACAGAGACCTTAAGCCCGAGAACATCTTGGTGGCTGAAACGGGCCACATTAAGATCACAGATTTCGGTCTCGCAATTGACAACATGCATGGAGACCGAACAGCCACCGAATACGCTGGAACACCAGGCTACATGGCTCCTGAGGTGAGAAGAATAGAGATTTCCTATTTTTTCCACAAATTAACGCACATTACAATCCCACTGCAGTGAATGGGAAATTCAGAAAACAGACTTATAGATCCAAAGAACTGCTGAGAATCAGATAACAAAGGGGCACGGTGCTTAGCGGAGCGCTGTGACCCCTTTTTTGAGTGATTAGTGGGAGTCATCAGCTAGATAGCCCTTTAGTGTTATACAAACTGATTATATAGAGCGATATATATTAGCATGGTGATATAACAGTCGTGGGACTTCTTCACCAACTTAGTAACTATTCTCTTTTTCATGATAGATTCTGGCTGGGAAGGAGTATAACGCCGGGGTGGACTGGTATTCTTTTGGTGTCATCTTAAAAGATATGGTTACCAGCGAGTGTACGTACCATCATGCACTAGTTGATGAGACATACTCCGGCATTGAGAACATCATTAAACAGGTCAGTAGTCTCACAAGTTATTAGTACTATGGTTTCTACAGTTTTATAGTAGTTTACACTGTGATAGTACATGGGCTGACGACTGCTTTATACATACATGACAGCTGTACGAGTTTATAAGAGGAAACAGATTTTCTCCAATTCTCCCACCAACATTTGAAATCTCCCTACCGGGGCTGGATAAAAAGGTGCTAGCTTAACCTCTTGAAGACGACTGCCTTCCAATGCCTGAATGTCCACAACAAAATATCAATTTTTGCAATGCCACATTTTAAGGGTGAATACTTTTTTTATTTTATACTTTGGGCAAATATTTTTATTATCTTTTTTTGTCTTCTTTTTTTTTTGGGACAGATGGGGCTTTAATGTGGTACCAAGATAGAACTGGTGTCTTTTCATTTTTTACATTTTTTTTAGGGGAAATTGGAAAAAATTGGAGAAAAAGTATACATTTCCTTAATGTTTTTCTTCTGTAATTTAACATAATTAGTTTAAATAGACAAATTCATATCACAAAATAATCCCGCCCTCACCTGTCTATAACAATACCAAATATGTGCACTTTACCCAAACTACGTTATCGCTATAACACCCAAGATCAAAGGTTACCATTTTTTTCTGTGCGCCTCCTACCTTTAGATGAGGGGTGGGGAACCTTTTTTCTGCCAAGGGCCATTTGGATATATAACATCATTCGCGGGCCGTACAAAATTATGAACTTAATAATGCCCCCCCATAGCTGCCCCCACACAGTATAATGCCCCAATAGCTGCCCCACAGTATAATGCCCCCATAGCTGCCCCACAGTATAATGCCCCCATAGCTGCCTCCACGGTATATTGCCACCCATAGCTGCCACATACAGTATAATGCCCCCATACAGTATAATGTCCCCCATAGCTGCCCCATACAGTATAATGCCCCCTTATAGTATAATTCCCCCCATACAGTATAATGCCCCCCATAGCTGCCCCATACATTATAATGCCCCCATACAGTATAATGCCCCCCATACAGTGTAATGCTCCCTATAGCTGCCCCATACAGTATAATGCCCCCATACAGTATAATGCCCCCATATATTATAATGCCCCCATATAGTATAATGTTCCCCATAGCTACCCCATACAGTATAATGCCCCCATACAGTATAATGCCCTCCATAGCTGTCCCATACAGTATAATGCCCCCATGCAGTATAATGCCCCCCATAGCTGACCCATACAGTATAATGCCCCCATAGCTGTCCCATACAGTATAATGCCTCCCTTAGCTGTCCAATACCCAGTATAATGCACCCTTAGCAACTACCATGTGAGCTCCCCTCCCATACCCAGTATAATGCCCTCCATAGCTGTCCCATGCAGTATAATGCTCCCCACGTAGTATAATGCCCCCCATAGCTGCCCCATACAGTATAATGCCCCCCATAGCGGTCCCAAACAGTATAATGCCCCCATAGCTGTCCCAAACAGTATAATGCCCCATAGCTGCCCCATACAGTATAATGTCCCCATAGCTGTCCCATACAGTATAATGCCCCCCTTAGCTGTCCCATACCCAGTATAATGCCCCACCAGCAGCTGCCATATGAGCACCCACTCCCGTACCCAGTATAATGCCCCCAATATGTTCATACCTAATAGAAAAGCAATAACATAACTACTTACCTATCCCCACGACAGGTTGCAACCCCTATAGCTACTCCACTGGCCGGCCCGGGAGTGGACCAGTCCGGTCACCTGACCTCACATCACTAACTCAGGTCTGGTGACTGGACTGATTCACTCTTGGGCTGTCACGCACTGATGTCACTCAGACGGCCGCCGCATTGCTTGGCTCCTAAATGTGAGTGAGTAGGGCGGAATCACGGCGGCAGCGGGGGTCAGAGTGAGGTCGCGCCTGTCCATGGCCCGCGGGCTGGACGTTCCCCACCCCTGCTTTAGATTGTATGTGGGATCTGTAAATGGGTGCAAGGCCTGTATTCACACAGAGTTTTTTTTGCAGGCAGAAAAATCGAGGTCGATTTTGACCTGCCTGCACACTTTTTGCCACGTTTTTTGCCCACGGCCATTGAGCACTGCTGGCAAAAAACGCTGCAAAAACGGCTTTCTCTGCCTCCCATTGATGTCGATGTGAGGTCAGAGGTGGAAACGCCTGAAGAGAGGGCATGCCGCTTCTTTTTCCCACAAGCATTTTTTTCTGCTCGTGGGAAAAAAACCCTCCGCATCCCATTGAAATCAATGTGTAAACTAGGCCTATGAGTAGATAGGGGCAGGCTAAGGAGACAGAAACTAGTGGCAGGTAATAATTTGTGTGGATTTGAGATAACAGATTCTGCGATATGGACGCATAATATATGCGTCTATGTAAAATGCTTCCATGTCACAGATTTTTTATTTTTTTATCATTTATTTATTTTTAATTTTAATATATTTTTTAATTGATCCATATATATTTTTTTTATTCTTGTCTGGTGTAAGCTGGAATAACATGATGTGTGTCATCCCAGCATTTCTCTGAATGCAGATCACAGATTGTAGTGATTTAATACCTGCTCGCTACTAGATCACTATTAGCACATCATGTTCTCCCAGCTTGCTCTTCCTTCCCATCAGACTGTTGTAAGCCGTGATGCCATCGAGCCACCTGGTTTTTATGGCAGCAGCCCGATTGCAGGAAGGAAGCATTCTGCATTTGGTCCCCATTACAGAACATCATTCACTTTGAGCGCTCTGTTTAGCGTATTTTGTTACAAAGAGCTAATAATTTCAGCTCCCTGTCACTTCAGGAGGATCGGGCTGACACTCTATAATAGCACTTTAATAGAGCGCTAAGCAGCGTGATCTGCCATTAAAGGGGATCACATTTAATTACGTCGCTGCAACTTCAGATAAATGCTTCAGCGACGTAAATATTTAGATTAGCGACGTGAGGGGGTTAAATTACGTCTTCCCTCTGTCTGACCTGGCAGGAATGTTCAGTAATAGTCCTCCTGATGGTCTCTTGACAGGCAATTTATGCGTTCTAGGACTGCACCCTGAGTCCAGAATTCAGGAAAATAGTGATCGCTGTGATCAGGTCTTATTGTCTTTACTGTTTACAGTGATTAGTTTTTGCTTTCTCACTTTTAGCTCCTTCAGAAAGATCCTACCAGCCGCTTAGGAGCCATCGGTAACATCAGAGAGCACAGATTCTTTCAGCGTATTGACTGGGTCTCAGTGGAAGCCCTAAAACTGCGTCCACCATACATACCTGTAGTAAGTATATGGGGAGATATTGTTCCAGGTCCTAGAGAATCTTTATATACATTATATGTTGCTGAATTGATAGTACATAAGCGCGTCACTGGAAGTAAAGGAACATTTATTCTGATCTTAAAGGGGTATTACCTTAGCCATGTGATATGCCAGAAATGCATGATAGGTTGTGTCCCTAAGGATATGCCATAAATGTTTTTTTATGGGAATAACCCTTTAAAGCCAATTGAGCAAGGGTATCACTGGTTACTCAACACTGAAAACGCAACTCCATCCAGATCTTCTGCTCCGCAGATATTGCCCCTAATGTGTAGGTACATATTTTAGGACTATATTTTTACGGGCTTTTTAGGAAAAAAACACTTATACAGATTCCATCTTTCCCAAGAAAGTCTGATTATATTATAAAGGGAGTTTCTTACAATCCTATTACATTAGTATTATACATTTAGTATTTGTCCTTTTAGTATTAATCAGCATCATCAGCTGTAAATTAGGACTGTGATAATTCATCATAATCCTCATATCATAATGTTCTTTTGTGTTTTTTTTTACAGCCAACTAAACCTCGTCACCGTCCTAGACCATTCCAACTGGACAAAATAGCAGCGGCAGAGGCTAGAAAGACGCCTATATCACCGAAGGACCAGGCCGTGTTTAAAGGGTTTTCTTTCATCAACTGGGAAACCCTTGACAAGACACCAGCTCCATAGTCACCAGAGCAAGTTGTCCTCCTGAGCCTCTGGAAGACCATCAAGTGAAGGACAGAAGAATGAACGTCTTTTCCAGCATTAACCATCAAATACTGCAAAAATGAAGGTGACGATCGAGACGCAGAGGGACCCCGAGAGAAGACACTGAGTATGGAGTAGCCAGCAGATCCTCTCAGACGCTGGCGGTAAGTATAAGAGACTAAATATCTGCTCTATTATAATCATAGGCATGTGCAGTACTTTTTATCGTTACCGGTAACTGGATTTCCTCATGCCCATTAACAGCACAAGCTTTTGGTGCTGTCCTGGGCAAAGGGGAAATAACAAGGTGTGTGATGGCCGGCTATTAAGGGGTGGAGGAGGCCGGATTTTTTTTTTTTTTTTTCAAATTAACATCTTAACATGCCTATGATAATTTTACCATTACCGGTAATTGCATTTCCTCAAACTTATGACACTGCTATCATGGGAATGGGGAAAAAGGTGCGTGATGGCCGGCTATTAAGGGGTGGAGGAGGCCGGATTTTTTTTTTTTTTTATTAACATCTTAGCACATCCCTATGATAATTCTACCATTATTAATAATTGGATTTCCTCTCACTCATGACGGTGCTGTCATGGATGATAGGAAAAAAAGGTTTGTAATGGCTGACTATTAAGGAGTGGAGGAGGCCAGAGTTTTTATTTCTTAATATAGATATAACGCTGTCCCGGACACCACAAGACGTAGTAGCCTGCAGAACTGCACAGCCCCAGATGTAAGTGGAAGTCTCAGAGCAGCAGTGTTGCTTAACAAGCACATTACATTAGAAAGACACTGAGGATGGAGACGCAGATCCTCTCAGACGATTACGGTATGTTTAAGCGCCAAAATATCTGCGCTCTATTATAATCATAGGCATGTGCAGTACTTTTTATAGTTACCGGTAACTGGATTTCCTCATGCCCATTAACAGCACCAGCTTTTGGTGCTGTCCTGGGCAAAGGGGAAATAACAAGGTGTGTGATTGCCGGCTATTAAGGGGTGGAGTAGGCCGGATTTATTTATTTATTTATTTATTTCAATTATCATCTGAACATGCCTATGATAATTTTACCTTACCGGTAATTGCATTTCCTCATACTTATGACATTGCTGTTATGGGAATGGGGGAAAAGGTATGAGATGGCGGCTATTAAGGGGTGGAGGAGGCCGGACCTTTTATTTTTTTTAAATTATTATTATTAACAACTTAGCACTTAACATGTCTATGCTAATTTTTCCCAATATTAGTAATTGGATTTTCTCACACTCATAATGGTGCTATCACATAGGATAAGAAAAAAGGTGTGTGATGACTGACTATTAAGGAGTGGAGGAGGCCAGAGTTTTTTTTTTCTTAAAGAGGCTATGTCACCAGTTTATAACTTCTCTATCTCCTACCTAATCTAATAGGCGCTTTGATGTAGATAACTACTGTTTTGTCTTTTTTTAAAATAAAAAACGTTTATTATTATTATTATTAAGTGATGAACATTTTTCGATGAATGCAAATTTTTTCTAAATGCCCAACTGGGTGTTTTTTTTCCATTCACCAAGTGGGCGTTGTATAGAAAAGTGTATGTCGCTGACCAATCAGTGTCATATACTTCTCTTCATTCCAGCCCAGCTTGATTCACAGCACAGCGAGATCACGCTGTGACTTGACTTCCTCCCGCAAGTCCTTCACCGTAATGATGGAAGACTGAACAGACATCGCCTCCAGCCGCTGCAGATTCGGATAAACGTCCTGGCACGGCTGGAGCCGATGTCTGTTCAGTCTTCCGTCGCTCCAGTGAAGGACCTGCGGGAGGAAGTCACATCACAGCGTGATCTCGCGAGATCGCGCTGTGCTGTGAATCAAGCTGGGGTGGAATGAAGAGAAGTGTATGACGCTGATTGGTCAAAAAAACAGTAGTTATCTACATCAAATCGCCTATTATATTAAGTATGAGATAGGGAAGTTATAAACTGGTGACAGAGCCTCTTTAATATAGACATAGTGCTGTTCCAGATCAGCACAAGACGTAGCAGCCAGCAGACCTACACAGCCCCAGACGTAAGTGGAAGACTTAACTAACACATTTCATTAGAAAGACACACAGGATGGAGAAACAGATCCTCTCAGATGCTGGCGGTAAGTATAAGCGCCGAAAAAGCAGCTGAGTAGTGTTGGAAAGTTGCTGGGCTTGGTGCCGGCAGAACTTGCTGGACTGGCTGGTTATATGGCAGTGCCTACAAAGCTCCTCATTACATCAAGTATCCTCTAACAGTGCAGAGCGTGGAATCCTAGCGTGAATTCGTGGGTAAAGAGCAGGACAATTTGGGGGCTTTATATCAGACCACCTTGCACTGCGCTCTTCCCATCTTCTAATTGTTGAGCAGAGGAGGCAGTGTCACGACCAAAGTACTGCTTGAAAATTATGCCACCTGGGGTGTGAGCAGAGAATAGGGAAATAGGCATCTACCAAAAAAATTAAGCTAATCGGTAGGGGTGGCAGCGCAAATGGGAGGTAGGACAAAGCAGCCTGGAAGCACCCAATTTAGAGAGGAGAATGAATGTGCCCAGTGCAGCCTTAAAGCGTAACTAAATGTTCGATCAACTTTTTATTTTCTAGCAGCATGTGTAATATAAATATGTTTTGTAATATACTTTATTAATGAATTTGGGCTCCTTTTTGTGTTATATGTGTTTTAAATGGCCACTCTGACACTTTTCTACCACATTTTATTTCTTGTATTTCTCCTGTTGCTAGCAGAAATCCGTAGTAATACACCGTTTGAATGTATCAGTGTACAAATTCTGCTGCCTATGAGTACGGGTGGGTGGTTGCCCCATCCTGACGTCAGATGTGCACGCCACCATCGTGACGTCTGAAAGGTCTCTCTGCTTCTATACACTACACAGTTCTCTAGCAGCAGAGCGCATAGAAGAGACTGTGTGCACTGGTCTCTGTGCCTGCATGATTCTCCCCCTTCCCTCCGGCAAAGAGTCTCAGGACACTAATCTGAGCTGCTAATTAGCATCAGATAAGACTAGGACTGCTCCGTCCATCCGTCCGTCCCCCCAATCACCCTGCCATCCTGTCTTGTCTTCCCTGCACTTGCCAGGGAAAGTGAAAAGAAAAACTCTGATTACTTTCTTCTTGAGTGTGTATAGATATTTCCATCTCTGTATATAATGTGTTGTGCTTTACATAGCTCAGTGCTCGCTCACAGTATTATAGCTCAGTGTACGCTCACAGTATTATAGCTCAGTGCTCGCTCACAGTATTATAGCTCAGTGCTCACTCACAGTATTATAGCTCAGTGCTCGCTCACAGTATTGTTGTGATCACCTCAGAGTTCACTGCCCATGATAGATACAGACAAATCGTAACATCACACACAGTAAGACACGCCCCTAGACACGCCCCTAGCAACTTGCCAGAACCAGGAAGTGTGAGAAAATACATGTGGACGGTTTCACAAGAAAAAAGGTACTTTGAAGTGAAAAAAATTGCTAGGAGTAATGTATTCACATAGAGGGACATTATAGCAGTTTCAATTTTTTTTTTTGCGAAAGTTTAGCTACGCTTTAACTATATGTACACGAAAATGATGCCTAACAAATCTACAACTCGTCCTGAAAAAAACAAGTCTACATATATCTACATAGACGTAAAAATAGAAATTTAATGACTGATAGAATCATGTAATGCGGCAAAACTAAAAATAGCACCTTAAAGCGTACCACCAATTATACAGACATTATTTAGAAAAACGATTACCGTACATCGCAGGAGTTCACAATAATTTCTAAATAACTTGCATTTTATAGTCCATGCTGCCGGTGGCTCATAGCTCTGCGTTAAGAGACAGAGTGGCTTCTCGTCTCCATGGGTCCCGTATCCAGAATCGCCACCAGCGCTGTAGAAAGTAATGTGAGCCTTCAGCGCTGGAGGCCGTTCTGGATTTGGGAGCCATGGAGATGAGCAGTACACTCTGTCTCTTAATGCAGAGTAATGAGCCGATGGCAGCACGAACTATGCACGGTCTGTGCCGCTCTAGAAGAAAAATCAGTAATATAAGTTATATAGAAAAACTATTATTGTGCACATTCCCGCACTATTATAATTTCTCTAAATAATGTCTGTGTAATTGGAGGGAAACTTTAAGGAAAATGAAACACAATTAGATGCTGTGTGTTTTATTTTTTTTCTATCTCCAAAATCTTTCCTTTGATCATTTTCTTTATTTAAAGAATCACTCCACTTTTTTCTTTTATTGAACCCTCCATTTGTACATTGGTGTTTCAGTGGGGTGCTGTGTGCATAAATACTTGCCGATCCGTTCATCTCGTAGTTTTCGGGTCCAGCGAAGCCCACGTGATCTTCACTCTGACCTGTCTGGAGTCACTGTGCTTTTCAGTAAACCGGAACTCAGGCTCTCAATGCATTCCTATGGATCCTTGTTCTGTCTCCCATAGGAATGCATTGAGAGCCTGAGTTCCGATTTTCTGAAAAGCACAGTGACTCCAGACAGATCAGAGTGAGGATCATGTGGGCGGCATTGGACCCGAAAACGACACGATACGGAGATCGGTAAGTATTTCTGCAAACAGCAATCCACTGAAACACCAATGTACAGATGGAGGGTGCAATAAAAGAAAAAAGTGGAGTGCTTCTTAAAGTTACGTATCCTATATATTCACTGAGAAAGATGAAATACATATGACTCTACACCCATTGCACCACCAGATGACAGTACTAGAGCATGTTGTAAGCAATGTTTCTTTTTAGATTTTGAAGTTATGAGGTTGAATATAGATTTATTTTTTTGCAGAAAGATCTAATTTCTCAAAATATTTGCCAAAGGGGTAAAATAATATACATACTGTGCATACCCCATGGTGTACAGATTTTGGTGATATAGTAACGGTACCATTTGCACCATCAATGTTTGTACTCTTCCTGGTACCCCTGGTGGCGGTGGGTAGCGGCATAATAATGGAGGGCTACTTCGGCCTTTTCAACGCCTAACATTAAGCCCCGCCTTAGTATTGGACGCTGTCAATAAAGTTTAAAAAAATACAAGGACATAGAAAAAATATTTTATTGAAATAAAAACAAACCACACAAACCATTTAATTGAGAATAAAAAAACAGCTGTAATCGAAGTAGTCCAACAACCGAACCTGTAAAAAAACACAAACACACCTTTCCGGGGTCCAGCGCTGGAACCACAATGTCAGCGAGCTGGACCCTATATCTAAGCCTATCGTGTGTAATACTGTCTGCTGAGCCTCTGTATCTAAGCCTATCATGTGTGATAAAGTCTGCTGAGACTATCCAGCGGTGTAGCTATAGGGACCTTTGTCTTATAGATATGCTATCTCCGATGTGTAAATTAAATATATGTCTTGGGTCTTGTGCTCCTGATCTTTTAAGACCCTAGCAGCGCCCCTGGTGTGGCATCTCTTCTCTCTGCAGGCAAACGCTCCTTCATCGGCTGATCGCATTGTTCATGCAGCAGAAAACATTATCATTGTCGGCAGCACTTCTCCTTATGTTAACAGTGAAACGTGCTGCCGACATGATAGAAATGTATGGGGACGAGCCATCATAGTAACAAACGCTTGTCCCTATACATAGCTCCTTGTGAAAGGAGCACACGAGAGACGATCAATGAGCTGTCTCGTTGATCTGCGCTCATTTACACGGCCCACGTCGGCCCGTGTAAGGGCACGTTCAGACATGGCGGAAATGTACCGCTGTGGATTTTGCTGCAAATTCGTGGCAATTACGCAACACATCTGCAACAAAATTTGCATATTTGCCAGTTTGTTTAGACATGGTGTATTTTGCAGTGGACTTGCCATAAATTTCAGTCTGTGCATTGCAAAGACTGAAATCCACAGTGAAAATCTGCTGCTTCTCCGCAACAGACTATGCATGCATGAGAGTGTAAATTCTTCACCGCAAGCTAGTTTCTGCAGTTCCGCAACATCTGCACTAAGTTACCTAAAAAACAATAGAAACCAAAGAAAGAAAGGTCTGCTGCAGATTTCTACTGAGGCATGTCTGCAGCGGAATTCCACAGCAAATCTGCCACGGCGGACCCTAAACAAGGGGAGTTGCTGCATGTAATCTTGCCCTGTATTATCTTCTATTTGTTATCTGCATGGCCATGGTTTTCAAGCTTTCATACTGTACTTCAAAACTAATTGCTAATGCGCTGTCTTTACAACTAATTGTGTAATTCTGAAACCACACACGTTGTACTTTTAAACCATACAGTGGTCGGGGTGAGGAAGTCAAAGGAGACAGAATTAAACATAAAAAAAACTGTTATTGCAAATAAAGTAAGAAGAGTAAAAGCCGATTGTAATTGTGTACGGGCCCATAGACTTTCTATTGAGTCCGTACACCTTCCATCATCTTTCCGACAAAAGCCGATCAGAAACCAAGCGGCTCAACGCTCATCCGAGCTCTTCTGCCGCTTAGTTTTAGCTGGGGGCCTCAGTCCTCCTACCCCCACCAATCAAAATTTTTAACATGTCAGCACCGGATGGATCAAAACATGAAGTTTATTACTCACTTTATGATCATGTGTTTCATGCTTTCAAGCTAAGTCACTTGGTGACTTTTAAGATTCTTCTAACTACAATTTTATAAAAATATGTAATGTTGCCAAAATATAAAGTTCTAAAAACAGTACAAAATTAAAGGGGTTGTCTAGTTTGTAAAACCCATTTTCATATACCCTGTTAGGGAATTCTTATTGATTTGAATGAGAACTCTGTAATGCTTAATTTTCCATGTGATGGCGCTGCAGGGAAAATAAACACTCACTTAGGTTTCCCCACAGATTATAGCTGATCGCTGGGGGTCCCAATAGGTGGACACTCTGTGATCATCTTATAGTCAAGGGACTATTTTTTTCCCCAATTTAGTTTTTATTGAAAATTTTTCAATAAGTAAAGAGTTTTATTTTATCCGATCAAAACAAGTGAAACTAGATTACAAGTAGAAAAGGTTATTAACTGAAAGCGGGTTAGGAAACGGCATTTGGATGGTGTTGACCATGAATAATATAGGGGTTATCATCCTTTATCAGTGTCGTGGGAACTACCTGGAGGTTGGGTGGGGTTGTTTTATATACCATGAGAGCCGCTGATTCGTCAAGGTACTCTTCTAACAAGTAGTGATTGCCCAAAGCGGAGAACCCTTTAGGGACTTTCCTGATATCCTAAAACACCTAATTTATCTTATTTATACCCTCATTTATATAGAACCATGCATCTTTCTCAAGGCGCAAGACCTTTTGGAGTCGGCTTTATATAGGACCATGCACCTTTCTGAAGGAATAAGCCCTTTTGGAGTTGACAGAAGTGGTTTCCACTGTATTTATGTTTAGTAGGTCTGTATTGTGATAATCAGGGGTTGGTTTTGAATAATCAGGGGTAGGTCTTGTCCCACCCCTGCCTAATTTGTTTATAAAAATTAATCTTCAATCTTTTTGTTTGCTTACCTTCCTCAGCAGTTAGTGATGATACACTTTCCATTTTGTCCAATGTACAAATTGCATAAGATCTTGTCAGTCACAAATAGTAGTGACACTGCAGTAAGGAAGCATGTATGAACAGTTGTATGTCCTGTTTAGTTATTTTCCTAAGGCCAGTATCATACACACAATTTTGATGCTGTTTTTATTGCAGATTTTGGCTTCGTTTTTTGAGCCAGAAGTGGATACAAAAGGAAGGAAATGTATAAAGAAAATACTGATGCATCTCCTTTTTTTTGTGTCCACTCATATGTTTGGCACAAAAACTGATCCAAAAACTGCCACAAAAAATGGGATCATAACTGTGTGTGTGATTCTGGCCTTAACGTGGAACATAGAATGTGGAATGTTCAGTAGAACAGTATATAGATTTTCTTTTCTCTGCAAACAAGACCTTAATACATTTATGATTCACACGTAGCATACAATGCCTCATGCAAATAAATTACCATCAGCCTTTATTTATGACTAGTGTAACCTTGGATAGGTACTATTGCACCTGTGGATAGGTAAATTATAAGCAAATGCAGAGAATTAAACCAGGATGACTTTTACTAGAACAGTGTTAACATGTGGAGTTTATATAATGGATACAGCCACTCATTAAAACAATAAAACGTCATGCATTAAGGCATATGTGCCATTGACAAAGGCCCTTGTAGAGCGGGTTTGCTCAGCTCCTTTTAGGCTCATCCTCCTTCCACTTGAGCAATATAAACCTGTGCAAAGATCTCACTTCAGTGACACCCCAATGTTAGAAAACAAGAGAGGGAGGACTAGATTGAGTCTCCATCCCTCTCTCTCTCCTTTAAGATATGAGATCAGGAGGGAGATAAAAGTTCCAGACTGTTCTGCCTCAAATGAAGCTTTATAGTAGCATCAGATAATACCAAATGGGTGGGGGCATTGTATTTTGCTCCATTCAGTCCGCTCTAAGAACCTGGCATTGATTGATTGATTGATTGATTGATTGATTGATTGATTGATTGACTGACAGTGATGTCAGGGGTTCCCTCTAGGAGCGGAATCCTCTGCCAGAGCGTAGGCAATCCTCTGGTAGGGGATTCCGCTCCAGAGGAGACCCTGAAGTCACTGTCCATATATGGACAGTGACGTCAGGGGTTCCCTCTAGGAGAGAAATCCCCGGCCAGAGCGTCGGCAACACTCTGACCGGTAATTCCGCTTAAAGAGGAGCCACTGACGCCACTGTCCATAAATGGACAGTGATGTCAAGGGCTTCCCCAGTCTCAGCACTTAATGCTTCAGCATTCGATTCAACTGTATCTGCATCCTGAGGACACATATACAGTTGACACCGGGACATGCCACCTGCCGCCCGGGAAAGCGTGACACTGCCCGGAATTCGCGACTGTCCCGTTGAATCCAGGACGGTTGAGAGGTATGTGTTTGTTATATATGGGAGAATAGATGCTAATCCAACTTGTCACGGTCCCAGGGTATGTTGACCCACTAGGCCGCTCCGCCGTAGCGGAGAGGCAGCTGACCAGGTCACAGTCTATACGAAAGTCTATAGTAGTAGTAACACTTGGATAACTGAACTAGTCCAGACAGTGGCTGTGGCTTCAGTACGGATGGAGGTTGGTTCAGCAGGTAGCACCAGAAGTTGCGGGCAGTATCCGATGTGGCAGAAGACACTGGACGTGGCAGAAGACACTGGATGCGGCAGAAGACACTGGACGTGGTAGAAGACACGGGACGTGGCAAACGACAGCAGGTGCAGAAGACACAACTCTGTCACTAGTAGGCACAGGAACAAGAATAGCACGGGATACAGGAACAGGTAAGGCCCCATGCCCACTTCAGTTTTTTCCTTCAGGGTGCTAGCCATTTTTCTGACGGCTAGCACACTGACCCATTCATTTCAATGGGGCCATGCACACTTCAGTTTTTTTGACGGTCCCGTTGCTCCATTCCGATCCAAAGTAGAGCATGTCCTACTTTGGTCCGAGATTCCGTGACCGTGAGGCCCATGCAAGTCAATGGGGCCATCAAAAAAACTGAAGGCACACGGAAGGCATCCGTGTGCCGTCTGTGTGTGACGGAGCCTTTGCCTAGCAACGGCCGGGCAGGCAGAAAAACATTACAGAAATATTACACTAATCAGCAGCCACTTGTATCTATCAATCACTGATAGAGAAAAGAGGCTGCTGATTAAAAATAAAATAAAAAGCAGTTGATACGTACCCGGTCGTTGTCTTGGTGACGAGTCCCTCTTCTTCTTCCAGTCCGACCTTCCTGAATGACGCGGCCGCCTGTGATTGGCTGCAGAGGCGGTCACGTGGGATGAAGCGTCATCCCTGGAGGCCGGCCTTCTGACGTCATCCTGACGTGTGTGACCGCCACTACAGCCTGTGATTGGCTGCAGCAGCGACATAGATGAAATGTCATGGCTGAGGGCCGGACAGGAGGAATGTAAGTATGAACTTTTAAAAAAAAAAAAATGTATTACATTAAAACTGTATTTTCCGAGCGCCGAGCATGGTACTGTCCAGGGTGCTGAAAGAGTTACCGCCGATCAGCGCAGCCCATTAACTCTTTCAGCACCCTGGACAGTACCATGCTCGGCGCTCGGAAACGGAAACACGGAATGAAAACGGCCGTTAAACCGGGCACACGGATCCATCAAAAACGGCCGTGTAAACGGTGTCGGAAGTGTGCACGAGGCATTACAGGGCACGGGAAACAACTGGAGCGGGAAACACTAAGGGACCATTTGCAAGACAGACTTGGGATAACTAACAACGCTCAGGCAAGGATCAGAAGGTCTGGGGCCTTCTTATGGACCAGGATATCGTGGGCAGTTGATGATTATGATTTCCTCTTGTGTGCGCGCACCCTACGGGATACAGCAGACCAGAGCGGAAGTGAGCGCTGGCGTCTCCTAGGAAGGAGATGGGGACCAGCGCTCACGGATCCATGGCTGCGGGCGTCAAGAGGTGAGTAAACCCGACAGCCGGTGGCCATGGACGCTACACAACTCCTTCACCTGTCCTCAAGCAACTGGAGTGTTCATACTTCGGTCCCAGTGAGCTGATGCTCTCTCAGGAGCACAATATGTGCATACTTCTTTAACACAGTCACCACAATTGCCTATACAACTATAGCCTTAGAAAAATATGGCCTTGTTCACACAATACAGATTTGCTGTAGTTTTGCATGTATTTTTAAAGGCAAAACCAGGAACGGAACCTAAACAGAAGAAATATATAAAGGGAGGCCTTATGGGTCTGCTCTCCTGGATGTAATTCTGGTTTTAAAAAATGCAAACAAAAGCTGCACTGTGAGAACAAGGCCTAAAGCTAAACTGCATAAGGCTTTGTTCACATCTGCGTCAGGGCTCCGTTTATGGGTTCCGTTGGAGGTTTCTGTCAAGAGAACCCATGAACGGAACCCTGACTGAAACAAACAGAAATCATAGGTTTCCATTTGCATCACCATTGAGTTCAATGGTGACAGCTCCGGTGCAAATGGTTTCCATTTGTCATCGTTGTTTAAGGGTTCAATCGTTTTGACGGAATGAATAACGCAGTTGACTATGGTATTGATTTTGTCAAAACGACTTAACCCTTAAACAACGGTGACAAACAGAAACCATTTGCACCGGATCCGTCACCGTTTAAATCAATGGTGATGCAAACGGAAACCTATGGTTTCTGTTTGTTTCAGTCGGGGTTCCGTTCATGGGTTCCCCTGACAGAAAGCTTTACTTTTTACACTTTTTTTAAACCTGCAGCACTAATCGCTGCTAGAATACATTACACTATCTAGTAGTGTAATGTATTCCAACTGTCAGTGTGACGTCACTGTCACTCTGACAGTAAGCCTATGAGGTCCTCATAGGCTTTCATACTTGGCAGACATGGAGGCCTCCGGATGCCATTACAACCATCGGCAACCCCCACAATTGCATGGGGAATACCAATGTGCTACAAACCACCTAAATGCGGCGATCGCCGCATTTAAGGGGTTAATTGCCTAAATCAGCGGTGATGAGCCGCTAATCGGCAACAGTGGAGTGTAGGCTGTCGTGGTTAACAGTGGAGTGTCAGCTGTCGCCATGCTAACCATCGGCAAACCTCGCAATTTCATTGTGAGGTCTGCCGATGTGCTAAAAACCCCTAAAATGCGGCGATTGCAATAGATCGCCACATTTAAGGAGTTAATTGCCAAAATCAGCAGCGATGAGTCGCTGATCGTCAACAGTGGAGTGTCAGCTGTCGTGGCTAACAGTGGAGTGTCAGCTGTCGCCATGCTAACCATCGACAAACCTCACGATTTCATTGTGAGGTCTGCCGATGTGCTAGAAACCACTTAGATGCGGCGACTGCAATCGATCGCCGCATTTAAGGGGTTAAGTGCCGAAATCGGCGAAAATAAGCCGATGATCGGCAACAGTGAAAATATGGATTAGGGAAGGGAAAAGAGGGATATGGATCCTTATCCCTCTTTTCCCTTCCCTAATCAATATTTGTACATTACTGGTGGTATACACCCTTGTGGTTCTCATTACCCACTCTATACAATATAAATGAGAGGGTATTTGCAAAATCTCCTATTTCGGCAACAGTGGAGTGTCAGCTGTCGGGGAGAACTGGCCTCCCGGTTCTCGGTGCACACTGTCTCCGGCAGTGTGCACCGGGAACCGCGCAGTAACTTTACGTCCTGGTGCTCTAAGACACTGGCCAACAGGACGTAGAGTTGTGTCGTGGTGCGCCTAGGGGTTAAAATTGGTGTTTCAAATTCCAGTCTGAAATGTATTTACTTTGGTGGGAGATGGGTACACCTCTTAATACGTTTGGCGAATCTTTGGCTGTCCGTGTGGCAGAAATGCAAATCTACGCCTGCTATGAGCAGGTGTGGATTTGAACCATAGCTTGCAACACTTCTAGTGTAAATTCTTATAAATCTGTCATTCCGACAGAGGCCCCACCCCCTCCTGCTAAATTCCACCCCTTTTCTCACCACTTTTGTAAAGTGTCGCGAAAAGTAAAAAGTCATTAATTTTTCGACTTTTTTTAAAATGAAACCTTATGATATATTCCCCCACTTTGTGTTCCCTCTCTTTTTGAAGTAAAGGTTCTTCAATGGCCACACTGCGTAATATACAATTCGGTGTCCTAGCGGTTGAAGAACATCCTTATCCACACCTCAGATGCTGCAGACTGTTAATAGAAAAGTCTTTTATTTCGAAAAGTGTGAGGACATTTCATACTAATCCATTTGTAGAGAGTTAGCTCCTCTCCTTATACGGTAGAAAGAGGTTCTGCAGCAGCACACGTGTGTATATTTCAAGCTCTGTATAAATGCAGCTTCTTACTTTTACATGGTCCTAGAACACCTTAGTGACACTAGGGGGTCCATTATCCTATGTAAAATATCATCATAAGTTTGGAAAACAGTAGAATGGATGTAAACTTTCAAAACATAATATACAGTAAATAGTGTCTTATATTATTTATTTGTTACCGTATATCACAATCAGCTTAGTTCTAATGAATGTATTACAGATAAGATTTCTGAAGAAATCTGTTAATCTTTTGCAAGACAGAGTTGGCTGCTGTGTATTTAAGTTGTGTAATTACAGATTGCTGCATCTGACCACAGTAAAGTTCTAACTAAAGGTCCTTTTACACGACCCAATATAGGCCGTGAAAACGAGCGCCGATGAATGAGACAGCTCGTTGATTGGTACTCGTTTCCTGTTTTCACAAGGAGCTAGTATGGGGACAAGCGCTTGTTAATACGATCGCTCGTCCCCATGCTTTTCCGGCAATTATAGTAATGTAATATTGTTAGGGCATGACCACACGTGGCGGATTTCCTCCGCAACTGTCCGCATCAATGCCGCACAGAATCTGCGTTGCAGATTCTGCTGCGGATCTGCACAAAATGTGCAGTACATTGATGCGGACTAGCTGCTGCGGACTGCGGGAAAAGTGCTTCCCTTCTCCCTATCAGTGCAGGATAGAGAGAAGGGACAGCACTTTCCCTAGTGAAAGTAAACGATTTTCATACTTACCGGCCGTTGTCTTGGTGACGCGTCCCTCTTTCGGCATCCAGCCCGACCTCCCTGGATGACGCGCCAGTCCATGTGACCGCTGCAGCCTGTGCTTGGCCTGTGATTGGCTGCAGCCGTCACTTAGACTGAAACGTCATCCTGGGAGGCCGGACTGGAGACAGACGCAGGGAGTTCTCGGTAAAGTATGAACTTATATGTTTTTTACAGATCCATGTATATTGAGATCGGTAGTCACTGTCCCGGGTGCAGAAACAGTTACTGCCGATCGCTTAACTCTTTCAGCACCCTGGACAGTGACTATTTACAGACGTCTCCTAGCAACGCTCCCGTCATTACGGGAGCCCCATTGACTTCCTCAGTCTGGCTGTAGACCTAGAAATACATAGGTCCAGCCAGAATGAAGAAATGTCATGGTAGTAAAAACAATACGCTCCGCAGCACACATAAGATCTGCGGACTTCATTGCGGAATTTTGACTCTCCATTGAAGTCAATGGAGAAATTCCGCCATGAGTCCGCCACGGCTCCGCAACAGACAGAGCATGCTGCGGACACCAAATTCCGCTCCGCAGCCTATGCTCCGCAGCGGAATTTTACGCCTCGTCTAAACGAACACTGCTAAATTAAAGTGTAAGTCAATGGACAAACGGCACCGCTGCGGATTAACGCTGCGGAGTGTCCGCAGCGGAATTTAAGTGAAATTCCGCCACGTGTGAACCCGCCCTAATAGTGACGTAATGTAGTATTGTTATAGTAATGTAATATTATTATAGTAATGTAATATTGTTATAGTAATGTAGTATTATAGTAATGTAGTATTGTTATAGTAATGTAGTATTATTATAGTAATGTATTATTATTATTATTATTATTATAGTAATATAGTATTGTTATAGTAATATAGTATTGTTATAGTAATGTAATATTATTATAGTAATGTAATATTGTTATAGTAATGTAGTATTATAGTAATGTAGTATTATAGTAATGTAGTAGTGTTATAGTAATGTAATATTGTTATAGTAATGTAGTATTGTTATAGTAATGTGGTATTAGTATAGTAATGTAGTATTATTATAGTAATGTAGTATATTATTATTATTATTATTATTATAGTAATGTAATGTAGTATTGTTATAGTAATGTAGTATTATTATAGTAATATAGTATTATAGTAATGTAGTATTATTGTTATAGTAATGTAGTATTATTATAGTAATGTAGTATTATTATAGTAATGTATTATTATTATTATTATTATTATAGTAATATAGTATTGTTATAGTAATATAGTATTGTTATAGTAATGTAATATTATTATAGTAATGTAACATTGTTATAGTAATGTAGTATTATAGTAATGTAGTATTATAGTAATGTAGTAGTGTTATAGTAATGTAATATTGTTATAGTAATGTAGTATTGTTATAGTAATGTGGTATTAGTATAGTAATGTAGTATTATTATAGTAATGTAGTATATTATTATTATTATTATTATTATAGTAATGTAATGTAGTATTGTTATAGTAATGTAGTATTATTATAGTAATATAGTATTATAGTAATGTAGTATTATTGTTATAGTAATGTAGTATTATTATAGTAATGTAGTATTATTATAGTAATGTATTATTATTATTATTATTATTATAGTAATATAGTATTGTTATAGTAATATAGTATTGTTATAGTAATGTAATATTATTATAGTAATGTAACATTGTTATAGTAATGTAGTATTATAGTAATGTAGTATTATAGTAATGTAGTAGTGTTATAGTAATGTAATATTGTTATAGTAATGTAGTATTGTTATAGTAATGTGGTATTAGTATAGTAATGTAGTATTATTATAGTAATGTAGTATATTATTATTATTATTATTATTATAGTAATGTAATGTAGTATTGTTATAGTAATGTAGTATTATTATAGTAATATAGTATTATAGTAATGTAGTATTATTGTTATAGTAATGTAGTATTATTATAGTAATGTAGTATTGTTATAGTAATGTATTATTATTATAGTAATGTAGTATTATCGTAATGTAGTATTATTATAGTAATGTAGTATTATCGTAATGTAGTATTATTATAGTAATGTAGTATTATCGTAATGTAGTATTATTATAGTAATATAGTATTGTTATAGTAATGTAGTATTATTATAGTAATGTAGTATTGTTATAGTAATATAGTATTGTTATAGTAATGTAGTATTATAGTAATGTAGTATTATTGTTATAGTAATGTAGTATTATTGTTATAGTAATGTAGTATTGTTATAGTAATATAGTATTGTTATAGTAATGTAGTATTATTGTTATAGTAATGTAATGTAGTATTGTTATAGTAATGTAGTATTATTGTTATAGTAATGTAATGTAGTATTGTTATAGTAATGTGGTATTGTTAGGCTGGGTTCACACGAGCACATTAACGTCCGTAATGGACGGACGTATTTCGGCCGGAAGTCCCGGACCGAACACATTGCAGGGAGCCGGGCTCCTAGCATCATAGTTATGTACGATGCTAGGAGTCCATGTCTCTCCGTGGAACTACTGTCCCGTACTGAAAACATGATTACAGTACGGGACAGTTGTCCTGCAGAGAGGCAGGGACTCCTAGCGTTGTACATAACTATGATTCTTGGAGCCCGGCTCCCTGCACTGAGTTCGGTCCGGGACTTCCGGACGAAATACGTCCGTCCATTACGGACATTAATGTGGTTGTGTGAACTCAGCCTTATAGTAATGTAATGTAGTATTGTTATAGTAATGTAGTATTATTGTTATAGTAATGTAATGTAGTATTGTTATAGTAATGTAGTATTGTTATTGTAATGTAATATAGTATTGTTATAGTAATGTAGTATTATTGTTATAGTAATGTAATATAGTATTGTTATAGTAATGTAGTATTATTGTTATAGTAATGTAATGTAGTATTGTTATAGTAATGTAGTGTCGTTATAGTAATGTGGTATTGTTATAGTAATGTAGTATTGTCATAGTAATATAGTATTGTTATAGTAATGTAGTATTATAGTAATGTAGTATTATTATAGTAATATAGTATTGTTATAGTGATGTAGTTTTGTTATAGTAATGTAGTATTATTGTTATAGTAATGTAATGTGGTATTGTTATAGTAATGTGGTATTATTATAGTAATATAGTATTGTTATAGTAATGTAGTATTGTTATAGTAATGTAGTATTGTTATAGTAATATAGTATTGTTATAGTAATGTAGTATTATTATAGTAATGTAGTATTATTATAGTAATATAGTAATATAGTATTATTATAGTAATGTAGTATTGTTATAGTAATATAGTATTATAGTAATGTAGTATTATTATTATTATAGTAATATAGTATTGTTATAGTAATGTAGTATTATTATAGTAATGTAGTATTGTTATAGTAATGTGGTATTATTATAGTAATATAGTATTGTTATAGTATTGTAGTATTATTATAGTAATGTAGTATTATTATAGTAATATAGTATTGTTATAGTAATGTGGTATTATTATAGTAATGTAGTATTGTTATAGTAATATACTATTATTATAGTAATGTAGTATTATCATAGTAATATAGTAGTGTTATAGTAATGTAGTATTGTTATAGCAATATAGTATTGTTATAGTAATGTAGTATTATTATAGTAATGTAGTATTATTATTATTATTATTATAGTAATATAGTATTTTTATAGTAATGTAGTATTATTATTATAGTAATATAGTATTGTTATAGTAATGTAGTATTATTATTATTATAGTAATGTAGTATTGTTATAGTAATATAGTATTGTTATAGTAATGTAGTATTATTATAGTAATGTAGTATTATTATAGTAATATAGTAATATAGTATTATTATAGTAATGTAGTATTTTTATAGTAATATAGTATTATAGTAATGTAGTATTGTTATAGTAATATACTATTATTATAGTAATGTAGTATTATTATAGTAATATAGTATTGTTATAGTAATGTAGTATTATTATAGTAATGTAGTATTGTTATAGTAATGTAGTATTATTATAGTAATGTAGTATTATTATTATTATTATTATTATAGTAATATAGTATTTTTTATAGTAATGTATTATTATTATTATAGTAATATAGTATTGTTATAGTAATGTAGTATTATTATAGTAATGTAGTATTATTATTATTATTATTATTATAGTAATATAGTATTGTTATAGTAATATAGTATTATTATAGTAATGTAGTATTATTATAGTAATGTAGTATTATTATTATTATTATAGTAATATAGTATTGTTATAGTAATGTAGTATTATTATAGTAATGTAGTATTATTATAGTAAAGTAGTATTATTATTATAGTAATATAGTATTGTTATAGTAATGTAGTATTATTATTATTATAGTAATATAGTATTGTTATAGTAATGTAGTATTATTATTATTATTATTATTATTATTATTATAGTAATGTAGTATTGTTATAGTAATGTAGTATTATTATAGTAATGTAGTATTATTATTATTATTATTATTATTATTATAGTAATATAGTATTGTTATAGTAATGTAGTATTATTATTATAGTAACATAGTATTGTTATAGTAATGTAGTATTATTATAGTAATGTAGTATTATTATAGTAATGCAGTATTATTATTATTATAGTAATATAGTATTTTTTATAGTAATGTAGTATTATTATTATTATTAATATAGTAATATAGTATTGTTATAGTAATGTAGTATTATTATAGTAATGTAGTATTATTATTATTATTATTATTATAGTAATATAGTATTGTTATAGTAATGTAGTATTATTATTATTATTATTATAGTAATATAGTATTGTTATAGTAATATAGTATTATTATAGTAATGTAGTATTATTATAGTAATGTAGTATTATTATTATTATTATTATAGTAATATAGTATTGTTATAGTAATATAGTATTATTATAGTAATGTAGTATTATTGTTATAGTAATGTAGTATTATTGTTATAGTAATGTTATAGTAATATAGTATTATAGTAATGAGGTATTATTGTTATAGTAATGTAGTATTACTGTTATAGTAATGTAGTATTATTATAGTAATGTAGTATTGTTATAGTAATGTAGTATTATTATAGTAATGTAGTATTGTTATAGTAGTTCAGATAACTAATTGATTTGATTTTGAAGTAATGCAGCCCGTCAACTTCAAATTTTTTCTATGTGCGGCGCATTTACCCGGCCGAGCTTGAGACCCCTGATCTAAACAGAACTTAAGCACATCCATTTTTAATTTAACCCCTTAATGACCGGGCATGTTTGTACCTTAATGACCAAGCCAGATTTGTCAAATCTGGTATGTCTGACTTTATCAGAGAATAACTCTGTGAAAGTTTTGAATATCCAAGTAATTCTGACATTGTTTTTTCGTCACATGTTGTACTTTATTTTAGTGGTAAAAGTAGACTGATACGATTTGCGGAAATTAATAAAAAAATAGAAAAATTGAAGAAATTTTGTAAAAATTACCATTTTCCCCTATTTTTAACTGCAATATGTCACATATGTACACACATACTGTACAATTTTTTTAATTAAATATATATTTCTATCTCTTTACTCCATTTTGGCAGCACTTTTGAAAAAATAAAATAAATTTTCAGCAATTTAGAGGACTTACAAATTGAATAATAATTTTATAAATTTTGAAGTACATTTTGTTTTCCGGCACCAAGCCAGGTTTTTAGAGGCTCATAGGTCTCAGAGTGATGGAAACCCCCACAAATGACCCCATTTAGAAAACTAGACCCCTTAAGGTATTTACCTAAGGGTATAGTAAGTATTTTGACGCCACAGTTTTTTGCTAAATTTAATACATAGCAGGTGAAAAAAAAATAAAATTCACTTTTTTCATAAAAGTATCAGTTTGAAGACCAATTTCTTTGTAAAGCGACCATGAGAATGAAGAAACACACCCCAAAATCTATCACCCTGTTTCTCCTGTTTTCAAAAATACCAACATTGTGGCCCTAATGCGCTGCCTGGACACACGGCAGGACCCAAAATGAAGGGAGCACCCGGAGGCTTTTAGGACTCATATTTTGCTTGAAAATGTTTTAGGCCTCACTGTACATTTGGAGAGGCTTTGAGCTGCCAAAACGATAGAAACTCCCCATAAACGACCCCATTTAGAAAACTAGACCCCATAAGGTATTTATTTAGGGGTATAGTAATTATTTTGACCACACAGTTCTTTGCTAAATTTAATGCATAGCAGGTGAAAAAAATAATAATTTCACTTTTTTCATAAAAGTATTTGTTTGAAGACCGATTTCTTTGTAAAGCGACCATGAAAATGAAGAAACACACCCCAAAATCTATCACCCTCTTTCTTCTGTTTTCAAAAATACCCACATTGTGGCCCTAATGCGTTGTTTGGACACACGGCAGGGCCCCAAAGGAAGGGAACACCCGGAGGCTTTCAGGACTCATATCTTGCTTGAAAATGTTTTAGGCCCCAATGTACATTTGGAGAGGCTTTGAGCTGCCAGAATGATAGAAACTCCCCATAAACGACCCCATTTCGAAAACTAGACCCCTTAAGGTATTTATCTAGGGGTATAGTTAGCATTTTGACCACACAGGTTTTTCGCTAAATATATTGAAATTAGTCTGTAAGAATTAAAATGTACTTTTTTTCTGAAACAACATAGACATTTTTATTATTTACAAGGAATAACGAAGAAATTGCACCCCAACATTTGTAAAGCAATGTCTCCCGATTACGACAATACCCCATATGTGGTAATAAACTGCTGTTTGGACCCACAGCAGGGCTCAGAAGGGAAGGAGCGCCATTTGGATTTATGATTTTGCTGGAATGGTTTTCGGTGCCATGTCGCATTTGCAATGCACTGGAGGGACCAAAACAGTGGAAACCCACCAAAAGTGACCCCATTTTGGAAAAACCTTCAAGGAATTTTTCTAGGGGTATAGTGAGCATTTACACCCCACGGGTCTTTTGCAGAGTTTATTAGAATTAGGGCGCGAAAATTAATATCAAAATTTTTTCCACTAAAATGTTGCATTTTCTCATTTTCACAAGGGATAAAGGAGGAAAAAAACAACCATTTTTTTATAAAGCAATTTCTCCCGAGTACGGAAATACCGCACATGTGGTCATACGTTTTTTCATTAGAAATGAATTAACCCTTTCAGGACTGATCCATTTTTTGCTTTCATATTTTAGATTTTCACTCCCCGCTTTCCAAGAGCCATAACTTTTTTATTTTTCCATCAATAGAGTGGTGTGAAGGCTTATTTGTTGCGGGACAATCTGTAGTTTTCATTGGTACCATTTTGGGGTACATGCGATTTTTTTTTGATCACTTTTTATTAAATTTTTTTGCAATCCTGAGCAAAAAACAGGAATTCTGACACCGTTTTTTTAGTTTTTTTTTTTGCGGCGCTCACCGTACGCAATAAATGACATTTTTAATTTATTCTGCGGGTTGGTACGATTACGGCGATACCATATGTATATAGGTTTGGTCCTTTTTTTTAGCGTTTGCGCAATAAAATGACTTATTTATAAATAAAAAAAATTCTGTGTCACCATATTCTGAGAGCCATAATTTTTTAATTTTTTAGTCAAAAAAGCTGTGTAAGGGCTTGTTTTTTGCGGGACGGATAGAAGTTTTTATTGGTACTATTTTCGGGTACATGCGACTTTTTGATCACTTTTTATTCTTTATTTAGGGAGCGGTGGTGACCCAAAAAATTGCGATTCTGTCGTAGTTTTTTATTGATTTTTTTTGGGGTGTTCATCGTGCGGGAAAAATAACATTATAGTTTTATAGTTGGGGTCGTTACGAACGCGGTGATACCAAATATGTGTACTTTTTTAACGTGTTCATTTTTTTTCTATAATAAAAGTCTTATTATAGGAAAAAAAGCATTTAGTGTTTATAGAACTTATAACTTTTATTTTTACACTTTTTTTAAAACATTTTTATTACTTTTTTTTACTTTTTTCACTTGTCCCACTAGGGGACACTTAGTCTTGCAGCTTTGATCGCTGCTAGAGTACATTACACTACACACGTAGTGTAATGTACTCTAACTGTCATTGTGACGTGACTGTCACACTGACAGGAAGCAGAGGAGGAACGGCCGGAGGCTGTTCCTCCGAGGCTTCCGTGCATGGCAACCCGGAGGTCATTATCTGACCTCCGATTGCCGTGACAAGCATCGGTAGCCCCCACGATCACTTCGTGGGGGCTGCTGATGTGCTTCAAACCACTTAAATGCGGCGACGGCAATCCGTCGCCGCACTTAAGGGGTTAACTGCCGAAATCAGCGGCGATGGTCCGCTGTCCGGCAAGACTGATGTCTCAGCTGTCTAGGACAGCTGTCAGCGCGGGTCTGTCACTCTGTGTTTACACAGAGTGACAGTTTGAAATGCGGACGAAAATGTACGTCATGGTGCGGGAACTAGCAGCCGACCATGACGTACATTTTCGTCCTTGGTCGTTAAGGGGTTAATCACAATCTTTGTTGTTACCATTGCACACACAGGATTTATAATCAATAAGGTCTATTTGTGTATCAACCTTTAAGAAATAGACCCTAGTGGAAAGTGATTGGCTTGGGGTTGTCTTACTGCTGGACCTTTGGGGCCCAGCCTGGGCCCACCGGAGGATCCTCTGGGGGGCCAGTCCGCCCCTGTAAGTCATAAAAGTTAATAAGCCACGGCTTCCCTTTCATACAAAACCAGAGATATAAAAGCGGCTTGTGTTGCCCCTGCCATTGCATTCTACCCGCTTGCAGACAAGGAAATGTTGCCACGTAGCCCAAACGAAACTATGACACGCTTTAATCATTTTATGTGTAAGGGCGGGTTCACACATAGCGGAATTTCACTTAAATTCCGCTGCGGACACTCCGCAGCGTTAATCCGCAGCGGAGCCGTTTCTCCATTGACTTTCACTTTAATTTAGCAGTGTTCGTTTACACGATGCGTACAATTCCGCTGCGGAGCATAGGCTGCGGAGCGGAATTTGGTGTCCGCAGCATGCTCTGTCTGTTGCGGAGCAGTGGCGGACTCATGGCGGAATTTCTCCATTGACTTCAATGGAGATTCAAAGTTCCGCAATGAAGTCCGCAGCTGTCATGCACATGTCATGTGTGCTGCGGATGCGTCTTGCTTTTTTAACTTGACATTTCTTCATTCTGGCTGGACCTATGTATTTCTAGGTCTACAGCCAGACTGAGGAAGTCAATGGGGCTCCCGTAATGACGGGAGCGTTGCTAGGAGACGTCTGTAAATAGTCACTGTCCAGGGTGCTGAAAGAGTTACGCGATCGGCAGTAACTGTTTCTGCACCCGGGACAGTGACTACCGATCTCAATATACATGTATCTGTAAAAAAATATATAAGTTCATACTTACCGAGAACTCCCTGGGTCTGTCTACAGTCCGGCCTCCCAGGATGACGTTTCATTCTAAGTGACGGCTGCAGCCAATCACAGGCCAAGCACAGGCTGCAGCGGTCACATGGACTGGCGCGTCATCCAGGGAGGTCGGGCTGGATGCCGAAAGAGGGACGCGTCACCAAGACAACGGCCGGTAAGTATGAAAGTCGTTTACTTTCACTAGGGAAAGTGCTGTCCCTTCTCTCTATCCTGCACTGATAGGGAGAAGGGAAGCACTTTTCCCGCAGTCCGCAGCAGCTAGTCCGCATCAATGTACTGCACATTTTGTGCAGATCCGCAGCAGAATCTGCAACGCAGATTCTGTGCGGCATGGATGCGGACAGTTGCGGAGGAATTCCGCCATGTGTGGTCATGCCCTAAAGTATATGTGGCGAGGATATGAATGGAAGAAGAGAGCAGCATTTCTCATGTCTAACAAGCACATATTTGACTGTTCTGTGATTGGAAAAGCTCATAGAAAGCTGTGCATAGAGCTATAGATAGTCCGGATGACCTGTACTTACAGAAGTCACAAGAGCTTTCCAAGACAAAGCAAAACTCACTTCAGAAAAGTAAATTCAAGAAAGTTCAGAGAGCGGGAATTGCACCATATAAGAATTGGAGATGGGCATGATATTTTACGTTAAATTTTTTATTTCAAGTGAAAATCGACATATATAAAGACACTTTACACAATATATGAGATGAAGTTATGGGATGTTATTCATGTTTTCTGCCTATAAGATATAGAAACAAAGGAGCAACTAGTTGGTGCCTTGCATAGATAGAATTTGATTCCACAGAACATTACGTCATCTGATGTCATGAAGCATCTCGTCCTGTCAGTCACCTGTATAGTCTTTGCTTTATGTAAAACTATTAACCTGTTACCTATTTGTATTTGTAGTATCATTGTTGTTTTTCTATTACTAATATGTTGGTGAGTGACATGATTTACATCTTATGGCACTATGCAAATACTTGTTAACATTTATTTGTTCTTTGTATTCCCAACATGAAAAGTCTAGTTTAATGCAGCAGATGTAGCAGAGCTGTGTGTGTTATTCACGGAATGTGCCATGATATCAAGGTGTGTTGTCTATCATAAGACTGCAGATAAACCTACCTACAGCGTAGTTATCGCGATGTACAATATAAAAGTTAAATGAGAATTTACAGCTACATCTGTATTGTATAAAACTTGAATGCAGTTTTCTCACCTATGCAGAACATGGAGTATACTGTAAGTACTGCAAATAAAATGAAAACTTTCTGCACTTGGTTAGACCGCGGTTTAACTCCAAAGTCGTTGTTACACAATCGTGTTTTAAACTGCTGATCCAGCAAGTATCTCCAGTAAACTTAAACAGCAACACTGTTAGGGATCTTGTCTGGAGACATATAATAATATGGCAGCTTCTTATTCTTGTTGCGGTCAAGAATGAAACTAGTGATGTCCTCAAGGTTCTTCCTGAATTTGGCCATTGCTTTCTTCACAGATTTTTCAATAAAATGTTCATCAGGATACATCCCTAGAAACAACTAGATATACAACATAGCATAAGATAAAAGATAGTGGAGTACTATCATACAGTAGCAACGGGGAGAAAGTCAAAAACACCATTGATGTTTGGATTTCTCAGAATAGAGACACATATAGGCTATCCTACACAATGGCTAGTGAAAGCACTAATCAGTATTTGTAATGTATGATCTGATTTCTGGAGTAAAACTATTTTTCATTCTTAAAAAGAGTAACTGTACTTTCCCAAAACTTTTGATATGTCATAGAGACATACAGTATCAGAAGTTCTGATTGGTGGGGGTTTTGATGCTAGGCTGAAGGAGGCTTACTGTAAAAACCCATGGCCACGGACCATCAGGATTACTCACCTCCTGACAGCCGCAGCCATGGATCAGTGAGCGCTGGCCCTCATCTCCTCAGGAGATGCCAGCGCTCACTTCCGCTTTACTCTGCTGTGTCCCATAGGGTGAGCGTGCATGCTTGTTCTCGGTCTTAAAGGGCCAGCGCACACACTTCAATTAGATACCAAATTAGCCCATGATCACCCTGGACTATAAGAAGGGCCCTGCCCCTTCCTGCATTCCCTCAACGTTGTTGTCGTTTACCTATGTTCGTCTCTGCAAATGGTCCCTTAAGTGTTTTCCCATGCCCAGTGTTCCCATTCCTGCTACCTGTATCCCGTGCTATCTTGACCCAAGTGCCATTTACAGTTGGAGTCGTGTTGTGCTGTGTACTACGCCTTCCTTGTTACGCCACGCTTGGCGTCTGCCTGCTGCCAAGGTTCCATCCGAGCCTATCTTCGCTGCTGTCTGAAGTTACCACAGGTACATCTATCTGATCAATAGACTTTGACTTTGGTATCCTGTTGGCCAGCTGCTATACCGTCAAGGCGGTACGTCCCAGTGGGTCCATGCACCCAATGTGACTCTTACATAAAATGTCTATGTCAGCCATCTTCAGCCAAACAGAAAGAAACAATGACAGCTTTATTTCAGTGATGGTGGGGGACCAATCCAAACTTGTGATTTGTCTCAATGACATATTAAAGTTTTGAGAAAGTGCAGTTACTCGTTAAAGCATACCTAACCTTTAAGATGACTTTTCAGAATAAGCTGTCACATGATTGTACATGAGGAATAACACTATTTCTGGCCATTAGATGATTTGTATGTGGCATTTTCTTTTGCCTTTTTCCCCTCTTCAGGCTCTATATCTAATTCTCAGTTTCCTCTGAGCTAGTGGGTGTAGCCCAACTACTATTATGTCTTCTATATGCTGCCCGCATAGAGCAGAGAACACCCTGGTTCATAATCTCTCTGTAGCACACCCTTAGAAGTAGGGAGCCGTGTAGCTGGGAATCCAGCTCTGGGGTGTTAGTAGCCTGTGTCTCGTCTCATGCTCCCTCCTCCTACTCCCCCTTCTCTCTCTACATAGACTTCTATGGGCAGCATCTGTGTGTCTCTCTATGCTCTTGCTGCTGCCTCCTCCTGCTCCCACCTCCCCTCTCCATAGACTTCTATGGGCAGCAAAATCTGTGTCTCTTTCTTTGCTCCTGCTGCCTCCTCTGCTCGTTCCTCCACTCTCTATAGACTTTTGTGGGCAGTGTTTTGTGTCTCTCTCTCTTTTACTCTACTCCCTTCTCATGCTCCCCCTCCCTTCTCCATAGACTTCTCTGGACAGGCTGTCTCCTCTGCTCTGTAACTAGAGACAGATTTTGCTTAAAAACGGGGCGGACAGCAGATTACAGGAAGGGAGACACCTAGGGACAGTAACTTTACACAGCATTTTATCACCTGTCAAAACTGGAAATGTGCTAAGTTCCCTCTTCATACAAAACTCATGGATTTATTCAGGGCATATGGTAGTTCTAGTTACTTAGTTGCTTACCTCATTGTCTTGAAACTGACTCAAAGCCCATACAGCTCCAAGATGCCAGCATGATCGACCTCTGTCAGGTAAGCTTTCAATGATATATTGTATTGTTACTACTCCTTTCTCTGTGGGCGGAGGACAACGCATGGTAGGAGGAGCATTGGGAATCCAAGAACACCAATCATACTGCAGGGACAATGTTCCAATATATTAGGTATGAGAAGTCAGGACTATTTAAAAAATTATATCGTATTCATTAGTCATCTACACATGATATTATGTGCTTGAACAATGGGATACAAAGTGTTACAAAGTGTTTTTCATGATCATTTTATTTCATTTAGTTTCTAACCGACTCGGACCAGTAGAGTCAGTTTATTGTTCAGTGACACTTTCACCTTACAACTAATTTTAAATAAATATGTGTGAATAAAATTGCTTGAGTTTGTTTGTGTAATAAACTCCATGTACACTTTTGCAACCATTTACTTTTGCTACAGTGCATCTAAAATAAAAAAATGAAGTACCGTATTTTTCGGACTATAAGACACAGTTTTTAGCAAGAATAAATCATGCTAAAAAGTCCCTGCGTCTTATAGTCAGCAGTCAAGGGACCCGGCAGTGCTGGGCCCCCTGACCACTTCTTACTTAACCCCTTCCAGACTCATGATGTCCCGGCACATCATGGAGCGGGGAGGGGGGGATGTGCGGAGCGGGCTCACGCGCTAGCCCGCTCCATACACTGCAGGTGTCAGTTGCGATGGCACTCTTCTTGCCCGTTTAACTAGTTAAATGCTGTGGTCAATAGTGACCGCTGCATTTATAGGGGTCTTCCCATAATGGTCATTTATGGCATATCCACAGGATATGTCATAAATGTCAGATAGATGTGGGCCCCACCTCTGGGACCCGCACCCATCTCTAGAACGGGGCCCCTTAAATCCCATTCTAGTTTACTAGCTCCGCTGTCTCTCAGCCACTTCTTGGTTAGGTGGTCGGGAGTTACGTAAACAGTCGAGTGCTCGCTGAGCTACGGTGTTTCCGTAACTCCCATAGAAGTGAATGGGAGTTACGTTAACAGTGTAGCACCGCGAGCTACGCTGTTTCCGGAACTCGGTAGCTCTAAAAACAGCGTACATGGTCGAGTTACGGAAACAGTGTAGCATGCGAGCTATGCTGCTTCTGTAACTGCCATTCACTACTATGGGACTTACAGAAACAGCGTAGCTCAACGAGTTACGCTGTTTCCCTAACTCATCTATGTATTGCAGTGTATTGTACCAGCGATCTAATGATCGCTGGTTTAAGTCCCCTAGGGGAACTAATAAAATTGGTAAAAAAAAAAGTTGGATACATTTTCAGGAGTGTAAAAAAATATTAAAAGTGAAAAAAACAAACACCTTTCCCCTTTTTTCCCCAAGCACAATGTAAAAAATAAAAAAAAAGGAATGAAATAAAAAGTGATAAAAAAAATCTTATGCACCAAAAAATGCCTCTCAGAATGTGGTGAAACAGAACAAATAATTTTTTTTAACAAATAGTTTTTGCTTTGTAAAACTAGTTTTTTTCCTATTTTCTGTTGTCTAAAGCCTGGGTGCGTATTATAGTCAGGTGCGTCTTATAGTCCGAAAAATACGGTAACTTTGTTAATAGTCTTAACTAAAAATAATCTACCGTTTTGTGTCTACAGCACCTATGCAGACTTATGCATCTCCATGGTTACTATAAACAAAACATGTGTAGTCAGATATACATTGAGTAGGTAATGGTTTACTAATTGCAAATAAATTAGAAGATTTTGCAGATTCTCATAATAGGGAAAATACTCAAGTTGTCACTTAAACCATTTTTCTTTCTGCTTATATGAGATTTAACCCCTTTCTTAATAATCCTATTTATCGCAATACATCATAACCCAATCTGTTAATTTGTAACAAATTCTAAATCCTGCTGGACTCTTACCCAGTTGACCACCAGTATAGCCATACCCCAGATCAGTAATATGATATAAATATAATTTATTTTACACTTTTGCATACATTAAATATTTTGTTTGGTATTTCAATTATTTCGACATTACAGTTATTACAGACTAACCTGACCAAAGTTCACAGCAGCATGTTGACCAGATGCAGTGAACATGGCAACCGTAAGGTATTCCACTAACTTCTCTTTAGTCTTGATAGTTTTGGGAAAACCTATAAAAAGCAGTAATAACAGTTTTATGTTACTAATCTGATCAACAGAGCAGCTGCCACTCACCTCTGGTTTCACCTATCTCTTGGTTGAGCAAGGATCGTGAATGGTAATATCCAACATGTTTTATCCAACAGTAGACATGGAGGGGACATAAGGGCTGCAAAGGAGCTTGAATGGAGAGGGGGTCGAGCATGACGGAAACAGTCAAGCGCTGTTTCCGACCACCACTCTATTCAATGTCTATGAGAATAACAGAAACAGTCAAGCGCTGTTTCCGACCACCACTCTATTCAATGTCTATGAGAATGACAGAAACAGTCAAGCGCTGTTTCCGACCACCCCTCTATTCAATGTCTATGAGAATGACAGAAACAGTCAAGCGCTGTTTCCGACCACCCCTCTATTCAATGTCTATGAGAATGACAGAAACAGTCAAGCGCTGTTTCCGACCACCCCTCTATTCAATGTCTATGAGAATGACAGAAACAGTCAAGCGCTGTTTCCGACCACCCCTCTATTCAATGTCTATGAGAATGACAGAAACAGTCAAGCGCTGTTTCCGACCACCCCTCTATTCAATGTCTATGAGAATGACAGAAAAAGTCAAGCGCTGTTTCCGAGCACCACTCTATTCAATGTCTATGAGAATGACGGAAACAGTCAAGCGCTGTTTCCGACCACCCCTCTATTCAAAGTCTAGGAGAATGACAGAAACAGTCGAGCGCTGTTTCCGACCACCACTCTATTCAATGTTCTCCAATCAAGTAGTGAGAAGGATGAAGGAGAACCTTGCTATATGGGCACACCTACTGTATCTTGTGGATAGGTGATCATTTTTTAATCTGGAATAACGTCTTTAAAAATATATCCATTTAAAAGTAAGGCAAACACTATATCTGCTTTATACACAACCTTTTAAGGTCGAGTTGCTTTGCTGTACATGGGGCTGTGCCTGATATTGTAGCTCAGCGGCCCCTTTATGACAGTATAAAAATGTATAAATCTTTTAAAAGACTAGAAGAGTGGATAACTGTAGTGTAGGGGGGCAAGAGGGCATGAGAACACCTCCACGTGCTACAAGGCCAGCTAGCTCTGCAGGTTAAATAGTGCATGGTCCTAATAATATCATGGTTGCGGGCTCGATCCCTGTATGGGCCACATTCACACCTATTTGCTGTCATTTTCTGCAGAAGCTTCTGTGTAAAATAAGGAAAGGCAAGTTTGTAGATATTTTTGTGCTTTCTAGGGAAGGGATTGCAGCTAAAGAGGAGGGCATGGGGAGCAATAAGAAATTTAGAATGATCATGGATTAGGTAAATGGATTCTAGGTCTATTTTAGTGTTGTGATTGAGGAAAGAAGGAAACAGTGTGTTATGCTGCTCTGGTGAATGGATTATATTGTAAACGCGGGGTCCTTCTATAGGGGGTTAGGCCGGAGTAAGTATAATTAGAGCCTTAAAATTGAAAATGGTGGTGACAAAGGTGTTCAGCTTTGGTCAGAAGGATTTAGATTTGTGGTCAAAGATTATGAGCAGAATGTTGAATGGCAAGTGTTCAAACTGGCAAGATTGCAATGCCAAGCAGTAAGGAAAAGTTGGTTTGCGATGCCTGCAAGTCTGGCATGTGTGCAGTAAGTGTGTGTATGGGAGGTGGCATCCGCAGATAGAACGTGGGGTCAAGGAGGGTGATGGTAAGCCGGTGGCGTTCGGTTCAGAGGCAGGGATGTGTGGACTGCCGGAGGACAAGGTGGAAGATCTTAACTGGAAAGGTGAGGCGCCAAGAGTGCAAAGTAAGGCGTCACCGAGGAAGCTTTGCTGGGGTCCCTAAATTCCATGTGTAGAAATATCCTGATGGATTTGTCTTTTTTACCGGCGGTCGAAGCAGAAAGCAGATAAGACTTATGAGAGGACAAGGCAGATTTGTCATGTAACATGACATTTGTTTCCTATTGTAGGAGGGCTGAAGCTTTGGGTTATGGATCTTCACAATATATTTGAAGAATTATTAGGTATAATTGATATATACCATATAACAAGGTTTTGTTGTCTTATTTCTGAAATAGTTTCAGAATCTCTTTGATGTTTCACAGTAATAAAAGTAATAATTATGTTACCAGAGGCTTCATTGTCCCGAAGTCCAAAAACGAAAACATCTTTTACAAAGGCTTGAAGCTCAGTGTCTTCACAAACGGTCTTGTCACTTTCATAATAGATGTCCACCACATCACCCACAAACCTGTAAAAAACAGTAAGATCCATGCATTACATACATACCGAGTCATTTCTATCTTTAATACTAAGCCAAATATTGACCATTTTCCTTTTTACATTCATATGATTTTCCCACTTTTTTCCTCCATTAATGCACAACCATAAAAATCACGTAACACTGTGACAAACTCTCAGGTATTATAGCTTTAGATTACCGCCATCAGTCATGACGTTTACATTTTTTAATTAAAGGGATTGTATGAGATTAGATAAAAAGGCCTGCTCTTTATTTTTTTTCCTACAGAAACAGCACCACTTTTGTCCAAAGGCTGTATCTGGTATTGCAGCTCAGCCCCACTCAGATCTTTTTTTTTCTAGTATAGTAATTCAAAACCTATTACTTTTGATCACATTACCCCAGACTGGATAAATGAAATGATCATAGTCATCTTGTTATATTGGAAAACAAAGGACATACAAACTGCAACTGTTAGGGCGGGTTCACACATAGCGGAATTTCACTTAAATTCCGCTGCGGACACTCCGCAGCGTTAATCCGCAGCGGAGCCGTTTCTCCATTGACTTTCACTTTAATTTAGCAGTGTTCGTTTACACGATGCGTACAATTCCGCTGCGGAGCATAGGCTGCGGAGCGGAATTTGGTGTCCGCAGCATGCTCTGTCTGTTGCGGAGCAGTGGCGGACTCATGGCGGAATTTCTCCATTGACTTCAATGGAGATTCAAAGTTCCGCAATGAAGTCCGCAGCTGTCATGCACATGTTATGTGTGCTGCGGATGCGTCTTGCTTTTTTAACTTGACATTTCTTCATTCTGGCTGGACCTATGTATTTCTAGGTCTACAGCCAGACTGAGGAAGTCAATGGGGCTCCCGTAATGACGGGAGCGTTGCTAGGAGACGTCAGTAAATAGTCACTGTCCAGGGTGCTGAAAGAGTTAAGCGATCGGCAGTAACTGTTTCTGCACCCGGGACAGTGACTACCGATCTCAATATACATGTATCTGTAAAAAAATATATAAGTTCATACTTACCGAGAACTCCCTGGGTCTGTCTCCAGTCCGGCCTCCCAGGATGACGATTCAGTGTAAGTGACGGCTGCAGCCAATCACAGGCCAAGCACAGGCTGCAGCGGTCACATGGACTGGCGCGTCATCCAGGGAGGTCGGGCTGGATGCCGAAAGAGGGACGCGTCACCAAGACAACGGCCGGTAAGTATGAAAGTCGTTTACTTTCACTAGGGAAAGTGCTGTCCCTTCTCTCTATCCTGCACTGATAGGGAGAAGGGAAGCACTTTTCCCGCAGTCCGCAGCAGCTAGTCCGCATCAATGTACTGCACATTTTGTGCAGATCCGCAGCAGAATCTGCAACGCAGATTCTGTGCGGCATGGATGCGGACAGTTGCGGAGGAATTCCGCCATGTGTGGTCATGCCCTTAATCTTGTCTTTGCTTGTTACGTGCCTTGAGGAAGGAGATACACAGGATGCAACAGAAACAGGAAGAATTGTTATTGTAGTTGGCGTGATCTTGTGAAAGTACCGTACTAGCTGCAATTCCATATATACTCGTATATTATACACGCAGAATATTAGGAACTGAAACACTGTGTGTGTATGTATGTGTATATATCTATATATATATATATATATATTGATATATATATACATATATATATGTCTAGATAGATAGATAGATAGATAGATAGATAGATAGATAGATAGATAGATAGATAGATAGATAGATAGATAGATAGATAGATAGATAGATATACACACAGTATATAAACCGTTCAGGCATTACATTAAAACTAATGACGGGTGATGTGAATAGCACTGATTATCTGGATGCAATGGCGCCTGACAAGGGGTGGGATATAATCGTCAGCAAGTGAACAGTCAGTTCTTAAAGTTGATGTGTTGGAAGCAGGAAAAATCGACAAGCGTAAGGATCTGAGCGACTTTGACAAGGGCCAAATAGTGATATCTAGACAACTGGGCCAGGGCATCTCCAAACTGGCAGGTCTTGTGGGGTGTCCCTGGTATGCAGTGGTTAGTACCTACCAATAGTTGTTCTAGGAAGGAGAACTGGTGACAGGGTCATGGATACCCAAGGCTCAATGATGCACATGTGGAGGGAAGGCTAGTCCATCTGGTCCAATCACGCAGAAGAGCTACTGCAGCACTAATTGCTGAAACAGTTAATGCTAGTTAGAGTATGATAGAAAGGTGTCAGAGCACACAGTGCATTGCATCTTGCGGAGTATAGGGCGGCAAAGCTGCATACCGCTCAGAGTGCTCATGTCGAACTCTGTTTACTCCACCAAAAGCACCTACAATGGCCATGTGAGCATCAGAACCGGATCATGGACCTTGAAGTTGGCCTGGTCTGGTCTGATGATGCATTAAGTGGATGGCCGGTTGTGTAGCATACCTGGGGTAGAGATGGCACCAGGATGCACTATGGAAAGAAGGCAAGCTGGCGGAAACAGTGTGATGCTCTTGGCAATGTTCTGCTGGTAAACCTTGGCTCCTGGTATTCATGTGGATGGTACGTTGACATGTACCGCCTATCTAAACATTGTTTTAAACAGTGGTCACTTTTAGCAGGACAATGGAACACTGCAAAATTTGTTCAGGAACATGACAAAGATTTCATGGTGTTGACAGAGCCTCCAAATGACAAAGATCTCAATCTGATCAAGCATCTGTGGGATTCTGCTGGAAAAACAAGTCCGATGCATGGAGGCCCTACCTCGTAAGTTACTAACATCTTGGTGCCAGATACTTATGGACAACTTTAGAGGTCTTGTGGAGTCCATACCTTGAAGAGCAGGTTTGGCAGCACGAGGGGGACCTACACAATATTAGGTAGTTTAATGTTATGGCTGAATGGTGTTACAGTTACAATAATATATTTTATTACACTGTAAATGTAGTGATTCTTGGATGTCATAAGACTACTTGAATTTCCAGTTATCATAAACGATCAATGTGGAGCATAATACCAGTGAAGTGACTACATCAAACTGTACTTCCTCTATAATAATGTGATTTAATTAGAATGCATTATAATTGAAAATTGTGTCTTTATTAGTTTGTTCCTCTCAGAATGTAATGGTTCTCATGGTAGAGATTCAGCTGGTAGGGAGTATTTAGGGCAATGCTCCCTGTGAAAAAGAATGCAAAATAGCCCTCCTATAGGTGGCTACCATGTAAGGCAATGTCCGACTCTTTATATGGCCTTCAAACATGACTCGGGTTATTAGCCAAAACAGTTACCCATCTGTAGACGGCTTAGTATAGAGTAGGGCTTGAGATGTCTTGTGTACGGTCATGGAAAGTAATGAAGTGACTCTGAAATCACCAAGGATTGACCTGCATTTCAGGAAGGATTTAGTCCCCAAAGTTTGACTAACTGAATGTCATTGTTCCAAACATCCCCCGCTCTACTAGGCCAAAACTTATGCCTCTGCTGGTCATGACAACCTAGAAGTGTTTTCATGTGCGGCCCTGTTCAAGTAATTGAAACTTTCTGAGTATATTGACCTCCATAACTCTAGCCAAAAGCTTCTTCTTCTGGAGGCAGTGGCATACAGATGTGGAGGGAGGGCTATGCTGTCAATAATCATGTGCACTTGGTGTTGTACACCAGATCCTCGAGGTGGTCCAAGGTCCAGTTCTGACATGGCCTTGTGCATGCCGGATAGTGGGTGATGGGGGTCGTTGGCTGGATGCAACATTGCAGTCCTCAAGTTACTTTTGGCTTATGCTAAAAAATGCTGCAATAATCATGTCAATTGTCCAACAAATAAAAACGTTATAGCCATAAAACGAACGCATAAAAGAAATGGCTAAACATACACGTCCTGAAGACTCAAAATACCCTGGATCTGAACCAGTTAAGCAACAGTGCCAACTAGCGTGCAGGAGCGTCTCTCTACGTCCCATGTTAGTTTGGGCAGGAAAGTATAACTGGACTGACGCTTTAAAGCACTGAATAATGACAGGCTCATAGTAAAGCTTCAGAGAATATCAGATGACTAAGGATATTTCTGTAACCTGTATTCTGCAGAAAGTCTCAGAGGGCAATGATGGGGGATCTTCTTTGCCTGCTGTTGTCCTGATCTATTATGGGATCTCTCCTGCTCATAAACATTGTACTTTTCAAACATGTTTTCTTGCTATTTATGTTCTCAAAGCCCATTAACATTTATCTACACTTAAATGGAAGTCAAGTGTATTGTACTTATTAGTTACAGCACGTGCACCATATCTATTAACTGTTTAAGACACTTTTCTTTTTTTTCGACAAGGGACGTGGCATATCTGGAAATGGGGCGTGGTTTAGTGGAAAATGACGTGGCTAAAAATGTGACATCGTGCTCCAAAAATACGCCAACATTTTTTCCATATACTGAACAATGTGCTTTGTATGGAGTTGTGATGCACATTTTTGATATTTGTTTTTGCTGTTTTTGCTTTGGTCCTTGACCTTGTTTGTGGTTCGTCCGTTTATTGTGTGGAGGCCTTCCCTCCAAATAAAAAAAAAAAAAAAAACGAAGAAAAAAAATCTGTTGTGAACTAATCCACCTAATAGGTAGCAAGTCTAGCAAGATGCACCACATTTGTCATACAGCATGCACCACGATGATAAATGAAAAGCATTTTCTAACCGTTCTGTCTACGTTTATGCTGCCCAAAACTTGTAAATCTGCCCCATTGTCTATTGAGGTTGGGTTTCCTTGTAAACAGTCTAATGCTTAATTAAAGTGTGTCCAACCTATAGAAATATACCTTTAGGCTTCCTGCACACACACTTTTTGTGTAGCACTTCTTTGGGGGCAAAAAAGAAGCATTTAACCCATAAGGACACGGACAATCTTCATTTTATCATTTTCGTTTTTTCATCCCTGCCTTCCAAAAGCAATAACTTTTTTATTTTTTAGTCAACATGGCCGTGTGGGGGCTTGTTTTTTGAGGGACAAGTTCTAGTTTTTCATAGCACCATTTATTGTACTGCATAATGTATTTAGAAGCTGAAAAAGAATTATTTGTGGAGTGAAATGGGCAAAAGACAGCAATTACGGCATTTTTTGGGAGGTTTTTTCTACGGCGTTCATCGGGTGGTAAAAACGTAATGTTCATCTGATTCTACGGGTTGATACGATTATGACGATACCAAATTTATATGTTTTTTTTTAAATGTTTTACCACTTTTAGAAAAAAAAAGTATTTGCTAAAAAAAAAAAAGTTGTTTTGTGTCGCCATATTCTTTTTCTGCCAATTGAGCGATGTGAGAGCTTATTTTTTGCGGGGCGAGCTGTAGTTTTCACCAATGCGATTTTGGGGTGCATGCGACTTTTTGATCACTTTTTCTTTCAATTGAAATTTTTGGGGAAAGCTAAGCTGACCAAAAAAACAGCAATTTGCGTGTTTTTATATATATATATATATTTTTACGGCATTCACCGAGCAGGATAAGCAGCACTATTTTGTGATAGTTCAGACTTTTATGGATGCGGCGATACCAGTTATGTTAACTTTTATTTTTTTAACATTGCTTTAGGGGAAAAAATGGGAAAAAGGTTTTAATATTTATTTATTTTTGGAACATTAATAAAAGCTTTTTCTTACTTTCTTTTTATTAGTGCCCCTAGGGGACTTGAGCCAGTGATCATTGGATCGCTTGCATGATATAGTGCAATACTAATGTACAGTATTTCAGTATATAGGTATACTGAAAGTCAGGCAGGGCTTGAAAAGAGTACAAAGATGGCAGACCTGGTGGCCTTCATTGGGCCCCCAGGCTGCCATGATGAAAATTGACACCCTGCAATCGCGTCGTGGGACCGGGTGAGATGGTATGTCGGAGGAAGCTGTTCCCCTGATTCTAACTATTTAAATGCCGCAGTCACAATTGACCGTGGCATTTAAGGTGTTAATTGGACAGAGTCCAAATGATCTTTGATTTCGCCCATTGAAGTGAGGTGTCCCCCGTGAGCCCGCTCCAAACTTCCCTTTACTGGCTGCACATGTACGTGTAACGACTGCACATGCACGTGGCATGTTGCCAAGGGATTAAAAAGCTACATTTTTAGGGAAAATGGTACATGCGATGGTCATGGTGTTTATTACAACACATGATTTATTAAAAAAAAAAAAAAAACGCCACTGAAAACGCCATATAAAAAGCCACACATGCTGACACATGCATTTTTGAGGTTGATGGGAGAAGACGTAAATAAATGCTAGAGAAAACGGCAAAACTAAACTTGATGACATTTTGGAAAAAACGCCACTGACCCCAAAAAGGCAAAACAAAAGTCGAAAAAAAACGCCAAATACAAAAAAAGTTTGTAGTGCATTCTATATTTCCCCATTGACTTCCAGCTAGCATCTAGCCGCAGCGAAAAACGCTGCTAGACCCCCATTCTCAATGAAAAGACAAATAAACAGACAGGGAGATGCAATTCTCTTACGTAAGTGTTGCTTCCCAGATTTTCATTCCATCATCTCTGTAGTAATAATAGGGAATTTCCTCTTTGCTTTCCATGCCCCTCAACTTGATTGCATCTGGAAAGCAAAAACTCTCGTATGTAAACTCCTTCATTGCCCTTAGCAACAACTCCACGTGTCCTCCTCCGCCTGTTGCATTGGCCTACAACATAAATTATTTACAATGAGATCAAATCAATTGAAGCTATTTGCATGTGCAGAGAGTTATTTCCTGTACAGATTCTCGGCAGCTCATGACAATCACTTCTCCGGACCTGAACAGGCAGCCGTGACGAAGGAGCCTTCTGTAGGAAAACCCTTATGGATCTCCGTAACTGTGTGGACTTGGTAAGCATAACTTTGGTGGTGGGGTCCGTATGCACCTTCTGGGAAAAAGCTGCATTTCCAGCTTTTTAAAGAGGCACTGTCGCCAGTTTAGAACTTTAGTTCTTAGGGTATGTTCACACGATGAGAGGCATTTACGTGTGAAAAGACAGACTGTTTACAGCTGCCTCGTTTCACACGTAAATGCTCCTCCTCGTAATTTACGAGGCGTCTGAGACGCTCTGAGACGCTCGTAAATCTTGAGCTGTGCTTCATTGAGTTCAATGAAGAACAGCTCAAATTACGTGGCAAAGAAGTGCCCTGCACTTCTTTGCCGAGGCAGTCCATTTACGCGTCGTCGTTTGACAGCTGTCAAATGACGACGCGTAAATTACAGGTTGTCTGCACAGTACGTCGGCAAACCCATTCAAATGAATGGGCAGATGTTTGCCGACGTATTGGAGCCCTATTTTCAGACGTAAAACGAGGCATAATACGCCTCGTTTACGTCTGAAAATAGGTTGTGTGAACCCAGCCTTAATGCCCAACTGGGAATTTTTTTGCTTTTCACCAAGTGGAAGTTGTAAAGAGAAGTGTATGATGCTGACCAATCAGTGACCAATCAGCGTCATACACTTCTCTTCATTCCAGCCCAGCTTGATTCACAGCACTTCACCACTTCATCCCGCGAGTCCTTCACTGGAGCGATGGAAGACTGAACAGACATCGCCTCCAGCCGCTGCAGATTCGGATAAACGTCCTGACACGGCTGGAGGCGATGTATGTTCACTCTTCCGTCGCTCCGGTTAAGGATCTGCAAGAGGGAGTGACGTCACAGCGTGATCTCGCGAGATCGCGCTGTGCTGTGGATCAAGCTGGGCTGGAATGAAAAGAAGTCTATGATGCTAATTGGTCAGCGTCTTTTCTTGGCAACGCCCACTTGGTGAAAAGTCAATTAAAAAAAGCCCAGTTGGGCATTAAGAACAAATTTGCATAAATCTTAAAATGTTCATAACTTGGTCAAAAATAAACGTTGAAAGAAACAAAAACAGTAGTTACCTACATTAAAGCGCCTATTAGATTAGGTAGGAGATAGGGCACTTATAAACTGGTTACAGAACCTCTTTAAGCTTGGAGGGTAACTTGGAGTCTGTGCTTTATCAGAAATGCTGGGGTAGAATCCTGCAGGGGACTTATACTGGCCATAGATTGGCCTACGAATAAGGTCTACCATCAGGGAAAGCAGGGATCGGATAATTAACATGCTGATCCTATTCTTTCCCGCGAGAAAAGTGGTGGCATATGCTACTTATCTCAGTCTAAGCACAAAAATAAAACGCTCATTCATTTTACCCAAATTGGTATATTTAGGGAACATCCACACGTAGCGTAAACACTGCAGAATTTTCAACCGGATTTTCTGTGCAGACGCTCCGCAGCATTTTCGCAAGAGAAATTGACATGATGCAGAATCCGCACCGCAAGTCAATTTCCACAAGTTTTTTTTGCAATTTGTTTCCGCAGTGCGTGGATGAGATTTGTTTAAATCTCATCTACTCTGCTGCTACTGTAATGCACTGTGGATTTTCTGTATGGAGATTCCGGTTGGAAATTCTGCAGTGTTTACTCTACGTGTGGACTTCCCCTTAGGCCCCATGCACACAACCGTATTTTCATCTATCCCGAAATACTGTCTGTAAATACGGATCCGTAGGCATCCGTATTTCATCCGTATATACGGAAGGGTTTCAGTAAATACGGTCCATATTACATCCATATTCCATCCGTCTATACGGATTAGTAAAAAAGAGGGAGGATGCAAATGATGTCATAAGCATGTTGCATAGCGGGGCCGTGATTACGGGCATGGCCGTGTGCATGAGGCCTTATAGTGGATTGGCAGAGATAGCTGTCGGATGACAGTAATCTTTATCTCTATGGAACCCGCCTATTAGAATTTTCTTTACATTTTTAAACTTTCATTCCATAAAATATCACATTCTTCCACTTCACAACAAGTATCTTCAACATAGAAAACCATATGCAAGACTATATTACAATGATACAGCTCTTGTAGAAGTCATGTACAACATTGAATATATTTTTCCTTCAAACTACATAATATATGTTTACATAATTATCAGGAAAGAAAAAGTTTCAGAATAAGCTACATATGAGTCCAAACCTTATCAAAGAGGCCACATTCACAAATGAGCTGTTCCCGTGCCTTCGTGTTGATTGCTATGGTGAATCTTACATGTGGTATCAGAAGCTGAAACATAAAATCAATTTTTAATTTGAGAAAGCTGAACATTAAAGCATATTGAGGGAGATTTATTAAAACCAGTACAAAAGGAAAAGTGGAGGAGCTGCCAATAGCAACCAATCAGATAGCGAGCTGCTCAACTTTTCCTTTGCTCTACTTTTGATATACATTCCATATATATAGCTATATATATATTTATATTGACAATGATTAATTTATTTTCTGAACATTGGTGACAATACATTTTTATGATTCATATAGTATCAGCATAAAAGACGGCTGGATAACCCACTCATCCAACTATGCTGACTGCTTTGATCAAGGTAAGGTTCTGTTCACACTTTTGTTAGTTCTAGTTCTACTGGAGTATGCTACATATGTAGACCAAATAGGATTAGTATTCATATGTTGGACATTTTATCCAATTGCTGATAAGATTAAATTTTTACGGTACACATGCTTAAATAATAACTCCACTCCAAAAATATAACTCCTTTTTACTTTTATGATGTCCACATTCCGAAGTAACAGAGTTAGATTGAAAAAAGACACAAGTCCTTCAAGTTCAAAATACAATCCTACAGTGTTGATCCAGAGAAAGAATTTTTACCGGTTATCAGTTACAAGTTGCCTCATATTAGGGGAAAAAAATCTCCCAACTCCAAATATGAGAAAATAAATATAAAAATCTAAATAAATCCCTGGATAAACATCCCATCCCCAGTAATTTAGTGCCCATAACTTGCGATATTATTTCTTTCAAGAAAGGAATCAAGGCCACTCGAACTCCTTCAATGAATTAACCACGATCAGTAGAAAGAAGAGGTAGTGGCGCTCCTTTACTGCAGTACCCAACAGAGCAACATCCTAAATGTGGTTTTGTCTGGTACTGCAGCTCAGTCTATTCAAATGAATAGAGAAAAAGTGGTACAGATGCTTTTTAAATATGGCCTTTGAAATGAGGAATGGAGCCCCCCGGATGCCCACAGGCTGCCACATTAGTTGCTGTCCGGCGTCAGGATGCTGTATGCGACCCGGCACACAATGTCCTAATGCTGGACGGTTATATGTTGTAAACAATGTCCTGATGCTGCTTGGCGTCAGGACCTTCTATGCGCCTTGGCACAGGCCTTGTGAAGAAGCTAGGGGTGGATGGGCCCTGAAGAAAAGCCAAGGGTGGTGATTCATTTTTTGTTTTTTTATATATATGGTGTGGTGAAAAAGTATTTGCAAATTTCCCAATTTCTTTATTTTTGCATATTTGTCACACTTGAATGTTTTTGTTAATCAAATTACTTTTAATATCAGACAAAGATATGTGTTGAAGTATAAATGCTGTTCAGCCTTACCTGACCCTATGTGAAAAGGTAATTGCCCCCTTAGCTACTAAATCAACCAGTTAACCAAATTCAATTAACAATTGGGTTCAATTGCACTAGCTACACCCAGTCATGATTACTGCCAGACCTGTTGCATCTAAAAATCACTTACATAGAATCTGTCTGGCAATGTGAAGCAGGCTATATGCTATCAAAAGCAGCACAAGATACAAAGTTATATAGGGATTCAAATACAGATGCCAAACAAAGTTATTGATATCTATCAGTCTGGAAAGTGTTACAAAGTCATGGCTAAGACTCTGGGACTCCAGCAAACCACAGTGAGAGCCATTATCCACAAATGGAGAAGACTTGGAAAAGTGGTGAACCTTCCCAGGAATGGCTACCAACCAAAATATCACCAAGAGCGCATCAATGACTTATCCAGGCGGTCCGAATAGAACCCAGATCTAAAAGAACATCTAAAGAACTGAAGACCACACTTGCCTCAGTCAATGTACACGATTCCACAATAAGAAAGACACAGGGAAAAAATGGCATCCATGGGAGAGTTGCAAGTCGCAAACCACTGCTGACCACAAAGAACACAAGGGCTCGTCTTCTATTTGCCAAAAAAACATCTAGATGACCCCCCAAGACTTTTGGGATAATATTTTGTGGAATGATGAATGTGAAACTTTTTGTAAGACATGGGTCTTATTACATCTGGCGTAAAGCTTACATTGCATTCCACCCTAAGAACAACATACCAAAAACAGATGTTTTTTCTTTTGAATGAATACTTGGGCACAATATTTTTTTGACTACCGAATTAGATTCTGTTGCTTCTACTACTGTTCTAGCACTATACACATGTCTTATCTGGCGAGGGGTCCATATTTGGGGGGCCCTTACTAGGGGAAACCCCATTTAAAAGTGTGGCATGGGGCCCTGCACCCTCTAGTTACACCCTTGCTGGTGACTAATACATGTGAAAATATATTTAGGAAAGAAGGAAGAAAAAACACTTATAATGTCTGAAAAGATAAAAATTAAGAGTTCTCAGTAGTTGATACTTTTTAATGGCTAACTGAAAAGATAATGACTAATAGTAAGCTGTTGAGACTTAAGGCCCTTTTACACGGACCAATTATCGGACAAACGATCGTTCATAGAACGCTCGTTGCCAATAATTGCCCTGTGTAAACAGCGCAGAGATTAGCAGACAAAAGAGCAAACGCTTGTTCATCAGCTGATCGTTTCGTTTTAAAAAAGTATAATATTATCGTTGTCGGCAGCACATCCCCCTGTGTAAACAGGGAGACGTGCTGCCGACATGATAATAATGTATGGGGACGAGCGACATGAATAACAAGCGCTCGTCCCCATACTAGGGCCTTGTGAAAGGAGCAAACGAGCGCCGATCAACGAGCTGTCTCATAGATCAGCGATCGCTTACACGGCCCAGGACGGGCCGTGGAAGAGGTCTCTTCATAGTAAGGCTTCGTTCACATCTGCGTCAGGGTATTGTTCAGGGGTTCCGTCTGAGCTTTCCATCGGGGGAACCCATGAACGGGAGCCTGACTGAAACAAATGAAAACCATAGGTTCTCGTTTGCATCACCATTGATTTCAAAGGTGACGGGTCCGGTGCAAATGGTTTCCGTTTGTCTCAGTTGCGCAAGGGTTCCCTCGTTTTGACAGAATGAATAGCGAAGTCGACTATGGTAGTGATTCCATCAAAACGACGGAACCCTTGCGCAACTGAGACAAACGGAAACCATTTGCACCGGATCCTTCACCTTTGAAATCAATGGTGATGCAACGGTTTCCGTTTTTTTCAGTCAGGGTTCCGTTCTGACGGCAATCTCCGACAGATCGCCGGAACAGAGCCCTGATGCAGATGTGAACGAAGCCTAATGCCTGCTAAGAAATAACTATAACCTCTCTGGTCTTATCACATCTATCTTTTAGCCTAGTTTAATAATTAGGTGTGAAGAAATTTTATTCTGGAAAAGTTGTGCAGTTTTTTTTTTTAGACGAGCTTTGGCAAATAGGCTTATGTTCAATGAATACAGTGTACATAACAGTTGTATACTTCGCTAGGATCTATTAGCCAAACTGCACAACATTTTTGTGCCATTTAGGCTAATAGTGTAGTGGATCTTAAAGGGAATATATCACCTATATTTTCTTTTTACTAATTAAAAATAGATAATGAAATATATATTTTTTTCTAGTTTGGTTTTATTTTATCTGATTGTAATTTTTTTGTACATAATTATGGGAGGGTTTTCAAGGGTTTTCTATATAACCAGTGTTGGAACAGACTGCATTACAACACTTTGTAGGGCAGGATTTGGACAGTTTTGCTCTTCAGGACAGAGCACATTGATATCATAATGGCAAGAAAAGGGCAATTAACAAAGGACAGACAATTATAACCCTTAGAAGTAACCCTTAGCCAGTAACCCACTTGCACACTGGACAAGAGGGGCTACCACAGCATTTTTCTGTACCCTCTGGTGTACACCTACTTGGTCAGGGGTTCATATTACAGCACGACAATGATCCAAAACATACTTCTAGGTTATGTCAGAACTACCTAAGAAGACAAGAAGGAGCCGGTAGGCTTTAAGGAATGGAATGGCCTGCACAGTTTCCAGACTTAAACCCCATTGAGCTTGTTTGGGGTGAACTGGACAGAAGGATTTGTGGGAACTTCTGCAACAGTGTTTTTGAAGAAATTTCTGAACAATATCTGAATGCAATTGTAGAAATAACCCCTCGATTGTGTAAATCTGTTATATCAGCTAGAGGTGGCTACTTTGAAGAGTCCAAAATCTAGATTTTATTTGTTGAAACAAAATTAATAAATTATTTTTATTCATCTTAACTAGTTTATTTCTTCTATTCTTTCATTTCAAAGTACATTTGAGACATTAAACTCTGTAAATATCCATAAAAACTGGAAAGATTGGGGAGTTCTAAAACTTTTGACTGGTAGTGTAGGTCAGCAAAATATATTCTGACAATGCCTAGAATGTGTTACTGTTATTTCGATATTTTAATATTTCCAATCTAGCACACTTTAGCAATACACAAGACTTAATCTTAAAATAATTGTTGCTCAACACATCCAAGTTTTTGTTGAATGACAAAATAGTTTTCACATGGATTAGGGAACCCATATGTCTTTACAATCGGTTATTTTACGTATGTTAAAGCCGCCAATAAACTGCAGTGGGAGAAAAGGAGATTGAGTTTTCAATTGAAGCAACATTTCAAAATAGTCTATTGAAATATTTCCCTATGTAACACAACATGTATGTATGTATGTATGTATGTATGTATGTATGTATGTATGTATGTATGTATATATGTATGTATGTATGTAGGGAATATGACATAGTTGTTGGAAACCAATATTAATGTGCAATATTAAAGTAACACATAGAATGAGAAAAAGTACCTTAAAAATAGGGTGAACAGCAGGTAACTGACGGTACATAGCAATTGCAAAAACTTCAGTAACAAGATGGGTCCTCAGGAGATGGGAAACCGTCTGATGAATGTGGAAGTCGGATGATCTGGCCCAAATCTTAGCCAACAACCAGTCATGCTTAGCATCAGATGGCAGAAATATTGGATTTTCTGGTCCTGGTGTTTGGTTCAGCTATACAGTATAAAGCAACGAAAATTGGTTATAGACATATGAATTAATAATTAAGCCTATATCATAATCCTTTATATGGAACCAGCTTCAGATAATCTCCCTTGTTTAACGTTTCATGTTTTTAGTATTACAAAAAAGTGGTTATAACTATATTCAGATTTCGCAAAGCTCCAACTATTTGCTTATTTTAATTGTCTTCTGAGAGTAAAAATATAAGGCTGTGTTCACATTCGCATTGGTTTTCCGTTCATTGGTTCCGTTGCAGCTTTCCATCGGCGGAACCCATGAAACTAAAGCGTTGAACCATTCAGTTGTTCTGCTCCGTCAGAGGAGCAGAACAGGGGAATAACGGAACCAACGGGTCCGTTGCATAACGGACACGACCGGTTGCCGATGGAACCCATTGACTTTAATAGGTTCCGTCTGCTTTCCGTCGGGGCTGTCCGTGATTTTACCAGACAGAATGGCGCAGCATGCTGTGCTATTGTCTTCGGAAAACCTCGGTAAACTCTGCTGGATCTGCGACGTAAACTCCTAATGGAGCCTCCGACTCAGATGTGAACAAAGCCTAAACTGCATTTTATCTATATTTTTTTCAGAGAGTTCCAGCATATGCTTAAGAGAATGAAACAAGCCTAACACTCGCTAGAGCTCAGACAGCTAACCTATTGAAAGGGTTAACCATGATTACAAAAAAGGATCTGCTTTTTTTTCCCCCAGAAACAGCGACACACTTGTATATGGGCTGTGTTTAGTATTCCAGCATTCACTTGAATGGGGATGAATTGCAATACAAGACACCAACCATGGACAAAAGAGGCGCTGTTTCAAGGGGAAAAAAAAAGCAGAGGCTGTTTTGGCAAGTGGAAGGGAATGGAGTATCCAGAGGAAGCCAAAATGAATACGGTCATACCATTCAATCTCCGTGCATATTTTAACACATGGATCTAGTGCAAACCAGTGAGCCACTTTTTGTTAAGTAAAATACTAATGACATAATGTCTCCAATATTCAATACTACTGGTCTGTAAACTAAGTATGACCTTTAAACTTGATACGGCTCCATGACCACTGAAAAACAATTTGACATCAGTTGCCTAGAAGTGACAACATATTAAGTTGCCTTTCACAAATCTCATTATTGATCCAGACATATGATATGCCTCAATAGTACCATACCTCAATTTAAGCTATTGGAATTTGCAGACCATTTATTTTAAATCGATAGAAATGTACTGAAATAATTCAACAGTGTAAACTTCCCACTCACAATACCTGTATAGCAATTGGTACAATTTTGTTCTCAAGATTTTTGTACAATAAACAGATGGGTGCAGCAATGTACTGGATGGTGCATGGATCCGTTTTGTTTGCAGAGATGCCATCAAGAAGTTGAAAATCAACAATGAAAATGTTATCTTGCTGTAAAAAAAAAAAATTAGGAAAAAGAACATATTCTGTTAGCTATAGCATTTGGTTGTTATTCTCCAGACCATCATATTTTTCTCATAAAGTGGATATTCATAATTGTTAAAATCGACATACTAGGGTTATTTAACATATCAGGGCCATTCATTATTTCACTCTAGTCAACCAAATGCAAGTTTCCAAAGTGATTTGTACACTATAGTTCTTTGACACCATAGGCAATAAGAACTATTGCTGCATGTTACGGGGCTATGCAGCAAAAATGGTCAAAACGACTACCCCTTCTCTGAAATTACTTCCTGTTCTGCAGCGATTGGCTGAAGCTTCACCTCACAGTCTTCCTTCTCTGCCCACCCACTGGATGCACTCTGCACATAATATTGGACATACTGAGAGCTCTCTGCTCTATTTCTAGTTATTATCACTGCTTTCTGGTCCAAATGCAGGAGAAAGCAGCTAAAATGGAGCAGAATATACCAATATTAGGCGCAGAGTGCATGCAGGGTCCAGACAGAGCAGGATGTGGTGCTATAGAACGGGCGTCGTTTTGACACCTTCTCCTACACAATCCAATAACATGCAGCAGCAGTAGTTATTCTGGTGTTAAGGATCTAAAGCGTACAGAGTACCTTGAAAACGTATAAACTGCACAAAAAACACAATTTGGGTTACCAGAGTGAAAGAATTAACAGACCTGTTATGTTAAAGGTCCCTCGTAGGTCCATTTTACCAATTATGACAGTTTTCCGGGAGTTGCACTTTAAGGTAACTATTCCTTTACATTTACCTCCATTTCTTTCTCAAGTGTAATTTTCCGTTCAAGACTGCATTCCACCATTTCATGGGTTACTGGGAAATTTTCTGGTAATTGTTTGCATTTTTTTATTAAAACTGGATTGCACCCATTGAGAAACTGATATCCAAACATGAAGTCTTCCTGCCAGTGCTGCATTACATATTCTACAAGATAAAAGAAAGATTATTCACATTGTTCCTTACATTGTGCCCACATAGTCCACAACACTGTCCAGAAATTATCATCACTCACATCAGTCCATTTCCCCGAAATCTAAAGTTTCTAGGCTGTACACAGTGGGGTAAATTTCATAACATGGCAATTAACTTATTTGTATGTTTTTTGGAGCTTGGTAGGAAATTAGGGCACCTGGAGGATACCCACTCAAACACCAGTGCTGCAAGCAACCAGCGCTAACCACTGAGCCACTGTGCTGCCATCCTAAATTTGTTGATTACTCTGGATTGTGTTTACCTTTGTAATTATGATAACTAGTGTGAATTCTATTTAATTCACATTGTTTATAATCTATAATATTCTATGGCATGTTTTGTCATGGCATTTAGTATTTCTATTATAATCCGGCGAACTGTTCCCAGAAATTGTAGTCTTTGGAAACTTTTGACTGGTCTGAAACACACCTGATATTGTATTACTAATTCTGACAAAAATACTTTCAAAATCAGCAAAATCACTCCACGAGGATTGGAACATATGCATAAAACTGTTCACAAAGAGGTTTTCCATCCTGGAAGATATAAAAATGAATAGCATTAATGTAAATTTTTGCCATTTCACATACAGTACATCCTTTAAATACTAAGGTCGCTTTAGATTTAACCAACCAACTACATAACTTCTAAAAGTAGAAATGTTAGACCCCTTTCACGCTGCATTTTTTTTAGAGATAGATCTGCTGTGCGGGTAGGCAGGGCAGCCTCTACATCAGTGGAGCTTCCCAACGCATACGTTCAATGGAGGCCTGTGATGGATGCTATACAGTGGTCTCCCATGTTAATAAAACAATCACGTGGTATCCGGTTTTTTGATGGGTTCGGCAGGATGGAAAAGTGTAGTCCACTATGATAAAAAGGTATACTGACATATAACAGGCCGACAGAGACCAAAAGGACACCTTCGGGTTTATGGAGCCCTATGGACACGTTTAGCACGTACGTCGGGAGCTTTCCTGATGTACACACTAAACGTAGGGCAGAAACACAGCACTTACATTATTTACATTACAATTCTTTAGCCTTTAAATAACTCTAAAAGTCTGCGAAAGACCTGCTTATTAAATGTTTTTCCCATGTTTAGTTATCATCTGATAATTCATTGATATGTCATTATTTGCCATGATAACAGATAAGTGAAGGTTATTGAAATCTCAGGCATGGAGACAAAACCCATTAGAGCACACACATTTTTGGACCCTGAAAAGGAATAACATTGTGCTTCTTTACTCCCAGTTAGGTATTTTGGAGGTGGCAGGATCCACAGTAAATCACTCTACTCAAAGGCCACTGACTGTAGTGCTATACAGTCCTACTACTAATACTTTAATTCTGAGCCTACAATGTCATGGATATGTCATATCAGAATGCCCTAAAGTCACATAAAACACTGTAATGCTGCCCATGCACATTCGATTAGCTGAATGCACTGAAAATCTATGCATGAATGAGGGCTTCTCAACAGTCCCTAACCCTGACTGCAGATGCCTTTGTTTTGCAAGGAGAAATCTGCTGGCTGTGACTTGTCTCCCTTTGTCTATTAAAATAAACAGAAGTTGGAGAGATATCTTATGTTGTATGCCTAGCTTAAAGCAGGGGGGGCAGGCGGGACATGTGCCCCGAGGGCAAATTAGAGGGCGCCAGGGCCGCACCGTCCATGACGGCGGCCTGCTGCCTCTCTGAGGGGTCAGCGGCGCCACTGAAACCAGCCGCCGCCACCCCCTCCTGCACTATAATTGTACCTGCGTTTATAGGACACAGGTACAATTAGCATTGAATGGCCGGGTACGTTCCGTGCCCGGCCATTTAGCGCCTTTCTACGAGTGAAGCCGCGCGTTACTTTGTGCCACTTGCATCACTGAAAGGGGCTAATTGACAGGGAAAGTCCTTCTGCCCTGCCAATCAGCGCATTTCATAGACGCAAGCGGCGCGAGCATGTCATCGCGCTGCTTGCGTTGTTCAACCCCAGGAGGCTGGCGCAGAAGACAGCAGGTCTCCGTTGCCGCCGGATGGAGCGGGAACGGGATTAAGGTGAGTTTGTATAGTTTGTTTTTTTATCCTAATAAAAAAGTGTGTGGCATTATCTACGGGGGGTGGCTTTATCTATGGGGGTGGCTTTATCTACAGGGGGGCTTTATCTACAGGGGGGGGCTATATACTGGGCTGGGTTATATGTGGAGCACTATATACAGGGGTGGGCTATATGTGGAGCACTATATACAGGGGTGGGTTATATCTACAGGGGGGGCTATATACAGGGGTGGGCTATCTGTGGAGCACTATACACAGGTGTGGGCTATCTGTGGAGCACTATAGGGGGAGCTATATGTGAGGCACTATATACAGGGGTGGGCTATATGTGGAGCACTATTTATAGGGGGAGATATATGTAGGGCACTACAGGGGGCTCTATGGCAGGCACCATCTACAGGGCGCACGGTGTGTGTGTGGGACACAGTGTATGGTGCTATTATAATTAGAGGTGCAGTGTATTTCGCTATTATATTTAGGGGCGTAGTGTGTGGTATAATGAGAACTTTATCTTTGTATATAAGTGTAGAAATGTTTAAAAAGTGAGAAGCTGAAGACATCTGAGCGGCAAACTGCAGAAATCGTCTGTGACCGGGAGAAGTCATCATAGAGGTCTGGACCGGATGGAGAAAAAGAACTAGAGAGGTCACCGGTGAGTCACTTAATGTAAATGTTTATTCTGCCTCTAATCAGTACTGTATGATCTGTAGCGAGATGATGGGTGGTATGATTATGATATGATTTTTTTTTTGTGAAAAAGCAACTCCCAGCATATCCTTACCATTGTTCGGACCATGCTGGGAGCTAGAAACAATTTAGTGCAAATCTATACAGCAGGAGTTGCACTAAATTGAGTTGTATTTGTGCTGGTGTTGTATATATGTACTTAGCTTGGTTCTGGTGCTGTATATATGTAATTATCTTGGTTCTGGAGCTGTATTTATGTACTGAGCTTTGTTCTGGTACTGTATATATGTAATTTGCTGGGTTCTGGTGCTGTATATATGTAATGAGCTTTGTTCTGGTGCTGTATATATGTACTGAGCTTGGTTCTGATGCTGTATTTATGTAATGAGCTTTGTTCTGGTGTTGTGTATAGAACTATATTGCTTGTAAAATGTACAAATCTTTTTATGCTCGAGTTAAATAAAAAAAATGTGGGAAAGAAAGGACACGTCATTGATTGGTAGAGAAAACAAACATGGCGAGGGGGAAGGAGATGTCGGGAAAGAGGTTGGGGGGCGCCAAGCTGAATCTTTGCCCCGGGTGCTGGAGAACCTAGCTACGCCTCTGATTAAAGGGGTATTCCTATCTCAGAAAATTATGGCGTATCCACAGGATTGGACATGTCCTGTGGACATGCCATAAATGTTCGAGGTGGAAATACCCCTTTAAGAGTCTACATCTAGTTTTGAGTCGTCATGTTATGTGATATATCATAATACCCTACAATAATACAAAGTACTACATAATTATTTAATCACAAAATTTGTAATTATTATGATATAATCGATTTGCATGAATTGCTGCTGCTCGGTGAGGTGCATTGTGTGATCAATGCAACATTTACATTGTCAAAATTTATTTTCTGAACCACTAGATGAAGGTTTAACCAGAAATGTGAATAAATGCATAATGTTTTTTATACTTACGCTTTTGTGTAGTTCAGGATAAAGTCCACTCCCTTTTCGCTATCAAACTGTATGTCACTTGGCAATTCATTATAACAGTGAGCATCGATACTTAATGGGAAGCCTGGGTGCCACTCCTTCCATCTGTGGAACATAAGGTCACTTTCAACACTAGAACATTTGTGATGGTTTCAGCAAGTTTTGAATGAAAAAGTTTATAAGCAAAATCCAAATGCTAAAAGCTACAATGGTAAACATCTAGTGATGTTTCGATAATGTCAAGTTACTGTATCATGCCCGTAGATGTTATTTTTTGGGCCTTCATCAAGTCTAGCAGAGTTCTAGATGCATGGTGGGACCTAAAAAGTCACCCAGTAAAAGCACCCAAAAAAATCAGAACTCAAAAGAATGAATCACACATTGGACAAGCACTGGAACCCAACAATCTTCACATCTATGCTCATGATATGTATGGGTTCATCAAGAACCCCAAAAGCTATACTCAGTCCATATTCATGAGGCGTTGTTGTTTTATTTCACCTTTCTGTACAGTTTTGTTGACAAAAATGTGTGCATTCCATGTCAACATAAACACTATGAGGGGAGTATATTAATACTAGAGTTTCAAAAGCCAGTCTTAAACTAATTTACGTTGGCAGAAAATGCGCCAAGTATATTAAGAGGTGCACACCTATTTATATATTTGGTGCATCTTTGGGTGTCCGTGTGAGAAAAAAGCAAATCCACGCCTGCTCTGAGCAGATGTAGATTTATTCCATATCTGATGCCAGTTTCTGGCATAAATTATGATAAATCTGTCATTCCGGCGGAGGTCCATCCCTTTTGTCTGAGCTGAGTTTACCATCAGATCCTAAGACGCTTGTTCACAGGTGACAAATAATATTCCTGCACTTATTGTTGTCAAATCTTTGCCCATCTTAAAAAAAAAGAAACATGCCAATATTTCTGTCTATGACATGCTTACCATACTTTGGCTATCCCTGCAACTAATTTACTATATATGGGTAATCTTGGTATAAATCCTCTTAAGGGCACGCTTATTGTAAAATATAAACCAGAAAATCCTAACAATACTTACATAACATCCTCCAATATTTAAAATGTTTTTTTTTCATGTATTTCAATAAAAGTAAAAGAAAGTCTCCCAAGAGTCCCCCATTTTTTCTCTCCTTGTCACATGCCTCTAATCAGACCAATGTTATGCACGTCTGTCACTATTCTAGGACATCTTTAGATACGCCCTGCCATCAATAGCTCCACTAGCCGAAATAGAATGTATTCGGGGCAAATTGACCCTTTAGAATACCTGTACTCTTTTTGTCGTTCTTCCAACTCCTTTCTTCTGTGTTGCTTGTGAATTTGTGTTACATCCTGTGTAACTAATTTTGCTGTTTTAGAAATGGAATACAAAAAAGTAATAGTTAAAGTATGATATGTTATAATAAGTTATTATGGGCAATTTAAAAAAATAAAATGTTCTTGTTTAAACCTTTCAAACATCTAAGGGCCTGTTCACATCAGCGTTAGGTTCCGTTTATGGGTTCCGTCAGACCTTTCCGTCAGGGGAACCCATCAACGGAAAGGCAAACGGAAACCATAGCTTTCCGTTAGCATTATCATTGATTTCAATGGTAATGCTTCCGTTGCTAATGGTTTCCGTTTGTCTCCATCCCATAAGGTTTTCTTTTTTTTGGGAGGAAACAATAGTGCAGAATTTGAACATGTAACTATGGCCCCCTGTACAAGCTGCAGATTCTTTTGCAAAAATTTCTGCAACTAAAAATCTTGTTCTTTTCTGTGTATGGATTTCTGACACAAAATCTGCAGCGTGTACAGCGGGGTCATAGTTACATGTTCAAATTCTATTGCATAGGGATTAATACAGCTATTATTGAACTCAATGATAAATCCATATCCAGCGAATTCCCAATAGTGGTGGCAGAGTGAATAGTGAATTTGTACTTTTTAACAAAATGTTTTCTCCTGAACTCCTTTGTCTATGTGAAGGGAAGCAGGGCATTTTGAACTCCGCATCAGGAAACCATTGCTCCAATTCCTATAAATAATTCTGAAATAAAATTAAATAATTGATACACTTTCCTGCCCTAGACCACCACCACTTCACCATCCTAAACCATACTGTATAATACCATACACTGTAATTGCATTGTTTTACAATATTGAGTATTTTCCTCTAAGCCACCCTAGACCTTCACGGACATTAGATGTTAATCCAAAACCACCATAGAGCACCATGTATTATATTAACAGCTAAGATGTTAAGGATGGGCCTGATGACGAGCTTCTTCACGGTTTCTAACTGTGAATGCCGCTCTGGGATATAATGCAGGCTATAGCATAGGATAAGTACAATATAATTAAAGTTATATATTTACAAAGTAACTCTTTTTTTTATGCATATAAACCATAAAATAGTGTTCAACAGTTCAACATTTGTGAGTATTATTGGGTCATGTCCAAGTAAGTGCTCTTCTACTTCTTTATCTTTTTGGTTAACACCTGTTCGCTGTTTTTTTGTAACTGGGATAATGGACAGCAAGATTGGAGGTTTTCTTCAGTGCACAGTTTGCCATATGTATGCACGACTGGAGCCGGAGTTCCAGGGTGAATATCTCTGTGGCAGATGTGAGCATATTGTTCACCTGGAAGCTCGTATTAGAGATCTGGAGGAGCAGAATGCAACACTGAGGAGGATAGACAATTTTGAACGGAGCTTGCTGCTCACAGAGCATGCAGTTAGTGGGTTACAACTGGAGGGTGAAGACATGGGTGAGCAGGATCAGGTAAGTAGCTGGGTTAATGTAGTTAGGGGCAGTAGAAAGGGGTCAAAGACAAGGAAGGCCGATCCGGTTTCTGACATTCCAGGCAAAATTGCCAAGTTGGGTGATGATGCGAGGGTGTCAGTCTCAGAAATGGCAGCCCTAGTGGATACTGATCTCCCTAACAGCCGGGAGAACAGCCCAGCTAGTAGTCGGCGGGATGGTAATGCAGGTAAGCCAAGACAATTGATAGTCGTAGGGGATTCTATAATCAGGAAGACGGATAGAATTATTTGTCGCCAAGACCACCTCAACCGAATGGTTTGCTGTCTCCCTGGTGCCAGGGTTCGGCATGTGGTGGAACGGGTGGACAAATTGCTGGGAGGGGCTGGTGATGATCCAGCTGTCGTGGTCCATGTCGGTACCAACGACAGAATAAATGGTAGGTGGAGGAGCCTTAAGAATAATTTTAAAGAACTAGGCTACAAGCTGAAGGGAAGGACCTCCAAGGTTGTATTCTCAGGAATACTGCCTGTGCCATGCGCATCACAGGAAAGACAGCGGGAGCTTAGGGAGTTAAATGCATGGCTGAAGTCTTGGTGTAGAGGAGAAGGATTTGGGTTCCTAGAGCACTGGGCTGACTTTTCATTGGGGTACAAACTGTATTCTGCAGATGATTTGCACCTAAATGGAAGGGGGTCCGCTGTGCTGGGGGAGAGAATTCTAGCTGGGGTGGCGGAGTATTTAAACTAGGGCTGAGGAGGGAGGTCAATGTAGAAAAAAAAGGGGTAGCCAGGTTAGAGAGGGGTCAGACTATATTGGTGGGGGGAGAAACAGAATGTGGGGAGAGGACTGGACAACAGGATAAGGAGATCCTTTCGTTACAAAACATCAGTGTAAATAAAAAGGACCGATTAATGTCAAATCACATTTCTGATAATAAAAGTGAAAAACTGACAGGCAAGTTAAAGTGTATGTTCACAAATGCCAGAAGTCTAGCAAGTAAAATGGGGGAGCTGGAGGCCTTGATACTGGAAGAAAATATAGATATAGTTGGTGTTGCTGAAACATGGCTGGACTCTTCACATGACTGGGCTGTAAATCTACAGGGTTTTACACTTTTTCGTAAAGACAGGACAAATAGGAAAGGTGGTGGTGTATGTCTGTATGTGAGAAGTGATATGAAGGCGAGTGTGAAAGAGACAATAGTGGGTGAAGACTGTGAGGAGGTTGAAACCTTGTGGGTGGAACTAGAAAGGGAGGTAAACACTGAAAAAATTACTTTTGGTGTAATCTATAGACCCCCCAATATAACTGAGGAGATGGAAGTTCAGCTATATAAACAGATGGAGCGGGCTGCACAGGCGGGTACTGTAGTGATAATGGGAGATTTTAATTTCCGGGATATTAATTGGTGTCATGGTTCGGCTTCAACTGCAAAGGGGAGACATTTCCTCAACCTGTTGCAGGAAAATTTTATGGGCCAGTTTGTGGAAGACCCGACTAGAGGTGAAGCTCTGTTGGATCTGGTCATTTCTAATAATGCAGATCTTGTTGGGAATGTCAATGTTCGTGAAAACCTCGGTAACAGTGATCACAATATAGTTACATTTTACCTATACTGTAAAAAACAAACGCAGGCTGGGAGGGCAAAAACATTTAATTTTAAGAAAGCCAATTTCCCCAGGATGAGGGCTGCAATTCAGGATATGGACTGGGAAGAACTAATGTCAAATAATGGAACAAATGATAAATGGGAGATTTTCAAATCTACTTTGAGTTATTATAGTGCAAAATTTATTCCTACAGGTAATAAGTATAAACGACTCAAATTAAACCCCACATGGCTTACACCTTCTGTGAAAGGGGCAATACATGACAAAAAAAGGGCATTTAAAAAATACAAATCTGAGGGTACAGCTGTAGCCTTTGTAAAATATAAAGAGCTTAATAAAATCTGTAAAAATGTAATAAAATTAGCAAAAATACAAAATGAAAGGCAGGTGGCCAAGGATAGTAAAACAAATCCTAAAAAATTCTTCAAGCATATAAATGCAAAAAAGCCAAGGTCTGAACATGTAGGACCCCTAGATAATGGTAATGGGGAGTTGATCACAGGGGATCAAGAGAAGGCAGAGTTACTAAATGGGTTCTTTAGCTCTGTATATACAACTGAAGAAAGAGCAGCTGATGTAGCCGGTGCCAGTGCTGTTAATATATCGGCTGATATACTGAATTGGATGAATGTAGATATGGTGCAAGCTAAATTAAATAAAATAAATGTGCACAAGGCTCCGGGACCAGATGGGTTACACCCTAGAATTCTTAAAGAGCTTAGTTCAGTTATTTCTGTCCCCCTTTTCATAATATTCAGAGAATCTCTAGTGACTGGTATAGTGCCAAGGGACTGGCGCAGGGCAAATGTGGTGCCTATTTTCAAAAAGGGCTCTAGGTCTTCCCCGGGTAATTATAGACCAGTAAGCTTAACATCCATCGTGGGGAAAATGTTTGAGGGGCTATTGAGGGACTATATACAGGATTATGTGACAATAAATAGCATTATAAGTGACAGCCAGCATGGTTTTACTAAGGACAGAAGTTGTCAAACTAACCTAATCTGTTTTTATGAAGAGGTAAGCAGAAGTCTAGACAGAGGGGCCGCTGTGGATTTAGTGTTTTTGGACTTTGCAAAGGCATTTGACACTGTCCCCCATAGACGCCTAATGGGTAAATTAAGGACTATAGGTTTAGAAAATATAGTTTGTAATTGGATTGAGAATTGGCTCAAGGACCGTATCCAGAGAGTTGTGGTCAATGATTCCTACTCTGAATGGTCCCCGGTTATAAGTGGTGTACCCCAGGGTTCAGTGCTGGGACCACTATTATTCAACTTATTTATTAATGATATAGAGGATGGGATTAATAGCACTATTTCTATTTTTGCAGATGACACCAAGCTATGTAATATAGTTCAGACTATGGAAGATGTTTGTGAATTGCAGGCAGATTTAAACAAACTAAGTGTTTGGGCGTCCACTTGGCAAATGAAGTTTAATGTAGATAAATGTAAAGTTATGCATCTGGGTACCAACAACCTGCATGCATCATATGTCCTAGGGGGAGCTACACTGGCGGATTCACTTGTTGAGAAGGATCTGGGTGTTCTTGTAAATCATAAACTCAATAACAGCATGCAGTGTCAATCAGCTGCTTCAAAGGCCAGCAAGATATTGTCGTGTATTAAAAGAGGCATGGACTCGCGGGACAGAGATGTAATATTGCCACTTTACAAAGCATTAGTGAGGCCCCATCTAGAATATGCAGTTCAGTTCTGGGCTCCAGTTCATAGAAAGGATGCCCTGGAGTTGGAAAAAATACAAAGAAGAGCAACGAAGCTAATAAGGGGCATGGAGAATTTAAGTTATGAGGAAAGATTGAAAGAATTAAACCTATTTAGCCTTGAAAAAAGACGACTAAGGGGGGACATGATTAACTTATATAAATATATTAATGGCACATACAAAAAATATGGTGATATCCTGTTCCTTGTAAAACCCCCTCAAAAAACAAGGGGGCACTCCCTCCGTCTGGAGAAAAAAAGGTTCAAGCTGCAGAGGCGACAAGGCTTCTTTACAGTAAGAACGGTGAATTTATGGAATAGCCTACCACAGGAGCTGTCACAGCAGGGACAGTAGATGGCTTTAAAAAAGGGTTAGATAATTTCCTAGAACAAAAAAATATTAGCTCCTATGTGTAGAAATTTTTCCTTCCCTTTTCCCTTCCCTTGGTTGGACTTGATGGACATGTGTCTTTTTTCAGCCGTACTAACTATGTAACTATGTAACTATGTAACTATGTCTAAATTATGTACCCATTTTTTTAATTTTAAATTATCAGAATTTTTTAGTTCCAGTTGTCTGTACAACCGCTGTGAAAGCGCAATGCCACTTCTGACGGTTTCCCCGGGATGCCACCTAGTCTGCTATTATAGTACCCATACTCTTTAGTTCCTTATATATTCTTTCAGAAAACAAAATTGCTAGTAGTGTCATAGCAGAACTAACCTGCTCCTTCCCGAAGAATAATTTCCTTATCGGTGTTAATCCATCTGTAGCAGGGGAACTCCAAATAGTCTCCTGTGGGAGTTTTAAGGGTAATGTGCCGACAATACCAGTCGTCTTTATACCAGTATTTATGTTTTTCAATTTTTATTAACTGGATCTCTCCAACATCTTCGGATACGGTAAAATCATAGGAGTCAATCTAAAGATGACAGAAATAAATAAATAACTAAAATGATTTTCTAGGACAGAAATATATTTTCACAAGCCTTATTTATCACCATTCCAGTGCCAATGTCTGTATCCCCCAACAGTCCTCTGTGTATGCAGGAACGTGGTGAGGTGTCGTCCATGCTGAGGACATGTGACATGACCACAGTGGTGACATGACTATGGCCAAAACATCACCATTTTCTGTGTACACGGACGGTTGATGAGGGATCTAAAAAAAACGACGTTTAAACCATGACTCATTGGTGTTCCTTCCTTCGAAGCGAACCATGCAACCTTTATCGGGGCCCATGAACTATAGGGGGTGCAGAGGTTACAGTCACATGAGTATACCCGTCAAAGCTGTCAGTGTGAGGGGGTAGGGCCCATTCTAAGTGCCTTATAATTTCTGTGTATGCCCCCGACAGTGACATATATTATGGTCAGTGGAGTTTGTATGTACCCTTGCCCCAAAAACATACAGATAGGGACTCGAGATTGTGAGGGACACTTGAGACAGAGACTTTATGTAAGTTATGACAATATCTGTACAGCGCTGTGGAATATGTTGGCGAAAAATATAAATTAATAAAATAAATAATGACTAAAATATTAGAATATGGCAAACTTTTTTTACGTTGTAAAATATGGGAGGATAAGTCCCCAAGTTTAAAGGAGACATTATGTTACCTTACATACTATTGTATTTTGTAATATTTGCACTGTATCTTTAATAAGTGCTGTTGTCTGCTGTTATCTGAGGGTTATGTGTCTTTTTCCGCACTAGGTGGCGTACCAGTAGAGTGGCTAGTGCAGCCACTGTGATGATTGCGTCTAAGTTATGAGGCCAGTCCGGCCTGTGTATATTATGTTACACTAAAATGGTTAAAGTGTTCCTTTGCAGATAATGCAAGGGATGGTTGGCTTGCTGGCTCTTTCAATTTTAGGCCCGATTGCCATTTTGGCTTTGATAAGATGTCATTTACATGGTTACGTGTAGGGCACCACGCTGGCTAGCAGTATATTGGTAATGCCCATACTATCCGATAAATTGGGAACAATACCAGTTTAAGCAGCCCTTTTAGAAACAGGGGAGCTATGTTAGGGTAAATCCATCATATACTACATGAACCAAAGTATGTGAACCGCCCTACTAAATGGTGGGTCCAGCCATTTCAGCCAAATACATTGCAAACTATACCATAAAATTAAGCATATTACCAGGTTATAGACAAAGATTAGTAGTAGGAATTGGCAATGGGTTGTACTTCAAACACAAATAAAATATCAATGACTTTCAACGTGATCCTGCCATAGGATCTGTCCTCTTTTGTGCCTGCGCTCGCTCTCTCATTGCATTGCAAAAGACCAATGTCTTCCAAAAAGTTGCACCTTTGACTCTTCAGTCCACAAATAATATCCCAAAATACTAGGGGGTGATCTAGATATTCTTTGGCATTTTCGAGACGAGCCTTTGTGTTCTTTTTGGTCAGCAGTGGTTTACGATGTGTTCTTATTAGATGCTATTTTTCCCAGGGTTTTTCTTATTGTGGAATCGTGTACAATGACATTAACTGAGGCAAGTGAGGCCTGCAGTTCTTTAGATGTTTATCTGGGTTCTTTTGTGACCTTCTGGATGCATCGTTGATGCGTTTATGGTGACATTTTGGTAAGCCGGCCACTCCTGCGAAGAATCACCACTGTTCGAAATTTCCTTTGTTTGTGGATGGCTCCCACATTGGTTCACTGGAGTCCCAGAGTCTTAGCCATGGCTTTGTAACACTTTCCAGACTGGTAGATTTCAATGTTTGTTTGACATCTGTATTTGAATCTCTTTAGAACATGGCATCATGTGCGGCTTTTTGAGATTTTCTAGCCTGCTTCACATTGCCAGACATTTAAGTAATGTTTAGATTCATAAAGTCTGGCAGTAATCATGCCTGGGCTGGCTAGTGAAATGCAATCCAATTGTCAATTGCATTGTTGGTTAACTGGTTGATTTAGGGGCCAATTACTTTTTCACATAGGGCCAGGCAGGGCTGAAGAGCATTTTTCCTTCAATAAATTATATAATTTATAAACAGTATTTTGTGTTTGCATGGGTTATCTTTGATTATCTTAAAAGTAGTTTGATGATCTAAAACACTCAAGTGTGACAAATATGCAAAAATAGAAGAAATTGGAAAGAGGGCAAATCCTTTTTCACAGCACTTGTAAGCGATGTGTGAATCAACCCTTAGGAGCAGCAACATCTGAGCTGTGAAGCAGAATCCCACACAGGCTCTCAGAACGAAACCACCAAGTGTTGAATTGTTCAATGTGTTATAACACAATACAGAGTTTCATACTCTCCCTGAACACATGGCCATAACAACAACTGTTCGCTTTATGGCGTGTGTAGGCAAGACCAAGCCACATACAAGTGTGAGATCGCCATGAGCAATGCAATAAGGCTGTTTTTCACAGTTTAATTTGGGACCTTAGCTGCAATGAAGGGAAGTCTTGATGCTACAGAATATATTGAAATTCTAGATGACAATTGCGTACTTATAATTTGTGGAAACAGTGCAGAAGGCATGGTAGCAAGGCAGCGTCCACAAACCACAAAGAAAGGTCTATGAAAGAAGGGTTTGTTGAGTTTTGTGTCAAGTGAGAATTTAACTGGAGTGCCCAGACCTCAACCCTGTACTTTGTAATATATAACTATTGTATCACTACTATACTATGTGTAGCAATTTGTTACCCAAGAGCACAGATGCTGCTGTGTATGTTAATGATTCAACTCGCAAACATTGTGGGCTTCTTGCGGCAGAACATTGGGCAGATGGAGGAGTACGTCAACAGGATGTATTATCTAGGAAGTACTTATGCAGAAGTGCCTATGTTATAGAATAAGCAGTTTTCTTTACATGGGAGACCACTTCCTGCATAAGAAATCTCTAAATCTCCTTCAAAAGTTCCATCATTTGTGCAGGGAGGCAGAATTGGGACTGGGTGCACGCTGTACAAGTTGTTGCCTTAGAGGAATCTATTTATGTAGGACCCCTTTAACTGCATCTACATAGTTCATGGTACCCAAAAGGACACACAAACTGTAATTGTAGTTACAGTTAACTTGGTGTACAGTATATCCAGCTAAGACATCTGTAATTAATGAATATATTAATGATTAGGACAGCCATCAGGGCAGTACACATGATACTGTAGTCAGGGGTCCAGGCTAATATGTTAAAAAGAAGGGGCACAAACTAGCCCGTGGGCCCCTGCTACAAGCAACCTAGTCTCAATATAAATTTAGTGGCCAGAGAATATGCAATAGTAAATCTCATCCAATTAATAAACATTTTTTACAATGTAAATGGAAATATGTGGATGGATTCCCACATCACGTATTTGTTGCAGATTTTGATGTAAATTTTTGAGCCAAAGCCAGAAATGGATCCAGTCTGAAGGAGTAATGGTTCTTCCTTTATATTTCCTATTCCTTGTGAACGACTTCTGGCTTTGGCTCAAAAAATCTGCATTAAAATCTGCAACAAATACCCAAGGTGTGAATTCAGCCTAAGGGCAGATTTGCTGCGGAATTCTTCTTCAGATAGGCCACAGTGGAAATCCACAGCAGACCTTTTTTTCTTTGGTTTCCATAGCTTTGTATTTGCAGAAAACAATGGTGCAGAAGACTAGCTCGCATGTGGAATTTACATTCTACAGCATGCACAATCTTTTGTGGAGAAGCAGCAGATATTCACTGCACTGCAAAGGCTGAAATCTCCGGCAAGTCTGCTGCGAAAACCTGGATGAACCCTCAAATATGCAAATTTTGCTGCAGATTCTTGGCGTAATTGCTGTGAATTAGTGGCAAAATCTGCAGTGGAAAATTTCCACCACATCTGAACATGCCCTTATCCCACTACTTCAATCATCTTCTTCGCTACCCATTGAAAATAAAATAATCTCATGAACAAAATTGAGGAACTTTAAATAGGAATCAAAACCCTCCTAAAGGCGCTATATAAATACTGTAAAAGTATGTGGTATTGACAAGCCAGTGGTTTTCAGCTGCAATGTTTGCTTGTTAGGCTAGAACAAATTCTTCTTCTTCAGACCTGGATAGTAAACATTTTAGCTTTTACCACAAAGCAAAAATTTCCAAAAACTACAGCAAACAATCATACGTTTTTGCCAGCTTTGTCTGTTGTGATACAACTACACCATTAATACTATTGTAGCTTGTGCAAGGGATCGTTCGAGACTAGAAAAGAGGTCTGCTCTTTCTCCATAGATAGCGTTACTCTTGTGTATAGGCTGTGTCTAGTATAGCAGCTCAGTCTTATTTAAGTGAATAGGTCTGACCCGCAATGCCATATTCAGCCAATGGACAAGCATGGCACTATTTCCGGGGAAAAAATAAATAAAGGTAGACCTTAGAAATTTCCTAATCCCGTATAACCTCTCATTGCAAATACCTCTGTCCGTATGCCCTTGAGCCCCCTCTTCTACTCAGTGTCAAGAGCCACTGCAACAGCAGCTCTTACCCTGGAAGCCCTAAATTTCCACTGAGCATTTCAGGAGATACACCCAGGCTTTCCTTGCAAAGAGTAAGCCGGTTATCCTAGGTACCAGATTAAATGTGTTGGGTGTCCAGCTGCTGGTCTAGCGAGAAGGAGAAAACAGTTTTCAATGAGCATTGTATATATATCATTATCAGCATACCGGAAGTTGTAGTTTCAACACCAGCGTAGACCCAAATCTTGAAGACGGCTGGTGTATGTAATACGGGAAGTGGAATTTCTGCTTTCTGTATTAGTCCGAACAATCATGATTCATTCCCTGTCTGAACGGATTGACCTTTTTGGACCAAGATCAACTCCGACGTTTAAATAGAGGGCTATTTTGGAGCAAGAGCTATAGAGGATATAGCTGGGAAAATGCAGCAATGTAATATAACAAAATGTTTGATGCATTGCTGCTCCACTGAACATTATATTTTTTTTTATTAAACATGTTATATTCATTTATATATATATTTTTTTTTCCAAAATATAACATATATTTAGTCATAAGTGGACAATCACATCAACACAATTGCCATGACATTGGCAAACAATACAATACAAATGTATATTTTATGTAATAGTACCCAAATTACAAAGAATTAAAAGAGGAAACAAAAACATACAAAAACAGAACAAAAATCAAAAATTCTAAATTTGGCTGCTGATTAGGCTGTCAAAAGTTTATCAAATGTCATTAGCATCGACACCCCCATTGGATCCCATGAAGACATTATTAATGCCATCCCCTAATTCCCGGGCACCAACAGATTAACAATAGCTCCCAGTGTTTATAGCACTATGGATGAGAACATCTCCTCCTTATTAAACATGTTATAGAACCTTTTAATTGTGACATTCGAGCTCCTTTGTACAATTCTATTGTATTGTATTGACAGTTAATGTTCTTTGGTAGGAGCCATTATCTGCTAACTATCGTTAAACAGACCCGCTGCAGTGTATACAGGTCTAATAATTGTTTTCGTGCATCTCCATATCCTTCAATAGATTTTAATTTCCCTTAAAAAATCAGGTAAATTTACGAGAAACTCATAAGCCAAATGGCAAAGTATGTAGAAATATGCAGTAAGGAACTGGACGGGCACTTACTGTATTTCTACAATTTATGACAGTAGAGTCTAAAACAGGAATCTACCTCTAAGCCTCTATTTGTCTAAAGCCTCGTGCATACGACAGAGCCATGTGTAGGAGCCTGAAAGGGGCACGTGCCGCTGCATGATTCTCCATCGGGTGTCGTATGTAAAAATTGAGCAGTGATATAGCTGTGTGCATGAGGCCAAAAATGAGTCAAATAGAGTCCTGAAAAGGCTCGGGATTTGACTCATCGCTACTTTGGAAGTAAATTATACTTCAGTTTGCATGTTTTATACTTGAAGCTTTCAACATGTGTGGTGCAACTTCTTGTAAGAAACGTCTTAGGGCATGACCACACATGGCGGAATTCCTCCGCAACTGTCCGCATCCATGCCGCACAGAATCTGCGTTGCAGATTCTGCTGCGGATCTGCACAAAATGTGCAGTACATTGATGCGGACTAGCTGCTGCGGACTGCGGGAAAAGTGCTTCCCTTCTCCCTATCAGTGCAGGATAGAGAGAAGAGACAGCACTTTCCCTAGTGAAAGTAAACGACTTTCATACTTACCGGCCGTTGTCTTGGTGACGCGTCCCTCTTTCGGCATCCAGCCCGACCTCCCTGGATGACGCGCCAGTCCATGTGACCGCTGCAGCCTGTGCTTGGCCTGTGATTGGCTGCAGCCGTCACTTACACTGAATCGTCATCCTGGGAGGCCGGACTGGAGACAGACCCAGGGAGTTCTCGGTAAGTATGAACTTATATATTTTTTTACAGATACATGTATATTGAGATCGGTAGTCACTGTCCCGGGTGCAGAAACAGTTACTGCCGATCGCTTAACTCTTTCAGCACCCTGGACAGTGACTATTTACTGACGTCTCCTAGCAACGCTCCCGTCATTACGGGAGCCCCATTGACTTCCTCAGTCTGGCTGTAGACCTAGAAATACATAGGTCCAGCCAGAATGAAGAAATGTCAAGTTAAAAAAGCAAGACGCATCCGCAGCACACATGACATGTGCATGACAGCTGCGGACTTCATTGCGGAACTTTGAATCTCCATTGAAGTCAATGGAGAAATTCCGCCATGAGTCCGCCACTGCTCCGCAACAGACAGAGCATGCTGCGGACACCAAATTCCGCTCCGCAGCCTATGCTCCGCAGCGGAATTGTACGCATCGTGTAAACGAACACTGCTAAATTAAAGTGAAAGTCAATGGAGAAACGGCTCCGCTGCGGATTAACGCTGCGGAGTGTCCGCAGCGGAATTTAAGTGAAATTCCGCTATGTGTGAACCCGCCCTTATTACCAATTCTTCCTATTATGTTACATAATTCTTCCCCAAGTGAACGAAGCACTAATAAGAATCAAAAGAAAAATAATGTATTTTTCTGCTTTTCCTCTAGCTTTTTGCTATTTTTCTGTTTTCTTAAAAAATTTTAGTAACAGAAAAAAGTTACGTTGATACCTTGAAGTCTTGTTGCAAGGGTAGTGACTTTTTGTGATATAATTTTTTTTCGTTTAACTCAGCAGTAAATGTCATTTAAAGAGGCTCTGTCACCACATTATAAGTGCCCTATCTCCTACATAATCTGATTGGCGCTGTAATGTAGAGAACAGCAGTGGTTTTTATTTTGAAAAATGATCATTTTTGAGCAAGTTATGAGCTAGTTTAGATTTATGCTAATGAGTTTCTCAATGAACAACTGGGCATGTTTTTCCTTTTTACCAACTGGGTGTTGTACAGAGGAGAGTATGAGGCTGACCAATCAGTGACCAATCAGAGTCATACACTTCTCATTGTTCCAGCCCAGCATGATCCACAGCACAGTGTGATTTTGCAGTGAAAGAAGTAAACACGCCCAGTTGCTAAAAACACAATACACGCCCAGTTGGAAATAAGAGAAAACACGCCCAGTTGTCCATTAGAAAGGCTCATTTGCATAAATATAAAATTGCTCATAACTTGGCCAAAAATGATCGTTTTAAAAAACAAAACAAAAACGTTACTGTAATCTACATTGCAGCGCCGATCACATGCAATAGGAGATAGGGATTTGATAATCTGGTGACAGAGCCTCTTTAAGTTTGTAATCTACTGTTATATGATGTTAAAGGGATTTTCCTGGTTTAGATAACTAAACCTTAAAGTGTCACTATCATTTCATTATCTCTCCCGATACATTGGGTATTGGGAGGGGAAAGAAGCACACTGAGTGGTACAGCTGGTAACCATTCAACGCCTGTGTACAGGTCCTATTCTAATTAATGGGAGCCCTGCACGAGACTCTTCAGGTGTTAGAGTTGCCATCCAGTGTGCACCCTGCCACTTTCCATACCCAATGTACTATCTGGTGGAATATCAGAATAATAGTGGGACTTTAATCAATGTAGAATGAAAAGTTTATGTGAAAAACTCATTGTCGAGGAGGGGGGGGGGGGTTATTTCATTGGAAGAGCTTTTCCAAAGCAGCCCCCTCCTTTAAATTAAAGTACCGTCAATTATATAGACTTAAAGAGGCTCTGTCACCAGATTTTGCAACCCCTATCTCCTATTGCAGCAGATCGGCGCTGCAATGTAGATAAGAGTAACGTTTTTTTTTTTTAAAAAACGAGCATTTTTGGCCAAGTTATGACCATTTTTATATTTATGCAAATGAGGCTTTCTAAAGTACAACTGGGCGTGTTTAAAGTTATGTACAACTGGGCGTGTATTATGTGTATGTACATCTGGGCGTTTTTACTTCTTTTACTAGCTGGGCGTTGTGACTAGAAGTGTATGATGCCGACGAATCGGCATCATCCACTTCTCTTCACAACGCCCAGTTTCTGCCAGTGTACAGACACACAGCGTGTCCTCGCGAGATCACGCTGTGACGTCACTTCCTGCCCCAGGTCCTGCATCGTGTCGGACGAGCGAGGACACATCGGCACCAGAGGCTACATTTGATTCTGCAGCAGCATCAGCGTTTGCAGGTAAGTCGATGTAGCTACTTACCTGCAAACGCTGATGCTGCTGCTGAATCAACTGTAGCCTCTGGTGCCGATGTGTCCTCGCTCGTCCGACACGATGCAGGACCTGGGGCAGGAAGTGACGTCACAGCGTGATCTCTCGAGAACACGCTGTGTGTCTGTGCACTGCCAGAAGCTGGGCGTTGTGAAGAGAAGTGGATGATGCCGATTCGTCAGCATCATACACTTCTAGTCACAACGCCCAGCTAGTAAAAGAAGTAAAAACGCCCAGATGTAACACACAATACACGCCCAGTTGTACATAACTTTAAACACGCCCAGTTGTACTTTAGAAAGCCTCATTTGCATAAATATAAAAATGGTCATAACTTGGCCAAAAATGCTCGTTTTAAAAAAAAACAAAAAAAATGCTCGTTACTCTTATCTACATTGCAGCGCCGATCTGCTGCAATAGGAGATAGGGGTTGCAAAATTTGGTGACAGAGCCTCTTTAAGTTTAGTTTTAATTTTTTTCGGAAAAAGTATTTTATAGTTTAACAACAAACCGGTAATAAAGTCATCCTAATATAAAGTAGATCTGCATTTTAAATGTCCAGTGTTGCGGTTGCGGGTTTGAAAAAAACCTAGTTTTAAAAACCCTATTAGTGAAATCTGAGGTAATAGCGGGTCCTACGTTCAGGACTCTCATCTATTAGCAGGAGCTAATGGTGGCTTCAAAAAACTTCTCTCACTCTGGAGGACCCACCACGTCTGTGCATTAGATAGACAGCCTATATGGAAAATGTATATTTTCCCTTCTTTCCAGAACTGTACACTTGCTGCCAGGTTCCTTTGAAAATAACAGCTGATCTCAGCAGCCTGACACCCTATGATCAGCTTATCATTGGGAGATCCATCTAAAAAGGGATTGTTCAATGCCATGTACCAATCAGTAAGAATTAATTTAGCAATTTTCTTCTTCATAAACTGTAATTTTTAAAGGCCATGTAAACCATTGAAAGTAATTTATTTATTTTTTTTATATAAAAATGTCAGTCGAGTTTGGTGCAAGTTTCAAATTAGTTTTTATTAAAAAAATCTTTTTACTTTTTAAGATACAGCTGCACTGTATCCTGTATACAGAGCAGCTATATCTTTCGCTCAATCCTGTACCCGTCAGGTCTGTGAGACTGGCGGCTTCAGTGAAGGCGGGTCCACACAGGATCCACCTGTTATCCATCACATCTAAGTTCATAACTTAGATGTGATAGATTACAGGTGGATCCTGCGTGTCAGAGACACGCAGAACCCGCTGACACTTAACCTGTCAGGTCTGCGGGACTGATGGATTCACGTCTTAGTGGAAGATACAGCTGCTCTGTATACAGGATAAAGAGGAGCTATATCTCAAAAAGTAATATAAACTAATTTGAAAGTTGCACCAAACAGACTGACTGACATTTTTATTAAAAAAATAAAAATAAAAAATCAATCACTTTCATAGGTTTACATAGCCTTTAAGGGACCAATCGCTGTTGAGCGCTTGTTATCATTTGGATTCAACCAATAATCTCACTGTTTAAATGGGCCTTTAAATACATATTGTAACTGTAGCAACACTAATTAAAGGGACACTCCAGGCAAAATTTTATACATTATGCTATGCCGAGTGGAGGGCCTGAGGGGTTGGTGCGTGGCACAGGGATTCTGAATTTCATTGAATCCCTTTGTCATGGACTGTCCACACAGGTCTTGCACAAGGCATAAAACAATGTATCAACAACAGTGTATATGTTTTGCTCAGACTGTTCCTTTAACACGTTCCTACCCTATGACATCATGAGAACTAAGTAGTGTAGTTCCCGCAAGTTGAGGTGATAGTACATCATGGGGCAGTTCCTGTGCCCGCTCTATCACTTGCGGGTGCTGACTGTCTTATACAGCCAACACCTCGCTCTAACGGTATGTTCACACGGTCTATTTTCGGCCGTTTTTCGGGGCATAAACGCCCAAAAACGGCCGAAGATTTGGAAGCAGAATGCCTCCAAACATCTGCCCATTGATTTCAATGGGAAAAACTGAGTTTTTTTACGCGGCCGTTTTTCCTGGGACATTTTTGGAGCCGTTTTTCGTAGACTCTATTGAAAAAAGCTCCAAAAACGACTGTAAAAAAACGCTGCGAAAAATACAGCGAAAATTGCAAGTAGCTTAAAAGAAGTCTGAAAATCATGAGCTGTTTTCCCCTGAAAACAGCTGAGTATTTTCAGACGTTTTTGACTCAGCATGTGAACATACCCTAAGATAGCTGGAATTGGAGATAACTCAGAATCCGGCTGTTTAACCCGTAAGATGCCGTGGTCAACAGCGACCGTGGTATCTAAGTGGTTTCAGTGACATAGGGCTCCCTCTGTCAGCCAATCTCCCATCCGAAACGCGATTGTTGGATGCCGATGGGCTGCTATGGCAGCCGGAGGCCTATCAATCACCCCAAGGTCTGACCTTTATTAGGCCCTGAAGTATTGCAGTGTATTATGTGAGCGATCAATTGATCACACAGTCTAATCTCTAGAAGGACTGCCATATTTTTTGTGACATAAAATGTTTGAAAATATTAATTAAGGAAACCCCCATTAAAAATGGTTTAATATGTCAAAAGAGAAAAGAAAGTACACATAATTGGTATCGCTGCATCCATAGCAACCTGAACTATAAAATGATCATGTTATTTTACCCGCAACGACGTAAAAATGCCAAAATTGCTGTTTTTGTAGTATGTCGTATATACCCCAAAATGGTACAAATTAAAACGTTAGCTTGTCCTGCAAAAAACAATCCCTTGCACAGCTCAGAGGACGGAAAACTAAGTTATCGCTCGCAGAGTATGGCAACACAAAAACAAATGATTTTTACAAAAAAATAAGTGTTTTTATTGTGCAAAAGTAGTAAAAGCATAAAGAAACTATACAAAATTGGTCTCGTTGTATTTGTACTGACCCGCAGAAATATAGTTAATAACTCCTTTATACCGCACTGTGAAAGCAATGCAACAAAAAATGCAACTCGTCCCATAAAAAACAAGCCCATATGTGCCTATGTTGATGGAAAAATAAAAAAAAGTGATTGTTTTTGGAATGCAATGACACAAAAACAAAAGACTTTCTAAAAAAAAATATGCTCTAAAAAATAAATGTATATTTGGAATCGTTGGAATCGCTCTGACCCCAGAGTAAAGTTAACATGTAATTTATACAATACGGTGAACATCGTAAAAAAAAAAAAAACATTGGCGAAATTTCAGTTTTTTTTCTACACTTCAAAAAACATATAAAAATTATACAATACAATATGTGCACCCCAAAATGGTTCCACTAAAAAATACAAGACCGCCCAACAAAAAAACAAGCTCTCATGAGGCAACGTCGACAGAAAATTAAAAAGGGGTTTACATCATAATGTTTTATGTTTTAATTTTAATATCAGAGCAATGTAGCAGCTTCATATTCTGTATCTCAGAGATCTTCGATTATCTACCAAACCCACTGTGGGACATTCAAATCATTTTTTTTCCCAACGATAAGAATGAAGCACGGAAGTTACATGACCTGTGGTTACTACCATTTTATCACACTATCATATATCCTGTAAACTTACTTCCTCAACCCAGAATAATGTTTTCATGTGGATCATTTTCTGCAGAGTAACTCGGAAAATATTGGTAAGTGTTAGGCTCTGTTCACAACTGCATCGGAGGCTCCGTTCAGTCAAATTTGATGGAAAAAATAGCACTTCTTTTCCCACCAAAAAGATGGACAACGCCTCGGAATTCAACAGACCCCATTGTAAGACAACGGCAAGTCAATGACAGATCTGTATTCTCAGACGGATCTGCTACAGGGGCCCCTAATGGAGTCTCCAACACAGATGTGAACGAGGCGTGAAATCGTGCATGTCAATGGAAATGTTCTTTTTTTTAATATTTTCATTTTGTATTGAGTTTCATTCATATGGTAGAGAACCAAAGTAGAATACTGTCACAAAACCTTTACAAAGCGGTGTTACACAAGTGAAGTACAGGACAAATGTCAGGCAGTATAGTCATTTCACAACACATACGGAGATTGAGCAACAAAAAAGTTTAACCAGATAGAAGTATAGGGACACTTCAGGGATATCATTGTTCCGAGACATAGGTTGTAAGTGGCGCTAGCGACATTTTAAGAGTCTGTAGGAAGGTATAGATATGTCATTCATAGATATGATACTGAAGAGTCATCCCTGTCAATACTGATACTGTTAGTAGTGAAATGTTCATAAATTTAATGGAACATCGGAAAACAATGCAAATAGTCGTCCAGCTGCGCCAAACGTGTCTCAACAGAGAAAAATTTATCTTCCAGTGGCAGAGTGTTCCGGCACTGGTACGGTATAAGTATCGGCTGCCATTTAGGGGTTGTTGGGATTTTCAATTATCCCATATACAGTCACACATATTTATATATTCAGTATATATATATATACATACTGTATATATAGATGCTACGTTCACTAAAGTGCTGGAGCCCTTTTATTCTGCGGATCGGCGGGATCCTCCTGAAAACTCCTTAGGCTAGAATCACACGAGCGTGTCTGTTTTGTGCGTGTAAAAAATGCAGCATTTTTCTTGCATTGCGGTTCCGTGTGTGCATCTGCATTTTTTACACGCGTATTTCATCCATACGTCACGCATTTTTTACATCAGCAAAAAAAAACTGAAGGAGGGTTTTTTTTCCCCTCATAATTTCTTTAGCACCTGTTGCGTGAATCACGGACAGCACACGGCTGACGTCCGTGTGCTGTCCGTTTTTTTCATGCACCCATTGACTTCAAAACGCACCAAAATAGGACATGCAGTGAGTGTCACGCAACGGACACATGCTGCGTGAAAAACAACGCATTTCTGAATAGCCCCATTGATTTTCATAGGTCCGTGTGGTGTCTGTGAAAAAAATGGGCAGTACACGGACGTGAAATACACTCGTGTGAATAAGGGCTTAAAGTGAACTACACAACCACACTGCACATAAAACTATGACTAAAGATAACAAGCCGCATCTCATCTGTAAAAAATGTACATGATTACTGACCACATGAAAGGAGTACGGACACAGCCATGCACCACTATCTGAGAATTTATTTTTATCGTCTTTTATAATTATCTCTTGTTTATTTTTCATGGAATATTTTTTTGTAGGTTGATAGCTACACTGCATTCTTCTAATCAGAGTACATATAAAATGTAAAATAAATATGTTTTCACGTAAAAGAACCAGTACAAGAACAGTGTTCATGAGGAAGAAAGAGTATTCCTTTTTCCATTTTATTTTTGTGATAATGAGGATGATATTTTTCTATTAAAACACAGGGTATTGTAGCTGAGTAGTGTAGTACCCACATATTGTAATAAGGTTGCTGTGTGGGTTATTGTTGGCCTGATCTTATTGGTTATTCAGCTGCCATGGGCATCGCTACAGTCATGGCAGCTTCTATGGGGCAATTCAAGAAATATTGTTTTTTTTTTGTGGGGGAGACTATGGTGACTTTCTGATGTCTAGCTCTACTATTTTTGTTCTCCTTTAAGTAGAACATCTAATATATGACACTTATCTTCATTCTTTGGTTGGTTCCAGCTTCTGACAACTGATGACCAATCCACCAGATAGGTCATCAGTACATGATCTGTAGGGTTCCGACACCCGAACCCCGCACAGATTAGCTGGTCCGGTGCCTCCGTGCACCGGACGCACAAGCCGGTAGCAGTTAGCTCCGGCCACGGAATAGCGGCCGAGCTGCAGTAAGGCAGCTCTGCTCCTATTCAAGAGAATAGGAGAAGACCTGCAGTTCTGCAGCAAGGCCACTATGCTATGTACGGGGCCAACTGCTTCCGGGCTCCGTACATAGCATTGTGTGCCACAACATCCGGGGCCCGCAGGCCACCGGAGCGGCTTATCTGTGCAGGGTCCAGGTGTCGGACCCGCACCGATGACATACTGATGACCTATCCAGGGGATATTAAAGGGATATTCCCATCTTAGACATTTATGGTATATCTGCAGGATATCCCATAAATGTCTGATGGATGCAGGTCCCAGGGACTCGTACCTATATTGAAAACGAGGGTTACCTGACCCCTGCTTCACCTGATGCATCGACTGCTGGCCGCAGATTCCAGGATTAGTGGGCACTCTCAATTCTGTTGTGTGAGACTTACGGAAACAGCCGAGCAGTGCTTGTTCAGCTGTTTCTGTAACTCCAAATGAACAGAATATTGTTCACACTCCTGAAACTTCAGTAAAGTTTCTCTGGGACTTACTCACAACACAGCGTGATCTCACGAGATCACGCTGTGCTGTGAGTACAGCTGAACATGAATGACAGCACAGCGTGATCTCGCGAGGACTTCTTATCAGTCGGTTAACTTAGGGCAGGTTCACACCTGCATTGGTTTTTCCGTTGGTCTGCTTCTTCAGAGGAGCAGAACAATGAAAACACTGGAAGCGCCAGTACCGTTATACAATGTAAACTGTTGTGGCGCGACGGAGCCCATTGACTTTAATAGGTTCTGTCAGGTTTCTGTTAGGGTGTCCGTGGTTTTTCCAGAAACAATAGCGCAGCATTCTGTTCTATTGTTTCTGGTATCTTTGGCTGGATCTGTAGCGGAGGCCCCTAACTGAGGCTCCAACGCAGATGTGAACAGGCCCTTATCCCTTCAGTGAAAGTATTAAGGAAAATATTTGTTGACTTGGATACTAAATCTATGTGTTTGTGGCAATATTATTGTTCTACATTCCTGTTAACTAGTAAAACAGATAAAACCTCTGTGCGGAATGGAATTTTTCCATAAAACCAGAATGTTCTTTGGTATACAGAAAATAAAAATAAATCCAAAGACTAAAAGATATTTACTTGTGGAAACATGATAAAATATCATTGGCAAACACAGATGAATATTTTTAGTTACTTTAGCTACTATCGGCTTTGCTGAGACGATTCATCTACAAGAAGAGTAACTTAGTGGATGCGTCAGGTCCCATCTATCTGAGGACAGTATAGGATAGCGAGGGAGACGCTGAGCTTGGGGATTTATAGTTTTCATTGATTCTGTATTGTCATGTAAAAACCGTTTAACCCCTTAATGACCAGCCTATTTTAAACCTTAATGACCAGGCCATTTTTTACGTTTTTCCATCGTCGCATTCCAAGAGCTATAACTTTTTTATTTTTGCATCGACATAGCTGTATAAGGTCTTGTTTTTTGCGGGACAAGTTGTATTTTTTTAATAGCACTATTTTGAGGTACATATTATTTATTGATTAACTTTTATGAACTTTTTTTTGGGGGGGGGGATTAGAAAAAAACCTGAAATTTCAACACTCTTTTTCGCGTCTTAAATCTACGCCGTTTACCGTGTGATATAAATAACACAATAACTTTATTCAGCGGGTTGTTATGATTGCAACGATACCAAATTTGTATAGTTTTTGTATGTTTTACTACTTACACAGTAAAAACGCTTTTTTTTCAAAATCATTCGTTTTTGTGTCTCCACCGTCTTTTTCCGCCGATGCAGTTGTATGAGGGCTTCTTTTTTGCGGGAAGACTTGTAGTTTTTATTGGTACCATTTTGGAGTAGATGCGACTTTTTGATCACTTTTTATCACATTTTTTTTAAGTCTGGATTCACAGAAAATAGCAATTTTTCCATAGTTTTTTCTTACATTTTTTACGGCGTTCACCGTGCGGGTTAAATAATGTTATAGATTTATAGTCGGGGTCGTTACGGACGCGATGATACCAAATATGTGTAACTTGTTTACTTTATTTTGGTTTTATAATAGTAAAGCATTTTGTAAGGGGAAAAGGTGGGTTTTTCATTTTTTTTCACATTTTTTTTTAAATTAACTTTATTAAACTTTTTTTTCACTTTTTTACTAGTCCCACTAGGGGACTTTAATATGCGATTCTCCGATCGCTATTATAATACACTGCAATACTTTTGTATTGCAGTGTATTACTTCTTGTCCGTTTAAAACAGACAGGCATCTGCTAGGTCATGCCTCCGGCATGATCTAGCAGGCATTCGCTCCAGGCAGACCTGGGGGCCTTTATTAGGCCCTTGGCTGCCATTGGAGACACAGACACTCGGCGATCGTATCGCCGGGTGTCGGAGCTCCCTCTCTCCAAAACCACTCAGATGCGGTGCACGCTATTACGCACAGCATCTGAGGGGTTAAACGGGTGAGATCGATACTAATATCGATCTCACACGGCAGAGCAGGGACGCCCCCAGCCCTCAGCTACATCTGGCAGCTGAGAGCAGGGAGATCTGACGGCTCCCTGCTCTGTTTACTCATCCTGATGCAGTGCCGTAAAAAGGCATATGCATCAGAATAAAGCCCGTTAGTGGCCGCCGTTAAAAGGCGTATTGACGGTCACTAACGGGTTAAATGCTAGCAGAACTTATAAAGAAAGCCTGTGAGTCCTGCTCCCCCGCCCACACACAGTGATTGACAGCTCTATATATAAACTTGGGCCCCATGCACACAACCGTATATTTGAACCTTAATTACGGACCCATTCACTTCTATTGGCCACGGACACCTTTCTGTATTTTTACTGATGGGTGTCCGTGCTGAAAAAATGATAGAACCTGTCCTATTCTTGTGCGTAATTACGGCAAGGACTCTCCCATAGAAGCCTATGGTCGCTTCCGTAAATCCAAACGGCTACTGATGTACATCCATATACCGTCTGTATTTACGGAAGTGTTGCTATGCAACATGTTGGTGACATCATTTGCAGCCTCCCTGTTTTTTTACGGATTAAATACGACGGCAATATGGACCGTGTTCACGGACACCCTTCCGTATATACGGATGAATTACGAATGACTAGAGATCCATATTCACGGACAGTATTTACGGATAAATGAAAATACGGTCGTGTGCATGGGGCCTAATTCAGCAGAAGCGGTCAATAAATGGAGAAAACAAGCATAAACAGTCCCATGAGAACCGGTAATATGTGGATGATTTGTTGCCAAAATTTCTGAATGAAGTTTGTAAGAATCCATTCACATGCTGCAGAACAACCTTAAAAAACAACCCCATTCAGACGTATGTAGATGATTGACTGTGAACATAGTCCTACAAAGACTAGTGCAGACAGATGGGTAACCTAAAGCTTCTGGGTAGCAATGCAAAATCTGGGCCCACCACCTACCATGTGCCAAAAAAAGTTTGTGTCTTTTAATGTGGCAGATGGGCATTCAACCCCCTAAAGCACCAAGGCCCAGGTGTGACTGCTACCGCTACACCCTCTATGCCAACTAACGCAGAAATTAAGTTGGGCAGTTAATCACAGCAACCAATCTTTTCTTACTTTTCTCTATGTGCTAGAACCGTGACAGCAGGAATATAAATGGCCGCTATGGGAAACGATTCCACTTTTTGCACTTATACATGAGGCCAGCAGGTTACAGTATAAATAATGTTACAATAAACTAGACTTTTTCAAATGTACATGAAATGCTTTAACCCCGTATAAACTGTGTCGGCAAGAAACAGTTCACGCCTGTAAAGATGATCAGAGCAAAGGTTTATCATGTGCACAACATTTGCATATTGGGATCATTTGCCTAGATATATTAAAAATGTTTGTATTCTATGAACAAACTGATCAACAGTGTCACCCTATGTATGTGTACTGTCATTGTCATAAAAAGTAAAAATAGCATGGAAATCATATCAGTTTAGGGGCTTATCAAGCATATGCAAAGTACTTTAGAAACATAGATAAAAAACCACTAGAAGCCATTTGTGATATGAAAATTGCAAAAGTACAGCACAATGTTTCCATTTTTATAGATGTCAACCTAGAAGGATGGCCTACGAGGGAACGGAGTACTGATACTCAGCGTGCTGCCGCAGAGCGTCAGCTTATTTTGACTGACAGGGGGGTGGCTTAGAGAGAGTGGGATAGTACAGCACTTCCCTAATAATGTCAGAGTCCACATATTATATCATTATACAGTATATAGGTTGTGGCAAAAGTCGTAACCGAAAGGATTTGATGGATCAATATTAATCAGTTTTTTATCTGTTCAATAAGGATCTGTTTTTGACAGGATCTAAAAACAGCATGCTACTTTCTCAATATAGAAACAGATCTAAACATATTTAAAAAACATATTTTATGCATCAGTTATCCAATCAGTTTAGATCAGTTCAACATAAAAACAGAAAGCAATATGACACTCGTGTGAACATACCCTGGTGAAGTGCTCAAAAGTAACATCTTAGGGTATGTTCACACGGCGGGGGTCCGTAACGGCTGAAATTACGGGGATGTTTCAGCCTGAAAACATCCCCGTAATTTCAGCCGTACCGGCATGTGCGGGCGCTTGAACGCCGCGTCAATTACGGCCGTAATTAGCGCTGCTATTCATTGGAGTCAATGAATAGCGGCTCCAATTACGGCCAAAGAAGTGACAGGTCACTTCTTTGACGCGGGCGTCTATTTGCGCGCCGTCATTTGACAGCGGCGCGTAAATATACGCCTCGTGTGAACAGACAAACGTCTGCCCATTGCTTTCAATGGGCAGATGTTTGTCAGCGCTATTGAGGCGCTATTTTCAGACGTAATTCGGGGCAAAAACGCCCGAATTACGTCCGTAAATAGGCCGTGTGAACATACCCTTACAGTGCCCAAATAAGCATCCCATACAAAAATGTCGCCATACAGTGTCTGCAATACAGCACCCAAAGTGCTATATAGGTCCCAAATAATACTTCTATACAGTGCATAACTTCTACCACCATGCCTGCTGAAATAACAGCGCCATGCATACTCACACACTGAAATATGGGGGTTTGCTTTGCATGGTTTCCACACTGGAAAGATGGTGATTATTACTACATTGAGGTCGGATCACACACACAATTTTGATGATGTTTTTGGGGCAGGAAAGTTATAAATACAAGACTGGTTACATTTTTTTTTTGTGTCCACTCCTGTTTGCCTCAAAAAATGTAGCCAAAAACGGACCCAAAAACGGCATCAAAACTGTGTATATCTGTGTGTGGTATGTATGGTGTGTGTGTGGTGTGTATGGTGTGTGTGCGTGTGTGTGTGCGTGTGCGTGTGCGTGTGCATGTGTGTGTGTCGTCTATGCATGTATGAGATTAGCCATACTTACCGCCCCCCTCTCAAAATCATTGTAGAAAGGTTTATCCAGCAGATTCTTTTCACTGTAGCCTTCTGACCCAACTAGTGTTATATAGATATAATCATCTGTGCCAGCAAACCACTGACTGCCTGTAGCCACCGTGATGGTGTAGGAAGGCATCTTGGGGTACCAAGGAGATAACTGTATGCCTTAGAGATCAGCCTTGCAGGAGCTGTCAGGTTATATCTAGAGACAGACAGATGGTTATATTTTGAGCAGACTCCCCCAGTTGCTGAGCCCTCCCTTTATATTTTCACTGAATGCTCTCCTTACCCAGTGGTTTTGACTTTTTACTTCCCTTTTGTTGCAATGGCTTCTGTGCTGTATTCATGAAGGTGTTCTTATCTCTGGCTTACGGTTAGGGATTTTATAACCCTGCTAGGTACAGTAGACCTTTTTATGTCATTTACTTACTTTTTTGTCTACTTTTCCCGGGCATCAGTACTACTCAGTATTATCACAATCATGAAGAGTTTTACAATACTTGTTTTTTTTAGTACAGCTGTTTTAGTTGCACCAAGTACAATTTTGCAGTTTATATATAGATATAGGGTATGTCCACACTTAGCGTAAATACTGCAGATTATATGCAACGGGTTTCGTTGCGGAAAATCTGCAGCGTAATACAGTAGCAGCAGAATGGATGACATTTAAACAAATCTCATCCACACGCTGCGTAAAAAAACAGCCGAAAAAACATTCATAAATTGACCTGTTGTACTTTTTTTTTTATATCCGCAGCATGTCAATTTATGCTGCGGAAACTCTGGTTTTCTGTTGTGGGTTTTCCCCATTGAATTCAATGCAGAGGTAAAACCAGCAACAAATAGCATATGTTGCGATTTTTGCAGCAGAAAATCTGCGTTTCCCCCGCAAAAGTTGGAAAAAAGCTTATACTTATACTTGTCCAGAATTCTATACTTCTGCATCCAGCCCGGCCTCCAGGGATGACGTTTCACAGGCTGCAGTGGTCACATGGGATGAAACGTCATCCTAGGAGGCCGGGTTGCAGGACGTCAGAGGGACGCGTCACCGTGGCTAAGGGAAGTGTAAGCTTTTTCTTTACCTGCTATTTTCCACAGCGGACATTCCGGCCGAAAAGCTGCACCACAATTTGCTGCGATCTTTCGGCCGGAATTCCCTGCGTGGACCGGGGCGAATACGCTGTGTGCTTATATGTGGACATACCCATACTGTGCATAAAACGTTTAGGCTGGATTCACACGAGCACATTACGTCCGTAATGGACGGAACGTATTTCGGCCGCAAGTCCCAGTCCGAACACACTGCAGGGAGCCGGGCTCCTAGCATCATAGTTATGTACGACGCTAGGAGTCCCTGCCTCTCCGTGGAACTACTGTCCCGTACTGAAAACATGATTACAGTACGGGACAGTTGTCCTGCAGCGAGGCAGGGACTCCTAGCATCGTACATAACTATGATGCTAGGAGCCCGGCTCCCTGCAGTGTGTTCGGTCCGGGACTTGCGGCCGAAATACGTTCCGTCCATTACGCATGTAATGTGCTCGTGTGAATCCAGCCGTAGAGACAATAGATTGTCTAACTTATCTTGGACCGATCCAGAGTAAACCCCTCAAGGACCCGACCTAGTTTAACTCTGTTTTTTTTTCTTTTTTTATCTCCACATTCTGAAATTCGCATGAGGGCTCGTTTTTGCAGGACCACTTGTGTTCTTTAATGCCACTAATTTGGGGTACATATAAAAGACTGCATAGCTTTTATTAGTTTGATTTCAATGGTGACGGATCCGGTGCCAATGGTTTCCATTTGCCTCAGTTGTGCAAGGGCTCCATCGTTTTGACGGAAGCAATACCGTAGTCGACTACACTATTTATTCCATCAAAATGACGGAACCCTAGCACAACTGAGAGAAATGGAAACCATTGGCACCGGATCCGTCACCATTGAACTCAATGGTGCTGGAAACGGAAACCTATGGTTTCCATTTGTGTCAGTCAGGGCTCCGTTCTGACGAAAACCTCAGACAGAACGTCGGAATAGAGCCCTGACGCAGATGTGACCAAAGCCTAACACCCAGCATTACCTGCATGTGACTAAACCTAAATGGAGGGCGTGCCGGGTTGATGCACTTGATTAATGGCAGGTGAGGCAGAGCTGCAGCCAAACAAAGGATATTCATCTACCTTTTGTATGATTTGGTTATGTGTATATAAATTGTAAGATATTTTTCACTTTAATAGGAGACATGTCTGAAGTTTTTTGACTGTTTAGTTAGCCTTTAAAACAAGGGATAATACCACATATTGATCACTATACAAAGATAATAAGCAGACAATCACTCAAAATCATGGACTGACCTGGGTTAGACATGTCCGTAGTAACTTCTGTTCGTCCACCACCTCACCTTAGTACGAATTTATTCAATACTGTGTTTTTATCATGAACTTTGCATGGTACTGAACTGCAGTACTAGGTACACAGAATAACTCTATGTACAGTGCTGTGTTCGTGTAAATAATAAAGGGGTCTATTTTGCTGCTTGGTGGAAGTCCCAGGAGTCCGACGCACACCAATGAAATATTGATGGCCTATTTTATGGATAGGCCATATATATTAACCCCTTAAGGACGCAGCCTAGTTTGGGCCTTAAGGCTCAGAGCCCATTTTTTAAATCTGACATATTTCACTTTATGTGGTAATAACGTCGGAATGCTTAAACCTATCCAAGCGATTCCGAGATTGTTTTCTCGTGACACTTTGGGCTTCATGTTCGTGGTAAAATTTGGTCGATATATTCAGTCTTTATTTGAGAAAAATTGCAAAATTTAGAGAAAATTTAGAAAAAATAGCATTTTTCAGAATTTAAATGCATCTGCTTGAAAAACAGACGGTTATACCACCCACAATGGTCACTAGTTCACATTTCCCATATGTCTACTTTAGATTGGCATCGTTTTTTGAACATTATTTTATTTTTCTTGGACGTTACAAGGCTTAGAACATAAACAGCAATTTCTCATATTTTTAAGAAAATTTCAAAAGCCTTTTTTTTAAGGTACCTGTTTTTAAGTGGCTTTGAGGGGCCTATGTATTAGAAACCCCCATAAAGCACCCCATTTTAAAAACTAGACCCCTCAAAGTATTCAAAACAGCAGTTATAAAGTTTTTTAACCCTTCAGGCATTTCACAGGAATTAAAGCAAAGTGGAGGTGAAATTTGCAAATTTCGTTTTTATTTCTGAATTTCAATTTTATTCTATTTTTTTTCTGTAACAAAGAAGGTTTTACCAGAGAAACACTACTAAATATGTATTGTCCAGATTCTTCAGTTTTTAGAAATGTCCCACATGTGGCTCTAGTGCGCTCGTGGACTAAAACACAAGCCCCAGAAGCAAAGAAGCACCTAGTGCATTTTGGTGGTGCTTTTTTATTAGCATATATTTTAGGCAGCATGCCAGGTTTGGAGAGGTGTTGAGGTGCCAAAACAGTAGGAATCCCCCAAAACTGACCCCATTTTGGAAACTGCACCCCTCAAGGAATTAATTTATGGTTATTGTTACCATTTTGACCCCGTAGTTTTTTCACAGCGCGTATTTGAATTGGGCTGTGAAATTAAAAGAATGACAATTTTTCCAATAAGATGTCATTTTTGATCAGAATTTCTTATTTTCACAGGGAACAAAATGCCCCATTTTGTTGCCCAATTTGTCCTGAGTGCGGCAATACCCCATTTGTGGTGATAAACTGCTGTTTGGGCCCATGGGAGGCCTCAGAAGGAAAGGAGCGCTATGTGTTTGTTGGAGTCCAGATTTTGCTGGATTGGTTTTCGGGTGCCATGTCGCATTTGCAGAGCCTCAGAGGTATCAAAGCAATGGAAACCCACCAAAAGTGACCCCATTTTGGAAACAAAACCCCTCAAGGAATTTATTTATGGGTGTTGTGACCATTTAGACCCCAGAGTTTTTTCACAGAACTTATTTGAATTGGGCTGTGAATTTAAAAAAAAAAACTTTTTTCCAATAAGATGTAGTTTTGGCTCAAAATGTCTTATTTTCACAACGAATAAAATACCCCATTTTGTTGCCAAATTTGTCCTGAGTGCGGCAATACCCTATTTGTGGCCATAAACTGCCGTTTGGGCCCATGGGAGGTATTAGAAGGAAAGGAGCGCTAAGTGTTCTTTGGAGCCCAGATTTTGCTGGATTGGTTTTCGGGTGCCATGTCGCATTTGCAGAGCCCCAAAGGTATCAAAGCAATGGAAACCCACCAGAAGTGACCCCATTTTGGAAACTACAGCCCTCAAGGAATTCATTTATGGGTGTTGTGACCATTTAGACTCCACAGTTTTTTCACAGAATTTATTTGAATTGGGCTGTGAATTCAAAAAAATGTAATTTTTTCCAATAAGATGTAGTTTTGGCTCAAAATTTCTTATTTTCACAAGGAATAAAATACCGCATTTTGTTGCCCAATTTGTCCTGAGTGTGGCAATACCCTATTTGTGGTGATAAACTGCCGTTTGGGCCCATGGGAGGGCTCAGAAGGAAAGGACCACCATGTGGCCTACTGGGAATTTTCTGGTGCTAAGTCGTGTGTGCAGAAGCCCCTGAGGTATCAGTACAGTTGAAACCCCCGAGAAGTGACCCCGTTTTAAAAACGACACCCCTTAAGGAATTCATCTAGAGGTGTAGTGAGCATTTTGACCCCACAGGTATTGTGTAAAAGATAATGTGCAGCAGTTGGTGCAGAGTGAAATTTGCAATTTTCTATACATATATGCCAATTCAGTGTCCGATATATTGTGCCCAGCATGCGCCACCGGAGATATACACCTCATAAACTGTAATGTTGGCTCTCCCGGGTACGGCAATACCCTACATGTGGCTGTTATCAGCTGCCTGGGCACGCAGCAGGGCTCAGAGGGGAAAGATGAGGAGGGGTAAGCTGTGCGAAGTGGATCAGAGCGAGTAAAACTGGGGTAAATTAAAAATAAAGGGATGGATGATAAATTTGAAAACACTCTTTCATACAGAGCTCTGGTTTTTCGGGACACGCGTCACATTGATATATTGTGTCCTTCCTTATCCCCCTCTTATAGCAGACTCTGCACCTCTTTTGACTTTTTCCCTTCTTGCCAGTTTGGGGAACTTCCCCTAAAAAGTGTTGCCCTGGTACGATGCCTGTGGCCCCGCTTCCAGAAGTACTGTAAGGCTTCAGGACTTGATCTGACAAGTCCACCCCTCCCATGTACCTATTGTAGTCCAGGATGCAGTCTAGTTTGGGGGTCCCTGTACTGGTACCTTGTACAGGTACATGGGTACTGGTGTGGCATCTCCCTGGTCTTGTACTTGACCCACAATATGTTGCTGCTAGATTGTGCCCTGCTCTCACCCCTTCTGAGTGTTTGCCCAAGCAGAGTCGTAGGGAGGCCTCTCAGGTTTCTTCTAGCAGTGCCGCATGCCGCAGGACTTCTGGAAGCGAGGCAGTTGAAGAGTGGGACGCTGGTATAAAAATTATCCAGGTAGAGGTGGTAACCCTGGTCCAGCAGTGGGTGCACCAAATCCCACACAATTTTTGTATTAACTCCCAGAAAGGGGGGGCATTCTGGGGGCTGAGAACTGGTGTCCTTCCCTTCATATATCCTAAATTTGTAGGTATACCCTGATGCACTCTCGCAGCTTATACATCTTCACGCCATACCTTGCCCTCTTACCCGGCAGGTACTCGCGGAATTGAAGCCTCCCTTTCAAATGTACCAGGGATTCATCTATAGAAATACACTTCTCGGGGGTGAATGCTTGGGAAAACCGGGCACTGAAATGGTCTAATAGGGGTCTCCGTTTATACAAACGGTCAAAACTGGGGTCATCTCGGGGTGGGCACGGCTCATTATCAGTATAATGTAAGAAGCGAAGTATTGCCTCATTTTTATTTTATTTTTTAGTTTCCAGCTCAGTTCTGAAGTTGCTTTGAGGGGCCAATATATTAGACACCCTTATCAAACACCCCATTTCAGAAACTAGACCCCTCAAAGTATTCACAACAGCATTTAAAAAGTTTATTAACCCTTTAGGCGTTTCACAGGAATTTAGAGCAAAGTAGAGGTGACATTTAATTAATTTAATTTATTAGGCACCATGTCCGGTTTGAAGAGGTCTTGTGGTGCTAAAACAGTGGAAACCACCCAAAAGTGACCCTTTTTGGAAACTAGAGACCTTGAGGAATCCATTGTAGTTTTCTTGGGGTGCATGCGACTTTTTGATCAGTTTTTATTCTAATTTTAGGTGGCGTGGTGACTAAAAAAACAGCAATTCTACTATTGTTTTTTATTCAATTTTTTTTACAGCGTTCACCGTGCGCTATAAATGACATATTCACTTTATTCTGCGGGGCGATACGATTACGGCGATACCAGATGTTTATAGTTTTATTTTATGTCTTGTGGCGTTTGCACAATAAAATACATTTTGTAAAATATAATTAATTTTTTGTGTTACCTTATTCTAAGAGCCATAACTGTTTTATTTTTCCATCAGGAAAGTCGTGCGAGGACTTATTTTTTGCGTAACGAACTGTAGTTTTGATCAGTACCATTTTTAGGTACATGCGACTTTTTGATCTCTTTTTATTCCATTTTTTGGGAGGTGAAGTGACCAAACAATTGTGATTGTGGTACGGTTTATTATTATTTTCTCTTACGGCGTTCACCGCGCGGGATAAATAACGACATCGTTTCGTAGTTCAGGCCGTTACGGACGCGGCGATACCAATTATGTATAGTTTATTTGTTTATTTATATATTTTTATTAATAATAAAGAACTGATAAGGGAAAAAGGGGGACTTTTACTTTTATTACATTTAAATCTTTTATTTTCTTATTTTTACACAACTTTTTTTTACTTTTTTACACTTTTTTTACTTTGTCCCACTAGGGGACATGAGGGCAGGAGGCTCTGATCGCTATTCTAATACACTGCACTACATGCCTAGTGCAGTGTATTAGAGCTGTCAGCTGTTCGCTGACAGCAAGCATAGTGGGTCCTGATTTTGTCGGGACCCACTAGGCTTCCGTCGATGGCGTAGCCAGAGTCCATTGTTAGGATTCTGGTTGCCATAGTAGCCATCACGGCCCGCTATCGTGTAGCAGGCCGGCGATGGCAGCTTAACCCCTAAGAAGCCGCGATCGCTATTGAACGCGGCTTCTAATGGGTTAATCGGCGGGGACCACCGCGATCGGTCCCTGCACACTAAGCTGTGATAGCCTGCTGTCGGAAACAGCAGGTATCACAGCTCAGACACGCGCCGGGATTAAATGGCGCCGTGTTTACTCAGGTCAGTAATAGTACTGACCTGAGCGCGAACGTTCTACTTAGCAGGACGTACTATTACTGACCTGAGCGCGAAGGGGTTAAAGTCCCAGGAACCCCCTTTAAGGCATGAATAAGGCTTCCAAGCTAGCAGTCTCGGGTTAGTAGAAAAGAGAGTCCTTAAAAAGGAGGAAAGCCTAGAGAATTGGTTGAAAGTCCCAGATTCGTTACTATTTTTATATCAACATTAATAAGCGAAATAGGCCTATAATTCTGACAACAGGAGGGGTCTTTTCCTGGTTCTGGGATCACTGAAATATAAGCTTTGAGTGCTTCGGGGCCAGGAGACCCTCTGTCGCGATCCGTGGGTATGTGGACCCAATGGGCCGTACAGCCGTAGCGGGATAGCAGCTGACCAACAGAGTACCAAGTCAAGTTATAAATAGTCCAAGTACAAGGGTACCTGTAGTGGTTCAGACAGTAGCAACGGCTAGGCACAGATGGGACCTTGACAGCAGATACCAGACGTGGTGTAACACAGCAGGCGGAACCGGTGGCACAACACAGTTTTAAGGCAGGTTTAAGGCACAGAAACAAATAACACGGGATACATGGTACGGGTAGCAGGGCATGGGAACAACGGGAACAGGATAACACTAAGGGACCATTTGCAAGATTAACATAGGAAAACACAACAACGCTAAGGCAATGAGCAAAGGGGCAGGGCCCTTCTTATAGTCCATGGTGATCATGGGCTAATTAGTGATAATTCCTATGTGCGTGAGCTGGCCCTTTAAGGCCGGGCACGAGCGTGCGCACGCACCATATGGGACACAGCGGATCAGAGCGGAAGTGAGCGCTGGCGTCTCCTGGGGAGGAGATGCGGGCCAGCGCTCACAGATCCATGGCTGCGGCCGCCGGGAGGTGAGTAATCCTGACGATCCGCGGCCATGGACGCTACACCCTCCCCTCGGCCACTTTTATACGGCAGGCTGCTAGCACTCTTATAATTCATAAATTTAAGTCCCTCATGGCCCTCTACACAATGGCAATGCCTATCATCAGGGGCTGGCTGGCAAATTTTATCCTGGGGGGCAAGCAAACAGCACTGGCCCATGAGTAGGGGCCTACTCTAAAACTGTTTACCTCCGCCTGCCGTATAAAAGTGGCAAAGGGGAGGGTCTCCTGGCCCCAAAGCACTCAAAGCTTATATTTCAGTGATCCCAGAACCAGGAAAAGACCCCTTGTCTTGTCAGAATTATAGGCCTATTTTGCTTATTAATGTTGATATAAAAATTTTGGCCACAGGGATTAATGCCTTCTTGGAACAGTATGTTCATCTTGAACAGGTGGAATTCCAGAGGAATTATTGATCTTATATCCCTTGTTCGTTCACACTGGGACAGTTCACTGAAAACAGGAGCGTTGTGTCTATCTTTAGACCTACACAAAGCTTTCGAATCCCTGACGTGGGACTATTTGTTCTTTAGTGGTGGGGGTTTGGCAATACATTTCTCACACTGTTACGGATTCTATACTCTACCCCATCCACCCAGGTAATGATCAAGGGGCTGGGCCTTGCTAAAGGCGCATGGGTCCAGGTGCAAAAGTTCAGCTTGGGGCACCTTCCACGCAACTTCTCTTTACAGATGCCAGTTGCGACTCATTTTTTACTTTTAGCTGCATTGCGGTATCGCTAAAGTAACCCCTCGATGCAGCAGTAGCAGCCGCAGATGTTGTTAGTTTTAAAAGATCATGGACACAAGTCCCAACTTATATGTTTTGCCCCCCTCAAAACAAAAATATACAAAAGTGTACTTTTATAACACAGCAGGCTAAAATACAGCCGTGCAGCTCAATGTATCATAGTATACCTAATAATTCACCAAATAATGGTCATATACCCGTTCTACACAGTGGAAAGTGAAAACACTACAGTTATATCAAGCGACTCACAGTTGACATCTGCTCAGATTGTAGTCGTTGGCTTTCCCTTTTCTTCTCTATTCAGATCCAGACCGCTATGATGACTTCTTTCAGCCACAACTTGTCTCTGCACACAAAGAGCGCATTATGCTGCTACCCGCAATGGTACTCTTAGTGTCCCTATACAGTAATAGTGGCCCCATTTGTTCCCCACACAGTAATATGGCGCCCCCTGTACCTCAGACTGTACTAGTGACATACAAAGTAAGATTGCTCCCACCACAAAATAATAGTGCACCCACCACAAGTTTTTCCAGAATCATAAATTATCACTTATCCACAGGATAGGTGATAATTTTCTGATCGCTGGGGGCCCCACCGATCGTGAGAACAGGGGTCCCAAACACCCAGATCCTACTCACTGCACCCGTAGCTGTTCATATTATATGCAGGCTAGGGATTATTCCCCTCCCCCACAGAGCCCTCTGCTGTCAGCAAGATGCTCAGTAACCCTCCCTTGCAGTATAATACCTGCCCCCCCAGCGTCGGCCGATCACTTTTAAATTAGTGGGGGCAGGAGTCTGAGCGCAATATTACCCTTCTCCATAGAGCCCTCAGCAGTCAGTCAGATGCTCAGCCCCCCTCCCCCGCAGCATAATCCCCCTCCATAGAGCCCTCAGTAGTTGTTATACTACAAGGGAGGGAGTCAGAGCATCTGACTGACTGCTGAAAGCCCCACAGAGCCATCAGTCAGACGCTCAGACCCCCCTTGCAGTATAATTTCCCCCATAGTGCACTCAGTAGTCATTATACTGCAACGTGGGGAGGGGGGTCTGACTGTTTTAACTGTAACTACACTTTTAAAAAACTTCTGACTTGCTATAGGGACACAGTGTATGTTAGCATTATTCATGTGTACAGTATATATAGCAGATTAATCATTTGTACAATATATATGACGACATTGTTAGTGTACACTATATGTTAGCATTATTCATGTGTACAGTATATATAGCAGATTAATAATTTGTACAATATATATGACGGCATTGTTAGTGTACACACTATATGTTAGCATTATTCATGTGTACAGTATATATAGCAGATTAATAATTTGTACAATATATATGATGGCATTGTTAGTGAACACTATATGTTAGCATTATTCATGTGTACAGTATATATAGCAGATTAATAATTTGTACAATATATATGATGGCATTGTTAGTGCACACTATATGTTAGCATTATTCATGTGTACAGTATATATAGCAGATTAATCATTTGTACAATATATATGACGGCATTGTTAGTGTACACTATATGTTAGCATTATTCATGTGTACAGTATATATAGCAGATTAATAATTTGTACAATATATATGACGGCATTGTTAGTGTACACACTATATGTTAGCATTATTCATGTGTACAGTATATATAGCAGATTAATAATTTGTACAATATATATGATGGCATTGTTAGTGCACACTATATGTTAGCATTATTCATGTGTACAGTATATATAGCAGATTAATCATTTGTACAATATATATGACGGCATTGTTAGTGTACACTATATGTTAGCATTATTCATGTGTACAGTATATATAGCAGATTAATCATTTGTACAATATATATGACGGCATTGTTAGTGTACACACTATATGTTAGCATTATTCATGTGTACAGTATATATAGCAGATTAATCATTTGTACAATATATATGATGGCATTGTTAGTGCACACTATATGTTAGCATTATTCATGTGTACAGTATATATAGCAGATTAATCATTTGTACAATATATATGACGGCATTGTTAGTGTACACACTATATGTTAGCATTATTCATGTGTGCAGTATATATAGCAGATTAATAATTTGTACAATATATATGACGGCATTGTTAGTGTACACACTATATGTTAGCATTATTCATGTGTGCAGTATATATAGCAGATTAATCATTTGTACAATATATATGACGGCATTGTTAGTGTACACACTATATGTTAGCATTATTCATGTGTGCAGTATATATAGCAGATTAATCATTTGTACAATATATATGACGGCATTGTTAGTGTACACTATATGTTAGCATTATTCATGTGTGCAGTATATATAGCAGATTAATCATTTGTACAATATATATGACGGCATTGTTAGTGTACACACTATATGTTAGCATTATTCATGTTGGGGACATTCAGAAGTACAGTATAAATTATCACAATATTCATGTGTGTAGTATATATGATGGCATTATTCGCGTGTGTACACTATATGTGATTGCATTACAGGCATACAGTATATACCATCATTAAGATGATATGATACATTTAGGTAGTAAGTATAATTAAAATATTAATTTCATCCACCTTCTAATTAAACTAATATCCCATTTATACTTACTGACCAAAATTTATTCCATTCATAAACATACGCTACATTCTATATCCTGGTGATATATAAAGATATATTTATTGCACACATATATTCTTAATATTTCTCTAATATTTTATTTATTACTAGAGATTGAACTATGATTGGGGAGTCCATTTCTGGATATCGGCCTCATTGATCTCCTTTGAGTCCCCATTCCTGCTTCATTCCTTCTGTGCTGCTCAAACGTTTCAGAACGGATAATCAGACGCCGTTCCTGTGTGAGAGTTGTGACCGGTGTATACATTTAGCCCATAATATGTTGCTGCCATTATGCAGTTGTGTGGCATTTACTGATTAATGAAATCTGAGTAGCACAAAAGGAAGGCAACAAGGGGCACCAGAAACAATGTACAATGTTTTTGTATAGCTAGAGGGTGGGCCTGTGTGCACATTGTATGGACAGCAGGTGGACCTGTGTGCTTTAAAATACCAGGGTTAATTTTATGTCCCATTCCGGCCCTGATTCCTATGCCTTTTTCAGGCATAATATTACCCAATAATAAACTATTTTCAACGTATAAAAATATCTTCTATAATATATGCCCAAAAGTACTTTAAATACTCATATACTGTATGAATGCCTCAGAAGCAGGGGCGTTGCTAGGGTCTTAAAAGATCAGGGGCAAAAGCCCCGAGATATTTACCCCCCCCCTCAAAAAATAAATACACTTTTACATATATATCGGAGATAGCATATCTATAAGGCTAAGGCTCCTATAGCTACACCACTGGGTAGAATTAGATGCATTGTCTCAGCAGACAGTATCACACATGATAGGCTTAGACACAGGGCCCCAGCAGACAGTATCACACATGATAGACTTAGATGCATGACCCCAGCAGACAGTATCACACATGATAGGCTTAGACACAGGGCCCCAGCAGACAGTATCACGTATCACACATGATAGACTTAGATGCATGGCCCCAGCAGACAGTATCACACATGATAGACTTCGATACATGGCCCCAGCAGACAGTATCACACATGATAGACTTAGATGCATGGCCCCAGCAGACAGTATCACACATGATAGACTTAGATACATGGCCCCAGCAGACAGTATCACACATGATAGACTTAGATACATGGCCCCAGCAGACAGTATCACACATGATAGACTTAGATGCATGGCCCCAGCAGACAGTATCACACATGATAGGCTTAGGGCTCATCAGACGAGCGTGATTCTCGTCCGCGTGCTGTGCATTGAAACAACACATTTTTTTGGTGTATTTGTGTTTTTTTTTACAGGTTCGGTTGTTGGACTACGTCAGATTCGAGGACTGCTTCCCTTACGGCTTTTTTAATTTTCAATAAAATGGATACTGAGGGTTTTGTGCGTTTTTTTTTTATTTCAATAAAATATTTTTCCTATGTCCTTGTTTTTTTTTAAACTTTATTACTACTGCCTTATTAATAGCCACTGACAATCAGCCAACGTCCATTACTAAGGCGGGGCTCTTCAATCAGCCAGCGTCCATTACTAAGGTGAGGCTTGTCAATCAACCAGCGTCCATTACTAAGGTGAGGCTTGTCAATCAGCCAGCGTCCATTACTAAGGTGAGGCTTGTCAATCAGCCAGCAGCCATTACTAAGGTGAGGCTTGTCAATCAGCCAGCTAAGGCGGTAGTAATGAAGTTTAAAAGAAAATACAAAGACATAGAAAAAATATATTTTATTGAAATAAACTCCCCCCACACACAACCCTCATTAACCATCAGCCGTCATCGTAGTAGTCCTCGAATCCGACGTAGTCCAACGACCAAACCTGTAAAAACGCACAATCACAAAAAAAAACATTAGTAACACATGCGGTAGGATTAGATACAGGGTCCGACAGAAAGCATCACACATGGGCTTAGATACAGGGCCCATGTGTGATACGGTCTGTTGGACCATGTATCTAAGCTTACCACAAGGCAGACTTAAATACAGGACCCCAGTAGGCAGCAATGATGTTACACTTACCTAGCTCTTTGGTACAGAGGATGTCCCGACACCATCCAGCGTCGTGACGTCATGCACAGCGCACAGCGTCATGATGCGAGAAGACGTCAGGACTTCCGCTGCGCTCGGGAAGGAGGGTAAGTATGTATGGTTACTATAGTAACAGGGGCCCATGTATTTTATGACATAGCCCCAGTTACTATAGTAAATTTCTATAGCGGTGCGCAGGTCGTAGCCCTGTAGCGTCAGTTGTCCGGTGCTAGCGACGCCCCTGCTCAGAAGAGATTTAGCTTCTTTTCTATTGATCAGTAAATCCTACAACCCTTAAAGGGGTTTTCCCATGAGGGACATTTATGACATATCCTGTGGATATGTCATAAATGTCCTTCATGGGAAGACCCCTTTAACTTTAGCTCTCTTGTATTTATAGTGGTTCTCTCTTTTACACCCGAGACAACTTTGAGGCCAACATTATCAGCTACTTAGTACAGTTTTTTTTTTTTGTAATGGCGCTGTGTGTTGCTGAAAATAACTTTATTTGCACAAAGTATTTGTAGAAATAAAAAAGTGTATTCTTGTGTATGCTGGGAGGTAGATACAGATGCAGATATCAGTTACTTACAACACAGTTGGGTGCATTCGGAGCAATTTTTAATTGTATTGTGATTAACATTGAAACCAATTCTTTAATAGAAAGCAATGCATCAAATTATTAACAGCTTCCATATCAGCCTTGGATTGCTTTAAGTAGAAAGGAAGAAATTGGTTGTTGATGACTTCTTGGGAAGTGGGAAAACTCCATTAAAGGGGTTTTCACAAAACAAATATTTATCCACTATCCACCACTGGGACGCCACTGCAAGGACCCTCATTAATTACTAGCATATGTTTCCCAAATCCCTATTCTTTGTCACAAACATGACCATGATGAGGAGTCTGTATGGAGCGATGGTTAAACACTCTCATTGGACAGTATAGAGAAGCAGTTCGCATTCTCGACCAGCACGCCCCATGCAACCATCTCCTCACCGCGTCCATGCTGATGAGGGATAACTTGAGACCCTGTACTAGTGATTGGTGGGGGGTAGATAGGTGATACATGTTTATTGTAGAAAGACTCCTTTAATGTAAATGTTTCTCCATAAAAAGTATTTTACAAGAAGAAAATGCTACATAACAAGTATTTTTTTTTTATAAAGGCAATAACTGTAATTTGAAATGAGTTAAAAAAAAATCCGTAAGTCATTCTACAAATGCTGATCTTGTTAATACTTCAGATGATCCTCCTGTATCACAAGGAAGAAATGAGAATTGATAAATTCATGCCTCTAAAACAGGTTGGTTTTTAACATTATCTCAATAAATTCAGCCATATCCACCGCATGGTCTCCATTCTTGTCTGCTACTTGAAGCATCTCGTCCAGCTCTTTGTTTGAAAACTGAATGCCAGCTAATTTGGAGGCTTCCCGTAAATCTGCAGATGTTATTTTACCATCTTTATCTGCCAAACGGAATATGAGTAGAATTGTTATTTATATAATAGCGCACTAAAAGGTGAAACCTTAAAATATACTTTTCATTGAAATTTAGTTCCCAAAGCAAAATAGTTACACACATGTCCATACTGTGACTATGTATACATAAACTCAATGGGCCAGATGTACATTAGGCTTCGTTCACATCTGCGTCAGGACACCGTTCATGGGTCCCATGTGAGCTTTCTGTCACGAGAACCCATGAAGAGAAACCTGCCATAGGTTTCCGTTAGCATCACCAATGATTTCTATGGTAACGGATCCAGTGCAAATGGTTTCCGTTGTTCTTAGCCTTGTAAGGGTTCAGTCATTTTGATGGAATCAATACCATAGTCGACTGCGCTATTTATTCTGTCAAAATAACAAAACCCTTAAACAACGGTGACAAACGGAAACCATTTGCACCGAATCTGTCACCATTGACATCAATGGTGATGCAAACGGAAACCTATGTTTTCCATTTGTTTCAGTCAGGCTCCTGTTCATGGGTTCCCCTGACAGAAAGCTCAGACGGAACCCACGAACGAAGCCCTGACGCAGATGTGATTGAAGCTGAAGGCTGTGTTCACATCAGCGTTGCTTTCTTTTGAGGGGTTCTGTCGGAGCTTTCCGTCGGGGGAACCCCTCAACGGAAAGGCAAACAGAAAGCTTAGCTTCCGTTTGCATCACCATTGATCTCAATGGTGAAAGGAATCTTTGCTTATGGTTTCGGTTTGTCACCGTTGTGAAAGTGTTCCGTTGTTTAGACTGAATCAATATCATAATATCGACTGCGCTTTATCATTTAGTCAAAACAACAGATGTTTAATTTGCAACTATTTTCATCATTAAAGCGGCATGTTTGAAGTTGTATGGATGTGTGCATGTATCAGCACAATATTAGCATAAACCTCTATTATACAAACCTCTATTATCTATCCACTTTCTAGATGTACATAACGGAGACACAAGGCATCTACAGGCAATAGAAAGCTTGTGCAAACCACAAAGAGGAGGAGACTGGCATAAATTACTACCTAATCCCTTCCATCCGCAGCCATTTAAAAAGTTTTAATTTTTGCTTTTTCCTCCCAACCTTCCATAACTTTTTTTTATTGTTCCGTCAATACAGCCGTACGAGGACTTGTTTTTTGCGGTACCATTTATTTTACCATATATTGTACTGGAAACTGGAGAATTTTTTTTGTGGAATAGGAAAAAAAAAAGTGATTCATCCATAGTTTGGTCAGGTTTTGTTTTTACGGCGTTCACCGTGCATTAAAAATAAAAAAACATGTCAACTTTATTCTGCGGGTCATAACAAAGATGGCATACCTGGGGGCCATCATTAGGCCCCTAGGTTACCATGACAACCATCACCACCTTGCTATCGCGTCGCGAATGGTGTAGCGATGCATCGAAGTGGGCCACCTCCCTCTTTCTAGTGGCTTAGATGCCACAGCCGCTATTGACCATGGCATCTAAGGGGTTAAACGAGTGGGATTCTGGTCGCTGTTGTAACAGTAACATACAGTCGACACACACAACTTATAGAGCGGGCTCAGGCCGTGAGCCCGCATCATACTTCCCCTTCTGGCCTCCGTCGCATATATACAGCGGAAGCCATGTCGGGAAAGGGTTAATATGGAAGCATTGCAGATTTTAAATCTTGACACCAGATTCCCCAGGTGTCTGAACTTTAAATCGGATCCTATGTATATTTACTAAACATACATTTGTGTAGGCAATAATGAATCACATAGGCAGCTGAGACGAAGGAATCGCTGGGGTTAAATTTCTCCCATAGACATATGTGATCCTCTCAGATATTTTAAATTGAAAGTATGATATGGGAACTTTAGCTATGTCTAGGAACCTCTCATTTGATAAGCATAAGCGTGCATCCGAGTATTGTTTTGACTTGTTTTTTAATCAGATGAAATATAGAATTTAATTTTTATTTGATTTTGGAAGAGTGCTGGATATAATTTTTTTTCTATGATGCAATTGCCTAGGGACATAGGGACCATCCAACTTCCTACAGCCCTTCTCAGATACCCACAACAAGAACATATGGGAGTTTTACATGGGAGTTTGTACCTACAACAATATAATAGATTTTGCAGCTTTTACTAATATTAATTATTACGCTTCGGAGCTCCATTCTTCTGCCTGCACTGCTTACTAGAAGATGTCTGGTGGTCCAGTATAGATGTTTATTACCATCAGTGGCTGATTAAGTAGATCACAGGCCCTGGGCTGTTACCCAAACTTGAGCCCCCCTTCTCCACCGCCGCCCTGCCGTGCCATAACTATTGTTAACACTACCTTTTTGTGCAAGCATTAACAAATGGTTGTTAGAATTCCCCTTGTCAAAGGGTTGTGTCCCTACATACTGACAGTCTTCAAAAATTGTTGACTGTATCACACTGTGCAGGGACACATCCTCATGACAAGGGGAATGGTAACAACCATTTGTTTATCAGTCCTGGGCTGCACAAAGACTTTTTGTGAAATACAAGGATTTCCTATAATAAACATGTCAGGAGAGGTGACAGATGCTCTTTAAATCCAGTGACTCACAGGTGACTTCTCAGATTCTAGTAGATTTTTTTTTTCCTCTTTTTCTTCTCCATCCAGTCCAGACTTCATGACGACTTCTCACGGCCATGAACCATTTCTGAAGAATTTGCAATCTCCCACGTCTTCGGCTCCTCACTTTTCCAACATTTCCACACCTATAAACGAAGATAAAATTCTCATGGTGCCACACACTGTACCCCTAAATATAATAGCACCATACAATGCGCCCCTGAATAAAATGGTACCAAACACTGTGTGCCTGAATTTAATTGTCAAACACTGTAATATAAAGCACCATGTACACAGTGCCCCCTGTAGACATCGCCACACACAACCCCTGTAGATAGTGCCACACAGCCCCAGTAGATAGCATCACATACACCCCAAATAGATAGCGCCACACACACACTCCCCCCGTGGATAGCATCCCACACAGGCCCCCCATAAATAGCGCCACAAAGCCCCCCTGTAGCTATCTCCACACACAGCCCCCTGTAGACAGCATCACACAAAGCCCCCCCTGTAGATAGCACCCCACACACACCCCTGTAGACAGCATCACACACAGGCCCCCCTATAGATAGCGCAACATAGACCCCCTGTAGATAGTGCCCCACACACCCTCTGTAAATACAGTAGCATCTCTTCTGACCAGGCCGCATCCAGCGGAACTACACAAGCATGGGCGATGACGTCATTGCGCCGCCTGCATAAAAAAAAGTCTAAATGGCAGGGAAAGGAACCGACGGTTCGCTGGCCTTGCCAGCGATATCCTTTGGACGGGGATACAATTGATTCCAGGGGCCTTCGGTTTTGTATTGTTTTTTTTCCGCTATTCACTGCAAAAACGTAACAAAACAGCGATGTGGTCTTTGGGCGTCAATGGGTCCTCCCCCCGGGAGCCTCGGGCTCTGGGCGACCGCCCATAACAGACCTATGGGGATCCATTACTCATTACCATAGGGAGGTGGCAGCTACCGGATACAGTACTTCTGGTTGCAGTTTTGTGGCTAGAAGTGGAACAAAGGATCAACCACCCACTGGAAGTTTTATGACGCTGAAGTATGGCAGATGGACAAGTGGTTCAAATGCAGCAACTCGAACTTTTACTCATTACTCAAGCAATACAAGTTTGACAGTTTCAAATATCTACACAGTTTTTAACAAGCTTACGGTTACAGTCTCTCACACAGAGGGCACAAAGGTGAACATTTGCAGACTTTTATACAGTACATGTGGTGGTTGGCAGATTGGTGGTGTTTATTCACTTATGCACAATAGGCTTGCTGAAAAGTTATGCAATGGACACAAATCTTGATTACAGTCTCTGCAAACAACTATTTACAGTGGTTGGCTGTGGGGGTTTTCTATTTAAAGAGGCTCTGTCACCAGATTTTGCAACCCCTATCTGCTATTGCAACAGATCGGCGCTGCAATGGAGATAAGAGTAACGTTTTTATTTTTAAAAAACGAGCATTTTTGGCCAAGTTATGACCATTTTTGTATTTATGCAAATGAGGCTTGCAAAAGTCCAACTGGGCGTGTATTATGTGTGTACATCGGGGCGTTTTTACTTCTTTTACTAGCTGGGCGTTAGGAATGGGAGTGTATGATGCTGACGAATCAGCATCATCCACTTCTGTTCGTTAACACCCAGCTTCTGGCAGTGCAGACACACAGCGTGTTCTCGAGAGATCACGCTGTGACGTCACTCACTTCCTGCCCCAGGTCCTGCATCGTGTCGGCCACATCGGCACCAGAGGCTACAGTTGATTCTGCAGCAGCATCAGGGTTTGCAGGTAAGTAGCTACATCGGCTTACCTGCAAACGCTGATGCTGCTGCAGAATCAACTGTAGCCTCTGGTGCCGATGTGTCCTCGCTCGTCCGACACGATGCAGGACCTGGGGCAGGAAGTGAGTGACGACACAGCGTGATCTCTCGAGAACACGCTGTGTCTGCACTGCCAGAAGCTGGGCGTTCTGAAGAGAAGTGGATGATACTTCTCGTCGGAACGCCCAGTTAGTAAAAGTAGTAAACACGCCCAGATGTAACACACATAATACACGCCCAGTTGGACTTTTACTTTAAACACGCCCAGTTGGACTTTAGCAAGCCTCATTTACATAAATACAAAAATGGTCATAACTTGGCCAAAAATGCTCGTTTTTTAAAAATAAAAACGTTACTCTTATCTACATTGCAGCGCCGATCTGCTGCAATAGCAGATAGGGGTTGCAAAATCTGGTGACAGAGCCTCTTTAAATGCTCTCACAGTCTCTGGCTGTGGTTTGTCAGCGCGATGCACACACACTGTCTAGGTAGGGATAGGATGGTTCTCTTGCACGGCATGATACCTCCTTAGGTCTCCAACACACTCTTACTTGCGGTGACTTTCTGCAGCCAATCAGTTGTAGCTTACTCATCGCAGCCCAAGATCGTTGTATTTAGCCTCCGTCAGTCTGCCGTCAGGTCACGTGGCCCTCCCTACACTACTGCGGCCTCAGACCTCATTCATAAAACAATGTAACTAGGATTTATAGGGCCTCATAGCAATGGGCCCCCACTACCTAGCTGATCAGAGATAGAGAGATAGATAGTAGTGTCATATATCAGAGGAGAACCCACATGAGACAGAAAATAGAAGGTCATTAAAACGTAATGATGTTCTTGCACTTGACTGGGCCTGCTCAGGCTCTTGGCCCTATAGCAGCTGCTATGGCTGCTAGGGCTATAGTTAAGCCCATGTCCCTAGCCCACTCTTGACCTGCTCTGTTCCACTGCATCAACACTTGTGACCTGGTCACTGACCGGTATCTCCTTCCCTCACACAAGTTATACCCCCAACAGTGCTTGGCGCCAAGGGCACTTACTGAACGTGTGTTAGTGGCATATCCACAACTCAACATTCCACAAATTGTGTAGTTTAACTTCAAAGGACCTGCCTCCATAGTGGCCGAGGCCACACTTCCCTGCCGCCAAGGGAGCACCACCACAGCCTTCCCATTTCCGCATCTTTGGTATAACATAGACTTGTGGACCTGCACATCCTGGTTATGTGACCACAGGTCCTATCTACATAACACACAACAGAACAATATAAAATACTGTTCTAGCTTGGCCAATAGGTGTCAGAAACACACTAAAATTACATAAAACTCCATCTAAGATCAACATTTCCAGACATATGCTTGGTCTTGAACCCGCTAAGAAACGAAATAAATAAGTCCAGTCACATTCTAACTAAAATATTTTTTACTTAACTACACATGGCCTGCCCACAGTATGCTTCAGCATCCATATTTCCCAGGAAATCTCTGAGACCCAGCATTTCTAAAGGGGCTTTTTCCACACCTTGCAGGCTTTCACCAACCTATCACATGGGACAATATAAAAGTTAACAAAATATAGTCAGCTCACCCAGCGAAACATTTTTACCATTGGTGTAGATTTCTGGATATATTGGGGGTGTACAGACAACATTGTGGACCCCAGGCCACGGTGATATCCAAGGAGTGAAACGGTAAAGTCCAGAACATTCTCAAAACAATTAATCACTTTATATCCTAATTTAAATGTTGTCGGCACCGGTATCACATGGGACACTACTCAAAAACAGCCCTTGACTTCACAGATGAGACTTGAAACTCCTAGGCCCCAATGGAAAATATTTAAAAGGGCCCACATCTTTCAGGTGCCATTTATAGTCCTGGTGTTATCTTATTTGGCAGTGGGGCCACTAGTACTTCAACGCCTGTAGTTACACCTCTGCTCCCCAAAATGTATTCAGTAAGGGTTGGTTAGGATAAGATAGAGGATGTAGCAATGACTTTAGGTTGACCACAACCTCTGGGCAGCAGGTGAATGTTCAGTGGAATTTAAAGAGGCTCTGTCACCAGATTTTCAAACCCTTATCTCGTATTGCAGCAGATCGGCGCTGCAATGTAGATTACAGTAACGTGTTTTTTTTTTTAAAAATGAGCATTTTTGGCCAAGTTATAAGCATTTTTATATTTATGCAAATGAGCCTTTCTTAAGTACAACTGGGCGTGTTTAAAGTTAAGTACAAGTGGGCGTGTATTGTGTGTGTACATCTGGGCGTTTTTACTTGTTTTACTAGCTGGGCGTTGTGAATGGAAGTGTATGATGCTGACGAATCAGCATCATCCACTTCTCTTCGTTACCACCCAGCTTCTGGCAGTGCACAGACACACAGCGTGTTCTCGAGAGATCACGCTGTGACGTCACTTCCTGCCCCAGGTCCTGCATCGTGTCGGACGAGCGAGGACACATCGGCACCAGGCGACAGAGGCTACAGTTGATTCTGCAGCAGCATCAGCGTTTGCAGGTAAGTCGATGTAGCCTCTGTCGCCTGGTGCCGATGTGTCCTCGCTCGTCCGACACGATGCAGGACCTGGGGCAGGAAGTGACGTCACAGCGTGATCTCTCGAGAACACGCTGTGTGTCTGTGCACTGCCAGAAGCTCGGTGTTAACGAAGAGAAGTGTATGATGCTGATTCGTCGGCATCATACACTTCCATTCACAACGCCCAGCTACTAAAACACGCCCAGTTGTACTTAAGAAAGGCTCATTTGCATAAAAATAAAAATGCTTATAACTTGGCCAAAAATGCTTGTTTTTAAAAAAAAACAAAAACGTTACTGTAATCTACATTGCAGCGCCGATCTGCTGCAATACGAGATAGGGGTTTGAAAATCTGGTGACAGAGCCTCTTTAATGTTAAATCAATTACTAACATTTTTCACACACCCAAGCTTTACCTGCAGCTCCTTCCCATTCTTGATGCCCACAACTGGTTGGGCATGACGCACATAGTAAAACACTGCTTTCTTCAAAAGTTTGTTGTTCTATAAATATTTAAAATATGTTGTATAATTTTCTCACCAAAATCAATAACCGAAAATCCTTTTTTGAGTTCTGTGCAGAAATCTCGGGTTACACCATACCAGTCTGTAATAAGCTTCTGGAATGCCTTGAAATTGAGATTCCTAAAGTGGGTTAGACAGTGGAAGAATTTAAAAAAAGATACAAAACTATCATAAAGCAGCATTCCATTAGCATAATAAGGCTGGCATTACCCACAGACTGTGTAGAGAATGCTGATAGCGATTGTTTAGTGCCAGCTTCCACAGCAGCACTCTCATGTGACATTAAAATAAACCCAACAAGTTTTACATATATCTTATTAACGGTATTATATACTGCTGGTCTCTGGCTTCAAGGCTACAGTTTGTAAGTAAACTGACAGAATAGCGCCACCAGGTGGATAGTCATAGTTCACTTAACATAATACGAATGTATAATAATTTTCCTACTTTCACCTTGCGTTCATTGCTGTTCTGTGGCTTATTAATGTTTGTGGTATGGTGTGGTTCATTTGATTGAAATACTAAAAAAAATATATTTACAATGTTCATTAGTTATTTCATGATTGTTTGTGATACAGTTATATTTGTGGCTACAGATGTGGATGCAGAGTAGTCACAAACACAATCTACATACGCAGCTCATTATACTTCTATACATCCTAAAATTCTGCGTACGCTACAATATACAGAACGCTCCCAACAAAACCCAAACTATAAACAAAAAAGAATTTACACTTTTATAATCCAATGTTGGACACACAAAGGGAAAATAACTTTTACCAGGCCTCAATGTTACAGATTTGCAATAAATAATTAGACATTAGTACCCCCAGAAGCTTGCCAATAAAATGTGCATCGGGGTCTGAAGTGGTGGTTGGGGGAACTTTTTTTGACAACTATGTCCTATTCTGGTTAGTATTGATATTTTGGTTGAGTTATAATATTTTGACCCACCTGAGTAATTGATATTTTTCATTGTATCCAATATTTGATTTGAGTCTGTGTGTGTGTAATGTGATAGTCCCACCCCTGCCCAACCACTGCCCTCTTTATGTCTATTTTAACTTGTTTTTATGGACATGATGGCCTTATTTGACATGTGTACTCAAAAAAGATATGTTTTTTATTACATATTATAGCGGTATCTTTTTGTGCTATTGTGTCTTTTTTAGGTTTCATATCTTGTAAATATCCACAACAGATGGATGTAATGAGGAATTAGGTGTTTGTAGGTTAATCACAAGCTCTTCTGTGGTCCAGGATGCAGTATTACAGATTAATAATAAATAATAAGACGTTGTTAGACTCCTGATAAGCTCTTCTGTGGTCCAGGATACAGTATTAGATTTATAATAAATAAAAAGACGTTGGATACACATGTGATAAGCTCGTCTGGGATCCTGGATACATTTTTTCAGATTCATAATAAATAAAACCTTAGATACACCAGTAATAAGCTCTTCTGTGGACCAGGATACAGTATTAGGACTCAGGCACACAGCCATTTACGGATTGTTGGATTTTGGATATGTTATATGTCGTCTATAGCTTGCTATAGGCCAATACCCCCTCCCCGTATGTTGCCTCTAATTATATATTCCATATGAATCTGTGAGAAGAAAATCATGGCGTGTTTCAATGCACGCCATATTCTCCCCTGAGAGCATTGTTTCTAGGGGATAATATGGTGCCTCAGAGAGGCACAATAAGGAGGCACCTGGAGTACCTATGGGTTCATGAAACACACCTGTAGGGACTATGTGCTGCGGTATGGCACAGGAGAAAGTATTACAAATGTTAGATACGCCAGTGATCAGCATGTCTTTGGTCCAGGATACAGTATTACAGATATTAAGAAGTTGGATACATCAGTGATAATCACTTTGATGCCCCAGGACACGGTATTACAGATGTGTAATAAAATATAGGCTGTTGGATTAGAGTAGTACGTTGGTATTTCTGGCGCCCAGAGCACAATATCTCAGATTTTTATGTCTTAAGCTAAAAGAAGCGACCCCAACAATCAGATGATCACTACTGAAAACTGTAAACATCAGCAGTTCTTATTGAGTGAAGCTACAGGCAACCACGTATTTCCCCTACATGTAGTATTACATGGCACCCATTTTTAAACGAATGGTCGACCATGTGCTATATGGTCACACCAAGTGCATCCGGGGGCCCACAATCGACCAACACAAAAAGTGGATTTCTACTTGGTAACCCGTTCTGTTATCATTGTACAAATTAGGTTATTTGTGAAACAATGCAAAAAAGTGCTGAACCTCAGCAGCAAGTAATCTGCTTCACTGTCAGCTTAAGATGGTATTTTCCTCTGTCAGACCATTTGTCGCTTACCTACTCACTTTGGGAACTCTGGCACTGCCTTCTTGCAGTCTCAGACATCTACGTTAGTCCCTTTGCCTTTGGAACACGGGACACCCTTCTTGCGGTCACGGCCCAGCTAGAGTCCCAACCACTGCTACTTCTCACTTCCTCCCCTGGCAATAATCTTTGCCACACCAGAGCTCTACAACCTTGGGTGGGAAAACCACCCGGTGTTATTGGCTCACTAACTCCAGCTCAATGGCCGCCTGCCTAAAGAACTACAGGGTCTCCTGATCAAGCCCCTACCTAGTAGGGCAACATGAGGCACGAGGGCAGTAACTTTCCAGCCGCCATATTACCAACTGCTTAGCAACTGCCTGCCTACAACATCAACATAAAATCTACAGTATAATGTTACATAACACATTCCCGCCGTCCATCATGTCTGCTCTTCTTTACAGAAAAAATACAGCTTATCACATATATAACATAACATGTCAACTAATAAACAGCTCAACGGCCATTCTTGTCATTCTCTTCCTGGGCACACCTTACAGTCACTGTGACCCCCCCCCCCCACGGCGCGTATGTCTTTGTCCGCAAAACAGGGAACCTGTTTTTAAAAATTTGAATCCCACCCCTGCTTACAGTCTGACCCTCTACATAACAGAGGAACAATTTGGACTTTCCCTCCAGTATCGTTCTTGACTATGACTTCATTTATCCAACAGCGCTGCTGACTTTTGCAGACATTACGAAGACAAGATGATTATTGGGCACATACCCTTGTAATGCCACAGAAGCAAAGAATGTGAAGACCCTAATTTTAATACGTGCATACACTGTGTAACCCTACTTGAGAACAATGGGCATTGATAGGATCATTTCCCTTTTCTAATTTGTCTTCACTGGTTTCCCTGTCCTGAATATATTTTCCTAGCAAATTATTAATGACTATTCATATGAAAAGGCTGTGTGTCAGCTTCTGCCTTCTCACCAAACACGGAAATTTTATAGAACACAATAATGAATATCAAAGTTATGAAATTAAGTATAAAATGGCAATAAAAGTCATATAGTTTAATAAAATACTCTTTGTGTATTGTAATCATTCTTTTCATGGGTTTAAGTCTGGTCAAGACCGTTACCGGAAGGTTTAGGGACTAGTGCTACAGAATCAGGCGTAGACATACCATATATGTAAACGCTAATAGCTTCCTAATGACTATTATATTGCATGCAAGTGACAGAGATAATAAATCTCATGACTTACGATTACCGGTGCATTGTTATAGAGACATAATGGGGTTGTTCTATGATGAGTTGAGAGCGAGGAGCATATATACTATTCTTGAACAGGGGCCCTCTGCTGTCTGAGTCTGCCCCAGCTCAGAATAGTAGGTTGGGGCATATATTGCCACTACATTACTTTTATCACATCTAAATGATGGATGTATCGTCTGCGGCCACAGACCGCAGACTCCTCTCATCCTGCCAATGCCTTCCTGCAGCGTGTTCGGTCCGGGACTTGCGACCGAAATACGTTCCGTCCATTACAGACGTAATGTGCTCGTGTGAATCTAGCCTTACACTAAGAGAGAGGGAGGGAATTGCATTCAAAGTTTGTAATTTAACTCTATCACTGATGGAAATTTGGGTGCTGTATTTGTTCAGACGGCAAGAGCAATTTATTTATGTTTTTGCCTTCCCACTTTCCAACAGTCAGAACTTTTGTATTTTTTATGTGCATGGCCTCATGTACACAACCGTAGTTGTTTTGCAGGCCGCAAAACCACGGATCCGTTGACATAATTTGCAGAATATGTACCTGTGGAAAAGGTTCCGCAGTTCATCCGTAGTATCACGTATCCGTAAAATGTGCGTAAGATAGAAAATTAATAATCTCCGTGTCCCAACCCCTTGAGATGGTCACATGATAAAAGTTTCAACCTCCTGATATGGTCACATGATTGCTCTGGCACCATTTCACTTGCGTTTTTGCCTTGTTGAGAGCCTGTCTGATTCCTCTGCTGATCTAGCTCTGGTTTCTGGTGATTCCTTCACTGCAAAAATGTCCTGCGATCCTGTGGATGATGTTCTCCTGAACTGGCTCCTCTCTCTGCAAATTTGGACAGCAAGCGCCAATGCTGCACGAAGTACCGAAGAGAAGGAGGAGGAGGTATTGGGTCCATCCTATTGTCTACCAACAAACTAGGAAGGGTCATTTCCACACCCTGTACTCTGACCTGCGGCAGCACCCGGACAAATTCCACAGTTACTGTCATCTGTCCGTCGCTGCCTTTGATAGTCTGCTGGCGGATCTGCGTCCTGGACTCTCCTTCCAGGACACCATGACATGATTTTTTTTCTTTTTCACAAATTCCTGGCAACCGGGAACTCTTTTGCATTGCTGCATTTCGAGTTTCTGCTGGGTTCCTCCACCATTTCGCGGATCAATGACTGACCTGCAAAGTGATCTGGCAGAGGCTGAGAGTGACAGGGTAACCGGAACAGGAGCTGAGGAGGCTGCAGCTTGCACATCCAGCTGCTGTGCAATAGTGTTCACAGATCTGCTTGCATGGATTGAGATGTCGACATGGTCTTGGGTTGACCAGCGGAGTCCATGGCCTGAGCGTACTGTCAAGTTGGGTGTGTGGACGGACTGGGCCGTGCCACCATAGCGGGATAGCAGCTGGCTAACAGGTTACCAAGTCAATGTCTATAGTTCAAATAAGGGTACCTGTGGTAATTACAGTAGCGATGGTAGGCTCGGATGGGACCTTGGCAACAGGCAGACACCAAGCACTGTGTAACACAGAAGGTGTAGTATACGGCACAACACGACTCCAACTCTCTATGGCACAAGAACAACGTAGTATGGGATACAGGTAGCAGGTACGGGAACACTGGGAACTGGAAAACGCTAAGGGACCATTTGCAAAGAATAACACGTGTAAACACAACAATGCTCAGGCAAAGAAGGAATGGGCAGGGCCCTTCATATAGTCCAGGGTGATCATGGGCTAATTTGACATACTATTCAGGTGCTCCAGGCAGGAGCGTGCACACTCTACGAGACACAGCAGAGTGAAGCGGAAGTGAGTGCTGGCATCTCCTGAGGAGGAGATGCGGCGCAGTGCTCACTGATCCATGGCCGCGGCCGTCAGGGGGTGAGTAATCCCGACGGTCCGCGGCCATGTGTGTCACACCCCCCAAGGTATTTATGGGTGTAGTGAGCATTATACCCCACAGGTCTTTTCCATAAATGATTGCGCTGCGGATGGTGCAAAGTAAAAATTGTAATATTTCGTTAGATATTTCAGTGGCAAATATGCCATGCCCAGCTTGTGCCACTTGAGACACATCGTTTTTTTAACAGCCCATGAATATTGTCAGTCAAAAAATAGGACATGTCCCATAGAAGTCAATGGATCCGTTTTTAATGGCTGTCAATACATGTTACAACTGTTAAAAACGGATCTGTGACGTGGGGATTGGCAAGGGTGCTACTAGTTCCCTTGCTGGCTATCGGCAGCATACTCACCGATGCAGCGATATCTTCTGCAGGTGTGGTCTCTCGTCTTCATGGATTCTGCGAAGGAGACGCGATTACGTCATCGCGGATCAGGTGCAGACGAGAGATCACACCTAAAGAAGATGAGAGACGGCGCTGCATCAGTGAGTATGTAGGGCAGCCGAAAGTTAAATGTAGTGTATTGTTGCGCTCACTACAAGGGTAGCGTGGCGCTAGTACAGGGGGCACTGTACATAGTGGTCAACTGTAGTGAATTTTCCGGGACTGTCCAGAATTTACAGAGACAGTCTCTGAAAATTCTTACAGGGAGGGGGGGATTGTGTGTGTGGCATCATCTACAGGGGGGCTGTGTGGCATCATCTACATCGGGGCTGTGTGGCATATACAGGGGTCCTTTGTGGCATAATTTACAGGGAGGCTATGTGGCATATACAGGTCTGTGTGTCATTATATACAGGGGGTCTGTAAAAATTTATATAAAATTAAACGATAATGTCAATGTACCAAAAAAATGACACCTACATTAAGTACAACTACTCCTGCAAAAAAACAAGGTCTCATACAGCTGCATCGAATAAAAAAATAAAAAAGTTATCCACGCCGGAATGCAAGGAGGAAATAAAATATAGGAATTGTTATGGGGCTAAAACCAATAATTTTTTCTCATCGTTATTATTTTTTTTTAGAAACGTGAACTTCACTGGAAAAATAATCAAAAATGTTTCGTACCATAAGGCAAATTTTACTTTTCATCTTTTTTTCCATACCTAAAATGTCCTGTATATCCGTATATTATGCCTATAATGAATGATAATAATATTGAGGCATTTAGGCAGAGACAATAAATATTTTGAAGGTAGTGCACCCTATTTTTCACAGCTAGTGTTTCTGCCTCCCATACACAAGGTCCTGATTGCGTTTGAGATCTGGCCGAGCGGAGGCGAAATAGGCGAAATAGGAACTTGAAAATGAATTAAATATATACAGGCAACCTCTCAGCATCAGAGAAGTGCTATAGAGCCCTCCCCCAATGGTAGGGATGTCCCGTGTGGTTTTTGTAACTGACGTTAAAACAACGGCCGACACACGGACTCATGTATTGTTTCAACGGAATGTGTGAAGGGTACATGAAGGAATAGGACATGTCTATCGTCTCTAGTCTATGGGGGATCCGTGACAATGCGTCCCTCACGGGTGCACCTCAGACGTGAAAAACTGCAGTTTTTTACATCCGAGGTTGGCTACGCTCATCTGAATGTAACCTAAACTGTAGCACAATAGCAGTGGGCCCCGGCATCTGCCCGGTCCTGCTCTTTGGGGACAGGGACTGATATGAATGAATACAGTCATGATACACTCGACATAGGTTACCAAAATGCATTTTAGGAGCACATACTGCCTGTATTTCCTGCATCTTTTTTGCACTCCGGTACTTTTAGTAGCGATGTATGATCAAGGGGCTATGGGGCCCTTCGGTCCATGGGCCCTTGGGCACAATAACAACTGATGCAAAGGTAAAGTGGAGTGGTTTCCCATTAGGTTGCTAAACTTCATTTAAAAGAGAGCCTCTGAGCAATGAGAGGTACACTCCGATTTGTTGCTAAGGGAAAATGCCATTCCGTAGGCCAGGATTACACACTCAAAGTTTTGATGTAATTTTTTACTCCGTTTTTTTTCGCCAAACACAGGACTGGATACAAAAAAAAAATAGATTAATCAGTCTTTCCCTCCTTTTGGATCCACTTCTGGCTTTGGTTTAAAAACTGCACCAAAAATTGCATCAAATCTGTGTGTGTGATACTGGCCTTATATTTAATACATTTGCCCCAATGTTCACAAACCAGGTACCATACATAGGGTCTCAGTACCATACTTGACAACAGCACCAATTTTGTTACGACCTCAGTGGGCGTTTCCATATGCTTTGGGGCATTCTTGGGTGGAACGAGGGCAGGGCTTAAAATGTCCCGATTTTGGGAATTTGAATGTTGGTAAGTATGCATTAGTAGAACGTTTTCTGGTCACTATTTATTATTTTCTTTAATAGCCAAAATGCTGTAGGCAGGTTTTTACAAATGTAAGCCTAGAGCAAAGACGTTATTGGCCCCTTCTAAAAAGAGATCAAATAATATGGCACCCAAGATTAAGCTTATCATGTTATTTAGCATGCTGCATGAATTTTTCTCATTGCCTTTTTTGTACTTCAACATTTTTAAAGGGTTATTTCCATTTTAGACATTCATGACAAATTATGCCAAATATGTCTGATATATGCGGGTCCTCACCTAAACATTCACGTCCTTTCTGTTCATTCTCTGCTTGGATGCGGCTGCCAGCAGATGCCTTATCAGGTGGTACGGGGTTCTGGGACCCGCACCTATTTCATATGTCCCAACTTTCAAGTAAAGGGACAACCAATGCAGTGCACACAGCGGTAATTTTTTTCCATTTAAACCACGCCTCTAACCCCGCACAATACCCGCCAATACACATCTGGTTCAGCCCACACAGTATCATGCTCCCATAGTGCCTGCCCACAGTATAATGCCACATAGAACCCCCACACAGTATAATGCCCCTATAGCTGCCCCCAAACAGTAAAATGCTCAATAGTGCCTCCCACAAGGTATAATGCCGAATAGCTGCCCCCTACACAGTATAATGCCCCCATACAGTATAATGCCCACACAGATGCCCCAATACAGTACAATGCCCACACAGATGCCCCCATACAGTATAATGCCCACACAGATGCCCCCATACAGTATCATACCCATACAGATGCCCCCATACCTGCCTCCATACAGTATTGTTCCTCATAGCTGCCCCATACATATATGGACAGTGACATCACGGGCTACTCCTGGGGCGTCGTCAATGCTCTTGCCGGGAATTCCGCTCCTGAAGGAGCCACTGATGTCACTGTCCATATATGGACAGTGACATCAAGGGCTTTCCCAACACAGGAGTCTATGGCCAGAGAGCTTGCGTTGCTCTGGCCAGGGACTTTATAGTTGAAAGCGCAACATCACTGTCCATATATGGACAGTGACGTTAAGGGCTTCCCCGCGCTCAGCACTTAAAGTAGCGCTGTGCCCAGGGAGTCATTGACAAGTGAAGGAGCTCCCTCTGCTTCTCTGCTCCATCTGCTTTGTACTAATGCTGGAGAAGGGAGTGCACGCCACAGCAGATGTACTCCAGAAATCAGCCTATGCTTACCTTCTTCACTGGGCTGGGCTTCTTTACTAAGTTTAAGTTTGAATAGTATTTTAGTGCTATTGAGTGGGTTGAACCCATCAGCACTCAATATAGCATATGTTGTACTTTTCTGTAAACCATGATAAAGCTATATACTTCTGACCGGAGATCTTTTATTCAAACTTAATAATAGGTTTGTTCATATTGACATAATATTCACAAACAGACAGGATTTATTGTTTTTCTAATGCAATTTTATTTAAGTATGATCACGTTAAGTAAATAATAACTCCATACCATTTGGAGACTTGCAAAAATAGGAAGGAAACTGTGGTCCGAGCGCTTACTAGCTTTGTGATTGCAAAGTAAATGGGGAAGTGTTACTCATGTGAGAAACTTTCAAAAAATGTCATCACTTTTAGGAATATGTTGTGCAGTAGGTTTTCTCTTATATGAGGCAAATGTGGAGTTTTTGACGGTGATTGATTTAGTTCACCAATAGCAAGATTTTCCCAAAATTCTCATTCTCATGTAAATAGCACTCAACATTCCTGTAACTGCCTACATCTCTTCATCTTTGTCAAGTTCCCTCCAATCTTCTAGTCTCCTCTTGTGAAATTTTCTTGCCACCTCTGCAGTGACGGTGGTGTCAGTAGCATCATCATTGCTATGATGAAACTCGGTCTGTTATGGGGCACTATGGACTTCCATAGCATCGGAAACATTTGTGTGTTAGAATTGCTGGAAAGTGGAGATTTCTTAGGTCAAATAGTGGGAAGCCCATGTCAGAGCTGTACTAGGCATTTCTTTACCTGGTGCAAAGTTTCAGTGTGTTGCCCCAATCGCCCCACATACAAACCAACACACGCACCCAGATCTCAGCTAAATTTGCCCCAATAAAATAACATAACATACATACCGCATAAATATATAGTGCTGCTATGTGTTACATACGTACATTGCTTATGCACACATACATTACCTACATATATACAGTGAAGGAAATAAGTATTTGATCCCTTGCTGATTTTGTAAGTTTGCCCACTGTCAAAGTCATGAACAGTCTAGAATTTTTAGGCTAGGTTAATTTTACCAGTGAGAGATAGATTATATAAAAAAAAAAAAGAAAATCACATAGTCAAAATTATATATATTTATTTGCATTGTGCACAGAGAAATAAGTATTTGATCCCAGGGGCGTAACTAGGAAAGACTGGGCCCCATAGCAAACTTTTGACTGGGGCCCCCCCTCCCCTGGGTGTCACACAACCCCCCCCCCCTTGTAGATAGTGCCTTTTTTACAAACCCCCCCTTTTGATAACGCCATACAGCCCCCCTGTAGATAACGCCATACAGCCCCCTTTGTAGATATCTACGGAGGGGGCTGTATGGCGCTATCTACAGAGGGGGCTGTATGGCGTTATCTACGGGGGGGCTGTATGGCGTTATCTACGGGGGGGCTGTATGGCGTTATCTACGGGGGGGCTGTATGGCGTTATCTACGGGGGGCTGTATGGCGTTATCTACAGGGGGGACTGTATGGCGTTATCTACAGAGGGGGCTGTATGGCGCTAGCTACAGAGGGGGCTGTATGGCGCTATCTACAGAGGGGGTTGTATGGCGCTATCTACAGAGGGGGTTGTATGGCGTTATCTACGGGGGGGCTGTATGGCGTTATCTACGGGGGGCTGTATGGCGTTATCTACGGGGGGCTGTATGGCGTTATCTACGGGGGGGCTGTATGGCGTTCCCTACAGGGGGGGTATATGGCGTTCCCTACAGGGGGGGTATATGGCGTTCCCTACAGGGGGGGTATATGGCGTTCCCTACAGGGGGGGACTGTATGGCGTTCCCTACAGGGGGGGACTGTATTGCGTTCCCTATAGGGGGGTATATGGAGTTCCCTACAGGGGGGGACTGTATGGCGTTCCCTACAGGGGGGGGGGACTGTATGGCGTTCCCTACAGGGGGGGGGGTTTATGGCACTAACTACAGGGGGGGCTGTATGGCGCTATCTACAGGGGGGCTGTATGGCGCCATCTACAGGGGGGCTGTATGGCGCTATCTACAGGGGGGCTGTATGGCGCTATCTACAGGGGGGGCTGTATGGCGCTATCTACAGAGGGGGCTGTATGGCGCTATCTACAGAGGGGACTGTATGGCGTGATCTACAGGGGGAACTGTATGGCGCTATCTACAGGGGGGCTGTATGGCGCTATCTACAGAGGGGGCTGTATGGCGTTATATAGAGGGGGGACTGTATGGCGTTATCTAGAGTGGGGGGCTGTATGGCGTTCCCTACAGAGGGGGCTGTCTGGCGTTATCGACAGGGGGGACTGTATGGCGTTACCTACAGGGAGTCTGTATGGCGTTCCCTACAGGGGGGGTCTGTAGGGAACGCCATACAGCCCCCCCTGTAGGGAACGCCATACAGCGTCCCCCCCTGTAGGGAACGCCATACAGCGTCCCCCCCTGTAGGGAACGCCATACAGCGTCCCCCCTGTAGGGAACGCCATACAGCGTCGTCGTCCCTGTAGGGAACGCCATACAGCGTCCCCCCCGTAGGGAACGCCATACAGCGTGTCCCCCCTGTAGGGAATGCCATGCAGCGTCGTCCCCCCTGTAGGGAACGCCATACAGCCCCCCCCCTGTAGGTAACGCCATACAGCGTCCCCCCTCGCAAAAAAATGCGACCTACACTGTGCTAATAAAAGACATGTATCCCCTATCCACAGGACAGGGGATACATGTGTGATCGCTGGCAGCGATAGGGAGAACGGGGGACTGAAAGTCCCCCCAAGTTCTCCATGACTAACCTCTGACATCCGGCGTCTGTGCAGCTCTGTAGAAATGAATGGAGTGTTGGTCACGCATGCGCACAAGCGGGACCGGCACTCCATTCATTTCTACGGAGCTGCCGACACAGACCCCAGAAGTCCGAGGTTTGTGATGGAGAACTTCAGGGGACTTTCAGTCCCCCGTTCTCCCTATCGCTGCCAGCGATCACACATGTATCCCCTATCCTGTGGATAGGGGATACATGTCTTTTGCTTAATGGCAGAGCGGGGAGATACCTCCCTGCTCTGCCGTACTGTTCAGTGGCGTCCCGCTGTAGCAGCCATAGCGGCTGCTAGCGGAGCCTCCGGCCAAGGTGGTGGCCCGTGCCGGCGGGCGACACGGGCCCCCTCATGCCGCGGGCCCAGTAGCAGCCGCTACTGCTGCTACGGCAGTAGTTACGCCACTGTTTGATCCCCTACCAACCATTAAGAGTTCAGCCTCCTCCAGACCAGTTACACTCTCCAAATCAACTTGGTGCCGGCATTAAAGACAGCTGTCTTACATGGTCACCTGTATAAAAGACTCCTGTCCACAGACTCAATTAATCAGTCTGACTCTAACCTCTACAACATGGGCAAGACCGAAGAGCTTTCTAAGGATGTCAGGGACAAGATCATAGACCTGCACAAGGCTGGAATGGGCTACAAAACTATAAGTAAGACGCTGGGTGAGAAGGAGACAACTGTTGGTGCAATAGTAAGAAAATGGAAGACATACAAAATGACTGTCAATCGACATCGATCTGGGGCTCCATGCAAAATCTCACCTCGTGGGGTATCCTTGATCCTGAGGAAGGTAAGAGCTCAGCCAAAAACTACACGGGGGGGAACTTGTTAATGATCTCAAGGCAGCTGGGACCACAGTCACCAAGAAAACCATTGGTAACACATTACGCCGTAATGGATTAAAATCCTGCAGTGCCCGCAAGGTCCCCCTGCTCAAGAAGGCACATGTACAGGCCCGTCTGAAGTTTGCAAATGAATATCTGGATGATTCTGAGAGTGATTGGGAGAAGGTGCTGTGGTCAGATGAGACTAAAATTGAGCTCTTTGGCATTAACTCAACTCGCCGTGTTTGGAGGAAGAGAAATGCTGCCTATGACCCAAAGAACACCGTCCCCACTGTCAAGCATGGAGGTGGAAACATTATGTTTTGGGGGTGTTTCTCTGCTAAGGGCACAGGACTACTTCACCGCATCAATGGGAGAATGGATGGAGCCATGTACCGTCAAATCCTGAGTGACAACCTCCTTCCCTCCACCAGGACATTAAAGGAACAGTGTCACCCCAAATTTTTTTTTAATATGTTAAAGATGTTAGTGCTTTATTAAAAACGTTTGGATTTGTGTGTTTGTGTGTTACTTTTTTTTATTTTTACACTTTTTCTTCCCTATGGGGGCTGCCATTTTTTTTTCCATTTCTGTATGTGTCGATTAACGACACATACAGACATGGAATACGGCAGCTCCAGTCCCATAGGGACTGCGAACGGGGCCCGTTCCATCCACTATCGTGTACGCCGCTGTGTGGGAACGGCGCATGCGCCGCTCCCACACAGTTCAATTTGAAATGCGCGCCGTCCGGCGCCATTTTCCTGTGGACCGGAAGTCGCGGCCGGACAGTAAGATTACTACTTCCGGTCGCGGCTTCCGGACTTGTGCACATGGAGCAGCGGCAGCAGACGGAGCGGATGGACCGGAGGGAGCAGGTAAGTTATTTCTATGTATGTTCGTGTTTCAGTGTGTTTACTACTGTATGTTAACCTTCTACACTGTGTGTTAGCTCAAAAAAATGGCGACACACAGTGTAGGAGGTTAGACCGTTCAAACCCCTCGTTTCTCCCGGCACTAGCCAGGATAAAGGAGGGGGGGATTCTGAGAGCTCACTAGAGCGAGGGATTTTTACCCAATTTTGCAGCATAAAGCAATGTGGTTGCTTTACCACATGCAATGCTGCAATTTTGGGAATGGCTCCATCTAGTGACCAGTGCTGGGAAATATTATAAATTGAATCCAATTTATAATATTTCCTGACTCGTGAAAAAAAAAAAAAAATTAGAACAATGTTTAATCACCTACACACTATCTGTTTAACTAAAAAAAAAACAAAACATGTTTTGCTGGCAACACATTCCCTTTAAAAATGGCTCGTGGCTGGGTCTTCCAGCATGACAATGACCCGAAACATACAGCCAAGACAACAAAGGAGTGGCTCAAAAAGAAGCACATTAAGGTCATGGAGTGGCCTAGCCAGTCTCCAGACCTTAATCCCATCGAAAACTTATGGAGGGAGCTGAAGATCCGAGTTACCAAGCGACAGCCTCGAAATCTTAATGATTTACAGATGATCTGCAAAGATGAGTGGGCCAAAATTCCATCTAACATGTGTGCAAACCTCATCATCAACTACAAAAAACATCTGACTGCTGTGCTTGCCAACAAGGGTTTTGCCACCAAGTATTAAGTCTTGTTTGCCAAAGGGATCAAATACTTATTTCTCTGTGCACAATGCAAATAAATATATATAATTTTGACAATGTGATTTTCTGTTTTTTTTATATATAATCTATCTCTTACTGGTAAAATTAACCTAGCCTAAAAATTCTAGACTGTTCATTTCTTTGACAGTGGGCAAACTTACAAAATCAGCAAGGGATCAAATACTTATTTCCTTCACTGTAAGTACACACGTATACACACACAAACACACATACATTCTGGGGACGGGGTACTGGTTCTCATTTAGGAAATCCAACGGGCGGCGAGGCTATAGGTATCGCCATTGCGACCAGGCCCCTATGCCTGGCGGGCCCGCAGGGCCTCTGTTGCCACACTGCGCTGCTCCCGCTTAAAACTATATTTGCGTGCTCAGGATGCAGTTACAGCCTTGCTCCAGGATTCTCTGTCTCGCCAGCGGCTTGGCACAGGCAGGCGGGTTGTAGTGACGTCATCGCGCCTGTCTGTCTGCGCCGAGTCACTCACAGCACAGTTCAGAGGATAAGGATCTCTTCCATCCGTCGTGGGAATGGGGATCGGTAAGTACTTATGTTATTATTTTTCTATTAGGTACGTACATAGGGGGGCATTATACTGGGTATGGAAGGGGGCTCATTTGGTAACTGCTCAGGGGGGCATTATACTGTATGATGGGCATTATAGTGTATGGGACAGCTAAGGGGGGCATTATACTGTATGGGGCAGCTATGGGGGAAGCATTATGCTGTATGGGGCAGCTATGGGGGCATTATATTGTATGGGAGGCATTATACTGTATGGGACAGCTGTGTGGGGCATTATACTGTATGAGGGGCATTATACTGTATGTGGCAGCTATGGGGCATTATACTGTATGGTGCAGCTATGGGGCATTATACTGTATGGGGCAGCTATGGGGGCATTATACTTTATGGGGCAGCTATGGGGGACATTATACTGTATGGGGGCATTATACTGTATGTGCCAGCTATGTCAGCATTATACTGTATGGGGGCATTATACTATATGGGGCAGCTATGGATGGCAATATACTATGGGGGCAGCTATGGAAGGAATTATACTGTGGGGGGCAGCTATGGGGGCATTATACTGTGGGGGCGGCTATGGGGGGCATTATACTGTGTGGGAGGCAGCTATGGGGGGCATTATACTGTGGGGGCATTCCTGGGGTCTGTCGGGCAAGGCAGCTGGGCATAGGCATGCGCAGTGGTCTAGCTGTGTTGGGGAGGGTTAGGGGGGCCCAAGCTGAATTCGTGCACCAGGGCCCATGAGCCTTTAGCTATGCCCCTGGATCCAACTGGTGTATGGACTTACATACAGGCAATGCTCCATGGGATAAATGTATGCAAATTAGCTCTCCTTCAGAAGGAAGAAAACTGTCTCATATCAGCTAAATCAGACACCCATTTGTAGACAGGTATTTTGGAAATTCTTGCCCCTCATCAATACAGAGCATGGTACTGGTTTGCTGGATGAGATGCCTTTGATGCCCTCATCCCGCACTCTCTCCAATGGAGGATCCCAATATGGACAGTTTGGGTAGCCGCCCCGGGGCCCGAGGCTCACAGGGGACCCATGGGATCCAGCCAGCTTCCCCCGATTCTCTAAAACCAACTGTTAAAATTACAGCCGGTTCAGAGAACCGTGGTGGCTCGGGACGCCCTGCACACAATTGATTTATCTAGTTCTGGTGATGCAAATAAACTATGTGTTCCTGTGCATCGCCATTTGGCACTTTACCAATGATGCAGGCGGCATGATGACTTCATTGCACCGCCTGCATCATTGCGCTGAATCAGGTCTGGTCTGTGACCAGGCCTGCATTGCTGGTGGACGGGGAAAAGGGACAGGTGAGCATGTCAAGTTATTTTTTTTCTTCAGGGGGCACTATCTACAGGGGGCACTATCTACATGGGACAATATCTACAGGTGGTTCAGTGGGGCACTATATAGAAGGGGTAATATCTACAGGGGGCACTATCTACAGTGAGCTCTATGGGGGCACTATCTACAGAAGACTCTATGGGGCACTATCTAAAGGAGGCAATATCTACAGGGGTATTATCTACAGGGGAGTCTATGGAGTACTCACTACAGGGGACTCTATGGAGTACTGACTACAGGGCACTCTATGGGGGCACTATCTACAGTAGACTCTATGGGGGCACCATCTACAGGGGACTCTATGGGGGGCACTACCTACAGGCGACTCTATGGTGGTATTATCTACAGGGGGCTCTATGGGGGCATTATCTACAGTGGGCTCCATGTGGGACACTATCCACACAGAGCTCTATATGGGGCATTATCTGAAGGAGGCATTGCGGATAGCACTATCTACAGGGGGCGTTGAGATTGGCACTATCTATGGGAACAATGTGTGTGTGTGGTGCTTTACTTTACAGTGTTTGACACAATTGTATTCAGGGGCGCAGTGTATGGTACTATTATATTTCCGGGGCACAGTGTATGGTGCTATTATATTTAGGGGCATAGTGTGTAGCACAATAAGAATTCTATCTTTGTTTATAGGTGCGGAAATGTTGAAAATGTGAGGAGCCGAAGACATGTGTGTGGCGAATTCTGCGCGACCTGGTCAGAAGTCGTCATGAGGGATGGACCAGATGGAGAAGAAAAGAAAAGACTAGAATGTGAGAAGATGTCCCCTGTGAGTCACTGGATTTATAGAGGATCTGTCACCTCTCCTGACATGTCTGTCATAGAAAATACTTGTATTCCACAAGTCTTTGTGTAACCCAATAGTAATAGACAAATGGGTGTTACCATTCCCCTTGTCAAGAGAATGTGTCTCTACACAGTGTAAGAAACAAACAAGATATAGGAGCTGCACCGCAGCATAAACCAAAAAATGGTGGGTGCTATCCCCAGAGGAATCTTGCGAAAAACCTAATGTAAACGTCAGACCACAATCCAAAGAAAGAGGCAACACTCCAGTATAATAGAAAAATCCAAAATTTAATTACCCAACATACAGGCAACGTTTCACCTTCCCATTGAAGGCATTCTCAAGCACACAGTGTGATACTGTCTGTGATGGTTGGAGACTGTCAGTATGTAGGGACACGGACCTTTGACAAGGGGAATCATAACACAATATTTGTAAATGCTCACACAAAGGTGGTGTTAATTATAGACATGGCGCTGCAAGGCACAGTACTGGAGAAGGGGGACCAAGTTTTGGGAAAATCCAGAGCCTATGATCTACTTAATATGCCACTGGCCCTCTCCAAATCTCTGACTGTGCCCGAGGCAAGTGCCCTATATGCCCTACTCAACCCAGCACGTCCTTTCAGATGTTCTTCAAAGAAGGAAGCCTTCATGGCGGTCTAAGCCATGGAGCAGAGAGGGAATGAAGAAGTTGACCATGAATTGTTGCATTCATATGTCGTTTCTTGTTCAGATGATTGTCCTTGATCAGTATTGCATTCCCCTAGCTGCTGCAGTGTGATGATGCCCTATAGACTGTTATGTGTTCACTCTACAGTGGTAATATTCACTCATCATTTGCAGGTAATATTGAGTCACTGTATTGTGGTATTGTCGTATTATTTAGTCATTGTATAGTAACATTCTGCATTCAGAGTAATATGGTATTACTAAGTCACTGCATGGTGCAGGTGCGTGGTACAAGGTAGCAATCACACCCTTCCCTTGGGCTTTAAGGGGACTAAAGGCCCTTTGCCTCATAAGAAGACACCAGTTTTATAAATGGCACATAGTAAGTAGTGGGCTCTGATAACTCTGTCAAGTTTTGCCTCTGGTTTGGTGGTTTAATTTGGTCATGGGGGGCAATGTTACTTTTTATCTATGGTGATCTAAGTTCAGTTCAATAGAACCACGGATATCATACAAATCTTTTTATAAATTACCTTGATTTTGTTCCTCTTGGCTACTGTAGACTTACCCTTCATTAGAATGAAGCAGTCTTCTTATATATTCTTTCTCTTCAATATTAAATACAAATCCAAGTAGTTGAAGAGCACTGCGCACTTCATTTTCATTAAGAAATCTAGAAAAATAGATGTATAATGAATTATATCTGTGATGAATACTGTAAAATGGTGTTTAAAAGTGAGCTGACACATTTGTTTGCGGTTTGTCCAATTCACTTTAATGGAGAGTGATGACAACACATGTGTGCCCACCTATCTACCTTTAATAAGGGAACCAGACTAACCCATTTATGGAAAACGCCTTAAATAGGAACACCCCAAAATCATGCCGATAGGGAATTTAGATTGTGAGCCCCAATGGGGATAACAGAGACAACAGCAGATGGCTAAAGGCACAGCGCCATCCCTTAAATAGGAACTCCCCAAAAACATGCCGGAATTTAGATTGTGAGCCCCAAACAGCAGATAACAGAGATAACAGCAGATGGCTAAAGGCACAGCGCACAAATTATCTCATCAGCAGCGGCACAATGCCACTAAGGGCCCAAAATACAATATATAATGTAAACTCCCCTTATGACTTGGGGAAACTATCCCCACACTTTACAGGAGCAACACTATTATTTCTGCAGTCACACATGTTTCTGAAGTTACTCTATTATTTATTTTTTTAATGTTTTTGTTTTGTAATGCAATAAACATACCCTTTATTTTCGGAATCAACACATTGAAAAACAAGTTTTAAGTCATTTTTGCTCCTTTCTGGCAGCTCCGTTTCACCTGCATGATTTGATAGATCAGCTTGTTGACTTCCATTCTTCCACTCTTGAAGAGCTGCTAGTAACTATAAAATGTAGAAAATGTGTATCACCGGCAGAATCCTATGGAGACTGATTATTTACATACAGTGAAAAGCAAACAATACATTTTACCTATCAGTATTTAGAAAATTAAGGGGGTTGTCCCAAGATTAAATGTTATCCCCTAACCACAGAATAGGTGATAACATGTTGATCAGTGGGGGTCCGGCTGCTAGGACCCCCACAGATCACGAGAACGAGGGTCCTTTTCCTCCGACTGAAAGAAGCGGCAGGTCACGTTTGTCCCCTGCTGCTCAATTCATTCTCTATGGCACCGCCGGAAATAGCCGAGTGCTGTACTCTGCTATCTCTGGCAGTCCCATAGACAGTGATAGAGCGGCAGTGGGAATGCACGACCTGCTACTCGAAAAATTTGGAGGTACGGGACCCACGTTCTTGTGATCAGTAGGGATCCCAGCAGTCGGACCCCCCACCGATCAGCATGTTATCCTGTGGTTAGGGGGATGACATTTAATCTTGTGACCCCTTTTAAGTCTCTTGCATGCTTTGACGTACAATATATACTGTATGTGTATATAAACACACACACACACACACACACACACACACACACACACACACACACACACACACACACACACACACACACACCTATATATAGTAAATATATATTTAGGAATATGCAAAGGGTGCATCAGCTGCCACTGTTGATTAGGGTTCGACTTAGGCTGTGTTCACACTTGAGTTGTAGCTTCCATTAATAACGGAAGCCACAATGCTCTACTGAATTCATGGAACCCCGATGCAGATGTGAACGGGCCCTATTTCTGCAATTGGGGACCCACTTTTAACTTTGCTCAGGGCCACACTTTGTCTAAAACCGGCTCTGCTGTGTGTACATCACATGACCATGGACAGAATTTTATCTACTGGAAGGAAACAATGAATATTCCTACTGAATAACAACAAGCAGAGATCTTTAATAGATGACTCAATAGAGAAAGTATATTTGAAAATTAGATAACTTGTAATTAAACAAAAAATATCATTAATTTGCTGAAACCGGACAATGGTTGAGATGCGCAAAAAGCTCCAAATTATAATATATCATATACAAGTGCACAATCACTGTCTAGTAATCAACCTGCCTATCATTTGGATACGTTTTATGAAACAATATATGCCAAGTGGAGAACTACTTCATGGCTGAACATTTAGCCATTACATTACCAGTATCAAATAACTTCATTATTATAATACAACCCTCGCAAGGGCACCATGAAAGTTAGTTTTTATGCACATTTTCACTTTTATTTCATTCTTTATATTTTTATGGGTATATTTGAACAAATATAATTTGTAGACTATTGCTATTCTGAATAAGCAAGAGCTAGCCTGTTTAGCAGTTTTCATTTCTGGTTCTATACATATATGGTGGTGTTGTCATACTTTACAGTATATTATATGTTTATATTATAAGTATGGTTTTTAACTAAATTTGTTTGATAAATTTAAGTTTTTTGGGGTTCTGGAAACCAGCCAGTGAGTGCACTCAACAATTTAACACTCAAAAAATCAGACGCAGGGTTGTACTCTGATCAACAAATTCTTGTTGTCGATCACCGATTATGTGGGTCCTGCTATAATTTTATGGGTGTATTTAATTTATTTTCTGTCCCTGCAGTCTATAATACACTGGAACATTTTAATGGATATTAAACAAATTACAAATAAATGATTCCTACCTTTTCACCTGGAACTGGTGGGGGTATTCGTGTAAACTGAATCACAGATTTTGGTATCTCAGTTTTTTCAATAGACGTGGATTTTTTAACAGTTTTTTTCTTTAGCTTTTTTTTAGATCCCAGCATTTCTGTTATCACTTGCAAGCTTTTGTTAGTCTCCTTAGTTGTACTGTTTGTTTGTGTTTCTATGAGCAACTGAATGATAGTGTAATTATATTTGCTGCCACTAGAGGGAGTGCTGAGGTTTTGTATCCGAAAATAGACAATTTGCAAATGTGTTTTTAGGCTCTGTTCACATCACTTTTGGCACATATGCTGGCAAAAGCTCCCAGTGTATACGCCAAACACATCCATAAGACTAGATTCATGCAGCAGAGGCCAAAAAAGTGTCCTTTTGGCCTCGTTTGGGTTGGTACGTTGGTATACTGTTTTGCTTTTTTTTTTTGTCATAGAAAGTGTAGTCGACTATGCTTGACTATGCTTTTCTATGCAGAGGCATCCGGCAAAAAAAATAAAAAAAACCCATACCGCACGGCATTGTTGTTTTTTGCGTCAGAGCATTTGGGCGATATACAGTATGCCACTATATCTCTATACGGTTGCATACGTCCAAGGTATATACAGGGTGGGCCATTTATATGGATACGCCTAAATAAAATGGGAATGGTTGGTGATATTAACTTCCTGTTTGTGGCACATTAGTATATGGAGGGGGGAAACTTTTCAAGCTGGGTGTTGACCATGGCGGCCATTTTGAAGTCGGCCATTTTGTATCCAACTTTAGTTTTTTCAATGGGAAGAGGGTCATGTGACACATCAAACTTATCGAGAATTTCACAAGAAAAACAATGGTGTGCTTGGTTTTAACGTTACTTTATTCTTTCATTAGTTATTTACAAGTTTCTGATAAAGATAGTGGGGCCATTCTTCATCAATGGAAACCTCAAGGCCACGGGATATCTGAAATTGCTACATGATGATGTGTTTCCCTCTTTATGCACTGAAGCTGGCACGTTCCCTGAGTTTTTCCAGCAAGATGGTGCACCACCACATTACGGGTGTCAGGTCCGAGCATTCCTAGATGAACAGTTTCCTGGAAAGTGGATTGGTCATCGTGGGCCAGTTGAATGGCCCCCTAGGTATCCCGATCTGACCCCCTTAGACTTTTATCTTTGGGGTCATCTGAAGGCAATTGTCTATGCTGTGAAGATACGAGATGTGCAGCAACTGAAACTACGGATACTGGAAGCCTGTTCTAGCATTTCTTCTGCGGTGTTGCTATCAGTGTGTGAAGAGTGGGAGAAGAGGGTTGCATTGACAATCCAACACAATGGGCAGCACTTTGAACACATTTTATAAGTGGCCAGAAACTTGTAAATAACTCATGAAAGAATAAAGTAACGTTAAAACCAAGCACACCATTGTTTTTTTTGTGAAATTCTCGATAAGTTTGATGTGTCACATGACCCTCTTCCCATTGAAAAAACTAAAGTTGGATACAAAATGTCCGACTTCAAAATGGCCGCCATGATCAACACCCAGCTTGAAAAGTTTCCCCCCTCCCATATACTAATGTGCCACAAACAGGAAGTTAATATCACCAACCATTCCCATTTTATTTAGGTGTATCCATATAAATGGCCCACCCTGTACATAGGGCAATAATCCCAGTGTATACATCTGACGGAAGCCTCAGACCTGATGTGAACAGACCCTAACTGACATAAAGAATAGACAGAAACAAGAAGAAAAAAACATCTAATGCTACATTGCTAGATTCTAAGTTAACAAAATAAAGTCTGGAGGAGACAGTACTATGTGGTCTATAAAAATAAACAAATAGGTTTACTTATTACATATTCATTTTTTTTTTAGGAGTTTGGATTGAATGGGGCCTCAGCAACAGTGTGTTTGGATTTCTTTCTTGTTAGATTTCAATTTCTATTTTTATTTGCCCTATGTTGATAGGTTAGGCTAAGTTCAGACGTGCAGAAAATGTCCACTGCAGATTTGCTGCTGATTTCACCCTTTAGAACCCTTTTCACTTGTATTGTACTTTGCCCTGGTGTGGATTGTAGTGCAGAATTCCATACCGCATATCTGTAACAATTATGTTATGTGTGAACACAGCCGTTTCCCCACTAGCTAGGTTCAAGAGCTGTGTAAATCATAACTCTCTTCTTTGGAGAACTCACTGTGTAGACTTGCCATTTTTTATCAGTTCCTTTGTGAGATGGGGGCCTGGGTGGTGTACGGTTCTTGAAGGTGTGTCGGAGCAAAAGATGATATGAAGCAGGAAATTGGTTACCAACTCTAATTTTACTATGCCGACATTCTCAGCAAATCCGGCCACAGCAGGGAAAATGCAAAGTTTGTTTCAAAATGAGAAGCACAGTCTAAGACAGGATTCAGGCAGATGATGGCTGTCGTCAACAGGGCAGAATGCGCCCCTCTCTGGTACAGGGGTTGGTCTGGCAATTCTAGGCCTAGCAGGCTGCAACTGGCTTACTGCTTGCTTGTTGCCTATCCACGTGGGAAAGATCCTGTTGGTATCCACCGCTGTTTGTACAACTCCACTCAACCACAGGAAGGCTTCTGGCCGTTAACCGCAACTAGCTCCAGGACCAAAGACTCAGGCCCAACGATAATGCCATTGTCACTGTGCAGCATGTCACACAGCTCTCCAACACTCCCCCAATTCTGCTACAGTTCTCTTTCTCAGTAGCACAGCCCAGACTCACACTCAATCTTCCATCCAATCATTGAACATTATTTGTCGGAAACACCATCACTTTATAGAATAGGTGCTGCCCCCAGCGTAGCGCGGCTGTGGTGTGGTAGTGCAGTAAAAAATTATAAGCTAAAACGACATATATCTGTATAAACTGCTCACTATACCCCTATATTAATTCTTTTGAGGGTCTTGTTTCCAAAATGGGGTCACATCTGGACATTCCAGCCAAAAACTATTCCAAAATCTGCGCTCCAAAAAAAATAATAATGGCGCTCCTTTCTTTTTGAGCATTGCCAGGTGTCCAAACAGCAGTTTACAACCACATATGGAGTATTTCTGTGCTCGGGAGAAAATGCTGTACAAATGTTGTGGTGCTTTTTTTTCTTATAGTCCTTGTGAAAATATTAATTTTTACCTAAAAATTTATATTATTGGAAAAAAAATGCTCACTTCACCCCTAGAAGAATTCCTTGCATCTAAAAAATTGGTATTAAGTTTATAAGCCTTATAGCGTCTTAATAAAATAAAACTACATTTAAAAAGATGACGCCTGCATGAAGAAAAGATATGATAAACCTTAATTATTTACAAATGTGTGTGGTATCATTATTCATTTTAGAAGAGGATTTCAAATTTAGGAAAATTCAAATTTTATCATAAAATTTCAAATTTTTTTAATAAATCAAAAGTAAACATATTGACCAAATTGTGCCACTAGCATAAAGTACAATTTGACACAAAAATAATCTCAGAATCGCTTGGAAAAGTAAAAGTATTTATATACTGTATAGCAACTACACAGCGTTAGGAACTCCCCTCTCTTAAGTGTAAGTCCGCCCATCCATCTATGTGTCCAGCCCAGCAGCATACATTTCAGTCATTTCCTATAACCTGTCCACGTCATCGTTAACCCAGGCATCGGTTAATTTACAATCAGTATTGTCCAATGAGATATCACCTCAAATCTGTCTGAATAAGTCTAACAGTGTATGCTTGGTTGCCTCTTCTATTGCCTACGTTTGCATCTTGACCCCATCTTGGTCAACACATGGACAGGTTTTCTAGGAAAAGTTGGCATCTTGTGACGCAGTCTTGTGATTGACTCATTATTAGTTTGTTTAGGAGCAAAAATTCATAAGACATATACTTCCCAAGACACTGTTGTAGCAAGATCATGTGTCTGGTTTCTCACAAAACCATTCAATCTCTAGATAGTGTGAATACATTGCGGACCCGGTGGCTAGTGCAACCAGAAGCTTAAACGGGAACAAAGCCTCCCGATCATAGCGTCAGATAATTCAAACTTATGTCTCTTTGTCTAGGCAACAGGACGCTAACTAGAAATTCCCAATCCTATAATTTTTATGGTCTAACGTCACATTATCCCATCACATGTCCAGTTGCTAGGATACATAGAATCTAGGAGAAACATTATATGTAATCCATTTTGTGAAAGTATAAGGGTTAATTCCTTGTTATTGAACTTACTGAGACTGAGTGGAATCCCCGGACACTGTGGATGGGGAGTCTGCTTCAGGAGTTGCCCCTGATGTCACTGTTCGGAATCCCCGGCCACAGGGGTATTCCACTCCTTGAGGGAGCTACAGTGGCGCTATCTACAGGGAGGGGGTTGCTACCTACAATGGGGATGTGTGGCACTACCTACAAGGGGGCTGTCAGGCACTACATACAGGGGGGCTGTGTGGCACTACCTACCAGGGGGCTATATGGCACTACCTACAGGTTGTCATGTGGGACTACCTACAAGGGGGCTTTGTGGCACTACCCACAGGGGGCTGTGTCGCATTACCTACAAGGGGGCTGTCTGGCACTACCTACAAGGGGCCGTGTGGCACTACCTACAGGGGGCTGTCTGGCACTACCTACAAGGGGGCTGTGTGGCACTACCTACAGGTTGTCGTGTGGGACTACCTACAAGGGGGCTGTGTGGCACTACCTACCAGGGGGCTGTGTGGCACTACCGACAAGGGGGCAGTGTGGCACTATCTACAGGGGGAATCTGTAAGTGGGGGGCTGATGGTCATTTTACTGTGAGTGGGGGCTGATAGTCTTCAAGTGGTTTCCAATTGTAATTAATAGGAGGCAGAAAATACCTGGTGTGCTTGTTTGGAGTGCTTTTTTGCCTGCGTCTTTTGCATTTGCTTCAACGGCTTAAAAAAAGACACAAAAGAAGCTCAAACAACGCTATCGAATCAAAATCTGATTCAAAATTCCTTAAGGAATTTTGAGTCAGATTTGTTCTGCCTTAAAAAACCGCTGTGTGAACATACCCCACGAGTGTAGTGCTTGTTTTTAGCCGTTTTCTGTCTTCCGCGAAACAATTTTTGGTAGGGGTGCTCTGAAGGAATTTTATTTTTCAAGTGGTGCCTCGAGTCCGAAAATGTTGGCAAACTCTGTACTAGGCTACAGGATCACTCCGACCTATGCAAGGATCCCGTCGTGGAGCAGCTCAGTTCATCATCATGGGCATGGGGCCTAGGTGAGTCAATTTTTTTTGGGGTGCACTGTCTACAAAGGGGAGGTGGCGGGCTTATGGCACTGTCTACATAGGTGTGGTGGGGGGCTGTATGGCACAATCTACAAGGAGGAAGTGGGGGGATTATGGCACTGCTATAGGGAGGCTGTATGGCACAATCGTACAGGGGTGCACTATCTACAAGGGGGGGGGGCTGTGTGTGGCAGCCAGGGGAGGGAGGAATTACACTGTGTGGGGGCCACTAAACGGACATTATACTGTGTAGGGCTACTATAGGAGGCAATATACTGTGTGTGGCACTTAGAAAGTGACAATGGTACACACTTCACTGGAGAAGTACTTCAAGAAATAATGACAGCCTTATGGATCACACAAGCATTCCATACACCATACCCCCCACAAAGCAGTGGCAAGGTTGGGAGATTAAATGGAACATTAAAGCTGAAAATTCAGAAAGCAATGACAGAGACAGAAAAGTCATCAACACTCCCACTCGTACTGTACTCAGTTAGAACTACATCTAACAGAAAGACTAAACTTAGCCCTTATTAATTGTTGTTTGGTCGACCACCAAAGACAGGTGTTATGGCAGGAAGGAGGGGAAGGGGACAAGTGATCCCTAATCTACCCACCGCCCTGTCCCTGCCTACTTGCAACAACCCGCCCTAGGCGACGGGGTACAACTGGGCGGCGGTCCCTACGCTGACTAAGTGCAAGGGAATACAAACAGGGAACAAGCAAGGGAAGGGGCAGTAGCCCACGGAACACCGTGAGGAAACCAGAGTGGTGAACGAGCCAGTCAGAATCAGGATGTCACGAAGTATACGAACGCAGAGCAAGGAGCAGGAAGCAAGCCGGGGGCAGAGCGAAGCAGGATAAGCGGAAGCTGTAGCAAGGCTGAAGCAAGGCAGAAGCAGGCTGGAGCAAGGCTGTAGCAGGGCCAGGAAACCAGGAAGAATCACAAGCAATGAGGAAGAGAAAACGGCAGGTATAAATGGACAGGGGGCGGAGCTAACTCCGACTGACCAGGCCGCGATAGGCTCTCCCACTCCTGAGCCTGCCACCCTGATTGGTGGGAGCCGGAGTCAGTCTAAGAGGTCCGGCCTCAGGTGTCGATTGATTAATCCTGGGAGTATCCACAGACGTAGTGCCTGGCAGATCCTTTACAACAGGATTATACTTTCCACAGCAGTTGGAGAATTTACATTCAGATTTGACTACATATGTGGGGGCATTACAAAAGAATTTACAAAAGGTGCATCACTTTGTTTTCAGTTCTGTTCCAGATCCAGAGTGCATGACAGGTACCCATTTCCTTGAGCCTGGAAATTGTGTGATTATTAAGGGGCACGTCAGATAAGCACTAGAACCCAGATTTGACGGTCTTCACCAAGTCCAGCTTATCACACCTACATCTGTAAAGGTAAAATACTTCTCAAAATGCCTCTCAGTGAACACACATGATCAAGTTGATTATATGGCTCTCTACCATTGGTTTTTGCTTTTTACACACACATTCATAGGCACCAGGATATACTTTAATAAATGTGACAAATACTGGTAGAGGCACATGGGGTTGGATAAACTCCACACATTAGTTAAATAGTTACATAGTTTGTACGGTTGAAAAAAGACACATGTCCATCAAGTTCAACCAAGGGATGGGAAAGGGGAAGTGGGATGGGAAAGGGGAAGTAAAAAATTTCTACACATAGCAGTTAATATTTTTTTGTTCTAGGAAATTATCTAAGCCTTTTTTAAAGCCATCTACTGTCCCTGCTGCGACCAGCTCCTGCGGTAGGCTATTCCATAGATTCACAGTTCTCACAGTAAAGAAGGCTTGTCGCCTCTGCAGGTTGAACCTTTTTTTCTCCAGACGGAGGGAGTGCCCCCTTGTTTTTTGAGGGGGTTTTACATGGAACAGGATTTCACCATATTTTTTGTATGCGCCATTCATATATTTATATAAGTTAATCATGTCCCCCCTTAGTCGTCTTTTCTCAAGGCTAAATAGGTTTAGTTCTTTTAATCTTTCCTCATAACTTAGATTCTCCATGCCCCTTATTAGCTTCGTTGCTCTTCTTTGTATTTTTCCCAACTCCAGGGCATCCTTTCTATGAACTGGAGCCCAGAACTGGACTGCATATTCTAGATGAGGCCTCACTAATGCTTTGTAAAGTGGTAATATTACATCCCTGTCCCGCGAGTCCATGCCTCTTTTGATACACGACAATATTTTGCTGGCCTTTGAAGCAGCTGATTGACACTGCATGCTGAAATTTAGTTTATGATTTACAAGTACACCCAGATCCTTCTCAACAATTGACTCCCCCAGTGTAGCTCCCCCTAGGACATATGATGCTTGCAGGTTTTTCGTACCCAGATGCATAACTTTACATTTATCTACATTAAACTTCATTTGCCAAGTGGACGCCCAAACACTTAGTTTGTTTAAATCTGCCTGCAATTCACAAACATCTTCCATAGTCTGAAATATATTGCATAGCTTGGTGTCATCTGCAAAAATAGAAATAGTGCTATTAATCCCATCCTCTATATCATTAATAAATAAGTTGAATAATAGTGGTCCCAGCACTGAACCCTGGGGTACACCACTTATAACTGGGGACCATTCAGAGTAGGAATCATTGACCACAACTCTCTGGATACGGTCCTTGAGCCAATTCTCAATCCAATTACAAACTATACTTTCTAAACCTATAGTCCTTAATTTACCCATTAGATGTCTATGAGGGACAGTGTCAAATGCCTTTGCAAAGTCCAAAAACACTATATCCACAGCGGCCCCTCTGTCTAGGCTTCTGCTTACCTCTTCATAAAAACAAATCAGGTTGGTTTGACAGCTTCTGTCCTTTGTAAAACCATGCTGGCTGTCACTTATAATACTATTTATTGTCACATAATTCTGTATATAGTCCCTCAATAGCCCCTCAAACATTTTCCCCACAATTGATGTTAAGCTTACTGGTCTATAATTACCTGGCGAAGACCTAGAGCCCTTTTTGAAAATAGGCACCACATTTGCCCTGCGCCAGTCCCTTGGCACTATACCACTCATGAGAGACTCTCTAAATATTATGAAGAGGGGGACAGAAATAACTGAACTAAGCTCTTTAAGAACTCTAGGGTGTAACCCATCTGGTCCCGGGGGCCTTGTGTACATTTATTTTATTTAATTTAGCTTGGACCATATCTACATTCATCCAATTCAGTATATCAACTGATATATTAACAGCACCGGCAGCGGCTACATCAGCTGCTCCTTCTTCTGTTGTATATACAGAGCGGAAGAACCCATTTAGTAACTCTGCCTTCTCTTGATCCCCTGTGACCAACTCCCCATTACCACTATCTAAGGGTCTACATGTTCAGACCTGGGCTTTTTTGCATTTATATGCATCCTTGGCCACCTGCCTTTCATTTTGTATTTTTGCTGATTTTATTACATTTTTACAGATTTTATTAAGCTCTTTATATTTTACAAAGGCTGCAGATGTACCCTCAGATTTGTATTTTTTAAATGCCCTTTTTTTGTCATGTATTGCCCCTTTCACAGAAGGTGTAAGCCATGTGGGGTTTAATTTGAGTCGTTTATACTTGTTACCTGTAGGAATACATTTTGCACTATAATTACCCAAAGTAGATTTGAAAATCTCCCATTTATCATTTGTCCCATTATTTGACATTAGTTCTTCCCAGTCCATATCCTGAATTGCAGCCCTCATCCTGGGGAAATTGGCTTTCTTAAAATTAAATGTTTTTGCCCTCCCAGCCTGCGTTTGTTTTTTACAGTATAGGTAAAATGTAACTATATTGTGATCACTGTTACCGTGGTTTTCACGAACATTGACATTCCCAACAAGCTCTGCATTATTAGAAATGACCAGATCCAACAGAGCTTCACCTCTAGTCGTGTCTTCCACAAACTGGCACATAAAATTTTCCTGCAACAGGTTGAGGAAATGTCTCCCCTTTGCAGTTGAAGCCGAACCATGACACCAATTAATATCCCGATAATTAAAATCTCCCAATATCACAACAGTACCCGCCTGTGCAGCCCGCTCCATTTGTTTATATATTTGACCTTCTATCTCTTCAGTTATATTGGGGGGTCTATAGATTACACCAAAAGTAATTTTTTCAGTGTTTACTTCCCTTTGTAATTCCACCCACAAGGTTTCAACCTCCTCACAGTCTTCACCCTCTAATGTCTCATTTACACTCACCTTTATATCGCTTCTCACATACAGACATACACCACCACCATTCCTATTTGCCCTGTCTTTCCGAAACAGTGTAAAACCCTGTAGATTTACAGCCCAGTCATGTGAAGAGTCCAGCCATGTTTCAGCAACACCAACTATATCTATATCTTCTTCCAGTATTAAGGCCTCCAGCTCCCCCATTTTGCTTGCTAGACTTCTGCCATTTGTGAACATACACTTTAACTTGCCTTTAAATGTTTCACTTTCACTATCAGAAATGTGATTATTTGACATTTGGGCCTTTTTATTTTCACTGCTGTTTTGTAACGAAAGGATCTCCTTATCTTGTTGTCTAGTCCTCTCCCCACCGTCTGTTTCTCCCCCCACCAATATAGTCTGACCCCTCTCTAACCTAACTACCCCTTTATTTCCTACATTGGCCTCCCTCCTCAGCCCTAGTTTAAACACTCCGCCACCCCAGCTAGAATTTTCTCTCCCCCAGCACAGCGGACCCCCTTCCATTTAGGTGCAAATCATCTGCAGAATACAGTTTGTACCCCAATGAAAAGTCAGCCCAGTGCTCTAGGAACCCAAATCCTTCTCCTCTACACCAAGACTTAAGCCATGCATTTAACTCCCTGAGCTCCCGCTGTCTTTCCTGTGATGCGCATGGCACAGGCAGTATTCCTGAGAATACAACCTTGGAGGTCCTTCCCTTCAGCTTGTAGCCTAGTTCTTTAAAATTATTCTTAAGGCTCCTCCACCTACCATTTATTCTGTCGTTGGTACCGACATGGACCACAACAGCTGGATCATCACCAGCCCCTCCCAGCAATTTGTCCACCCGTTCCACCACATGCCGAACCCTGGCACCAGGGAGACAGCAAACCATTCGGTTGAGGCGGTCTTGGCGACAAATTATTCTATCCGTCTTCCTGATTATAGAATCCCCTACAACTATCAATTGTCTTGGCTTACCTGCATTACCATCCCGCCGACTACTAGCTGGGCTGTTCTCCCGGCTGTTAGGGAGATCAGTATCCACTAGGGCTGCCTTTTCTGAGACTGACACCCTCGCATCATCACCCAAACTGGCAATTTTGCTTGGAATGCCAGAAACCGGATCGGCCTCCCTTGTCTTTGACCCCTTTCTACTGCCCCTAACTACATTAACCCAGCTACTTACCTGATCCTGCTCACCCATGTCTTCACCCTCCAGTTCTAACCCACTAACTGCATGCTCCGTGAGCAGCAAGCTCAGCTCAAGATTGTCTATCCTCCTCAGTGTTGCATTCTGCTCCTCCAGATCTCTAATACGAGCTTCCAGGTGACCAACATGCTCACATCTGCCACAGAGATATTTACCCTGGAACTCCGGCTCCAGTCGTGTATACATATGGCAAACTGTGCACTGAAGAAAACCTCCAATCTTGCTATCCATTATCCAAGTTACACCAAAACAGCGAACAATTGTCAATGTAAAAGAAAAGAAGAGTACTTACTGGGGCTTCAACTCCTCTTTTCAACTCCGGTTTTAGAACTCCACTTAGTTCACAAGCCACTTAAACCACCAAGCTCAGAAAGAACATGCCCGAACTCAAGACAATTTTACATGTTCAGCCAATTCCCTCTGCGCAGTAGTTAATGTTACTGTAACAGGGAGAAAGACCTTATGGAAGTCGGTAGAAAAAGGATTCCCGATTCTAGGAAGGATGTTGTTAGAACCCAAGGAAACTGGATTAAAGTGACATTACATAATAAAACTAGTATAAAATGTTGCATTTTTGACAATGGCCAGTTATCAAGGCGAGGGCACAGACAATCACAGGTTTATATCTGGTTGATAGATGCCAAAATAGTAGTAATGATTATGACAAGACAATAGATGTTTCCATGGATAAAACTTTATGCTGTCAGAATGATTCCACAATCACAAACCATGGGACCTGGGGAGAATACATCACAGTCCTAATACAAAACCAAAGGTCAGAATTGATAACATAGTTAAAGTGCCCTCTACCTGTATAGACACAGCAAACCAGTTACAGAAGAATATAATTACCTTCAACATTACATTACCTGAAACTAGAAAATGTCGGGAAAAAAAAGAGCCTGATATGAAACTTTTTTTTAGGATAAGCAGGAACAGGATTGGGCCTTTTGAATGGTATAAATACAGTTTTTTTAAGTGGAAAAATTGGTGTTTATCCAAAATGTATCCACGGCCATGCATATACAGGCAGGTATTAAATTGTGGCAAGGAGGTTTTACATTAGTTCAATGATTCACAATTGACAGCAGAAAATGTTTGTTCTTTCATACCTGTTAAAAATGTGGGTCTTGCTACATCCTGACTCAATACAATGTACAGATACTTACAGTTCAATGTAACTAAGAAAATAATCATGTGCAAATTTGTTGTTACCAGTAGTTTTTGGCCCATCAGTACATGAACCCTGTAACGCCCGCGGTCGCGGACCACCGCCTTCACTCACCTCGCAGACGCCAGCAGACTTGAATTGTTCTCTACGGTGCGCGCACGCACTCGTTCCCGGCCTTAAATGGCCAACTCGCGCACATGTAAACTATTACCAATAATCCTCAAATCACCCTGGACTATAAAAAGGGCTCTGCCATTCCTCTCCTTGCCTTAGCCTTGTTATATTCCCATGTTAGTCTTAGAAAATGGTCCCTTAGTGTTATCCTGTTCCCAGTCTTCCTGTATCCTGCTTCCTGTATCCTGTGCTGTGTTTGTTTCTGTGCCTTATCTAGTGTTGTAGTCGTGTTGTGTCATCTGCCACACCTGCTGTAATACACCAGATCTGGTGTCATCTGCCACGCCTGCTGTAATATACCACGTCTGGTATCATCCGCCACGTCTGGCATCATCTGCCACATTAAGTTCCATCTGTGCCAAAGTCTCTGCTACTGTCTGGACTCTTAAAGGTACTCTTGTACTAGGACTTTGCATAGACTTTATAGACTGTTGTTTGGCCAACTGCTACTCTGATACGGTGGTGCAGCCTAGTGGGTCCACATACTCATAGATCGTGACAAACGCAAGTATTGGTTGCCTAAGTTTCATGGCACCCACGTCGGTGCAAAAAACAAGACCTATGATCTTTCCTTATTTTCAAAAACATCAGATGGGTTGGTCTGCCATCAACATGCTCCAGTGTATGAGAACTATATTTATTTAAAATCACTTAAAAAGGCCATACTTACTCAAACAAGGGCAGGTACAAACACCAGTTCCCAACAGTTTATGAGCCATTTTTATTGCAACACACTTATAAGTAGTGTGAATGGACCACAAAACCCATGGATTTTATGTTTTTCCTAGAAATATATCCACAGTATGTTTGTGTTTCAACTTCAGATAATAGATCTACTAGTTTTTCTCTCTGGTAAATAATCAAGATAATCAATCGTACCAAGCAGATTGAGCTTCATTTGCAGATTAGGAATAAGACACTTACCAAGAGACATATATACACTACCTTTGTTGGCAAGCAACTTGTTGATTTGGGAACCAAGATAGAGACTGATACCCAGCATCACTGGTATGATGTCTTTAAGGGATGGTTCCCAATGGCAAAAGGAGTTTTCAACTGGAACTTGTAATTTTAATTATTCTTATACTCCTTATTTGTTTCAATTGCTATATCTTCTGTAAAATAAGACACCTCTCTAGTTTGTTTTAACTTAGGAAGGAATAAACTCACGTGTGGCGGAAAAAAAAAACACCTCTAGGTGAATGATTTGCAGCTGATCTGTGGAAAAGAATCTCAAGGCAAGTTTAATGATCACACAGTTTGTAATACAGTACGGGACAGTTGTCCTGCAGCGAGGCAGGGACTCCTAGCATCGTACATCACTATGATGCTAGGAGCCCGGCCCCCTGCAGTGTGTTCGGTCCGGGTCTTCCGGCCGAAATACGTTCCGTACATTACGGACGTAACATGGTCGTGTGAACCCAGCCTAACATTGTTTTCTCATCACATGTTGTGCTTTATTTTAGTGGTAAAAGTAGACTGATACGATTTGCGTAAATTAATAAAAAAATATAAAAATGTATGACATTTTGTAAAAATTAACATTTTTCCCTATTTGGAACTGCAATATGTCACATATGTACATACATACTGTACATTTTTTTTCATTAAATATATATTTCCACCTCTTTACTCTATTTTGGCAGCACTTTTGAAAAAATAAAATAAATTTTTGAGCAATTTAGAAGACTTACAAATGTAATAATAATTGTATAAATTTTAAGTACATTTTGTTTTCCTGCACCAAGCCAGGTTTTCAGGGCCTCATAGGTGTCGGAATGATGGAACCCCCCCCCCCCCACAAATGACCCCATCTTGAAAACTACACCTCTTAAGGTATCTATCTAGGGGTGTAGTGAGTATTTTGACCCCACAGTTTTTTTGTAAGAATTCAAGCAAAGCAGGTGATAAAATTCCACTTTTTCCACAAATGTGTCATTGTAAAGACAGATTTCTTTATAAAGCAAGCATGAGAATCAAGAAACACACCCCAAAATCTATCACCCTGCTTCTCCTGTTTTCCAGAATACCCCCATTGTAGCCCTAATACGCTGCCTGGACACATGGCATGGTCCAAAAGGAAGGGAGCACCCGGAGGCTTTCAGGTCACATTTTGCTTAAAAATGTTTTAGGCCCCACTGCACATTTAGAGAGACTTTGAGCTGCCAGAACAATAGAAACTCCTGATAAATGACCCCATTTAGAAAACTAGACCCCTTAAGGTATTTATCTAGGGGGTGTAGTGAGTATTTTGACCCCACAGTTGTTTGCTAAATTTAATGCAAAGCAGGTGTAAAAAATAAAATTCCACTTTTTTCACAAATGTGTCATTGTAAAGACAGATTTCTTTGGAAAGCGAACATGAGAATGAAGAAACACACCCCAATATCTATTACCCTGTTTCTCTTTTGTTCAAAAACACCCCCATCGTGGCCTCGATCTGCTTACTAGGCGAGTGGCTGGACCAAAAAGAGAGGGAGCACCTTTGGCTTTTGGGGCACAAGTGAATAAATTCTAGGCCCCATACAATGCGTTTAGAGGCATTGAGCTGCCTGAACAAACAAAAAAAAACACCCAGAAATTACCCCATTTTAAATACTAGACCCCTAAAGGTATTCATCTAGTGGTGTAGTGAACATGCTGACCCAAAAAAATTTAAAGGAGGAAATAATGGGTATTATTTCAGACACTATGGTATATGTTTTCTTCAAATTCTTATTACATTTCCACATAAACTAGGGGACACATGTGGTAGAAGGTTATTTTGTTAGAAATATGCCACATTAATAAATTTGTGCGGCATACAGAAGAGAAGTGAAGTGGTGTATTCGTAATGGATGCATCTCGCTATAGACATATTTGCCTGTACTTATCACTATGTCTTGCTAAAGAAGCAATTGTCCCGCATCTGTGCCATTACGATGTCATTGTGGACAGAATTCTGTCCCAAAATAAAATCAGTCAGAGAGGAAAAAATGAACTGTACTGGAGTGACGGGAACAAAATGGAGGAAAATGTATCCAACTATGTTGCAAACTCGAGTCTGTTCACTAGATAGAAGAACACTGAAATATTTTTTTTTACATTTTTACCTACATTTACCAATGTAAAAGGAATATGGAGTCTTAAAATTGATATGATTTTCAGAATTTTGTAAACTGTTAAATATTGTTACTCCTTTTTCCTGTTATTGAGGTTTAGAGGTCTCTGTTGCAATCAGAATTTTTTGTTTCAATTTTGTAAATTTTCTAGGAAGTTCAATGAGAACACAAAATTGCACAGGGCAGTAATAACCCTACATCTTCTGCTTTCTTTCTAATGTTCCTTCATGATTTCCTTTTTGGACACTATATTCCTTAACCACTTGTATCATTGAATGCCTTCAGTCTACAGGACATTTATTGTATTTATTTTCATCACTAACCACTTCTGGATTTACCAGTGTAAGGGTTTAATGGAATAACTAGAAAATATCTACAGTTACAAAGAAGAAACTGCAGGAGAAAGATCAAAGCATTACAATCTGGTCGCAAAAAAACGTAAGTTTAATAGAAAATTGTTTTAATATAAAATAGCTAGAAATGAAAAGTAATGTTACTAAATGATTGTGTTACTTTATGTGTATATAGTAAATGTAACTGCCGGAAACTTGCCACTTTAAGGGTATGTTCACACGGCGGGGGTCCATAACGGCTGAAATTACGGGGATGTTTCAGCCTGAAAACATCCCCGTAATTTCAGCCGTACCGGCATGTGCAGGCGCTTGAACGCCGCGTCAATTACGGCCGTAATTAGCGCTGCTATTCATTGGAGTCAATGAATAGCGGCTCCAATTACGGCCAAAGAAGTGACAGGTCACTTCTTCTACGCGGGCGTCTATTTACGCGCCGTCATTTGACAGCGGCGCGTAAATATACGCCTCGTGTGAACAGACAAACGTCTGCCCATTGCTTTCAATGGGCAGATGTTTGTCAGCGCTATTGAGGCGCTATTTTCGGGCGTAATTCGGGGCAAAAACGCCCGATTTACGTCCGTAAATAGGCCGTGTGAACATACCCTAACAAATCCCGACAAGTTCCTCTACCGATTCCTCTAGGGAATCAGTAGTTTTAATTAAAAATTTTGTGGTATTATTAACTGATGATTTGCAAGATACTTTACCTCAAATTTAATTACCTGAAATGAATTGTCTCATTTTACATTGTTTTAGCCTTTAATCATTTCTAAACTATGTATACATTTTTGTGATTTTTCTTTTCTTACGTTCTGGAAACCATTTCCTCTTTTTTTTCCACTAATGTTATTTTTTATGTACAAATAACTTTTACAAATTATGCTTTTTACTATCCTTTAAAGCACATTTACATGTGCGTTTTTTTAACCTGACGTTTTTCAATGTATGTAGGATTAAATAAATAATATAAATCTCAATGTAAACTCAGCTATTTTATAAAATGTCATTAATTTCAAACAAATTGATATTAACAGAATTCATTTAGGGGTCCATTGCTTTACAAGATTCGTGTTAAAAGGTCCATAGATGTCCTGAATTTTACTGTTTTTAAATATAGAAATTCTCCAACATTTTGTAGGATTTAAGCCACTGTATAGTACAGTATGGCAGGTGGTGTTTTGTCCCATTCAATATTAAAGCAGAAAAAGCCTATTTATATGACTAATGAATGGAAAGGAATGTGTTAATTGCTAGTTTTATGGTTTTGACAAAGTACCAGTAATGTTATGACTTTTTTGGTGCCACAAGTGTACAATAGTATAAAGATCTGTAAAGTACCGCAGAACCACATTCAGGGAGTCCGATAGACACACAAAAGTGTTAGACTATTGAAGAGGAATTTTATATTTTGTTAAAATGTTTCTATTAAAAAAATATACTTGTCTGGCAAAAAACTAGCCCACATACGGCTACATGGATGGAAAAATGTAAACGTTAGGGCTCTTGCAATGCAGCGATATAAAAACTATTTTTTTCTATGCAATCTGCTATTATTGTGCATAAGTAGTAAAAAATTATCGCCCTTCTCTGTAATTGTACTGATCCATAGGTAACATGTTAATTATTCCGAATGGTATTCCGTATGGTGTTGCTGTTTAAAATGCAAACAACAAATGGCAGAATTGCTCGTTTTTGTCAACTCTCATAGCTACAGCAATGAAAAAATAAAAAAGTTATGGCTCCCGGTATGCGACAACTTAAAAAAAAAATACCTGTGGCCCCAACGGCAAAATAGGCTTAGTCCGTAAAAGGTTAAAGATTGTTCCCAGAACTGCTTCAATTGAGAACAAGTACCACGGTTGCGTTCCATGAATGGGGCAGTTTTTTCTTGCTGCATTATTCCCTATTTAACTCATTAGAGAAAGACTTCCAATATCAGGGCTAGTGCAGCATGCATAGTATCAATAGGATTTTTCTAATGTCCAATTCTGCACAATGTTTCATCTATGCACCGCTGTAATAAATCAATAATACTGCATTAAACATGTGAGCCCTGATATTGAGACTCTGGACTCTAAGGCTGGGTTCACACGAGCATGTTACGTTCGTAATGGACGGAACGTATTTTGGCCGCAAGTCCCGGACCGAACACACTGCAGGTAGCCGGGCTCCTAGCATCATAGTTATGTACGACGCTAGGAGTCCCTGCCTCTCCATGGAACTACTGTCCTGTACTGAAAACATGATTACAGAACGGGACAGTTGTCCGGCAGCGAGGCAGGGACTCCTAGCATCGTATATAACTATGATGCTAGGAGCCCGGCTCCCTGGAGTGTGTTCGGTCCGGGACTTGCGGCCAAAATACGTTCCGTCCATTACGAACGTAACATGCTTGTGTGAACCCAGCCTCAAACTCAGTGTTTCTGCTCATGAAGTTAAGATAACTTTCGGCCAAAATGCTCCTTCAGACTACAGCTATTCCTCTCGACCCCCACATACACATACACACTCCCCTCGGTTGAGCATGCATGTATTCAATGGTGATAGGGGAATAAACTGCTGCCAGGCACCTCTGGGTATGTTAAAATCCAAAATTCTCCATACTTCTTTCCCTTATACACATCAGATTGTACAGCCAAAAATCGCCAGACTATCGTCTTATGTGTATGGGCGTGTTAAGTTCTAGCGCTTGCTAAACTCTATGTTTTAGTTTTCTGATTGTGTTGTTTTGGTTTTTTTAAATACATACTTGGGGAGCTTGACCACAGGCATCTATTTTCTTCTTGATTTTCTTCTATAGCTGACTGTTTTCTTCTGTTTTAACTTTTTTTTGTGCCGGATTACATCAGATAATCAAAGTCCGACATGAATGAAGATGTATGTGATTGTTGTGAACAAAGCAAATTGGGTATGTATAAAGCTATATGTGTACATATTGATCACATTGTTCTTTCCTACTAAAAATGTACCTTGCATTTAAAGAAAACAAAAAACATGGCTGCCCATTAGCAGCTGTCAGCGATGTCATGGTTTAGCTGCTACTGTATTACTCCATTAAATATGTCACATGGCCACCATGTAATACCGGAACGCCTGGCTGGCCACATATTTGGCAATCAGTTGATTGCCACGTCAGCTCTGTTCTTAAAGGGGATGTCTCTGATTAGACAACTTCTTTAATATTCTGTAGTCAAAAAAATCTGATTTGTTCTTAAAGGGGATGTCTCTGATGAGACAACCCCTTTAATATTCTGGAGTCAAAAGATCAGATAAAGGCAATTATTGCAAGCAATTACGTTAGACAGTATCATCAACAAGGAAATAATTATTTAATACCAATCAAAGCAGTGCCTTAAACTTATCTTTAATAAAAAATCTTTACAAAAAATCTTTCATGTTTTTATTTGCATGATTTGTATCACAACTTTTATCTTATGGTATGCTTAGACTTAACTCATGCATGCTAAGAAAAAACACTTTTCTGCAGACAATTAACTTTATCTGACCTGTTGTCTTCAGAAAATATTAACATACAAGGCCTGCTTAAAGTTAAATTTACACGTAGCAATAATTTCATTTGCTTGCCTAATAAACTTGCTGTACCACCGTTTGTTCTTCCTGTGGGGGGCACCAGTGATCCCTTCTGTTGTGATGCGATACTTTGTTCTGCCTGCGGGTGGGGGGCACCAGTGATCCCTTCTGTTGTGATGCGATACTTTGTTCTGCCTGTGGGTGGGAGGGGGGCACAGGTGATCCCTTCTATAGTGATTCGATGCTTTTTTCTGACTGTGTGGGGGGGGGGCACCGGTGATCCCTTTTGTTGTGATGCGATGCTTTGCTCTGCCTGCGGGTGGGGGGCACCGGTGATCCCTTCTGTTGTTTTGCGATGCTTTGTTCTGCCTGCGGGTGGGGGGGGGGCAGCGGTGATCCCTTCCATTGTGATTTGATGCTTTTTTTCTGACTGCGGGTGTGGGGGGCACCGGTGATCCCTTCTATTGTGATGTGATGCTTTGTTCTGCCTGCGTCTGGGGGCACCAGTGATGTCTTCTGTTGTGGTGCTTTATTCTTCCTGTGGGGGTAGAAGTGATACCTTCTATTTGGAAGCAGTTATATCAGTTCTGACCATATCTTTCCATGCTTAAGTTAGGTTGTTTTTGACAATATGTTTGCTATAGCCTTTGGAGTTGCACCTGACTGACTAATCTTGACTGATAATGATGTTAGAAAGCAAAAAAAGACCATTATTGCTTTGGGCAATGACTTGGTCCATTATAGTTATTCTACCTCCGTTCCACCTAAGCTACCCAGAAGATCAATTGCTGGATAACCAAAACAGACTTAAAGGGAATGTGTTGCCAGAAAAACATGTTTTTTTTAAAAAAATTAAACATTTAGTGTGTGGGTGATTAAACATTGTTCAAATTTTTTTTATTTTTTTCGCGAGTCAGGAAATATTATACATTTTTTCTAATTTATAATACTACCCATTTTTGGTCACTAGATGGAGCTAGTTCCCAAAATTGCAGCATTGCAACATTGGGTTAAAAGCCCTCGCTCTAGTGAGCTCTCAGCATCCCCCCCTCCTTTATCCTGGCTAGTGCCGGGATAAACGAGGGGTTTGAAAGGTTTAACCTCCTACACTGTGTGTCGCCATTTTTTGAGGTAACCCACAGTGTAGTAGGTTTACATACAGTAGTAAACACACACAAACACTAACATACATTGAAATCTCTTACCTGCTCCTGCCGCCGCGGCTCCCTCCGGCCCGTCCGCTCCGTTTGCTGCCGCTGTTCCATGTGCACAAGTCCGGAAGCCGCGACCGGAAGTAGTAATATTACTGTCCGGCCGCGACTTCCGTTCCACAGGAAAATGGCGCCGGACGGCGCCAATTTCGAATAGGACTGTGTGGGAGCGGCGCATGCGCAGCTCCCACACAGACGCCGTACACGGCAGTCAATGGGACGGGAGCCGTTCGCAGTCCCTATGGGACTGGGGCTGCCGTATTCCATGTCTGTGTGTGTCGTTAATCGACACACACAGAAATGGAACAAAAAATGGCAGCCCCATAGGGAAGAAAAAGTGTAAAAATAAGAAACAGTAAAACACAAACACACAAATGAATATAAACGTTTTTATTAAAGCACTAACATCTTTAACATATAAAAAAATTATTTGTGATGACACTGTTCCTTTAAAGACATTTTAGATATTTATGCCATAAACATATCAGAGATGCGGGTCCCGGTTCTGGGACCAGCACCTGTATTGAGATTGGGGGTCACCAGCGCTGCTCGTCTGTTTCCGTAACTCTCATAGAACATAATGGGGAGAGCTGCACGCATGTGTGGCCACTTTTCCACATTGTCACCGCCTGGAATCGGTGGCAAGCGGTCGCCTCACCAAGCGAAACGGAGCTAGGGGGACCCACGTTCTTGATATAGATGCGGGTCCTTGTGCTTTGACCAGCATTTATCAGTTATTATATGGCATATCCACATATCTGAGTCTGGAATAACTCTTTAAGTTCTGGGGTCAGCAGAATACCAAGACCTATAACAAAGTCACTGGAGAAGGGAGTCCTATAGGTGAAATGTGCAGTCCAGTTTAGCGGGGTTTTCTGGGTCTTAAAGATTGATGGTCTATCTTTTCAAACCTGTCTGTCTCCACCGATTAAACATTGATGGACTAACTTAATTTCTGTATTTGTGTATAGAAAGACCCTTGTCAATCAAAGTAAGGTGGGGGAAGTCAGAGGGGAGCCATCCAGAAGACACTTCTCCCTGAGCCTGGCATGTAACGCTGGTCAGGACTTAATGTTGAGGTTATGTTTTTTCCAAACCATGACAACACTTTTGAGTTAGAAAGTTTGTTGTATCCTGGGACCTGTCATTAGGCTATACTGCCCAGAGTTAGGAGAGCATAATCTTGGTGACAGTTTCTCTTTAGCAAATACTTTGTCACTGCTGTCATATGAAGACATGAAACACCATGATTTTATAAGTATATTGCTGAATATTTCATGACTCCAAAATATAAATCACATAAAAACCTAAACATTTTAATGATTACATTGGGAATTGTTTATGTTGTTAGAATTACTGTTATTACTCTTATGTCACTATATTCTTCTCATGTTCTCACATAACAATCCAAATTCCTTTTAACAGGTGACTTGACTTTCCATCTGTTATACTGCTATGATGTCTACATCGTATCACCTCCTTGCCCGCAAAGTTCCAGACAGAAAGCAATAGATATTTTTCTAAGTGAGAGCATTGTGAAGCCTCTTGAACAGAAAGAATTTAATTGCTACTATGGATCCAGAAACATGACTGGAGGTCAAAATATTATTCAGGCTATGAGTCACCCTATTACCATAATCCCAACCACCATTGTACCAGTATTCAAAGATAAGAAGTTCTCAAGCCTACGAAATTTACTCCTGAGACCAGATTATTTGGAACGAATTGTGTTTCTGTTATTTGATACCTCAGAAATTTATCCTGATGTAGTATCAAGGAACAGCTATTCATTGTCTGTTCATGATGCTTATCTAGTACCGAAACTGATCCAAACAATTGAAAAAAATAGGAGAGAGATTACACTACTTCAAAGGAAAGAGAAGTATGAAAAGGGGCCATATCCTGGTGAGTATAAATTATGGAAATATTCTGGAAGTGTGGGTAGGAATCCCCATAAGGTTACAAGAGCAATTAAAAATATAAGCTCGAGTAGAAAATAAGTAAACATTGAACGAAGATATTCTGGTTGTAATATATCAATCTACGGGATACAGATAAACAGTAGAAGGCAGTCTTCTTGGCTTGAGAGGAATCAACGCCAGGTTAGGCACACTAGTTTTTCCCTGTTCATATTAGCTTTAAGTATACAATGTTGACTGACATAACTGATATTTTTTATGCATTCATTTCTTTAATTCTGTTGCTTAGGCTTCGTTCACATCTGCGTCACGGCTCCGTTCCGACGTTCCGTCTGAGCTTTCTGTCGGAACAAAGCCCAGAGTGACACAAACGGTGTGGAAATGGAAACCTATGGTTTCCGTTTGTGTCAGTCACTGCTCCGTTCCGACAGAGAGCTCCGACGGAACATCGGAACGGAGCCCTGATGCAGATGTGAACATAGCCTTATATACACCAAAATATTCTGAAGCGCCATTCAGAGATCATCATCAGTCACTGCCCCCCATTGGGCTCACAATTTAATTTTCGTATTTTAGACAAACAATTTGGCCAATTTCATAGGAAGCCAATAAACCAATCAGAATGCTTTTGGCGTGTGGGAGCAAACCCACAGAAATATGGGAAAAAACTCTATGCAGATGTTGGAATGAAACTTAAGACCTTTGTCTCAAAGGCAACAGTACAAAACACTGAGCCACCGCGCTCCATGGTTATCTGTCCTAAATGGGGTTGCCCCAAAACAATATTTTTTTTATTATATATATCCTTTCACGCTCTGCCAATTGTAACAGGTCATAAATGTAATATAAGGGTTGAAACCCTTTATATTGATTTCCTGATGGGAGAGGATTAGCAAAATCTGAAATGCATGGTGACAATACTGAAAATGCAACCAAGAAAAATAAGTGAGACATGCTCTCTGTTCTCGCCACCTCCAATCTTCTACATGCCCACAGATTAGATGTACCCAAGCTTTAGGCCCCATGCACACGACCGTGTTTTTGCGTCCGCAATTCCCCCGCAAATCCACGGGAGAATTGCGGACCCATTCATTTCTATGGGCCCATACACACTATCCGTGTTTTCACGGGTCTCCGCATGTCCGCAAATCCGTGCCGCAGAAACTCAGGACATGTCTTATTACGGGCCGCAAATTTGATGCGGACATGCCAATAGAAGTCAATGGGCCCGTGGAAATTGCGGATACACCTCCGTGTGTCATCCGCAGTTTTGCGGATTTGCGGAAGTGTTGCTAGGCGACGACCGGGAATGAGTTCTGTCGTCATCCTGTTTTACCTAGGCTTTTTTTTTTTCATCCGCATTTTGCGGATTACATACGGATGAACTGCGGATTACATACGGATGAACTGCGGATGACATTTCACGGAACACGGTCCTGGAATTTGCGGACCAGAAAAACACTACGGTCGTGTGCATGAGGCCTTAGTTTGAGTAGAATTACCTTATAATCATATAATGGGCTACATGGTGCAACTGCTGGGTGCACAGGAGATGTTAACAAAAATGTATGGTGCACATAAAACCTATAATCCAGATAAAGTGTGTAGGGTATAATGAAGATAGACAGGGAAATAAATCCACGCAACAAACCGGATTCAAAGTATTATACCTCACTTTCTATAAAGTATAAAGCAGACTATTAATAATAATATTAATAAATTATAAACTATAAAACATTTATAATAACATTTTTGGTTTATCATGTTCTGATTCAGCTTCTTCAGTAACCTCCATTCCATCAGAAACCAGAGAGAGTGAGTATGTTGTTACAATTTTACAATAATGTTATTAAAGTGATGCAAATAAAGAGTTTTGGGAATATAAACATGGCTGCTTTCTTCTCAAAACAGCGCCATTCTTATCCATGGGCTGTATTTGGTATTACAGCTCAGTCGTATTTAAAGCGTACCACCAATTATGAACTTAAAAATATCTTAAAATATGCACCCCAGTGTGTAAATTCAAGATTCTAATCTAGAATTAAAAAGTTAGGGCTATATGCTGTTTGCAAGCTTCATTCACTTGCGGGTTGCACTTTTATTTCAGTATATGCAGGTGACTTGAATCTTTGCAACCAATTACTTTCTCCATGGGTAGAGAGGTAGCTAGATGTATAGATAAGGAATAAGAGAAATATAGCAAAAATAACGTGAATATTTTAGGCTAAATTCACACCTGCGTTGTATAATCCGTTACTCTGATTCGTTTTTAGATCAGAATAACGGATAAAAACTTATCTGTTAAAAATCCCATTGAAATCAATGGGATTTTTAATTGCATCCAATGGCATCCGTTCGCGTTTAATATGTCAGTCATCCGTTTGTTTTTTTGAAGATACAGTACAGGACTTTTCTCTATGTTCAAAACAACGGATAGCTAACAGATGGGTTATTTTTATCATTGGTGTCAATGTAAAACAGATACAAACGGATTGTAATCCGTTTGTATCCTTTTCCATCAGTTAAAAGAAGCCCTTTTTTTGCTCTGCACATTTGCAGACCGCATTTTGCATATAAAAAATAAATAAAAATACCTTAATGTATCATCCGAAAGGATGCATCTCCTTAAAGAGTCTCTGTCACCAGATTTTGTAACCCCTATCTCCTATTGCAGCAGATCGGCGCTGCAATGTAGATAAGAGTAACGTTTTTTTTATTTTTTAAAAACGAGAATTTTTGGCCAAGTTATGACCATTTTTATATTTATGTAAATGAGGCTTTCTAAAGTACAACTGGGCGTGTTTAAAGTTAAAGTACAACTGGGCGTGTATTATGTATGTACATCTGGGCGTTTTTTCTTCTTTTACTAGCTGGGCGTTGGGAATGGGAGTGTATGATGCTGACGAATCAGCATCATCCACTTCTCTTCACAACGCCCAGCTTCTGGCAGTGCACAGACACACAGCGTGTTCTCGAGAGATCACGCTGTGACGTCACTCACTTCCTGCCCCAGGTCCTGCATCTTGTCGGACGAGCGAGGACACATCGGCACCAGAGGCTACAGTTGATTCTGCAGCAGCATCGGCGTTTGCAGGTAAGTAGCTACATCGACTTACCTGCAAACGCCGATGCTGCTGCAGAATCAACGGTAGCCTCTGGTGCCGATGTGTCCTTGCTCGTCCGACACGATGCAGGACCTGGGGCAGGAAGTGAGTGACGTCACAGCGTGATCTCTCGAGAACACGCTGTGTGTCTGTGCACTGCCAGAAGCTGGGCGTTGTGAAGAGAAGTGGATGATGCTGATTCGTCAGCATCATACACTCCCATTCCCAACGCCCAGCTAGTAAAAGAAGTAAAAACGCCCAGATGTAACAAACACAATACATGCCCAGTTGTACTTTAACTTTAAACACGCACAGTTGTACTTTAGAAAGCCTAATTTACATAAATATAAAAATGGTCATAACTTGGCCAAAAATGCTCGTTTTTAAAAAAAAAAACGTTACTCTTATCTACATTGCAGCGCCGATCTGCTGCAATAGGAGATAGGGGTTGCTAAATCTGGTGACAGAGCCTCTTTAAGTACAACTGGGCGTGTTTAAAGTTATGTCCAAGTGGGCGTGTATTGTGTGTGTACATCTGGGCGTTTTTACTTGTTTTACTAGCTGGGCGTTGTGAATGGAAGTGTATGATGCTGACGAATCAGCATCATCCACTTCTCTTCACAACGCCCAGCTTCTGGCAGTTCACAGACAAACAGCGTGTCCTCGCTCATCCGACGTGATGAAGTTCCTGTGGGAGGAAGTGAGTGACGTCACAGCGTGATCTCGCGAGGACACGCTGTGTGTCTGTGCACTGCCAGAAGCTGGGCGTTGTGAAGAGAAGTGGATGATGCTGATTCGTCAGCATCATACACTTCCATTCACAACGCCCAGCTAGTAAAACAAGTAAAAACGCCCAGATGTACATACACAATACACGCCCACTTGGACATAACTTTAAACACGCCCAGTTGTACTTAAGAAAGGCTCATTTGCATAAATATAAAAATGGTCATAACTTGGCCAAAAATGCTCGTTTTTTGAAAAAAACAAACGTTACTGTTATCTACATTGCAGCGCCGATCTGCTGCAATAGGAGATAGGGGTTTGAAAATCTGGTGACAGAAAAGGGGGGAAGGTGCAATACCAGAAACAGGCCATGGACAAGACTAGTGCTGTTTCTGAAAAAACATAGCCCTGTTTTTTTAAAATATTTTCTTGTGTTTATTCGATTTTGTTACATATTTTTCTCCCAAAATGCTTAATCAGTTTGGTCCATATTGAACAAGGACTATTTTGGTACAGTGTAGTTTAAATATATTGTATTATTTCTTAAATGACTTCATGGTGGATCTCTGAAAAACAATTGAGAAAGGATAGTAGTGCAATATCTGTTATATACATTTTATCTTCAATTTATTGCAGGGAATTCAAGTTCATCTTTCCTTGACATTTTCAGAATAGGTAATTGAGTTTTGCTGATTATTATCTATCTATTTATATCTATTACTATTACTATATTTATTTTGGTCTTTCTTACTTCAGGGTCAATACCCACAGTCTACAGTAAGTGAATTTGAGATACTCTTTTTTTTTTGTTTATGCAATAATCCAGAATAACTGGTCTCATTGATGCTGGATTAAAGGAATGTTACAAGATATCTTTAATTTATGTGCTTGTTTGTTTGTTTGTTTGTTTGTTTGTTTGTTTGTTTGTTTGTTTGTTTGTTTGTTTGTTTATTAGATCGTTTCTTTCATGGTGTAAACAGAAAGGACAGTCATGACTTTAGAAGTTTCCATGAAGAAGGTATGTTTTCTCTCTTCAAACATCCACATAAAATCTAGGGGAACGTCATTAATACATGTTAGCGTTTATGTACATTTTTGTGTGAGTACTCTGCTATTCACAATGGCAAGTAGAAATGCCTAGAAAATCATACTTGCCAAAATTTGTAACCCAAATCATGTGACGTTTTAAGTTCCGTATCAACATAACCCCACATCCAAACTCCCTCCTCATTTTATATTTACAGATTGTAGAGACACTCTTATGTATTGACAAGGAGTTTATCCTTTTACAAATAGTCTTTGCCTTACTTATTAAAACAATCTAACAGAAAAACTGGCATTGTTGCCTATAGTATCCAATCACAGCGCAGATTTAATTTTTAAGTTTAAGACAAGAAACCTAGCTTTAATTGTTTGCTATGGGCAACAAGGACAGTTTTAATAAAAGAGGCCCAATACTGAGTAATGACTATTTGGCCATAAAGTGTTTATCTCCTGATGAGTTGAATTCTCCTATTCTGATTTTATTGAATTTGCAGGATTCACACCAATGCTGGGAATGTGAGAGTGTAGGGCTTCATTCACATCTGTGTCATGGTTCCGTTCTGACGTTCCATCGGAGCTTCCCATCAGAACGGAACCCTGACTCAAACAAATGGAAACCATAGGCTTCCGTTTGCATCACCATTGATTTCAATGGTGACGGATCCGGTGCAAATGGTTTGCGTTGGTCTCAGTTGTGCAAGGGTTCCATCGTTTTGACAGAATCAATGCCAAAGTCAACTGTGCTATTCATTCCAGCAAAACAACCGAACCCTTGCGTAACCGAGACAAACGCAAACCATTTGCATCGGATCCGTCACCATTGAAATCAATGGTGATACAAATGGAAACCTATGATTTCCGTTAGTTTCAGTCAGGGTACCGTTCTGGCGGGAAGTACTGACAGAACGTCAGAATGCAACCCTGACGCAGATGTGAACGAAGCCTAATCCAGGTAATATTTTCACATCTGTCTTTCTTTGTTTATTTTGGCAGAAACACCTGAGAACATATCACCAGAAAATCAAGAATTGCAAAAATCAAGATGTTTTTCAACAGACCTTACGATGGGTTTGTAGTTATACTGTAACACATTTTAATGAATAATGAATGTGCAAATTAAGTGTGCCCCCATATGTTTTCCACCTTGGAATTTGGTGGTCTGGGTTGTAAAGTAATTTAAAAAATTTTTTTGTATTGGGTGGAAAAGGTTCAATGCATTTTTTAATTAACCAATTATTTGGTGGGGTTGAAGCACTGGGAACCCCACTGTTCTGTAGCATGTGTCTGCACTTGTAAGTGAGGGCAATTTGCAGTTTCTGTGTCTCATAAACTTTAATAGAGTGTACTCATGCCCCCCCCCCCCCCGTATTCTCAGGAATGATGGAGTTTCAAGCAGTAGGTTGGAACAATCCCCTATATAGGGCCTCACTATACCTATGTATGCCCTTGATTTTTTTTTTTTTCTACATGAATATCACTGAAAATAATGTCTTGTACCATCTGGTGCCATATTGTTTCACAGGGAGAATAGCCCCATAATACAGCATCATAAGGAGGCACCATATGGTGGCATGCAGGGTGTCTATGGCTCCATAGAACAAAGCTGCAGGTATTCTGTGTACCTCCGTACAGGCTCCGTGCAGACATTGGACAGTTAGAGCCTATGTGAGAAAAGTCTATGGGTCCTAGTGCTTTCAGACAAAATATATGATAGAAGCTTGACCGGCTGTTGTGTGACCTGTCGCATAGGGTGCATCACATGTCATTGCTGTAGAGGGATGCTGCTGGCTCTGATAGCCTGGGCATCCAAACCTTGCATCCCTAATCCCACACTTAGTGCGGAAACCTATGGAATTGGAGCTGCCCGTGATGCAACTACATTCCCTAGTTTAATGATTAGAGAGTGTTATTTAGGTACCTGTCTGGCAGTGTTATTTGGGCATCTTACGGCAATGTCATTTGTACACTGTATGATTGAAATATTTTAGTATTATATGATACACCAGATGAGGGGCGTTAATAGAAGGTACTGCTCAGAGCACCACCCAAACTGCGGCTGGCCCTGAAAAGAAGGTTGTGTCTGGAGAAATATTTGGAGTTTAGTGAATTCTAGTTGTTTTATTTTTATTAATCTTTTAAGAAATTGATTATTTTTAGTAAAATGTTCCTTTTTGTTTTTAAACAGATGATGGTTTACACCTTGAAGACCTTAAGTCTACAACATCTCCAGATGTACTCCTGAGTCATTGTCACCACTACGAAAAGAAGATCAGTCATTTTGCTGCCAGAACACTGACCAAAATAATCCAGAAGGGTATTAAACATTTTTATAGAGATTTCAGCTTGCTGAGGTTTGAAACTGAAGTCAGAATACTGCTAGAAAAGGATTACATGAAGAATGGTGAAATAAACAGCTACTATGAAAAGCTGTACTTCTGGATATTAGCCGCCATTTACATCAGGCTCTATAAATGCAACGATAGTGACTTAAAGTACCATGTTAAGGCTCTGACCCTAAAATGGTACAAAACCAGCCCAAAACCATTTCAACAACTCTACCAAAATAATTATCTCAAACTCACCATTTCCATGATTGCAAGAATCAAGACTTGGCCAAAACGATTGGAAAAAAATGACGCACATGTACAAATGCTGGAAAACTGCATATCTTTGCTGGATCAAAATGATTTTCGAGACATTAGAAAGTCGACAGGCATGAATACAGTGGTTAAATATTTAATCAATCTGCCTTGGGATATAAAGCACATCTTTGTTGTGATCATTACTGAAAAGGTAAGGCCACAAAATGTTATATGCGCTGTAAGTCATCTTGATGAAGAACCGTGTCGCATTACTGGATTGGAGAGAGCAGGAGGCAGGGACTTGCTTGGCACATCAGGGGAGAGAAGCTGCTAGCATTGCACTGCCTCATTGGGGCAGAGAGAACAGGAGGAAGAGCGTTGGCACCACGGAGCATCATAGGAAAGGAGGGAGTAGGAGGGAGGTTGTCAGAGAAGGGTGCAGCCCACGTCAAGCTGCACTGTATACTGGACTAGAAATGTGAGGGCGAGCCCTAATGGAGACATGGAATGGGAGGGGAGTAATACTGGGGACCAAGAGAGAAACCATGCTGGGGAACAAAATTTAGAGGGGTGCCATGCTGGGGATTAGGAATGACAGTATTGCCCTAATGGAGACCAGCAATAAGAGGGGAGCCATGCTGGGGAGTAAGAATGAGAGTGGAGCCCTAATGGGGACCAGCAATGAGAGGGGAGCTATGCTGGGGACCAAGAGGGGAACAAGATTTTGAGGGGTGCCATGCTGGAGACTTAGAATTAGACTAGGGACTAGGAATGAGAGGGGAGACATCCTGGGGACTAGGAATAGGATGGGAGCCATGCTGGGGACTAAGAACGTGAGGGGTATTATTTTTTGTGCTGTATATGTTTGCTGTACATGTTTGCTGACTGCATTACACACTTTAACCTGCATTCTGAGTACTTTTTTCTTAGAGAGGACCATACCCATAAAACACAATTTTTCTGTGCAATTTTGGGTGGTCATCTCAAAGAGGTTTCATTGTATAGGTATGTGGTCATTTTTATATTTTTAATGATTGTATAAAATGTAGACACATAAAAACAAACTGTACCTGACCACTTTAAGGGAAAAAAAATAGGGGTTAAAGTGGTAACACAGTTTCTGTAAGTAAAAGTTATTCTTAGTATAATAAAAAAGTAATGCAATTTTGCAATGTACCAAAGTATCCTCACAGTTTTCAAAATAATGAAAAGTTGCCCATTTACAGGATTTTCTGCATGTCCCTGAAACAGTCTTTTAGAAATCTTGCAGAGGATAAAGGTGTTACTTTTCTTCTGATCTTTTCAATCTTCAGATAGCAGATGGGTGAAGGGTAGGGCTTAACTAATGGGTTGTTCTTAAAGGCTATGGAAACCTATACTATCATTTTTTAATTATTATTTATTTTAAATGAATGTATTTTGGGCTAAACATCAATTTTCATATTTTTTTAAATTAATTTTGCATAGTCTTTGAGATGTAACTTCTGTGCATCCACTTTGCATAGAATCTGCATTTCTGCGCTTTAACATGAATCTGTCAGTCCAGCTGACTGACGGCTGGGCTCAGAGCGGATTGTGTGTGCATGTGACACACATGAGCACCCTATTAATAATTAAATCTAAGTTATTACCGTCAGAGGCTCATTTACTTTGCTGGCAATGTATTACACTGCAGATTTCTGTAGGAATATGTACGTGACAAATCTGCACATAATACACATCGTGTGCCGGGGGTCTTTGGCTGTCCAGAAGTCCGTGTCAAATCCGTTGGCGATTTTCCTGTTTATTCACTGCAGATTTCATCCTATACATTGAAAGGGTGAAATGCGTGTTGGAAATCAGTGAGATTTCCACAAAAGATTGAGCATACTTATATTTCCTTAAGGAAAAACTCCATAATGTGTGGATGGGGTTTTGAAAATCCCATACACATGTGTTGTACTGTACATTGCCGGGGATTTGTGAAATTTGAGGCAATTCTGCAATGTTTACGGGACTTAAAGCACGACAGTACAAGAATGATCTAATAATATTCTAAAAACTTTGAAGACTAATTATATGTTTGGCACATATCACATATAATTATCCTGTCATGTATAGTGTAGTAGTTCAATATGATAAATCATTGTAAAAAAAATTGTTGTCATATTAAAATAATGATTTGAACTTATTTTTTCAGATCTTTGAGAAAAATTACACAGAGTCATGCATGCTGTTTTTCTATCAAATATGTGATTCAGTCAGAGACAAGCATCAGGAAATTTATCTTGATGTAGTGGAACGGGCAACGGAGTATATTCAGGAAAATTACACCAAAGGTAAACCAAACTAAAGCAATACCCAGGAGAAAATAAACTATGGGAGTCAATCTAATTGGGGTGTCTGCCCTCAACTATCATCAATTATATACATGATCAGAAGCTTTTTCACATTTGTGAGGCCTCATGCACACGGCCGAGCCCATAATCATGACGCAGCGGCCGGCCGTGCCTGCAATCCGTGCCGTACTCCCATACAAAGTATGGGAGCACGGCCCGCAAATACAGAAAAGTAGGATATGCTCCACATTTCCCGGCACAGTTTTACTTCATGGACACCTTTCCGTAGCACTACAGAAAGGTGTCCGTGGCCAATAGAACCGGGCAGGTCCGTAATAGCGGACCATATCGCGGTCCGCAATTACAGAGTTTTTTTACGGTCATGTGCATGGGGCTTGAGTGTTGGCTCTTTAGTCTGTGCCCGTTACTCTGTGCCCGAGTAGGTCCAGAATATGCAACCAATGCTATTCTATGGAGGTTTTAACTCATCCGTATTTCTATAAAGTATTTTCACACAGGTATTATGGATGCTGTAAAAGGAGGGTTCAGATATGGTGAGGGGTACTGGGCTAGTGTCCCCCACTATTACTATTATTCCTAGCTTTCCTACTTTTTCCCTTGTACCTACACTTCCTATTGCCTCATTAACTAAGTGTGTGCGCGCGGTGATTCACAAGACAATTTTATAGTAAATAAAGCAAGGTTTATTAACCAACAGTAATAATACTAGCTATAAAACACAGTATATACACAATATGTATATAATCACGATATAGTATCAGTATACTTCAAAACATAACTTTCAATATGAATTAAGTAAATGAATACTATGCAAAATACAGTGGGGTAATTAAACTTGAGGAGGATAGGGTTAACTGTAGGAATAAAGGGTTGCTGTAGTGCAGGGTTATGGTAGTGTAGGATATGGTTAATTCAGCTAGCTGCTGAGCACTGGGAGGTGAAGGTTAGGATACTAATTGATACTTAGACGGCTAGTCTTATCCAGAAATTCCTTATTACTGTGGCCTGTAGCTCTTAGTGGCTGCAGTGGAATGGTTGGTGGTGTGTAGCTTCTGTTGGATTAGGTTTAGGCTTCCTTGGTGGTATGAAGCTTCTAATCAGGTGGGGCTGGTGTGATGCTCTCCTCAGGTGAGGGCTGGTGTAATGCATCAGCACTATTTAGACCCAGTGAGTGCACTCCTGTATGACATTACCGTGCCAAACCCATGAACATACAGGGGTGGGCAGGTGGTGGGAACAGCCTTCAGCTAACTGGTCATTTATGACCCCTCCTGCAGTGGAGGAAACAGAGGATCAAAGGAGATTCTTTGCCCCTTCTGGTTTGTCAAACAGGACAGAGCAGCTGGCAGGAAGCCAGCTGTTTCTTGTCCATTAAACATGGGGCATTTTCCCATGGCCAGGCTTGTGTTTACACAGAACTGTTTCTGACATGTACTAAACTCTTTCCAGATTCTACTTGGTTCTTGTCTATGTGTTTGTTTGTACTGTAAGAACTGTTGGTCCTCTGAGAGATCTAGTTTTTGTGTAGTGGTTTATGTGTTTCCTGGGATCACTAGTTCCACTGTGTTGTTTGCCTTTCCTGTGCATTTGGTCTGCTGCCAAGCTGTTGTCTTGCCCTGCAGTGGGATGGTATTCAGATGGGGTCAGTGAATGCTGTTGTTTCTTATTCATTGTCTATATGTCTGTTAACTGCTTGAATGGCGTTTGTCTGTAATCCACTCTCTCTTTGTGTATCGTCTCAATCTTCTACTGCCTTCAGTGTTCGGTTACACTTATCCACTGGTGAGTAACTTGTTCCTTTTATTCACTGCCAGTATTGATGCATGATTCACCCATGTGATAGCGATAGTCTGGTGTTGTGGTCGTAAGCACTACCAAGGGCATAAGAGTTTTATCTGTTTTAGAGAATACATTCTAGCATCTTGGATGCATATAAGAGAAGATACATTGGGTTGAAAATCGCAATCCAGTAGAGAGAAAAGATGAGAGGCTTTCTGTGAACAGCAGAGGTCAACTTATTTTTATAAGGTCATGCAAAGAAATAATAGTCATATGGAAAGTTGTAACAGTATGATCAGAGAACAGAGTTATTGATGATTGAGAAGTTAATGAAGTGAGTGAAGTGAATCAAGGTCAAAAGTTTGTATTCTATGTTCTTTCCAAATCCTGTGACACTTGCATTTGTATTAATACATCTATATTGTATTACACTATATGATACCATGTTCGGTTTTTAAAATTGCAAAATAATGCATATACTAACAACATGGGGAATACATCAATGACTAGATTCATACTAACGTATATATGCTCCTACCATTGTTTTTATTGTTACAAAACCGTTTATTTTAGATACATACTTTATAGTATTGCTTTTCAGTTCGTTTACATGTAATTTTCCTGTTTCAGGGGTATGTGATTCCACTATTTTACTCTTTTGACTTTGTCTTCTAAATCTATATAAATTTTACATGTATTCACTGCTGTGTGTGTTCCTGGGGGTGAAGATATACTTACACGGTCTGACACCATACAAAAAGTCAGTTTCTAGCACGACTTCTGAGTCCACCTAAAAAAAAACTAAAAAAATCAAATAAAGAAATATATAAACAAATCATACTATGTAGTAGGCTTAAAAGATTACCGAACCAAATGTAATAAAATCTTTCAAATGTTTAAGAACCTGTACATTGTCCTCCAAAGGACAAATTGTCCACTATTGATTCAATTAAAGTATACATTTTGCACAAACAGCTCCCTTGTGGACCCTCAAGGGTTACTTTCCACGTGTATTGCTAATTACTACAGGTGTTCCTGTTTAGAACTATACCGCCCCATTCATGTAGCCACACTATAAACCCAGGAGATCCCCAGCATCAGTGAATACTAGCCATGATTAAGAACACTGACAGTGTTCGAAACGCGTGGGCTTCAGCATAATCTACTCTAAAACTGCCTCGCAACTGCGTCCATTCATTTGTTCATTTTTATCTTCTTCACTATAATAATAAAAGTGGGAACATTGATTCCCTTTTAAAGCACCAAAACAGCGCTGGATCGACTTTTCCTTGTTTTTCTCAAAAGTTTGACAACTAAGGCATATGATGCTGTGTATACTTTTTGAAAACCCAAAGGAACTGGTTCTGATAAGGAGTTTAACACAATGTGAGTTGAGTTATCAGTGACTATGTTAGTCATTCATCATTATAGAGATAAAAGTAAGCCAAGAAGGTAGTTTGGAGATGACAATGTACGTTAGGAAGAAAATTACTTAACTTATTTAAAACAGTGGTGGTCAATCTGCCTTAGATGTGGCCCTTGACTCCAGGTGAGGGCTGATCACTTTAATTAATGCCCTTTGAATGCCTATTTTCCCCTGCAAGTGGCTGCAAATGTGCAGCCACTCTCCATAATACTGTGGTCTTTGCAAGCTACATAAACACCCGTGTGAGCATACTCGTTTGTTCTCGTTTATCCCTTTAACTATTATGGAGGGTGACCATGAATGTGCAGTCACCTTTTCTCTAAAACAATCTATGATACCTATCAATCAAACCTTTATTGCAGATATTGAAATACTACATACAGTGAAGGAAATAAGTATTTGATCCCTTGCTGATTTTGTAAGTTTGCCCACTGTCAAAGACATGAACAGTCTAGAATTTTTAGTCTAGGTTAATTTTACCAGTGAGAGATAGATTATATATAAAAAAAAAAAACAGAAAATCACATTGTCAAAATGATATATATTTATTTGCATTGTGCACAGAGAAATAAGTATTTGATCCCCTACCAACCATTAAGAGTTCAGCCTCCTCCAGACCAGTTACACGCTCCAAATCAACTTGGTGTCTGCAGTAAAGACAGCTGTCTTAAATCGTCACCTGTATAAAAGACTCCTGTCCACAGACTCAATTAGTCAGTCTGACTCTAACCTCTACAACATGGGCAAGACCAAAGAGCTTTCTAAGGATGTCAGGGACAAGATCATAGACCTGCACAAGGCTGGAATGGGCTACAAAACCATAAGTAAGATGCTGGGTGAGAAGGAGACAACTGTTGGTGCAATAGTAAGAAAATGGAAGACATACAAAATGACTGTCAATCGACATCGATCTGGGGCTCCATGCAAGATTTCACCTCGTGGGGTATCCTTGATCCTGAGGAAGGTGAGAGCTCAGCCGAAAACTACACGGGGGGAAGTTGTTAATGATCTCAAGGCAGCTGGTACCACAGTCACCAAGAAAACCATTGGTAACACATTACGGCGTAATGGATTAAAATCCTGCAGTGCCCGCAAGGTCCCCCTGCTCAAGAAGGCACATGTACAGGCCCGTCTGAAGTTTGCAAATGAACATCTAGATGATTCTGAGAGTGATTGGGAGAAGGTGCTGTGGTCAGATGAGACAAAAATTGAGCTCTTTGGCATTAACTCAACTCGCCGTGTTTGGAGGAAGAGAAATGCTGCCTATGACCCAAAGAACACCGTCCCCACTGTCAAGCTTGGAGGTGGAAACATTATGTTTTGGGGGTGTTTCTCTGCTAAGGGCACAGTACTACTTCACCGCATCAATGGGAGAATGGATGGAGCCATGTACCGTCAAATCCTGAGTGACAACCTCCTTCACTCCACCAGGACATTAAAAATGGCTCGTGGCTGGGTCTTCCAGCACGACAATGACCCGAAACATACAGCCAAGGCAACAAAGGAGTGGCTCAAAAAGAAGCACATTAAGGTCATGGAGTGGCCTAGCAAGTCTCCAGACCTTAATCCCATCGGAAACTTATGGAGGGAGCTGAAGATCCGAGTTGCCAAGAGACAGCCTCGAAATCTTAATGATTTACAGATGATCTGCAAAGAGGAGTGGGCCAAAATCCCATCTAACATGTGTGCAAACCTCATCATCAACTACAAAAAACGTCTGACTGCTGTGCTTGCCAACAAGGGTTTTGCCACCAAGTATTAAGTCTTGTTTGCCAAAGGGATCAAATACTTATTTCTCTGTGCAAAATGCAAATAAATATATATAATTTTGGCAATGTGATTTTCTGTTTTTTTTTAAATATAATCTATCTCTCACTGGTAAAATTAACCTAGCCTAAAAATTCTAGACTGTTCACGTCTTTGACAGTGGGCAAACTTACAAAATCAGCAAGGGATCAAATACTTATTTCCTTCACTGTATGTCTATAGTGGGTAATCCCCTTTAATAATGCTGATAATGGCCACACACACACACACACACACACACACACACACACACACACACACACACACACACACACACACACACACAAAAAGCCTCTTATGGGATCTGAAGATGGTACGTTTTAACACTCAGAGATTACAAAGCTTTGTGCACACACTGCTATACTGTGTACAAACAAGGCATTGTATGACTATTTGTGGCACAAAATAATGTATAAATGCAGGATAGCATAGCATGTGGCAAGGAAACGGAACAGTGTACATACAGTGCACAAATGGAAGAGAGTCTCTTCCATGGACTCTCTTCCATTTGTGCACTCTATGTACACTGTTCCGTTTCCTTGCCACATGCTATGCTATCCTGCATTTATACATTATTTTGTGCCACAAATAGTCATACATGGCCTGCAGGGTGTGCAACTCTTCCAACTCACACAAATATGCACTCTAAAACTGATTTTTTTTGTTCACTGATTCAATTCTTTAAATGGGGTTTCCAGTCCTAGGAAAATGAAGGCCTGTCTTCAGGATAGGCCATCAATATCTGATCGATGGGGGTCCGACTCTTAGCACCCCCACTGACCACCAGCTGTTTTGAAGGGACCGCGGTGCTTCCCCTTCATTACTGTCACTGCTCTTACTGTGAATCGTCGACACACTTGTGCGGCGATTTACAGTGTTACAACCTTCTCCTATTCACTTGAATAATAGAAGACTGTAATACTGTGAACCTCCGCTACAAGTGTGTTGGTAATTAACAGTACGAGCAGAAATAAAGGGAAAGGAGCGCTTGTATGAGCGGGCCCCTTCAAATCACCTGATCGGCGGGGGTGCCGGCGAACCCCCGCCAATTACATATTGATGGCCTATCCTGGGGATACGCCATAGATTTCTTAGATTGTAAAACCCCTTTAATTAGTATTAGTAATAATTATAAAGTAATTTATATTATTTTTATTTTCAGGTGCATTAACATTAAGTGTAAAATTACTTGGTGTCATGTGGGACTTTCTCAAAGATGTGAAAAAAAAGGATGAAAAGCTGATGACTATCCTTAAGCATTTTTTTAAAAAATTAGTTTTCCATCCTGTAGCTGAAGTCAGAAACTTTGTTACACCATTGCTATTTAGTGAGGATGTAAATGGTATTGACATCTCTCAGTTGGGTAGCTGCTGTATCGTGGCGGATGAAGACCTTTTGAAAACATGCATTCGTGAAAAGCTGTCTCTTACCTATCCAGATATGGTCCTTCATGATCAAGTACCAACAACTGCAGAAAATGTCTTATTATTTGAGGCAACAATGCCAGATGGTAACATTCTGGTGCATTTGTTTAGGCAGAAGACATTAAATGATATTCTGCAAACAAATTCTACAGATAGTGCTTATGAACAGTTTCAAGAAATATCTAGAGCAGTGACTGTCTGTCAAGGACATAGGAACATTGTAACATTGAAGAATCCTTCTTCATGTGGTGCCTTACCCTTGTTTATGGTCGAACATGGAAAACCTCTTCTACAATTTTTGCATGAGAAGGACAATCAGCTCACCTGGTTCCAAATTATCGAAATACTCACCGATATCACTTTGGCTGTCCAGCACTGCCATAAAAGCAACATTATTCTCTGTGACATCACTCCGGCTAGTTTTATAGTCACTTCCGGGCAAGATGGCTCTTGTGTTACAAAGCTATCCGGTTTCCTATACTCAAAATTCATTCCACATGGGGAGAAAGATGATCCTTGCCAGGTGTACATTGACGAGTACAATTCTATCTGTGTCGAAGGTATGATATAAAATTACTAATAAAGAGTCACTTTAAGGGATATGTAGATACAGCTGCTCTGTATAGAGAATACAAAGCAGCTGTATCTCAAAAAGTAAAAATATTTTTTAATAAAAAACTAATTATAAAATTGCTCTAATCACACTGACTGACATTTTAATTTAAAAAAAGCCTTTCAAAGGTTTACATTGCCTTTAAGTATAGAATTTATTATGCATCATTGTATTTGTGATCGGTACAGTAATAATGTAATAAAGTATAGGCCTTGAGAACAATTCAATCAAAAAGACATTGACTTACTCTGTCCATGTGGTATTATTTTGAAAGAATAGACTAGTAGGAACAAAGTACAAAAGCTCCTATTGCTATTTTGTTAAAAAAAAATGGGGATTCCAAAGTTATCCATACACATATGATAAGTAACTGCAGAAAGTTATTATTGTCAGACATTACTGCCCCAACCAATCCCTTTGCTTTCCATAGAGGAGAAAATGTAAGTGGCCGCCCCTTTGCCCCTATTACCTAAGGATGGGGCTAAAAAACGGGTATTGCAGCCTAATATCTACCCAAGATCAAATTGTCATGGGTTTCAGGTAGCCTTCTTTACACAATGGATCATCAGTGGGTCCTACTATCAGAAATCTAATATGTAGCATGGGTGGCTTAATACTTGTATACATTGCTCTTATTCTTGCATTTTTATCCATGTAGCTAATATATATATGAATCCAACTTTGGTTAGTCGTCAATATATCTAACTGGTATAGTTAAAAAGAATTTTCGTCTACTATTTTAAAATTCTTTCTTACAATAGAACTACATCTTTTCTACATTGCACTTACTTTGCCATATAAAGCAGGCTGACATATTAGGAGCATAAGTAACCATGGAGCTCGATAGAAAGACTTGTAAGGTGGCTCTAGTCTACAATGACCAGCATCAAAAAAAAGTTTGTTAAAGAAATTTAAGGGTTAAGATTAACATGGTTATTGCTCTATCCAGTGGGTCTTTTCCTCTCTTCCTTGGTCTTTCCGCTATATTCGGGCTCACCTCAATCTCTTGCATAATTTCACATTAGAGAACATCCTGGAAGAAACACGCATGTGTACGTCTCTGCTCTCGTAATATAGATTTCAGAACAGTGGAGGCCGTTGTTTTCATGTGCTACAAGAACAGATTGCCTAGGCTAGAAGGGTGCATAGATCTTTTTTTTTTTTTTTTTTTACCTGTATCCTATTTTCTGTCAGGGTCAAGCAGTCCTACACAGTGTGTAAACAGTCCTTCTCAACCCTAAAGTAGAAGTCCCAAAGATATCCTTTTGGGACTGCTTTAAAAAATATAATTTACTTAAAAAGTAGAGAAATGTCAATGCTCTGCTCCTCAAGACTTTGTGCAATTAAACTATAGAATGCATTTCATTTGTCTAATGGAACGTGAATTTGACATATAACTTTTTCATATTGTCCATTGTTCCTAAGGTGAATTTAAGCAACGACATGCAGCTTATTTCAGCGCTCCTGAAACCCTGACAGGGAACTACTTCTCGAAGTCCACAGAAGTATGGATGCTTGCTGCAACATTTTACTCCATTCTTCTTTATGGCAGACGACCATTTGAAGAGTTGTCTCATCTGAGCACCTCTTGGTTTGTAAGAGAGGTATGCTATTAATTTCATACGACAATAGAAGTAGTCTAGATTACTATGTGGCCATCTATAATATGGCTATGTGAACTTTGAAACCAATTTTTTTTATTGATGCAATACTAAAATAAAAGTAAAGCAACCTTGAAAAAAATCTTGGTTATAAAAAAATAATTATACTGCTTTGTGTGTACAGCTTTTAGTCTTCGTTCACTTCTGCGTCCGGGTTCCGTTCATAGGTTCCGTTAGACATCTCCATCAGGGGAACCCATGAATGGAAAGCCAAACGGAAACCATAGCTTTCCTTTTGCATTACCATTGATTTCAATGGTAATACTTCTGTTGCAAATGGTTTACGTTTGTCTCCGTTCTGTAAAGTTTCCTTTTTTTTTGGCGGAATCAATATCGTAGTCGACTGTTTCAATTCCTCACCAGGTAACACACACGGTCTGCAATTCTGTACAGCCTGTAGCCATCCCCGGCACCCTAATATTTGGGGACTCCTCCTCGTTTGGCACTCCAGAGAGGAATAGATGATATGGCGAGGTGGCTGAGAATTAATGTTTCTCTCTCCATTGAGGTTTTACGGGAGTTGTGAAACACAGGGCTGTTTCCATAACTCCCATTAACTATGCATGATCACTCTAACTCTCTGGATTGCTAAAATGGGGGAGTAAGGGACCCCCCTTTTCCGGATAAGTGGAAGTCCTAGAAATAGGACACCTACCAATCAGTCTTTTATGGCATATACTGTCAATACGTCCAAGATGGGAATACCCATTTTTATTGTGGCTCTCGGACTAAAAGCTTGTGCATCCCTGATTTAGAGGCGGCAAACTGGTACACACCTAGTCCAGCTCTCGACTGAGAAGTGGATACAAATGTATCTAGTCCAGGCAATACTCTGTGAGCTAAATAGCCTGGATTCGAAGCTGATACATTGTAGCAAACTACCACAGAGATTTGTGAAGCTATTGCTTTAGCACATCATTTACTGTTTAAGCTTTATTTACATAAAAATGGAAACTCTTTATTGTTTGCAAAAGTGTACACCGCTTTTAATAATTTTGTCCTTGTTTTCTTAGAGTGAGCATATTACAGAACTATCCATCATCTATTTAATATTGTGTTATGTACCTTGCAAACAATACTCAGGATGAATATGAATGTCCATATTTACAAATGTGATCCTGTTTTGAACAAATGTCAGTTTAGAATGCTGCTCTCCTCTAGGACAGTATTTTTTACTTGTAGAATGTATTTCCCAGAGTTCTGCATATTAAGTTTTTTTATTAACATTTATTTTTTATTGCACAGATTACTTCATGCCACAGACCTCATATACCTGGTTATTTTCACCTTGATTTGTGGAAAATTATAAGTGCCAACTTAAACCATACGATATGCCATCGCATGTCGATCGAATCAGTGCTGGAAGAACTAAATACATTAAAAAGTGAATTGGGTGCGTCTAATTTTCCTTCGTTTATTACATGTAAAACATATATTCATATATATATATACAAAGAAATTCTGCAACACTCCGATATTGCAAAAAATTTGGTTTATTCAATCAACAAACAGATGCAATGTTTCTGTCCAACCTTAGGACCTTTCTCAAGCATAGTGATACATTGATATATAAAGCACGGGATTCATTTACATAATGAAGAATCAATAAAGTATTGTACAAGTTTAGTATCCATAAGTGTACATAGTATAAAAGGTTCATCAATTATAACAGTGAGAATGTGTTTGTGACAAGTATACAGTGATAAAAACAGGATCAGATGTTACAATAAAGATATATATATACTTGATTATTGTTTAATCAATAATGCAATAACATGTGTCAAAGTTCGGGTTTCAGGGCCACTCACCAATCGGAGATGAAGTATGTAAATCCATAGTGGTATGTTGATAGTATCAGACCGTGCGATCGGTAATTACATGGCGTTCCTAGAGCGAGACTGCGCATGTCACACAGCTAAACCGGAAGTCTATCATTGCCATGCGACCCTATGAAGCACAGACTACTGCGCAAGCGCCGGAATCTCAATGTGCATCGCTAAGAATAACTACGCCATTATTCCAACGATAATAGATCTCTTAAATTGTTTTGTATCAAAAATCGACTGTATGGGGAAGGACAAATATCTAGAGTGACTGATCATCAATGGAAAAGGAAGACATATAAATAACTATTCTCAGAGCTCTCATTTACGTATTTTATATTAGTAAAAAGGAATTCGTAGAGCTGTTCCACACCAGGGTTCCCGATTCACCCTTCTGTGTATCATGGTAACCTGAGTCAAGGTCTGTGTGCTCCCCTGTTACATTTTCATGTACAGGGCCTGCTCCACAAAAGACCTATACATTGTGTATCAGAACAAGAACAAGGGGCCCGCTTTAATAGCGGCTGAACTTGTACATTACTCAATTGCATGAGGTAAGGATGATATCTGAATCGGTGTATGTCTTCCATTTTCCAGAGAATATACAGAATAAATAAAAAATATTTTATAAATAATAATACAATTCCCCAAGCAGTCAAGTTGGAGAAATATATGCAGAGACTGTATCATACAGTCCCCATACAGTGGATTTTTGATACAAAACAATATAAGAGATCTATTATCGTTGGAATAATGACATCGTTATTCTTAGCGATGCACATTGAGATTCTGGCGCTTGTGCTTCCACCCATATTCCACAGAACTTTGCAGAGATTGGCACTTTTTTTGGCTGGTATGGCGCAGCAGGGCACTCTTAAAAAAGGCCCCCAGCGCCCTGACACTTTCACCTGGATACAATTGAATACTAACATGGAGACAGGGAGCCTCCACTCAGGCTGTAGCACAGGCTACAGGCCGGAAATGGTCTGTAGTTTGAGCAGCTCCATTTATCGTGGGAATGACGTTAGCTGGGTATTAATATTATTACTTTTACTGTGGGGCTTACGTAAGGCGCATTATTACTATGTGGGGGCAGTGGCACTAATGGGTCACTTTTACTGTGTTGGGGCTTACTTGGAGGGCCCTATTACTGTGTGGAGGGTACTTAGGTGCCACTTTTAGTAAATAAGGGGCACTATTATAGTTTAGGGGCAGTATGGGGGCATTATTTCTGTGTAGGAACAGTAAGGGGGTACTATTACTGTTAAAAGGCACTAAGAAAGCGCTACTACTGTGTGGTGACACTAAAGGAACACTATTATGGTGAAGTGACTCTAAGGGAGCACTATTCCTTTTTGGGACACAAAGACGCGCCAATTACTTTTTAGGGAACTATTACTGTTTGGTAACTATGGGGGTAACTATAGTTTTGACACATTATTTCTGTAGAATAGTATTTGGAGGCACATTACTACAAAGTAGTTACAGTGACTCACATCCATAGTGTAACATGATAAAATTCTGAATTCCTGCCACTTCCACTAGGGAGAGCTCAGTAAACTCAATAATAAATTACAGTTTTAACCAGTTTTTTCCCCTGAACTGCTCAGATGGGGTAGGGGGAGGGGGGTCAGGGCACTAGGACACCCCCACCCTAAGTGTGCCACTGAGTTTTCTGCTGAGCCAGTGTATCTAAGCCTATCAAGTTGCCTTTATTATATATAACAACAGTGCTAACTACTGAGAGTCTCAAAATTACTACACTCCTATGGTATTTTGATATTTCAATCCTGGAATGAACATAGGTTGATAAATATTGCTATAATTATTCTTTATGTTTCATTAACTATAGCATGCTACTTTCATTTCTCTTTTTCAGGGGCAAAATGTAATGAAATTTACCATGTAAAAACAGTCTGCCCTTGTATTAATCTGGAAGACATCCAAACGGTATAGTATGACTTATGTCTGGATATTGTTAGTGTGAAATTGTGGGGCTTACAAGGATAATCTGCTACTAAAATAACAATTTATTCTTCTCATCAAGCCGATTAAGGCAACCTATCGGTTTATATAGAGAATTACTTTCATCGCAAAGGCCCTATGAAGACATACTGTAGTATGGCTAAATGTATTATATAGCTCATTGTCTGTGCATTTTGAGTGCCTATGTGACTTAAGATAATGCAATCCTATATAAAGCCATGGATATCGTATTGTAATATCAAAACGAGTTGTGCCAAATAAACTCAGCTTTGCGACATCTGTATTTTAATATACAAATATAAAGTGATTGACCGCACTATTCAATATATAGTTCTTTTCTTTCATCAATAGGTCCATTGGGAGAGTTTAGGAGTTTACTGAAAATTTACTATTGAGTTCAATGGTAGCTGTATACTGTATATATACATTTTCCGTAAACTCACCCTAGTGCTGGCTGCAGTCAGTCAGAGTTTTATCATTTAACTTTATGTCTGTGTAAAAGAAAGGAGGGGATTCGAAGCTCTATATAAAGAAAGGTAACTCTGACCCCTATAAAGATATTTTAGACCTATTTAAATAATCATAAAAAATTCAGGTACAGTTTAAATATTAGATATAATTAAATTAAAATTAAAATAAAAAATATTAGGAATAAAGAATGACTTTCCTTTACCATTCATATATGAACAATATGTGTTAATATATAAAGAATAATGACAATTTTATTTTGGTTATCATTTCTAAGGTTTGATTATTTACTATATCCTGATATTCTTTTATATCATTAAGATATTTTTTATTTTTTTTGCAGGTTTACATGGACCTGAAAGGTAAATAAAAGTCTTATTATGCGCTACAATAGTCGACATTTTGGTTTACAATAGACATTTCATTTGCCTTTAGCCACTTTCGCACGGCAGTATTTTGCTTCAGTATTTGTAAGCCAAGGAGTGGAACCTACACAGAGAAAAAGTGTAATGGAAAGATTTGCACCTCTTCTGTGTTTTGGACCCTCTCCTAGTTTTGGCTTCGAAATACTGAAGCAAAAAACTGCTATGTAAAAGCAGATAGTGATGTGAACATTTATTTTTACAGTGTGTGCATAAATGTGTATGGATTTAGCTAGGCTGTGCGCAAGGACGTAGCCCGTCTATAAGGATGCGCTCACACGTGGCGTGTAAAACGCTGCAGAACACTACAATGTATGCCTATGGGATGCAGAATATTTCCCCATAGGTATACATTGTCATTTTCACAGCATATTTTTACGCTGCAGAAATACAATGCAAGTATTCAACTTGTGAGCGCACCCTTACAGAGAGGTAGCCCAATCCTCAGTATGTCAAGATAGGGAAATTCTATGTCTATATGACATATAATCTGGTCAAAACTCAGTCAGCCCTTCATCAGTCAGCCCTTCATCAGTCAGCCCTTCATCAGTCAGCCCTTCATCAGTCAGCCCTTCATCAGTCAGCCCCTCATCAGTCAGCCCTTCATCAGTCAGACTGTACGGCAGCCCATGCATTGCCTTTCCCCTTTCCGCCTTTTCATTCAATAGATCTGACGTAATGTATGGAGAGAGGGGAAGGCAATGTACAGGCTGAGCGGCAGCTGTATCGTTTTTATGTAGCCGTAGTAATATTCAACATGTTTGGTGAGGCTATGACTTGTCAAGATATAATATAGAGAAGGTCTGTTTATTTATATATAGAAACGTTTATTTTTCAGGTGACATTATTGAAGATGGGGAAGAAGAGTCAACCAAAAAAGTATATAGAGATTACTGCAAACGGGTAAGGGTGCTGTCCTAAAAGTCAATTAGTCTGTAATTGGCAAGAAGTTTGCCTTCATTGGCCAAAAAAAAAAAAAGAGTCTGCATCAGCAGAACTTCATAATACTCACCCAACTGGTGCTGTACCCCTTTCTGAAACGAAAGATCAGTTTCATGCCAATAAATCAGTACTGCAAAAAAAAAAAAATGGCCTGGCCAGAGAAGAGAATGGGGACCAGAAAAGTCAGTAGGAACATAGTATAATTAAAGTGCTTTTGAGAATATAATAAAGATAGAGATTGGGAGTGTAACTGGAGCGAGCAGTAATCCACTCCACTGGAACATTGAATAGTGGTGTGGCACCTGTTCTGTATAAATAATGTACTATGGTGTTAGAACATGTTGACTGTACACATTACATACCTGTATAACTGAGCTTTTTGATGTCAGAAGGTGACAATTAAAATGGCATTATATATACCTTAGTGTAGAGTAGCAAGGTTAGGGTGAGGAGAGCTAAAAGAGATCTAAACACTCCTTATTTCCAAGCAATTCAGCATACACCAAATGTCTTCAAACAGAAGGTATTCACATGCTCAGTTCCGTCACATATCCACATAACAAGGCAATGAAACTTCATCTGGGATAGAGGGCGTAAACATGCAAATTGTTCCTTTTAGTCCCTTATCTGTCCCTTGTGGCCAACTGTGCATCCAGATCCGCTGGTACGGATACAGCCCAAGTACAGAGCCATTCATTCCAACTGGCAAACAACTCTTTTGAGCTTATTAGCCTTCATCAGTGCAAGATATGGAAACCATGGCTGTATGGAGATGGGGCATATAAATTCTCCATTATCTCGTGTCAGTTATATATTACAATTTAGACATTTATAAGAACTACAGCCCTGTAAGATAACTTTATTTTGCTAGCCAAATACTGCAAATAGTACACAGTACAATAATAATAAATGGTATCTTATAGAAAGATCGACTGTATGAGTTGGTGTCAGTAAGAAAGGGACAAAAAGCAAGAACAACAATAAAGACTCTGAACCACGTAAATATTTTACCTGTTGAAGTGATTACAACTGATTCTTATACAACAAGACTGGTAAGTGACTATTTTATATTTGCAGCATGGTGACCTTATATTGAACACAATATGTAGGTTTATAGGTTTAAAGGAAGTTATGCACATTTCTAATATACCATTCATTTGAATTCTCTGCTTGCTGTGAGTAAATAGAAACATGTTAGACACAATTCATATTAGAGTCTGAAAGTCTGTCCAGACCTGGTCTTACTTTCACGCTGCTGCAGTTCATTGCCATGTGTCATTTTAAGGCTGATACACAATAAAAAGCCCAACTGTGTAAAAGACACAGACAGATATTTTTCAGTTTCCTAATCCTTTCATTCATTGACAGGATGTAGAGATCTTATATAGAAAGTATAAAAAATTTACATAAGACTGGACACCCCCTTGCACCCTCCGGCAATCGCTGGTATTCGATGCTGGCCATTTAAGACTTGAGCTATCATCAGTAGTGATCGCGGCATCACAAATGAGTGGGACTCCCTTTGCCTCCTAATCGTCAGCCCCAGTGATAGAGATTTTTAGATGGACCTTCCTCGGCCCAACTAAGGCCCTTAGAGCTGTCCTGTGCTAATCCCTGTTAGGGCATACCTGAGGCACAGGCAGTAATACATATGAAGACATAGTTATTACAATGCAGTACAAGGAAAGCAAAGGTAATTAAGGTTTAATAAAATAATTTGTAAAAAACGAAGAAAAAAAAACACATTTACAAAAAATAAACCATAAAACATGCATAAATTATATATCCCTTTAATCGTTACAACACAAAATGACCAACGTAAAGGCATTAATTATCCATGTGCTTCATTGACCTCTCTCTTGTGCATCACTTTTTTTAAAGCTTTTTGCTGGGAACTATTAATCCAGAAAGATTACATTTCATTTCAGCCTACAGTTTGTTCTCAAGAGTTTGCTGGACTGTTCCATTTTCAGTAGAAAGTCCTAAACAATACTCAATACTGCATTTAGATCAATATAATCCTGACTATAGGACATCATGTTAACACACTGGTACTTACAAAAATTCCAAGTGTCCATAACAAACATTGCTGTCATTTTTCACAGCCATTTTTTGTTGCAAATGACCGAGGTTGTTAGTAACAAGCAACACTGATCTGATACCTTCCTAGTGTCCTGGATTCAGCAGGACAGGCATTGCGCCAGGCATTGTGGCTGTTACTCTTATGGAGACATTGCCAAACACTCTTGTTTTATTCTTCTTGAGCGTTACTATTCCACCAGAGTCGTAGATGGGCTTTCCTTCACCCGGGGACATAGATTTATTATAAAGCCTTAGCCCTGTATCCTAATTTCCCTGGCCAAGGCAGAGTGACTTGTTAGCACCCTCCTGATGCTCATCACCCGGGGGCACATGCCCCACCAGCCCCTCCCTTGCTATTCCCCTGCATTCTATCACACACTCTTTCAGGCTACATTTATTCAATCATCAGTTTGTTGGTTAATTTCATATATTAGATTTACTTCAACTAATGGGATTGTAATACTTTTATTTTGTAGGTGTCGTTTCCTTTTGACTCACATTCCTGCATTTTAAAAAGAAATGATTGCAATATTAGTCTGGATGAGCTTTTGTCATACTTTGAACAGATGGTCACTGCATTGCAGTATTTACATTCCCAAAATATACTGCATTGTGATTTGCGCTGCAGTTATATCTATATTGACCCCGAAAAGGTATGAATTTCTTGCTGTGCACAGTAAGATACACAATATCCGGGATGCATATATGTTTTATATATTTTATAATAAATAATTTTTAAAGTATGCTATCAAATTATTCTCTTAAAATAAAAATGTTGGTACACAACACTGACATAATTTCATTCAAATTTAGTTAAATAGACACTAACTTTTCAAACAACGTATGCTAATCTGATAGTATACCTATCTATAGTCCATAGAGAGGGGAGGAGGATGCAGAGAGGGAAAGAGACACAGAAATTTATGGTGGGAGGGGAGCAGAAGCAGAGTGAGAAAGACACAGACCTGCTGCAGCTGCTGGTAAGATTTGTATGTCACCCCAGTGCTGGATTGTCAGATACACTGCCTATTACTCCTGTGTAATCTCCCCTATGCTTCTACAGCTTTTAGATATATATGTGATAGATAGAGATAGGAGCGCTGCATTCCTCTTTTCTATGTGTGCAGTGTATAGAAAACATGATAGTCGTTAGGCCCTGCCCACTTCTCAAAGAGAACTGAGAATTAGAGATAGAGCCTGCATAGGGGAAAAGTGACTAAAAAATGCCACATACAAGTCATATAATGGCAAGAAATAGTGTCATTCTTCATGTACACACATATTATTCAACAGCTTATTCTGAAAATTCAGCTGAAGTTAGATATGCTTTAAGGTTCTTATTCTAGTCTATAGGAAAGTTAGCACTAGCATGGTAAAGATGTTCGATCTGGTTTAACTAAGTTTGTCAGACCAAAATCTAATTGGGTTAAAACTTTTCCAAATGAACAAAAACACATGGTGATGAAAGAATTCAAGGTAATATCAATGCTATTGCATGGGTGATGTAACAAACAAAGGATGTTGATCTCTCCTGTAGCAAAGACTCTTAGACTATTCTTATTACTAATTTAAATGGATACTAACCTTTAAACAACCTATGCTAATCTAATTGTATACCTGATATAGGTCGACTTTGTAATTTACTTAGTGTTAAAATTAAGTTGTTTTATCCATGCAAATTGTGTTTGAAGTTACTACCACTAGGCGAAATCCATTCCAAGTTACAGATGGTTTGCAGAAGGTGGTGGCGTCTCTCTTCACTGCCTGCCAATACAAGTCTATGGGAGAGGTGAGGGGGATGCAGGTGCAGAGAGAGACACAGACATGCTGCTCATACAAGTCTATAGATTGGGGAGGGGGAACAGGAGGAGGGAGAAGAAGGAAAATGAGAGACACAGAAATGCTGCCCATCCAAGTCTATGGAGAGAGGGGAGGGGAGAGCAGGAGCAGGGTGAGAAAGACACAGACAGACATGCTGCAGATTCCTGGTAAGTGTTCTATGTCACACCAGTGCTGGATTCTCAGCTACACTGATCATAACTGATGTATAATCTCCTCCATGCTGCTGCAGCTTCTATATATGTGATAGAGATAGGAATGTAGAATTCTCCTCTCCTATTTCTGCTGTGTATAGAAGACACTATAGCCATTATGCCCTGCCCACTAGCTCAGACACAACTGAGAATTAGAGCTAGAGCCTGCAGAGGGAAAAAATTGCAAATGTAGTGAGTTATCCAAATAAAGTATTGATATTGACCAAATAAAGATGTTAAGTTGACATGCTAAACAGGTGAGTGTGAAATCAGTTTCTAAAAATATAATTAAAACGTGACAACCAATCTGTTTGGAAACAAATTAGCCACCACTTTAATATGGCATTTTCTTTTTAAGTAATATGTGGAAATTCATCAGTTTTTGTTTGGAAACTAGAATAAATCTGAATCATCTATTCATATGCTTATGCTTTGTAATCTTAAAGGGAACTTTAAAGCTTGGGCATTTTGGAAGAGCGGTATTGCTGGAGAAGCACCAACGCTGTGTTTTGAAAATAATGCCTTCTGATGCCGCACCATGGTAAAGTATTTTTCTGGAAACTTTATTTGGTTTTGTCGATGATATAAAAGTCCATCTAAAGGATAGTTATATAATTTTAGGGTTACATAGACAAATGCTTCCATGTGGCCATATAGCCCCTAAAATCACTAAGCAAGCAATATGAAGATCAAGGAGCAGTATTGATAAGGGTTGGGTTATAAGAAAAATATCGTACACTTTGAGCATCACATGGAGCACTATTAAATCCATTACAACAAATAACAAAATGGAAAGAATATGGCAACTACAAACCTGACAAGAGAAGGCCACCCACCAAAACTCGCAGTCCGGGCATGGGGGGCATTAATCAGAGATTCAACAAAGATACCATTGATAACACTGAAGGAGCTCTAAAGACCCACAGCAGAGATGGAAGTGTCTGTCTATAGAACCACTAGAAACCATACAATCCACAGAGTGGAGCTTCATGGAAGAGTGGCCAGAGAAAAGCTAAAGCTTAAAGAAAAACATAATAAAACACATGAAAGAAGATTCTCTGGTCAGATGAGAATAAAAATTTAGAGCGTACCTAACTTTTAAGGGGACCCTCCAGAATAAGCTGTTGTACAGGGTGGGCCATTTATATGGATACACCTAAATAAAATGGGAATGGTTGGTGATATTAACTTCCTGTTTGTGGCACATTAGTATATGGGAGGGGGGGAAACTTTTCAAGCTGGGTGTTGACCATGGCGGCCATTTTGAAGTCGGCCATTTTGTATCCAACTTTAGTTTTTTTCAATGGGAAGAGGGTCATGTGACACATCAAACTTATCGAGAATTTCACAAGAAAAACAATGGTGTGCTTGGTTTTAACTTTACTTTATACTTTCATGAGTTATTTACACGTTTCTGACCACTTATAAAATGTGTTCAAAGTGCTGCCCATTGTGTTGGATTGTCAATGCAACCCTCTTCTCCCACTCTTCACACACTGATAGCAACACCGCAGAAGAAATGCCTCCCGATCTGACCCCCTTAGACTTTTATCTTTGGGGTCATCTGAAGGCAATTGTCTATGCTGTGAAGATACGAGATGTGCAGCAACTGAAACTACGGATACTGGAAGCCTGTGCTAGCATTTCTTCTGCAGTGTTGCTACCAGTGTGTGAAGAGTGGAAGAAGAGGGTTGCATTGACAATCCAACACAACGGGCAGCACTTTGAACACATTTTATAAGTGGTCAGAAACTTGTAAATAACTCATGAAAGAATAAAGTAACATTAAAACCAAGCACACCATTGTTTTTCTTGTGAAATTCTCGATAAGTTTGATGTGTCACATGACCCTCTTCCCATTGAAAAAACTAAAGTTGGATACAAAATGGCTGACTTCAAAATGGCCGCCAAGATCAACACCCAGCTTGAAAAGTTTCCCCCCTCCCATATACTAATGTGCCACAAACAGGAAGTTAATATCACCAACCATTCCCATTTTATTTAGGTTTATCCATATAAATGGCCCACCCTGTATATGAGGAATAACACTAGTTCCGGCCATTATACGACTTGTATTCTGGATTTTTCAGCAGTTTTCCCTTCTGCAGGCTCTATCTCTAATTCTCAGTTTTCTATGAGCTAGTGGGTGGAGCCTAACTTATAATGTCTATAATGTCTACACTTTACACTGCACACAAAGAAAAGAATCCGGCTCTTCTGTCCTATTTATCACGTGTGTGTGTGTGTGTGTGCGCGTGTGTGTGTGTGTGTGTGTGTATATATATATATGCTGCAGTAATGAGCAGTGTAGCTTAGAATCCAACACTGGGGTGACATATAAATCTAACCGAGAGCTGTAGCATGTCTGTGTGTGCCTCTCACTCTCTGCTCCTGCGCCCTCCTCCTGATCCCCCTCCCCTGCCCATAGACTTCTACAGAGACTTTGAAGAAACATACCCCACTTCCCGCAGTCTGTCTCCTCTGCTCTGTAACTCAAGATGGATTTTGATAGACAACAGGGGGTGGACAGCAGATTATAGGAAGGGAGACACCAAGTGGCAGTAACTTCACACAAATTTTTTTGGCCATCATGGAAAACGCTCTGTGTGGTGCAAACCCAACACTTCCCATCACCCCAAGAACACCATTCCCACAGTGAAACTAAAATAAAGAGAAACAAAAAACACGGCACAATATGGTGCCGATTACCCGAGGGTCAATTACATATAAAAAGCAGGAAAAAGAGCAATTGTGCTCAACCTTGTAGCGTTGCGCAGGCACAGGCACAACACTGGTATGAGTATAAACAATTTCCATGTATAGAAGCTGCAGCCAGGGTGCAATTTACACTGGCAATATAATATATATAATGCCACAAAGTAAAAAGGGTATGTAAAGTAGAAAAAAATGTATATCTATATAATTATATGTGTGAGCATATAAATATATACGTGACCCTAAATGGCGCTGCTAAAAACAGTGGGTAATCAAATGATAATATAGAAAAGGTTTTAATATAATAAGGCTACGCGTTTCAACGCAGGACGTGTGTCTTCATCATGCCAAATACTGTATATAATAGTATATAAGTTGTCTTGGTCACCATTGTATGTATTTGGCCTGATGAAGACGCACGTCCTGCGTTGAAACGCATAGCCCTATTATATTAAAACCTTTACTGTATTATCATTGGATTACTTACTGTTTTTAGCAGTGCCATTTAGGGTCACATATATATTTATATGCTCGCACATATAATTATATAGATATAAAAAAAAAATCTACTTTACATACCCTTTTTATTCCCACAGTGAAGAATAGTGATGGCAGCATCATGCTGTAGGGATACTTGGCGGTAAAAACAGGGCAATCTGTAAAGTACAACCGGTTTCAGTCTGCCAGAGATTTGAGCCTGGGACGGAGGTTCACCTTCCAGCAGGACAATGACCCCAAATAAACTGCTAAAGCTTCACTGGAGTGGTTTAAACGGAAACATTTAAATGCCTTGGAATGACCTGGTCAAACTACAAACTTCAATCCATTTGAGAATCTGTGCATGAATTGAAGACTGCTTTATATCCACGCAATCCATCTAACTTGAAGGAGTTGGAGCAGTTTTGCCGGGACGGGATGGGCAAATATCCCAGTGCCTAGATGTCCTAAGATAATAGAGACATACTACAAGAGACTTGTATTTGTATTTGAAGCAAAAGGTGGCTCCACAAAATATTGACTTTCAGGGGGTGAATACTTATGCACAATAAAGTTCTCTGTTTTTTTGTTTTAATAATCTTTCGTGTCACAGGAAAAAATATTTTGCACATTCAAAGTGGTAGGTATGTTCTGTGAATCAAATGGTATAGACCCCTTAAAAATCTATTTAATGCAACAGAAGAGGTAAAACACCAAGGAGATGAATACTTTAACATGGCACTGTATATGTACTAATTTTTACCAGCTTCGTTATTTTTATTCTGCCCAATGCATTTCATAAGCCATAGAGTATGGGCATTGTTCTTGGGGTTTACTTCAAAATGCTATATGTTAAAGTTTTCCCATCCTTGGATCTGACAGGTCAGCCTATGAAGTGAAAACTAATGGGATGTACTCACAAGCATCTGACATCTTTAATTTGGCTTCAGTGTTCTGGGAAGCTTTGAACACTCAGAACAAAATCCTTCCTTCATTACGAGATGGATTAAAGGTAAAGTCTTTTCTAACTACTGTAGCTTTTTAAGACATCACTCATTCGTGGCATATGTAATGCTGAAAATGGGGCTATAAATTCATATGCAAATTCAATATGTCAATGGTTTTCATTGAAATTACTTTGTACTTTATGACATGTATGCTGTTATTTCTTTGTCGTCTTTATATGCTGTAGTTTTCTCAAAAGGCTTTTACCATCAGCACCTCAAGTTTAAAGCATGCCTATCATTCCAAGTGAATTTTAACATAAGCCATCATGTGTGTGTACTTGAGTAATAACAGTATTTTTTTTACCACAATTTCACCTGCATGATGTACTTTCCAGTAGTTTTCCCTTTCTGCAGGCTCCATTTCTAATTGTCAGTTTTTCCATGAGCTCTGCTCCAGAAAGGCCGGCACTACCTGATATGATGATTTCCCCACATTCAAGAGTACTGCACCCTTTCCCTTAAGCCTCAAATCTGTGCCTACTTCTAATAAACTAGCACATGATTCTGATCAGTGTCCTGGGTGAAATTTCCATGTTATCCCAGCTTAAAAATACTCTGATCAATTACCTGTTTCTCCGTGAGACATGACAACTGACTGGCAGCCTATCCGCAGATCTACCAGTCCCACGGATACATCAGCAAAGTGTTTAGGACATTATAACTAACAGGGCCGGCTCCAGGTTTATGTGGGCCCTTGGGCGACACTGACTTAGTGGGCCCCTTTGCAGGGGATCTCAGGGCGGCAGTAAAACGGCAGAAAACAGCAGTTTGTGCCCCAAGTTTGGCCCCCAGTTTGTGTCCCATATAGAAGTAAGGCCCCCAATTTGTGCCCCCATATGTACAGTGCCCTCTGTAGATAGTACCACACCAACCCCGTGTAGATAGTGCCACACAGACCCCCTGTGAAAAGTGCCACCGAGCCTGTAAATAGTGCCACACACATCCCCTGTAGATAGTGCAACACACACCCCCTGTAAATAGTGCCACACACCCCCTGTAGATAGTGCCACACCCCCCTGTAGATAGTACCACACCCCCCCCTGTAGATAGTGCCACACACCCCCGTAGATAGCACCACTGTCACGTTAGGTTTGTTGACCCACTGGACCGTACCGCCATGGCGGTATGGCAGCTGGCCAACAGGGTTCAGGTCACAGTTCACAGTTCGTATAAGGTACCTGTGGCAGCTCGGACAGTAGCAAGGCAGGCTCGGCTGGGACTAGGCAGCAGGTAGACATCAGGCGTGGAGCAGCAGGACAGGCGTAGGTACAGCATAGCATGGCACTAGAACAGGATAGCACGGGATACAGGATGCAGGAACAGGGAACACTGGAACTGGAAAACACTAGGAGACCATTTGCGAGACAAGCTAGGATACGACAAACAACGCTCAGGCATCGAAGCAAGGGGCTGGGCCCCTCTTATAGACCAGAGCACTCATGGGCTGATTAAAACATTAAAATCCGGTGCGCGCGCTGCGCCTTTAAGAGCAGGTACGAGCATGCGTACGCACCCTACGGGACACGGCCAAGGTAAGTGGAAGTGAGCGCTGGCGTCTCCTGAGGAGGAGACTGGGGCCAGCGCTCGCCAACACATGGCTGCAGCCGTCAGGGGAAGAGTGAACCTGACGGACCGCAGCAACAGACATGACAACCACACAGCCCCCTAGTAAATAGTGCCAGACACACCCCTGTAGATAACATCACACACACCCCGTAGATGATGCCACACACACACGCACACCGCCTGTAAGTAGTGCCACTCACACCACCTGTAGATAGTACCACACAGCCCCCTAGTAGATAGTGCTATACACCCCCCGTAGATAGCATCACACACACCCCCTGTAGATGATGCCACACACACACACACACACACACACACGCACACACACACTCCATGTAGATAGTGCCACACACACCCTTTAGATAGTGCCACACACCCCCTGTAGATTGTGCCACGCACACTCCCTGTAGATAGTGTCATGCACACTCCCTGTAGATAGTGGCACACACCTTCTGTAGACCGTGCCACACCATCCATGTAGATCGTGCCAGACCTCCCCTGTAGATAGTGCCACATACAGCCCCCTGAAGAAAGTGCCATCCCCCTGTAGATAGCACCACACAGCCCCCCTAGTAGTAGTGCCGCACACACCTCCTTGTAAATAGTGCCGCACACACACCCTGTAGATAGCATCACACACCCCCTGTAGAGGATGCCACACACACACACACACACACACATACCCTGTAGATCGTGCCACAAACACAGTCCCTCTAGTATGTACTGCCACACACACACACCCTTGTAGATAGTGCCACACACCCCCTGTAGATAGCATCAAACACACCCCCTGTAGAGGATGCCACACACACACACACACACACACACACACACACACACACACACACACACACACACACACACACCCTGTAGATAGTGCCACACACACTCTTTGTACATAGTGCCACACCCCCTGTAGATGGTGCCACACACACTCCCTGTAGATAATGTCCCACACACCCCCTGTAGATGATGCCACACACACACACACACACACACACACACACACACACACACCCTGTAGATGATGCCACACACAACCTCTGTAGATGATGCCACACACACACACACACACACACACACACACACACACACACACCCTGTAGATAGTACCACACACACTCTCTGTAGATAGTGCCACACACACTCTCTGTAGATGGTGGCACACACAGCCCCCTGTAGATAATGCCACACAGACCCCCTGTACATAGTGCCACACAGCCCCTAGTAGATAGTGCCACGCACAGCCCCTGTAGATAGTGCCATACAGACCTCTGTAGATATTGCCACACCACCCCTGTAGATAGTGCCACACCCCTGTGTAGATAGTACCACACACACTCTCTGTAGATAGTGCCACACACACTCACTGTAGATGGTGCCACACACAGCCCCCTGTAGATAATGCCACACAGACACCCTCTAGATAGTGCCACACAGCCCCGTAGTAGATAGTGCCACACACACCCCCTGTAGATAATGCCATACACACACACACACACCCCTATAGATAGTGCCACATACCCAAGTAGATAGTGCCACACACTACCTGTAGATAGTGCCACACACACCCCCTGTAGAAAAAGTCACATACCCCCTATAGATAGTGCCACACACACTCCCTGTAGATAGTACCACAACCCCCTGTAGATAGTGCCACAGCCCCATGTAGATAGTACCACACACACTCTCTGTAGATAGTGCCACACACACTCTCTGTAGATGGTGCCACACACAACCCCCTGTAGACAATGCCACACAGACCCCCTGTAGATAGTGCCACACAGACCCCTAGTAGATAGTGGCACACACCCCCTGTAGATAGTGCCACACAGACCGCTGTAGACAGTGCCACACCACCCCTGTAGAGTGCCACCCCTCGTGTAGATGGTGCCACACACACTCTCTGCAAATGGTGCCACACACAGCCCCCTGTAGATAGTGCCACACAAAGCCCCCTGTAGATGATGCCATACACAGACATACACCCCCTGTAGATCGTGCCACACACACTACCTTTAGATAGAGCCACACACAGCCCTCTGAAGAAAGTGCCACCCCCTATAGATAGCACCACACAGCCCCCCTAATAGATAGTGCCACACACACACACACACCCTGTAGATAGCGTCACATGCACGCCCTGTAGAGAATGCCATACACACCCCTATAGATAGTGCCACACAGTCCCCTAGTAGATAGTGCCACACAACCCCTGTAGATAGCGTCACACACACCCCCAGTAGATGACGCCACAAACACACACCCCCTGTAGATAATGCCACACACCACCTGTATATAATGCCACACACAGCACCCTGAAGAAAATGCCACCCCCTATAGATTGCACCACACAGTCCCCCTAGTAGAAAGTGCCACACACACACACACACACACACACACACACACACCATGTAGATAGTGTCACACGCGCCCCCTGTAGATAGTGCCACACACACACTGTAGATAGTGCCACACACACAGCCCCCTAGTAGATAGTGCCACACATACCCCCTTGTACATAGTGCCAAACCCCCTTGTAGATAGCATCACACACACCCCCTGTAAAGGATGTCACACACACACACACACACACACACACACACACGCACACCCTGTAGATAGTGCCACATACACTGCCTGTAGATAGTGCCACACACACTACCTGTAGATAGTGCCACACCGCTCTGTAGATCGTACCACACCCCCTATACATAGTGCCACACCCCCACCTGTGGATGGTGCCACACACACTCCCCGTAGATGGTGTCATGCATAGTCCTCTGTAGATAATGCCACACAGCCCCCTTAGTAGATAGTGCCACACACACACCCTTGTAGAAAGAGCCATCCACACACCCTTGGAGATAGTGCCACACACACCCACTTGTAGATTGCGTCACACACACCCCCTGTACATAGCGTCACAGCCCCTGTAAAAAGTGCCACACACCCCTGTAGATAGTGCCACACACCCCCTTTAAAGGATGCCACACACATACACACACACACACACACACACACACACACACACACCCTGTAGATAGTGCCACACCGCTCTGAAGATAGTACCACACCCCCTATACATAGGGCCACACACACTCCCCGTAGATGGTGCCACACACACTCCCTGTAGATGGTGCCATGCACAGCCCTCTGTAGATAGTGCCACACAGCCCCCTTAGTAGATAGTGCCACACAGCCCCCTTAGTAGATAGTGCCACACACACACTCTTGTAGAAAGCGCCATCCACACACCCTTGTAGATAGTGCCACACACTCCCTGTATATAGTGTCACCCCCCCTGTAGTTAGTGCTAAACACCCTCCTGTAGATATCGCCATCCCCTCAGTGAGACTCAAAACTGCGACAACTCCCATGCGTCAATGTTGACTTCTTCAGTAAATGCTGTTTCTGAACAGTTACATACTGACAGTGCAAAAGCCAGGTATAGGGGGAAAGAGAAGTCTGATAAGTACAGATAGAGGCATTTTTCCTTAGCAAGATATCAAAAAGTTTATTATCTCTGCAGACAGAATTTATTCATATGTTTAATGCATAATACAACGTCTTTTCTTCAAACCAATGGTGGTCACTCTCCATGTATCTTCTATATCCAGTGTGGCTTTTATTTCATAATAGAAAGTGAAACCTAATATAATTTGACGGCTTGTATTCTCAACCTAGACCAGCCTAGTTTAATCTAGTTAACCAATAAAATGTATTACTATAGCTATGAACTTTCTACAGAATTGTAAATGTATTACCTTCAGCAATCTTTGTAAGTACTGGAAATTCCTTAAATATAATTACTGAAATAAACTTTAGCACACTATAAAACTATATATATATATATATATATATATATATATATATATATATATATACATACATATACACTACCATTCAAAAGTTTGGGGTCACCCAGACAGTTTTGTGTTTTCCATGAAAACTCACACTTATATTTATCAAATGAGTTGCAAGATGACTCGAAAATATAGTCAAGACATTGACAAGGTTAGAAATAATGATATTTATTTGAAATAATAATTTTCTCCTTCAAACTTTGCTTTCGTCAAAGAATGCTCCATTTGCAGCAATTACAGCATTGCAGACCTTTGGCATTCTAGCTGTTAATTTGCTGAGGTAATCAGGAGAAATTTCACCCCATGCTTCCAGAAGGCCCTCCCACAAGTTGGATTGGCTTGATGGGCTCTTCTTGCGTACCATACGGTCAAGCTGCTCCCACAACAGCTCTATGGGGTTGAGATCTGGTGACTGCACTGGCCATTCCATTACAGATAGAATACCAGCTGCCTGCTTCTTCCCTAAATAGTTCTTGCATAATTTGGAGGTGTGCTTTGGGACATTGTCCTGTTGTAGGATGGAATTGGCTCCAATCAAGCGCTTTCCACAGGGTATGGCATGGCGTTGCAAAATGGAGGGATAGCCTTCCTTATTCAAAATCCCTTTTACCTTGTACAAATCTCCCACTTTACCAGCACCAAAGCAACCCCAGACCATCACATTACCTCCACTATGCTTGACAGATGGCGTCAGGCACTCTTCTATCATCTTTTCAGTTGTTCTGCGTCTCTCAAATGTTCTTCTGTGTGATCCAAACACCTCAAACTTCAATTCGTCTGTCCATAACACTTTTTTCCAATCTTCCTCTGTCCAATGTCTGTGTGCTTTTGCCCATATTAATCTTTTCCTTTTCTTAGCCAGTCTCAGATATGGCTTTTTCTTTGCCACTCTGCCCTGAAGGCCAGCATCCCGGAGTTGCCTCTTCACTGTAGACGTTGACACTGGCGTTTTGCGGCTACTATTTAATGAAGCTGCCAGTTGAGGACCTGTGAGGCGTCTATTTCTCAAACTAGAGACTCTAATGTACTTGTCTTGTTGCTCAGTTCTGCAGCGGGGCCTCCCACTTCTCTTTCTACTCTGGTTAGGGCCGGTTTGTGCTGTCCTCTGAAGGGAGTAGTATACACCGTTGTAGGAAATCTTCAGTTTCTTGGCAATTTCTCGCATGGAATAGCCTTCATTTCTAAGACCAAGAATAGACTGTCGAATTTCACATGAAAGCTCTCTTTTTCTAGCCATTTTGAGAGTTTAATCGAACCCACAAATGTAATGCTCCAGATTCTCAACTAGCTCAAAGGAAGGTCAGTTTTTAGCTCCTCTAAACAGCAAAACTGTTTACAGCGGTGCTAACATAATTGCACAAGGGTTTTCAAGTGTTTTCTAATCATCCATTAGCCTTCTAACACAGTTAGCAAACACAATGTACCATTAGAACACTGGAGTGATGGTTGCTGGAAATGGGCCTCTATACACCTATTTAGATATTGCATTAAAAACCAGACGTTTGCAGCTAGAATAGTCATTTAGCACATTAACAATGTATAGAGTGTATTTCTGATTAATTTAATGTTATCTTCATTGAAAAAAACTGTGCTTTTCTTTCAAAAGTAAGGAAATTTCTAAGTGACCCTAAACTTTTGAACGGTATTGTATGTATATATATATATATGTGTGTATATGTATATATATATATATGTGTGTATATATATATATATATATATATATATATATATACAGGGCCGCCATCAGGGGGGTATTACTGGTACTCCCGTCAGGGGCCCGGCCACATGAATGAAGTAAAAGGGGCCCGCCGGGCTGCCGTCGCACCCCCCCCCCTTCGGACTGTTGCCCCCCCCCCTCGCAACGCTCACGGGCCCCCCCCTCGCAACGCTCACGGGCCCCCCTCGCAACGCCCGCGGCACCCCCTTAGCGTCACCCCCCTAGCGACACTCCCCTAGCAACACTCGCGGCAGCCCCTGCATACCTGTTGTAGCTTCACTGGAGAGGAAGATGCAGCATGTGCTGAAGCTGCGTGTGGAGATCCCGCCCCCCAGCTCCTCTACACTGCCGACCGGACCTGCAGGCTGGTGAGTATGTTCCCCTATCCATTCTGATTCCCATCCCCCTGACCCCATTTGTAGATTGTATAAAGTTGGTTAAAAAAATTGTTGGTATTTTTTCGTTTTCCTAGCGCTTTTTTGCCGCGATTTTCGTAATCGCGGCAAAAATGGCGCAGTTTTGCCGCGATTATATAAAAATCGCGGCAAAACCGCGTGATTTGTGCCGCAATTACGAAAATTGCATAAAAAAAAGATACAAAACATGAAAAGTGCTGTTAGGCTATATTCTCACAGTGCGGTCAAGTCACGTTTTTTTGCAAAAATTGTGGCAAAAAAATGGGATTTCACCGCACTGTGTAACTAGACTAAGGCCTTATTCAGACGGCCGCATTCGGTCCGTCACATACGGAGCGTGATGGAGCCGGACTCCTAGCATCATAGTTATCAGTGTTGCTGGGAGTCCCTGCCTCTCTGCGGGAATACTGTCCCATACTGTAATGATGCTTTCAGTACGGGACCGGGGACAGTATTCCCACGGGAAGGGAGGGACTATGATCATAGATAACTGTGATGCTAGAAACCCGGCTCCCTGAACTGTGGTCGGTCCGGGAAATATGGCCGATACACGGTCCTTATATCACAGACCGAACATGGACATCTGAATAAGCCACTTACTTGCCTCCTATTTTTGGTGCGGATTGTGCACTGAAAATTCACTACAAATGACAATATAAGGCCTTATTCACACGAACGTGTTATACGTCCGTGATACTTATTACGTCGCACGGACTTATGTTAGTGAATGGGGCCGTTCAGACTGTCAGTGAATTTCACGCAGCGTGTGTGCGCTGTGTAAAACTCACGACATGTCATATACTTGCCCGTGTTTCGCGCAGCACGCACCCATTGAAGTCATTGGGTGCGTGCAAATCGTGCACGGCACACGGAAGCACTTCCGGGTGACGCGCGTGATTCGCGCTACACAGGGCCGCCATCAGGGGGGTATTAGGGGTACTAGTGTAGGGGGCACGGCCAAACTTAATTGAAAGGGGGGTCCGGCAACTGCCGCGACTTGCCTTTGGTAGAAAAAAACAGGCCCCTGCAATGGGGCCTGTTCTTTTCACCAAAACAATGTCGTGAGCTGCGGGCCCCCCTCTCGTCAAACACCGCCGTGAGCTGCGGGCCCCCCTCTCATCACCGCCGCGAAACACCACTTGCGCGCGCGCGAACGACCGCAAGCTCGCGCGCGCATGACCGCAAGCGCGCGCCCACGCGCAAACGACCAGGCGCGCCGCCGAGAGGGAGGCGGTGCGCCCGCAACACAAGTCCGATCTACGGGGAAGGACAGCCACACAGGGACAGCGGCGCACAGTTTACTTACCTGCTGGCCCGCCTCCAACTCCGCCTCCTCGTCCAACTCCGCCTCCTCATCGTCCTCCTCGTCCGACTCCGCCTCGTCCTCCTTCTCCAGAGCGTAGCTGCGTAAGGAGAGGGGGAGGAGTCTAGTTGTTGCGCGGCGGCAGGAGTTCTACGATCCCCGGCATTTTCTGGAGCCTGGAGGTCAAGGACGACATCTGGACCGAAGACATCGCCTGAAGAGGACTGGAGTGGGAGCAGCTCTTCTGACACGGTGAGTAAAGTGTCTCAAAGTGCTGTTTATGTATGGCCCTGTTCACACAGAGTATTTTGCAGGCCGAAAAAATCTGCCTCAAAATTCCTTAAAGAATTTTGAGTCAGATTTTGACCTGCCCACACTATCTTGCCGCGTTTTTTGCTGCGTTTTTTGCCCGCTGCGATTGAGGACAGCAGACAAAAAACGCAGCGAAAAATGCATTTTCTGCCTCCCATTGATTTCGATGGGAGGTCAGAGGCGGAACCGCGGCAAGAAAGGACGTGCTGCTTTTCCTTTTTTCCGCGACTGGCTCCCATTGATTTCAGATTAAATCAATGGGAGGCGGTTTTGGAAGTTGTTTGGTGCTGATTCTGACGCAGTGTCCGAGTCAATATCAAGGCCCAAAAACTCTGTGAACTGGGCCTTATTGTTAGGGCTTATTCAGACGAACGTGTAATACATCCGTGCAACGCGCGTGATTTTCACGCGCCTCGCACGGACCTATGTTACTCTATGGGGCCGTGCAGACTGTCAGTGATTTTCACTCTGCTGCGACTGTAATACGCTGCGGATTTTCCACAATAAAATGTGTTGCATAAAATCTGCAGTGTTCATGCCTAGTGTGTTCCTACCCTAAGGCCGGATTTACACGAGCGTGTGCTTTTTGCGTGCGCAAAAACGTGGCGTTTTGCGCATGCAAAAGGTCCATAACAGCTCCGTGTGTCAGCAGCGTATGATGCGCGGCTGCGTGATTTTCGCGCAGCCGCCATCATTATGACACTCTGTTTGTGTGTTTGTAGCACGTGGTGCTTTTCTGTTTTCATTCATAGTTTATACTGCTGCGGAAGTGCTGGGCGTGATTTTCACGCACCCATTGACTTCAATGGGTGCGTGATGCGCGAACAATGCACAAATATAGGACATGTCGTGAGTTTTACGCAGCGGACACACGGACACACGCTGCATGAAACTCACTGACAGTCTGCCCGGCCCCATAGAGTAACATAGGTCCGTGCGAGGCGCGTGAAAATCACGCGCATTGCACGGACGTATTACACGTTCGTCTGAATAAGCCCTAACAATAAGGCCCAGTTCACAGAGTTTTTGGGCCTTGATATTGACTCGGACACTGCGTCAGAATCAGCACCAAAGAACTTCCAATACCGCCTCCCATTGATTTAATCTGAAATCAATGGGAGCCAGTCGCGGCAAAAAGAAAAAGCAGCACGTCCTTTCTTGCCGCGGTTCCGCCTCTGACCTCCCATCGAAATCAATGGGAGGCAGAAAATGCATTTTTCCCTGCGTTTTTTGTCTGCTGTCCTCAATCGCCGCGGACAAAAAACGCAGCAAGATAGTGTGGGCAGGTCAAAATCTGCCTCAAAATTCGGTGCGCGGTTCCAGGCGGTCGCAGGTGGGCATGCGCGGGAGTTTGCGGGTGCGCGCGATCGGTCACACGGGCAGCAGTGTTTGACGGCCCCCATGCTACCCAGGGCCGCCATCAGGGGGGGTATTATGGGTACTGATGTGAGAGGCCCGGCCAAACCTAATTGAAAGGGGGGCTCGCAGCTCACGACATTCTTTTGGTGAAAAAAACAAGCCCCATTGCAGGGGTTTGTTTTTCTTTTCTACCAAAGGCAAGTCGCGGCAGTTGCCAGGCCCCCCTTTCAATTAGGTTTGGCCGGGCCTCTCACATCAGTACCCATAATACCCCCGCTGATGGCGGCCCTGGGTACCATGATATGGTGCTGGACGGAGTACCGTTAACAGGCGGTGCCACGGTAGGGGGGCCCAGAAAATTTAGCTGTAGGGGGCCCTGAAATTCCTGATGGCGGCCCTGTATATATATATTGTAGCAGTGCAGCTACTGGACAGTGCAGAAATTCAGGTTTTAAGCAAACAGGGAGCATGTACAGCAGAGAGAGTTTTCTCTGCTGTTGCTTGTTTGGTGTAAAGCCTGGAATAGGGCCTGGTTTGCTGGAGTGTGAAGGAGAAGGGCGGGCTTCCACTCCATACACACAGTCCATGTCTTGGGCTGTCTGATGAGCTTAGTTAGGCATCACCTGAAACGGCTCTTTAATTCAGGTGTGTACAGTTCACACAGGGCTCTCAGTCTGGGGAAGACAGGCATGCTAGCCTGTGAGAGTCAACACCGTGTGAGGTAAAGCTGTGAAGGTTTTGAGGTGCTGGGCACAAGGCTCAGTGTCTCGTAGTGATGGACACTGAATGTGTTAGGTAGAGGCTGGACGGCCTAGGGTTTATTTTGTATGTTTATTGTTGTACCACTGATTGCTGTTGTGAAGACAAAAAAGCTAGCTGCGGCTGGTTGAAATCTTTTACTCAAGGAGTTGGAGTGAACTTTCTATGTGTGCCAACCATCTCACCTGGGAGATGGCGATCCCATGAGCTAAGTGGTTCCCAGGTTGTCACAATATATATATGTGTATATATATATATATATATATATATATATATATATATATCTTTATGGAACACAATGATGTCTGGACATAAGGAGATTTAGATATTGTTATCTATCAGTGGAGTCACTATTGCTTATGTATTGCTTATATACGTATACAGGTGGCTCATATTACAACGATACTTACAGAATTCCCCTGGCTCACCCCAACTAACTTGTTGTACATGTACAGTGACAATAAATACACTCCTATCTTTAAAGGGGAATTTCGAGTTCATGAAAAGAAAAAACGAAACACCAAAATTGCATTTGTACCGGATAATAAACATGTTACCTTTTTGCATTAAAATTATGTTTCTGCCGTTATCTGCAACCTTGTCGCGCGCCGTTTGTTTACATCGCTTCAGTTGTATGACCTGCCAGTAGTTTAAAGAGGATCTGTTACTAGTTTATTAATGCCCTATCTCCTAACTAATCTAATAGGTGCTATGATGCTGATAACTACAGCGTAAATGGTGTTCCAAAATGTTTATTATTTCCAAAGTTATGTGCATTTTTCAAAATATGAAAAAGAACCGGGGTGAAGTGGAAAACAACCGGAACCGGCAGCTCAGTTGTGGAGCGGAGCCTCCCACTTTTCTTTCTACTTTAGTTAGAGCCTGTTTGTGCTGTCCTCTGAAGGGAGTAGTACACACCGTTGTGGGAAATCTTTAGTTTCTTGGCAATTTCTCGCATGGAATAGCCTTCATTTCTAAGAACAAGAATAGACTGTCGAGTTTCACATGAAAGCTCTCTTTTCTAGCCATTTTGAGAGTTTAATCAAACCCACAAATGTAATGCTCCAGATTCTCAACTAGCTCAAAGGAAGGTCAGTTTTATAGCTCCTCTAAACAGCAAAACTGTTTACAGCGGTGCTAACATAATTGCACAAGAGTTTACAAGTGTTTTCTAATCATCCATTCGCCTTCTAACACAGTTGGCAAACAAAATGTACCACTAGAACACTGGAGCGATGGTTGCTGGAAATGGGCCTCTATACACCTATGTAGCTATTGCATTAAAGCCAGACGTTTGCAGCTAGAATAGTCATTTAGCACATTAACAATGTATAGAGTGCATTTCTGATTAATTTAATGTTATCTTCATTGAAGAAAACTGTGCTTTTCTTGCAAAAATAAGGAAATTTCTAAGTGACCCTAAACTTTTGAACGGTAGTGTGTGTATATATATATATATATATATATATATATATATATATATAAAAGAAAACCCCTACAAAGTGGTATTATCCCTTAAAACATAAGTTCAAATTCTAAAATCACAGGTACAAACTTTTAGAACCTATGCATTAACCCCTTAAGAACATGTCACGTACAGTTACGTCGTTGCAGCTAATGACTTAGCGCAACATCACGTATTTGTACCTGACAGTGATAAAGCAGACTCAGAAGCAGACCATGAGCCATCACCAGTGGGTGTCAGCTGTACATTACTGCTGACACCCTGCTGTAACGGCGAGTACTGGAGCGAGCCTCCGATCTGGCTGATTAGCCCCTTAGATAGACACGATCGCGGTGTTGTTAATAGTTTTTATGGTAACCGGTGGTCTGCAAAGTACGAAAGCCTATTAGGCCCTGCCGGAGGCAGGGCCTGATAGGCTCGCTGTCAGCGCCAAGAAGATGGCATGTGCTCAGAAGCTGAGCCTGCCTCATCAGCCGCGGGTGTCAGTTGTAAGTTACAGCTGACACTCTGCTGTAACACCAGGGACGGAGCTAGCTCTGATTCCCACCATGAACCCTTTAGATGCCGAGGTCAAAGTGACCGCGGCATCTAGGTGGTTTCTATCCGATCGCCACCGATCGCAGGGCTGCTGATTGTTGTAATGGCAGCCCGAGGCCTAACAATGGCCTCCTAGTCTGTAGATGTTGGCACACACAGCCCCCTGTAGATAGTGCCACACAAACCCCCTGTACATAGTGCCACACAGCCCCTAGTAGATAGTGCCACACAGACCACTGTAGATAGTGCCACACCAACCACTGTAGATAGTGCCACACCACCCCTGTAGATAGTGCCACACCCCGGTGTAAATAGTACCACACACACACACTCTCTGTAGACAGTGCCACACACACTCTCTGTAGATGGTGCCACACACAGCCCCCTGTAGATAATGCCATACAGACCCCCTGTAGATAGTGCCACACAGCCCCCTAGTAGATAGTGCCACACACACCCACTGTAGATAATGCCATACACACACACACACCCCTGTAGATAGTGCCACATACCCCTGTAGATAGTGCCACACACTACCTGTAGATAGTGCCACACACACCCCTGTAGAAAACATCACACACCCCTTGTTGATGATGCGACACACACACCCCCTGTAGATAGTGCCACTCACACCCTCTGTAGATAGTGCCACACACACACCCCCTGTAGATAGTGCCACAGCCCCGTGTAGATAGTACCACACACACTCTCTGTAGATGGTGCCACAAACAGCCCCCTGTAGATAATGCCACACAGACCCCCTGTAGATAGTGCCACACAGTGGGTGTCAGCTGTACATTACTGCTGACACCCCGCTGTAACGGCGAGTACTGGAGCGAGCCTCCGATCCGGCTGATTAGCCCCTTAGATAGACACGATCGCGGTGTTGTTAATGGTTTTTATGGCAACCGGGGGCCTAACAATCGCCTCCTGGTTTGACAAGTACGAAAGCCTATTAGGCCCTGCCGGAGACAGGGCCTAATAGGCTTGCTGTCAGCGCCAAGAAGATGGCATGTGCTCAGAAGCTGAGCCTGCATCATCAGCCGCGGGTGTCAGCTGTATGTTACAGCTGACACTCTGCTGTAACATCAGGGACCGGAGCTACCTTCGATTCCCACCATTAACCCTTTAGATGCCGAGGTCAAAGCGACCGCGGCATCTAGGTGGTTTCTATCCGATTGCCACCGATGCAGGGGTGCTGATTGTTGTAATGGCAGCTCGAGGCCTAACAATGGCCTCCTAGTCTGCGAAGTATGGAAGCCTACTAGGCCCTGCCGAAGGCAGGACCTAATAGGCTTGCTGTCAGAGTGATCATGACAGCTCTAATACACTGCACTATATAGGTAATGCAATATATTAGAATAGAGAATGATGCAGGCCTTCAAGTCTCCTAGTGGGACAAAAAAAGTAAAAGAAAGTAAATGGTGTACAAAAGAATAAAAATAAAAGTTTCAAGTTAAAAAAACAATAACCGCCTTTTTTGCTATAATAAGTATTTTATAATAGGATAAAATGAAAACATTCAAAAAAGTATACATATATGGGATATATAATTTGGTATCACCGTATCCGTAGCGATCCATACTATAAAATTATCATATTACTTTTCCCACATGGTGAACATCGTAAAAGAAAAAAAAAACAATGTCAGAATCTCAGTTTTTTTGGTCACCACCCCTCCCAAAACATAGAATAAAAAGTGATGAAAAAGTTGCATGCACCCCATAATAGTACCAATAAAAAGTATAATTCCATCCTGCAAAACACAAAAAATAAATGATTTAAGAAAATAGGGATTTTATTGTGCAAATGCTATAAAACATTAAAAAAAACTATATACATATGGTATCGCTGTATTCATATCAACCCGCAGAATAAAGTAAATATGTAATTTATAGCCTAAATAAAATTTATAGCCTAAATAAAACAAAATCTCAGAATTGCTAGTTTTTGTTCACCCTGCTTGCCAAAAAAAGGAATAAGAGGTGATCAAAAAGTCACATGTACACCAAGATGGTACCAATGAAAACTACAGATTGTTTTGCAAGAAATAAGCCCTGAAATAGCTTAGTTTCAGAAAAAATAAAAAAGTTCTGGCTCTCAGAATATGGCGACACAAAATGTGCAGTGTGTTCCAAAACGGGAATAAGATCGGGCACCATTTATCAGTGTGACACTGACCACATATCTCTGGATTCTTTTTTTACCTCATTGTTATACCACCTTATTATGCCCGATGTACTCCGCACAGCTTACATATGCCCCCACATTATAAACGGAAATACCAGCAAAACCCCAAACAGAAAAATCCGCACTCCAAAAGCCAAATGGTGCTCCCTCCCTTGTGAGCCCGACAGTGCGCCTAGTGTGTCTGCAGTGGCACAAACTGGGCACAACATATTGAGCACTAAAAAGGCATATCAGCGTAACATTGCAATTTTCACTTTGCACCATCCGCTGCACATTAATTTCGGATGAAAAAACACCAGTGGGGTCAGAATGCTTACTACACCCCTTAAAATGCCTTATGGGGTGTAGTTTCCCAAATGGGGGTCATTTCTTGGGGCTTTGTTTTACTACTTGACATCAGAGCCCTGCAATTGGGGGTCAATACTGCGAAAATCACCAAGATAGGCCTCAAATGCGCATTGTGCTTTTTCACTCCTAAGAATATGTTTCACTCCTGTCATATATCCAGGCAAATAATAAATGCCATAGTGTCCAAAATCGGGTCACTTCTTGGGCTTTCCACTGTACTCTGGTACCTAAGGGAGCTTGGCAAATTCAAAATCTGCACTCCAAAAGACAAATGGCGCCCCGGCTACATGCCCAAACATCAGTTTAGGGTCACATATGGGGTATTGCCATACTCAAAAGAAATTGAGTAAGAAATTGTGTGGTGCTTTGTCTCCTATTTCCCCTTGCGAAAATAAAAAATTGGGAGCTAAAACTACATATTTGTGGGGAAAAATGTCATTTTTCATTTTTCTTGCCTAATTCTATTAAAATCTAGTAAAAACCTGTGAGGTCAAAATGCTCACTAAACCCCTTAATAAATTCCTTGAGGGGTGTTGTTGCCAAAATGGTGTCTTTTTTGGGGTGTTTACACTGTTTTGGCGCCCCATGACCTCTTCAAACTTGACATGGTGCCTAAAATATATTCTAATAAAAAGGAGGCCCCAAAATCCACTAGGTGCTCCTTTGCTGTTTTGTGTGGTATTACTATCTGTCTTCAAGCTTGACAAAGGCTCTAGTGGACAGAGCTGAAACATTGCACTGAGGGCAATAAAGTACCCTATATTTTTACTTGACCTTTTTTGATTCCTGTCTTATAAGCAGATACATTTAAATATATAAAGATGCAAATTTTTGCACATTTTCTGTCAATTTTGGTGTTTTTCACAAATAAACACTGAATGTATCGACCAAACTTTACCACTAACAAAGTACGAGAAAATAATCTCAGAATTGCTTGCACAAATAAAAGAGATTTGAAAAAATGGACTGTGTCCATAAGGCCAAAACAGGCTGTGTCCTTAAGGGTTTAATACAAATATGGAACATTCATAGAACTGTTGAGATAGAACACCTACATTGCCTGCACACTTGTACCTACTATAATCGCGACAATAAACGACATGTCCAAATGAAGGTTCACGCAAAATAAAGCAACCAGGCTAGCAGGGCCAGCGTCCGCAAAACCTGGACAAATACCTTGGACCACTGGTTGATGGGGGAAGTTGCAATCCGGTAATAGTGCTCTGTGAGGTTTAAAGTGGGCCTACTGTTTCTCTGCTATCATCCAAACACCTAGAGCTGGCAATGTAGGCTAGGATTTCACTGAACTCAGCTAATGTCCTATACTGGAGCACATCAGGACTGTGTGGTATGTCACTATGTTTATCAGCTCCCACCCTGCACCTACTATGCAGTATTCATTATACTGGATGACTAGTCAGAGGTCAAGAGTAGACATGTACAGTGGAGGAAATAAGTATTTGATCCCTTGCTGATTTTGTAAGTTTGCCCACTGTCAAAGTCATGAACAGTCTAGAATTTTTAGGCTAGGTTAATTTTACCAGTGAGAGATAGATTATATAAAAAAAAAAAAAGAAAATCACATTGTCAAAATTATATATATTTATTTGCATTGTGCACAGAGAAATAAGTATTTGATCCCCTACCAACCATTAAAAGTTCAGCCTCCTCCAGACCGGTTACACACTCCAAATCAACTTGGTGCCTGCATTAAAGACAGCTGTCTTACATGGTCACCTGTATAAAAGACTCCTGTCCACAGACTCAATTAATCAGTCTGACCCTAACCTCTACAACATGGGCAAGACCAAAGAGCTTTCTAAGGATGTCAGGGACAAGATCATAGACCTGCACAAGGCTGGAATGGGCTACAAAACCATAAGTAAGACGCTGGGTGAGAAGGAGACAACTGTTGGTGCAATAGTAAGAAAATGCAAGACATACAAAATGACTGTCAATCGACATCGATCTGGAGCTCCATGCAAAATCTCACCTCGTGGGGTATCCTTGATCCTGAGGAAGGTGAGAGCTCAGCCAAAAACTACACGGGGGGAACTTGTTAATGATCTCAAGGCAGCTGGGACCACAGTCACCAAGAAAACCATTGGTAACACAGTACGCCGTAATGGATTAAAATCCTGCAGTGCCCGCAAGGTCCCCCTGCTCAAGAAGGCACATGCACAGGCCCGTCTGAAGTTTGCAAATGAACATCTGGATGATTCTGAGAGTGATTGGGAGAAGGTGCTGTGGTCAGATGAGACTAAAATTGAGCTCTTTGGCATTAACTCAACTCGCCGTGTTTGGAGGAAGAGAAATGCTGCCTATGACCCAAAGAACACCGTCCCCACTGTCAAGCATGGAGGTGGAAACATTATGTTTTGGGGGTGTTTCTCTGCTAAGGGCACAGGACTACTTCACCGCATCAATGGGAGAATGGATGGAGCCATGTACCTTCAAATCCTGAGTGACAACCTCCTTCCCTCCACCAGGACATTAATAATGGCTCGTGGCTGGGTCTTCCAGCACGACAATGACCCGAAACATACAGCCAAGGCAACAAAGGAGTGGCTCAAAAAGAAGCACATTTAGGTCATTGAGTGGCCTAGCCAGTCTCCAGACCTTAATCCCATCGAAAACTTATGTAGGGAGCTGAAGATCCGAGTTGCCAAGCGACATCCTCGAAATCTTAATGATTTACAGATGATCTGCAAAGAGGAGTGGGCCAAAATTCCATCTAACATGTGTGCAAACCTCATCATCAACTACTAAAAATGTCTGACTGCTGTGCTTGCCAACAAGGGTTTTGCCACCAAGTATTAAGTCTTGTTTGCCAAAGGGATCAAATACTTATTTCTCTGTGCACAATGCAAATAAATATATATAATTTTGACAATGTGATTTTTTTTTATTTTTTATCTCTCACTGGTAAAATTAACCTAGCCTAAAAATTCAAGACTGTTCATGTCTTTGACAGTGGGCAAACTTACAAAATCAGCAAGGGATCAAATACTTATTTCCTTCACTGTATAATGTGAAGACTCCAAGTTCATTATAACATATCATCATGCATTTCTACAAACATCAACCTAAGGCTGGCCTTGCGTTTAAGGTGCGTGATCATCAGGGCCGGATTATATTAGTTCTGTAGTCTTTATTCAATACTGGGAGGGTCTAAGGTGTTAGCTAACTCAATTTGAAACCACTTATTACCTGATGCTGCCCATCAAAAAAGTATATACAGAAGTTGTAAAACAGTAAAGACCCAGCGACCTTCTTTAAATGTTTGTAAAACAAAGTGTATATAACCTTTTTTTTAACAGCGAATGTATGAAAATCTTGTGGAACCCCCCGATTCTTGGCAGTATTGCATCAATAAGCTGATGGCCTGTATGAAGGAATGCTGGAACATTAATCCCACAAAGAGACCTACACTTGATTATATTGGTAAAGTCATCAAAGAACTGCAGCAGGAGGACCAAAGGTAATGTCAGCTTGATTGAGATATATATATATATATATATATATATATATATATATATATATATATAAAACTCTTTAAGAATTGCTAGAATCAGATAAAAGATTTTTTGTGATATTTTATTTGCTGTTGTCAGTTTTCAACTGGTGTTACCTCCAGTTGTCTCACAGCTAGAACTGCGATTAGAATCTTATCTTTCATATGCCACCAGGACCGCTGTTCTAGGTCGTCCACAGCCGGAGATATGGATATTTTAAGTGATCCCCCTTCCCTCCAGCCTCAGTCTCTCACACTGTGTGAAGCAGCTTCATGCTGATAGAACAGCGTCAGAGGCTGTAAGGAGGCTCCACCTCGAGAGAATCGCTGGTGTTGACACCTGCTTGTCCAGTATAGCCTAATTTGCATATTTAGAAAAAGCTCATAACTTTTAAAATAATTAACTTTTTGGGACACAATTTTCACTAGCATTATTGGTGTGACAGTGCTTTAGATTAGCTAGGAGATTAGGCATTACTAAACTAGTGACAGATTCCCTCTTTAAAGGGAATGTGTTGCCAGCAAAACATGTTTGTTTTTTTTTTAGATAAACAATTAGTGTGTAGGTGATTAAACATTGTTCTAATTTTTTTTATTTTTTTCACGAGTCAGGAAATATTATAAATTGGATTCAATTTATAATATTTCCCAGCACTGGTCACTAGATGGAGCAATTCCCAAAATTGCAGCATTGCATGTGGTAAAGCAACCACATTGCTTTATGCTGCAAAATTGGGAAAAAATCCCTCGCTCTAGTGAGCTCTCAGAATCCCCCCCTCCTTTATCCTGGCTAGTGCCGGGAGAAACGAGGGGTTTGAACGGTCTAACCTCCTACACTGTGTGTCGCCATTTTTTGAGCTAACACACAGTGTAGAAGGTTTACATACACTAGTAAAACACACTGAAACACGAACATACATAGAAATCACTTACCTGCTCCAGTCGCCGCCGCTCCCTCCGGTCCGTCCGCTCGGTCTGCTGCCGCTGCTCCATGTGCACAAGTCCGGAAGCCGCGACCGGAAGTAGTAATCTTACTGCCCGGCCGCGACTTCCAGTCCACAGGAAAATTGCGCGGGACGGCGCGCATTTCAAATCGGACTGTGTGGGAGCGGCGCATGCGCCGTTCACGCACACACGGCGTACACCATAGTGGATGGAACGGGCCCCGTTCGCAGTCCCTATGGGACTGGAGCTGCCGTATTCCATGTCTGTATGTGTCGTTAATCGACACATACAGAAATGGAAAAAAAAATGGCAGCCCCCATAGGGAAGAAAAAGTGTACAAATAGAAAAAAGTAACACACAAACACACAAATAAATATAAACGTTTTTAATAAAACCCTAACATAAAACTGATATAAAAAAAAAAATTTTGGTGACACTGTTCCTTTAAGGACTAAATCCTGCAGTACTGTATGTCCCCTTGCTCCTTTAATGCAATGACACCGCTTCCTCCATTGTGTTCTTGTTTATTGTTATCACAGAGGCATTGTCATCATTGTCATGGACGTCAATGTCCACATGCTAACTGGCTTATGTGTATGGTAATTTGCATCCATACAATTTCCCTAGAATATCTTGTCTTGGAGATGTACAAGTGTAGGAGCTGCTGGCCTCACATGTATAATCACTGAAGTGAGCCATTAACATGGTTTTCACATTTTACAGTAGTTCTTATTAATTTTCATCTGTCCTAAATAGATTGGAAAGATATGCTTAAAGAGGCTCTGTCACCAGATTTTGCAACCCCTATCTGCTATTGCAGCAGATAGGCGCTGCAATGTAGATTACAGTAACGTTTTTATTTTTAAAAAACGAGCATTTTTGGGCAAGTTATGACCATTTTTGTAGTTATGCAAATGAGGCTTGCAAAAGTCCAAGTGGGTGTGTTTAAAAGTACAAGTCCAAGTGGGTGTGTATTATGTGCGTACATCGGGGCGTTTTTAATACTTTCACTAGCTGGGCGCTCTGATGAGAAGTAACATCCTCTTCTCTTCAGAACGCCCAGCTTGTGACAGTGCAGATCTGTGACGTCACTCACAGGTCCTGCATCGTGACGGCCACATCGGCACCAGAGGCTACAGCTGATTCTGCAGCAGCATCAGCGTTTGCAGGTAAGATCGACTTACCTGCAAACGCTGATGCTGCTGCAGAATCAGCTGTAGCCTCTGGTGCCGATGTGGCCGTCACGATGCAGGACCTGTGAGTGACGTCACAGATCTGCACTGTCACAAGCTGGGCGTTCTGAAGAGAAGAGGATGTTACTTCTCATCAGAGCGCCCAGCTAGTGAAAGTATTAAAAACGCCCCGATGTACGCACATAATACACACCCACTTGGACTTGTACTTTTAAACACACCCACTTGGACTTTTGCAAGCCTCATTTGCATAACTACAAAAATGGTCATAACTTGCCCAAAAATGCTCGTTTTTTTAAAATAAAAACGTTACTGTAATCTACATTGCAGCGCCTATCTGCTGAAATAGCAGATAGGGGTTGCAAAATCTGGTGACAGAGCCTCTTTAATGGGTGGAAGCAGAAGTCACATTACACTTCCCCTAGACACATTTTGGGCGAGGGAACCCTTGCTTGTTTCCCTGCTCATGGCTATTCAGGAACACCCTCACAAAGCACAATCCAGCTGGCTAATTCAGTAGGTGGCATCAGTGCATTACTTAACCTCACCACTTTAACCTTTAAAAGCCCGTTTTTTCGTTTTCTGTAGTTCAAAATGCATTTGCCTCATGTCAGATGAACTTTAAAGGTGTTGTCTTACTATAGACATTAATGACATATCACTAGGCAGCGGCATAACCAGTTACAGCCAGGCCCCATGCAGGGCCCCCAAGCAGGTCCACAGATCCCCATCAGGCCCCGGGGATAGGTGATAATTTTTGGTTCTGGGAATGCCCCTTTAATAAAGATGCATGCCATTTTGGCAGCACATTACTGTTATTAATTCTACAATGTTCCATGGCATGTTTGCATTAGTACTAGTAATACCTTTGTTCAGAACTGTCAGAATGCTATTTTATCAGTGTTGGGCTTTTATATGCAGGGAAAGTTGTAAATTCTTCTGTGTGAGTAGGTGGGGTACGCAGGGCTCTCATTTTATCCATGAGTCCTAGGTGCAATCAGGATCAGGAGTACAGCGGTCATGATTAGTGGCCACACTCCAGCTCCAATGATGGAAATAAGGGAAACCTCTGATCTTGGCCTTTTAAAGAGGACCTGTCACTAGGTCATATAAGTTGAATTGGTTAACTGACCTGAAAAGCGTCTCCCTGATTCCAGTGCATTTTTTTTTCCTTCCTGGACCCCCACATTCCAGAGATATGGCCCACTGTTGTGTGGAGTCTATACTGTTTTGTTGCAGTTAGCCAACAGGGCGTGAACTACCCTCAAGTTTCCTCACGCTGATTGGTCAGCATCGGAGGCCGGGAAGCTAACTCCACCCCATTGGCTAACTACAACAAATTAACATATAGGGAGACAATAAAACAGTGGGCCATATCTCTGGAACGTGGTCTTCAGAAAAAGAACAAAAACAGTGTTGGAATCAGGGGGACAGCGCTATTCAGGTCAGTTAACCAGTTCAACTTATATGACCTACTGAGAGGTTCTCTTTAAGAGTTCTTTAAGGTTCTCTAAAAACCCATGGTCTGACTTTTTTCTGTTTTTTCAGTTGCCTAGGGTTGTCTTTTAGTATTTCCAGTTGCTGGGCATGCTTATGGGTACCCTAGCAACTGGCTGTATATTTAATTATGCACAAGGTAATATGCAAGCATATAGTTATATGGCAGTATATTAAAAATACAATGAAAAAAATGGAATAGAGAAAAGAATAATGGTTACAAAAAGGGAAAGGAAAAAAAAAATCATACATTTTTAAATAAATGTATAACTCTATTTAAGATGAATGGTGAACAGAGATTTAAAAAAAAAGGAAGGCTAAGGAATAATCTTTATTTTTGACATTTTACTCCTATTATAAATTTGTAAAAGTTCAATTATAACATGTATGTTCCCCCTAAAACTTGTCCCGCAAAAAAAACAAGATCTCACGCAGCAATTTCAGAGTAAAAAGAAAAAAAAGTTATGATGGTAAGAATTTGGGAACACAAAAAAAAAAAATGATTTGCATCCTAGAAGCCAAAATTGGTTTCTATGCCACCGCCAGATAGGGTAGGATAAAACGTAAGAGTTTTGCAATAGGTACGAGTGATAAACATTAGGAGAAGAGTTTATCTATGAAATTGTCAGATATAGAATTGGAGTCTATTGTTTGAACAATATTGTATTTTCCTTTATTTGTTGTATATAATTGAAGACAATACAAAACACACCGATAAATATCTCAGATAAGGCATCCATTCTTAAACCATAATATGTTAATATCATTTCAGGTGGTCAGATGAGAAAATCTATTCGACATCTTTGAACCATACAGAAAATGAAGGACAAACCTATGAAGATGTTACTCTTAATTCTTATAACCCGGATTCCAGTATGGATCATGCATGGAAATATGTAGTTAATGAACTAGAATCAGGAATGGTCAAAAATGCATCATTGCTCTTCGACGATTATCAAAACGTGTGGATTGACTGCAACAAAACTAGAAAAAATAGAAATATCCTCTTATAGGCATAATCTCGTAATTGTACCATTGACTAATATTACCATTATTTTATGTGCACATTTGTAAACATATTGAGAAAAGTGATACAGTGTTATGGTACATCCTTATAGGAGGGAACAAACTCTGGGAACTGTGTGTTTTGTATGGGTGGAATTTTTCACAGCCCAATTGTGAGACGGATGTCTTTATTATTTTAAAGGAATTGCATGAGAATAGAAAAAAGGGTCTGCTTTTTTTTCGCCCTGAGAAACAGCGACCCTCTTGTACATGGGCTGGGTATGGTATTACAGCTCAGCCCCATTTACTGTACTTGAATGGGGCTGAGCTGCAATCCCAGCCACGACCCATGGACAACAGTAGCGCTGTTTCTGGAAAAAAAGCTGACCATTTTTTCTAATCTCATATAACCCCTTTAACATTTTGGACACCTTATTTCACTGGAGGAATGGCTTAAAGTATGAATAGACACACAAAGTGATATGGTAAAGAACATCTTAAAGAGGCTCTGTCACCAGATTATAAGTGGCCTATCTCCTAAATAATGTGATCGGCGCTGTAATGTAGATAAAAGCAGTGATTTTTATTTTGAAAAACTATAATTTTTGAGTAAGTTATGAACAATTTTAGATTTATGCTAATTTGTTTCTTAGTGCCCAACTGGGCGTTTTTTACCTTTTTGACCAAGTGGGAGTTGTAAAGAGAAGTGTATGACGCTGACCAATCAGTGACCAATCAGCATCATACACTTCCCTTCATTCATGCCCATTTGTATTCACAGCACAGCGTGATCTCACGAGATCAAAAATTTTATTATTTGACATTATTTGGGCATTTTTATTTTCATTGCTGTTTTGTAACAAAAGGAACTTCCTATCCTGTTGTCTAGTCCTCTCCCCATAGTCTATTTCTCCCCCCACCAATATAGTCAGACCCCTATCTAAACTGACTACCCCTTTATTTTCTACATTGACCTCCCTCCTCAGCCCTAGTTTAAATACTCCGCCACCCCCAGCTAGAATTCTCTCCACCAGCACAGCGGAGCCCTTCCATTTAGGTGCAAATCATCTGCAGAATACAGTTTGTACCCCAATGAAAAGTCAGCCCAGTGCTCCAAGAACCCAAAGCCTTCTCCTCTACACCAAGACTTAAGCCTTGCTCATAACTTGCTAAAAAATTATAGTTTTTCAAAATAAAAACCACTGCTGTTATCTACAGTACAGCGCTGATCAGATTATGTAGGAGATAGGGCACGTATAATCTGGTGACAGAGCCTCTTTAATGTCCAAGTCTGCCAAATGTAATGTATGCTTTTTGGGCGTGGGGCACGCAGGACTACTTCATTGCATTTTTTATTTTCTGTGCATTCATCTGTGTACCAGAGATGGGGCACAGCATAGCTGTGGACATTGAGGCCAGGGAGGCATTATGGAACAGTCAATTATCATCAGTGTTTAGTACAAACATAGAAGTAACATCCAATGTGAAATTTAAAATGCTGTCAGAGGAGATTATTTCACTCCATAAAACATACACAAGAGTTTGGTGGAAGTTTAGGGCATCCCCTCTTCCCCTCTCTGGCTATCACGTAATTATGCTGTTTTCAGCATATGGTTTGATGCAATATTTTCAGATTCATGCTTGAATATTAAATATGCATGTTTAGGGGATTTGGTGGAAGTGTGGGGGTATTTCCTTGTTGGCCACTTATCAGGGTGGCAACCCTCCCCCCCCCCCCCCAAGATTTTGTAGAGCATGTTCATGCCTTTTTAAGTGTTTTTAATCATTTATGAGGTGTATTTACTTTGAATAAAATATATTTTTGTGGTATACATATTGATTCTATGGTATTTCTTGCCTTACATACAATACCCGTTTGTGTTTTCTGTTGCATACTGTGGTTTATAGGGTATATGACAATATTTATGCAGTGCCCGCCAGAGATAGAAATAGATAGGGCAAATATAATCTGGTGACAGAGCCTCTTTAATGCCCAAGTCTGCCAAATGTAATGTATGCTTAGCTAATTTATAGACAGACATTTACACAAAAAAAACCTGCATCTTCTATATATCATTCCAACTATATAAACTTAATAATCACTTCAGATCTTAAGATATCACTATCTGTCTCCAACTTGGTTTGGTATTTAAGTACTCAGCATAACATAGAGCTTTAACGAGGGAATGCATCATCTATATTTATTTACTAATTAAAACCAGATACTGAAACATTTTTTTTTTGTCTCTTCTTATTTTCTGATTATATATATTTTTTTATTCTATTTTTTACATGATTATGATGGCCACCATCTGGCCTGAGCTGCTGCTCTTAGCTGTGAACAGTAGTTCCAGAGATATGCTTTACAGCAGCCACATGGAGAAACCTTAGTCACAAAATTACTTTTTAAAGAGGCTCTGTCACCAGATTTTGCAACACCTATCTGCTATTGCAGATTACAGTAACGTTTTTATTTTTTAAAAACGAGAATTTTTGGCCAAGTTATGACCATTTTTGTATTTATGCAAATGAGGCTTGCAAATGTCCAAGTGGGTGTGTTTAAAGTAAAAGTTCAACTGGGCGTGTATTGTGTTCCTTACATCGGGGCGTTTTTACTACTTTTACTAGCTGGGCGTTCTGACGAGCAGTATCATCCACTTCTCTTCAGAACGCCCAGCTTCTGGCAGTGCAGACACACAGCGTGTTCTCGAGAGATCACGCTGTGACGTCACTCACTTCCTGCCCCAGGTCCTGCATCGTATTGGCCACATCGGCACCAGAGGCTACAGTTGATTCTGCAGCAGCATCGGCGTTTGCAGGTAAGTAGCTACATCGACTTACCTGCAAACGCTGATGCTGCTGCAGAATCAACTGTAGCCTCTGGTGCCGATGTGTCCTCGCTCGTCCGACACGATGCAGGACCTGTGAGTGACGACACAGCGTGATCTCTCGAGAACACGCTGTCTGCACTGCCAGAAGCTGGGCATTCTGAAGAGAAGTGGATGATACTTCTCGTCAGAACGCCCAGCTAGTAAAAGTAGTAAAAACGCCCCGATGTACGCACATAATACACGCCCAGTTGGACTTTTACTTTAAACACGCCCACTTGGACTTTTGCAAGCCTCATTTGCATAAATACAAAAATGGTCATAACTTGGCCAAAAATGCTCGTTTTTTAAAAATAAAAACGTTACTGTAATCTACATTGCAGCGCCTATCTGCTGCAATAGCAGATAGGGGTTGCAAAATCTGGTGACAGAGCCTCTTTAACTTTTATGAGAGAGTGTTGTGGGCATGCTCTGTGACATGTTCTTTGGCTATTGTTCTGCTTTTACTACCAGATACTGCAAAAGTGCAGGGGTTAATATAGGAAAATTGTCTACCAATGTTTAGCATTATTCACTGTACTTTAGTTTTCCTGTAAAACCCCATTGAGTGGAAATCCCTAATTTCTAAGTAGTAATGCCAAAAATTCCGTACATACATGGTGGATTAAAAACATACTAGTCGAACTAGTATTTCAGGATAAGACAAAAGGAAAGACTAAGATTGTCCTTTATATAGTAACAAACAATAAGCATTGTGAATCTAATATGAATAGCTGTCATTAGAACATGAAGTACTTATCTTGTGAAATTATACTGCATACTTAGCTTAGCATTGGTTAGCGGAGAATAGGAGCTAACATTTAGAGAAGCTATAGTAACTATAGTACACAACTTAGTGTACTTTTGTTGTTCCTATAATAACGTACTTTTATTAGAGAATAACAAGTATGCAAAAATACACACATATTTTATAGCACATTACAGGATGCAAAGGGGACTTTCTGTGTATACCATACTTAGCTACCTAGGTTTATAAAAAGGATCCTAAGGGCCGCACCGTCCATGAGGCAAGAGGAACATCTCGCCTCAGGCAGCGGCCTGCTGCCACTGAAACCAGCCTCCGCCAACCCCTCTTGCACTATAATTGCATAAGCAATGAATGATCGAGCGCTATTCCCGGCCATTCAGCGCCTTTCAACGACGCAGGCGGTGCGATGACTTAGTCGTGCCGCTTGCGTAGTTGAAAGGCGCTGATTGGCAGGGCAGAATGACTTGCCCTGTCAATCAACGCCTTTCGTCATTCAGACCCAGCAGACCTGCTCAGAAGGGAGCAGGTCTGTATTGCCACCAGAAGGCATGGGAATGGGATCAAGGTGAGTATGTAAAGTTTTATTTTTTTTCTAATAAAAATTTGGAGTGGCATTATCCACAGGGGGCACTATGGGATATATGAGGGATACTATATACAGTGGTGGGCTATATGAGAGATACTATATACAGGGGTGGGCTATATGAGGGACACTATATACAGGGGTGGGCTATATGAGGGACACTATATACAGGGGTGGGCTATATGTGGGATACTATATACAGGGGTGGGTTATATGACGGATACTATATACAGGGGTGGGCTATATGAGGGATACTATATACAAGGGTGGGCTATATGAAGAATACTATATATATATATATATATATAGGGGTGGCCTATATGAGGGACACTATATACAGGGGTGGGCTATATGAGGAACACTAGATACAGGGGTGGGCTATATGAGGGATACTATATACAGGGGTGGGCTATATGAGGGACACTATATACAGGGGTGGGCTATATGAGGGACACTATATACAGGGGTGGGCTATATGTGGGATACTATATACAGGGGTGGGTTATATGACGGATACTATATACAGGGGTGGGCTATATGAGGGATACTATATACAAGGGTGGGCTATATGAGGAATACTATATATATATAGGGGTGGCCTATATGAGGGACACTATATACAGGGGTGGGCTATATGAGGAACACTATATACAGGGGTGGGCTATATGAGGGATACTATATACAGGGGTGGGCTATATGAGGGACACTATATACAGGGGTGGGCTATATGAGGGATACTATATACAGGGGTGGGCTATATTAAGGATATTATATACAGGGGTGGGCTATATGAGGGATACTATATACAAGAGTGGGCTATATGAGGAATACTATATATAGGGGTGGGCTATATGAGGGACACTATATACAGGGGTGGGCTATATGAGGGACACTATATACAGGGGTAGGCTATATGAGGGATACTATATACAGGGGTGGGCTATATGAGGGATACTATATACTGGGGTGGGCTATATTAGGGATACTATATACAGGGGTGGGCTATATGTGAGGCACTATCTACAGGGGGCTGTATTTGGGGCACTATCTACAGGGGCACCTATGTGGGGCAGTATCCACAGGGAGACCTATATGGGGCACTATCTGCAGGGGGCTCTATGGGGGGCACTAACTGCTGCTAATTTCATTTGTAGAGACCTGGTGGACCTTCTTCAGTTGCCCACTACCCCTCTGGAGAGACCGTTGATGGTTGCATCGGTAAACGGACTACCTCTGGCAGACCCAGTTGTAGCTGTGACCAAGCCACGGAGGCTCAAAGTAGGGGCTCTCCACTCTGAACTTCTGTCGTTCTATGTCCTATCCAAAGCCGTTAACCCTGTGTTGCTGGGCCTGCCTTGGCTTCGACTACATGCCCCAGTCCTCGACTGGGACTCTGGAGAGGTTCTCTAGTGGGGCCCCGAGTATCACAGCTGATGCCTGGGGCAGATTCGTTCGGTTAAGCCTTCTCTGCCTCGGTCATTGGCAGGATTGCCTGGTCATTATGCTGCATTTTCGGACGTCTTCGCCAAGAGGGAGGCAGAGACATTGCCCCCACACCGGGTGTATGACTGCCCTATCGAGCTGATTCCTGGTGCATCTCTTCCCCGTGGTCGGATATATCCGCTCTCCTTGCCAGAGACTCTGTCCATGTCCACTTATGTTAAAGAGAACTTGGAGAGGGGCTTCATACAGAAGTCTTCCTCCCCGGCAGCAGCCAGATTCTTCTTCATCAAAAAGGATGGCTCCCTGCGTCCTTGTATAAACTACCGGGGTCTCAACCAAATCACGGTGAAGAATAAGTATCCATTGCCACTGATCTCTGAATTGCTCGATCGTATACGTGGTGCCAAGATTTTTTACAAACTAGACCTGCGTGGGGCTTACAATCTAATCCGGATTCGCTGGGGTGACGAATGGAAGACTGCATTTAACACCCATGATGGACACTATGAATATCTTGTAATGTCCTTCGGCCTGTGTAATGCTCCCGTGGTCTTCCAGGAGTTCGTTAATGACATTTTCTGTGACCTCCTCTATGTTTGTGTTGTGGTCTATCTTGATGACATCTTGATTTTTTCTCCAGATCATATGACGCATCAGAGACATGTCTGTCAATTTTGCTGCGCTTAAGGGAGAATAGTCTGTACGACAAGTTGGAGAAGTGTGTGCTCTACCCTTCCCGGGCTACATTGTCTCGAATAGAGGCCTCAAGATGGATCCTGAAAAGGTCAAGTCTGTCCCAGAATGGCCACACCCTCAAGGCTTGAGGGCCATACAGAGCTTTCTGGGATTCGCTAATTTTTACGGACTGTTTATTCCAAATTTCTCCTCACTGACTTCTATCTCTAATCTCAGTAAGAAGGGCATGAACGCCAATGTGTGGACTTCTGAGGCAGAGTCCGCATTCAATAGCGTGAAGAGTGCCTTCACGTCAGCCTCTATCCTCCATCATCCAGATGTTTCTCTACAGTTCTCGTTGGAGGTGGATGCATCCTCTGTCGGTGCTGGCGCACTCCTGTTCCAAAGAGGTTCCAAGGGCAAGTCAATGGTATGTGGATATTTCTCTAAGCTCTTCTCTTCCGCAGAACACAACTACTCGATTGGGGATCAGGAGTTACTGGCCATCAAATTGGCTCTGGAAGAGTGGAGACATCTACTAGAGGGCGCAGCTCATCCCATCCTGATTTTTACAGACCACAGGAACCTCACCTATCTTCAGACGGCCCAACGGCTGAACCCTCGTCAGGCCAGGTTGTCACTGTTCTTTACCAGGTTCCAGTTTGAGCTCCATTATCGCCTGGCCGACAAGAATGTGAGGGCCGATGCCTTGTCCAGGTCTTACTAGACAGAAGACACCATGGAAATTCCACAGAACATTATTGATCCGTCTTGCATTGTCTGTCAATCCCCTGCAAGTTGGGCACATTCCTCCAGGGAGGACTTTTGTGCGCCTGGCTGACAGAGGGAGAATCCTCAGCTGGGGACACTCCTCTAGACTGGCAGGTCACGCGGGGACCCGTAAGACCCGGGATCTGATTGCCCGTCATTTCTGGTGGCCCATGCTGCCCAAGGACATTATGGACTTTGTTTCTTCCTGCTCAGTGTGTGCAGCTAACAAGGTCGCTCACTCCAGACCTGCTGGCCTGCTCCAGCCATTGCCTGTGCCCGATGCTCCCTGGCAAAATATAGCTATGGACTTTGAATTTTCGAAGATGGCCCACTTCGTTCCTTTGACCGGTCTACTTTCTGCTCCTCAACTGGCCAAGCTTTTCATCCAACACATCTTCCGCCTGCATGGCTTGCCGCAGCATATTGTGTCTGATCGGGGGGTTCAGTTCACCTCGACGTTCTGGAGAGCCCTCTGCGGACTCCTAGGTGTAAAGTTGGACTTTTCCTCAGCCTACCATCCTCAGTCCAAATGTGCCCGCTAAGGGGCCGTAAGAGGGGGGATACTGTAATGTCCGTGGCTGCGGGCTGTCAGCTCTGTTCCCATCCTGACAGCCGCAGCCACGAGTCGGCAAGCGCTGGCCCCAGCCTCCTCAGGAGATGCCAGCGCTCGCGTCCACTCACCTCAGCTGGATCCCGTAGGGCGCGCACGCTCGTGCCCGCTCTTAAAGGGGCAGTGCGTGCACCGGACATTGTGGATGAACTTTGATCCGTGAGTGCCCTGGACTACAAGACGGGTCCAGCCCTCTAGTTCGATGCCTGAGCGTTGTTGTGTTCCCTAGTTTGTCTTTGTGATGGCCTCCTAGTGTGTTAACTGTTCCAGTCCCTGTACCTGTACCTGTACCTGTTCCTATCATTCCATACCTTCCTGGTCTAGCACTGAGCTGTGCCAAAGTCGTGCCGTGCTGCATCCACGTCTGACCTGCTTCACCTCGCCTGACGTCCGCCTGCTACCTAGTCCCAGCCGAGCCTGCCCTATAGACTCTCTCCTGCTCCCTGTTGGCCAGTTGCCTTACCGCAAAGGCGGTATGGCCCAGTGGGTCCACAGACCCTTCGTGACACAGGAGAAGGGTACCAAAGAATTTCCAAGGCGTTAGATATACCATGGAACACAGTGAAGACGGTCATCAAGTAGTGGATTACATTTGACACAACAGTGACATTACCAAGAACTGCAAAAAAAATAATAATAATAAAAAAAATAAAAATAATAAAAATATATATATATATATTTCCACACACACATATATATGTGTATATATATATATGTGTGTATATATATATATATATGTATATATATATATATATATATATATATATATATATATATAAATATGTGTATATATACACTACCGTTCAAAAGTTTGGGGGCACCCAGACAATTTTGTGTTTTCCATGAAAACTCACACTTATATTTATCAAATGAGTTGCAAAATGACTAGAAAATATAGTCAAGACATTGACAAGTTTAGAAATAATGATTTTTATTTGAAATAATAATTTTCTCCTTCAAACTTTGCTTTCGTTAAAGAATGCTCCATTTGCAGCAATTACAGAATTGCAGACCTTTGGCATTCTAGCTGTTAATCTGCTGAGGTAATCGGGAGAAATTTTACCCCATGCTTCCAGAAGCCCCTCCCACAAGTTGGATTGGCTTGATGGGAACTTCTAGCCTTCCTTATTCAAAATCCCTTTTACCTTGTACAAATCTCCCACTTTACCAGCACCAAAGCAACCCCAGACCATCACATGACCTCCACCATGCTTGACAGATGGCGTCAGGCACTCTTCCAGCAACTTTTCAGTTGTTCTGTGTCTCACAAATGTTCTTCTGTGTGATCCAAACACCTCAAACTTCGATTCGTCTGTCCATAACCCTTTTTTCCAATCTTCCTCTGTCCAATGTCTGTGTGCTTTTGCCCATATTAATCTTTTCCCTTTATTAGCCAGATATGGCTTTTTCTTTGCCACTCTGTCCTGAAGGCCAGCATCCCGGAGTTGCCTCTTCACTGTAGACGTTGACACTGGCGTTTTGCGGGTACTATTTAATGAAGCTGCCAGTTGAGGACCTGTGAGGCGTCTATTTCTCAAACTAGAGACTCTAATGTACTTGTCTTGTTGCTCAGTTCTGTAGCGGGGCCTCCCACTTCTCTTTCTACTCTGGTTAGGGCCTCTTTGTGCTGTCCTCTGAAGGGAGTAGTACACACCGTTGTAGGAAATCTGCAGTTTCTTGGCAATTTCTCGCATGGAATAGCCTTCATTTCTAAGAACAAGAATAGACTGTCGAGTTTCACATGAAAGCTCTCTTTTTCTAGCCATTTTGAGAGTTTAATCGAACCCACAAATGTAATGCTCCAGATTCTCAACTAGCTCAAAGGAAGGTCAGTTTTATAGCTCCTCTAAACAGCAAAACTGTTTACAGCGGTGCTAACATAATTGCACAAGGGTTTTCAAGTGTTTTATAATCATCCATTAGCCTTCTAATACAGTTAGCAAACACAATGTACCATTAGAACACTGGAGGGATGGTTGCTGGAAATGGGCCTCTATACACCTATTTAGATATTGCATTAAAAAACAGACGTTTGCAGCTAGAATAGTCATTTAGCACATTAACAATGTATAGAGTGTATTTCTGATTCATTTAATGTTATCTTCATTGAAAAAAACTGTGCTTTTCTTTAAAAAATAAGGAAATTTCTAAGTGACCCTAAACTTTTGAACGGTAGTGTATGTGTATATATATATATGTGTATATATATATATATATATATATATATATATATATGTATATATATATATATATAGTAGCAATGCAGCTACTGGACAGTGCAGAAACTCAGGTTTTAAGCAACCAGGGAGCATGTACAGCAGAGAGAGTTTTGTCTGCTGTTGCTTGATGGTGTAAAGCCTGGAATAGGGCCTGGTTTGCTGGAGTGTGAAGGAGAAGGGCGGGCTTCCACTCCATACAGACAGTCCATGTCTTGGGCTGTCTGATGAGCTTAGTTAGGCTTCACCTGAAACGGCTCTTTAATTCAGGTGTGTACAGTTCACACAGGGCTCTCAGTCTGGGGAAGACAGGCATGCTAGCCTGTGAGAGTCAACACCGTGTGAGGTAAAGCTGTGAAGGTTTTGAGGTGCTGGGCACAAGGCTCAGTGTCTCGTAGTGAGGGACACTGAATGTGTTAGGTAGAGGCTGGACGGCCTAGAGCAGACATGGGCAAACTACGGCCCGCGGGCCACATACGGCCCGTTAGGCTTTTTAATCCGGCCCGCCGAACTTGTCCAAATAATAGTAAAAACCTCCTTTTTTTTCCCCTTTCCCTGCAATGCCCACGTTTTCCCAATAGATGGCGCACTCAAAACACATTGACCGTTGTTAACCCCTTAACGCCGAAGGACGGATATATCCGTCCTCAGCAGCTGCTAGTTCGCGCAGGAGGACGGATATATCTGTCCTGTGATCGCGCGGGTACTGACAGTTTACCCACGCGATCAGCGGCAGGAGCACGGCTGTTATACACAGCCTGGCTCCTGCTGCAACTGCCGGAATCGAAGCACGCGCCGATTCCGGCAGTTTAACCCATTAAATGCCGCTGTCAACAGTGACAGCGGCATTTAATGTGTTTGACAGAGGGGGGAACTCCCTCTGTCTCCCGATCGGCGCCCCCGCAAACAAATCGCGGGTCGCCGTCGGGTTTCCATGACAGCCGGGGGTCTAACAAAGACCCCCAGGTCTGTCTTCAGCATCTGCCTGTTAGGCGATGCCAGAGGCATGACCTAACAGGTTGCCTGTCAGTTTTACACTGACAGGCAATAATGCTTTGGTATACGAAGTATACCAAAGCATTATATATGCGATCGGCATATCGCATAATGAAGTCCCCTGGTGGGACTAAAAAAAAAAAAGTAAAACCGTTAAATAAAGTTTGTGAAAAAAAAAATAAAAAAAATTACAGTCAAAGTCAAATAAAACTACTTTTTTGCCCCAAAAAGTGGTTTTATTTAATAAAACGGTCAAAACAAATCACACATACACATATATGGTATCCCCGCGATCGTAACAACTTGACCAATAAAATGAACACATTAATTAAACCGCCGGATGAACGGCGTCCAAAGAAAACGCAAAAAACAACGGCAAAATTCTCTTTTCTCCCATTCCCCCCATAAAAAATAAAATAAAAGTTCATCTATAAGTCCTATGTACCCCAAAATAGTACTAATGAAAACTACACATTGTCCCGCAAAAATCAATCCCACGTACGGCCACATCGACGGAAAAATAAAAAAATTACGCCTCTTGGAACGCGGCGATGCAAAAACAAGTAATTTTTTTCTAAAAGGGTTTTTATTGTGCAAACGTAGAAAAAACATATAAAACCTTTACACATTTGGTATCCCTGTAATCGTGCCGACCCATAGAATAAAGTTAACATGTTATTTACGCTGCATAGTAAACGGCGTAAATTTATAACGTGAAAATTAATGCTGGAATAGCTGCTTATTTTCAATTCTCTCCTAAAATAAAGTTAATAAAAGTTAATTAATATGTTATAAGCATCTAAAAATGGTACAATTACAAAATACAACTCGTCCCGGAAAAAACAAGCCCTTATACGGCTATGTCGACGGAATAAAAAAAGAGTTACGACTCTTGGAATGCGACCGTGGAAAAACAAAAAATAATCCTTGGTCATTAACGTGCAAAATGGCCCGGTCATTAAGGGGTTAATGTGGCGCGTATTTCTCTTTATTTCACTTTAATTTTCACTTCGTTTCACGTCACCATTAAGCCCTTCGGTTTTCAAAGAGTACAATATCAGCCGTCACTTTGCCACGAAGCATGCAAACTATGCTAGCAAGCAGTCAACACAAGAACGGGCGGCTACTGCTCAGAGGTTGGCAGCTAATTTACAGAGTCAACAGAACTTTTTTCTTGATAAATCACAGTGCGTATGTTATTTTAATCTATTTACATTTCCTCCTCCCAGTATCTGCGAAATAGTATGTAAATGCCATATCTTGCATATTCCTTGAGACAAATTTATTAACTGATAAGGGCTATTTTTCACATTTGAAAGACAGTTAATAAATTGGGTTGTAGTGTTCTTACTGTGCTATGAGGTTTGCACACACTACATTTAATGCTTTAGTATATCCGGCCCAAACACTCCCTCCAAATGCTCCTGGCCCGGCCCCTCTGTCAAATTTTAGAACCCATTGTGGCCCGCGAGTCAAAAAGTTTGCCCACCCCTGGCCTAGAGTTTATTTTGTATGTTTATTGTTGTACCACTGATTGCTGTTGTGAAGACAATAAAGCTAGCTGCGGCTGGTTTAAACCTTTTACTCAAGGAGTTGGAGTGAGCTTTCTATGTGTGCCAACCATCTCACCTGGGAGATGGCGATCCCATGAGCTAAGTGGTCCCCAGGTTGTCACAATATATATATGTGTATATATATATATCTCTTTATGGAACACAATGATGTCTGGACATAAGGAGATTTAGATATTGTTATCTATGAGTGGAGTCACTATTGCTTATGTATTGCTTATATACGTATACAGGTAGCTCATATTACAACGATACTTAAAGAATTCCCCTGGCTCACCCCAACTAACTTGTTGTACATGTACAGTGACAATAAATACACTCCTATCTTTAAAGGGGAATTTCGAGTTCATGAAAAGAAAAAACGAAACACCAAATTGCATTTGTACCGGATAATAAACATGTTACCTTTTAGCATTAAAATGATGTTTCTGCCGTTATCTGCAACCTTGTCGTGCGCCGTTTGTTTACATCGCTTCAGTTGTCTGACCTGCCAGTAGTTTAAAGAGGATCTGTTACTAGTTTATTAATGCCCTATCTCCTAACTAATCTAATAGGTGCTATGATGCTGATAACTCCAGCGTAAATGGTGTTCCAAAATGTTCATTATTTCCAAAGTTATGTGCATTTTTCGAAATATGAAAAAGAACCGGGGTGAAGTGGAAAACAACCGGAACCAGTCCCCTGCACTCAATCGTATCCACGTCCTTAGGACGCGGATACAATTAGTTTGCCTAGTCCTGCCCTGGTGAGGCACAGGATGCCTCGCCATTCGGCGCTTTAGCGATGATGCAGTTGGCGCTATCGCACCACTGCAACTTTCCGCTGGAGGAGGCCTGGTGTCGCTGCAGGACGGCACGAGAACGTTGTCAGGTAACTATGTAATGTTTTTTTTCTTTTACTGTGAACAGTATTTGGGGCCCTAGATACAGGAAACTATATAAGGGGCCCTAACTACAGGGGACTATATAGGAGGCCCTATCTACAGGGGACTATATAGGGGCCCTATATACAGTGAATGCCTCAGGGGGCACTATCTACAGGGTACACTCTCATGCCCGCTCTTAAAGGGCCAGCACGCGCACCTGTAGAACAATCATCATTATAACCACATGATTTCCTGGTCTATAAGAGGGCCCCAGCCCTGCTGATCCTTGCCTAAGGGTTGTTAGTTATTCCCAAGTCTGTCTTGCAAATGGTCCCTTAGTGTTTGCCGTTCCAGTTGTTACCCGTGCCCTGTTACCTGTTCCTGTATCCCATGCTGTGTTCTTGTTCCTGTGCCTACTAGTTGGAGTTGTGTCTACTGCACCTGCTGTTGCTTTGCCACGAACTGTGTCATCTGCCACGTCCTGAAGGATTCGCCACATCTGGCGCAACCTGCGGCACCTGCTGTCATCCGCCACGTCTGGCGTTACCTGCTGCACCCACCTCCATCCGTGCCAGAGCTGCGGCCACTGTCTGGACTATTCAGGTACCCTTGTGCGGGAATTTGTATTTCTGGGGTTCTTGTTGTTTGGCCAGCTGCCTCCCTGCTACGGCGGTGTGGCCTAGTGGGTCCACATACCCACATACCGTGACAGTGAGCTTGGTTCTGGTGCTGTATATATGTACTAAGCTTGTTTCTGGTGCTGTATATATGTACTGAGCTTTGTTCTGGTGCTGTATATATGTACTAATCTTTGTTCTGGTGCTGTATATATCTACTGAGCTTGGTTCTGGTGCTGTGTATATGTACTGAACTTGGTTCTAGTGCTGTATATATGTGCTGAGCTTCGTTCTTGTGCTGTATATATGTACTGAGCTTTGTTCTGGTGCTGTATATGTGTAATGAGCTTTGTTCTGGTGTTGTATATATGTACTGAGCTTGGTTCTGGTGCTGTATATATGTGCTTAGCTTGGTTCTGGTGCTGTATTTATGTACTGAGCTTGGTTCTGGTGTAGTATATATGTACTGAGCTTGTTCTGGTGCTGTATATATGTACTGAGCTTGGTTCTGGTGCTGTGTATATGTACTGAGCTTGGTTCTAGTATTTTATATATGTGTGGTGCTGTATATATGTACTGAGCTTGGTTCTGGTGCTGTATATATATGTACTGAGCTTTGTTCTGGTGTTGTATATATGTACTGAGATTTGTTCTGTATTGCATTTATGTAATGAGCTTGGTTCTTGTGCTGTATATATAGGTACTGAGCTTGGTTCTGGTGTTGTATATAGGTACTGAGCTTGGTTCTGGTACTGTATTTATGTACAGAGCTTTGTTCTGGTGTTGTATATATGTACTGAGCTTGGTTCACGTGCTGTATTTATGTAATGAGCTTAGTTCTGGCATTGTATTTATGTACTGAGCTTGGTTCTGATGCTGTATATATGTACTGAGCTTGGTTCTGATGCTGTATATATGTACTGAGCTTGGTTATGGTGCTGTAAATATATGTACTGAGCTTGGTTCTGGTGCTGTGTATATATGTACTGAGCTTTGTACCAGCACCGTATCTGTGCATTAGCCGGAAGATTTGTCACGGCTTACTGCGCACGCCGCACTGTCCTCTACCCTTTTCAGAGTGCACGGTGTAACTAATCGGGCTGAGCAGGCTTGGGATATTGAATGTGCACATATAGGTCTATAATGGGTGAGTTTAATATAATGTGTGGGTAGGTAGGTAGGTAGGTAGGTATGTACGCTTATGTATATCTATACAGTGTGTGGAAATCCAGTTAAACAGTCTGGTCAGAGAATTTCTTTATTTAGAATCCACTTTAATATAGTGTGTATTTGGAATATTGTAATTGTTTTATTTGATTATTAGAATCATTTTCCATGGCAGGATACACCACGAAACACTGTGACCCCCCCCCCCCCCCCCCGGCACGGATGTCTTTCTCCACAAACAGGGAACCTGTTGTTAAAAATTTGAATCCCCCCCCCCTGAGCATCATACAGTTCTCTTCTTCCCAGCCCGGCGTAATCTCAGCTTTAATCGCGAGATCAGGCCGTGTTGTCATTTTTGGCCGCAGGTCCTTCAACACAGCAACACAGCGCTCCTCCAGGAAGATGGTCCCTACTTCGCTTCCAGCCGTGCAGGAGACTAGCACATTAATTTTTTCCAGGTCACCCTAGACGAACGAGCATTGCATTATTCCCACCAGCAACCACTTCCCCATGGCAATGAGCACATTAGGGCCATTACAACCAGCAGACATCCCCCTTGGCAATGAGCAAATTAGGGGCATTACCACCAGTATCCATCCTCACTTGGTAAATTGCATATTAGAGGCATTACCACCAGTACCCACTCCCCCTTGGTAACAAGGTAACAAACATATTAGGGGCTAATCCATCAGTAGACACCCCTCTTTGTCAATGAGCATATTAGGGGTATTACCAGCAGCCACCCCATTTGTCAATGAGCATATTATGGGCATTATCACCAGTAGACATGCCCTCTTGTCAATGAGCCTATTAGGGGTATTATCACCAGTAGCCATTCCCCCTTGGCAATAAACATATTAGGGGTATTCCCACCTGTAGCCATGCCCCCTTGTCAATGAGCCTATTTGGGGAATCACCAGTAGCCATGCCCCCTTGGCAACGAACATATTAGGGGCAAAACCATCAATACCAATCCCCCTTGGCAACGAGCATATTAGGGGCATTACCACCAGTACCCATCCCCCTTTTTTAACGAGCATATAAGGGGCATTATCACCAATAGCCATTCCTCTTGGCAACGAGCATATTAGGGGCAAAAACATCAGTAGCAATCTCCCCTTGGCAACGAGCATGTTAGGGGCATTATCATCAAAAGCCATCCCCCTTGGCAATGAGCATTTTAGGGGCAAAACCATCAGTAACAATCTCCCCTTGGCAATGACCATATTAGGGGCATTACAAGTAGCCACCGTATTAAAAATACGTACATTTCTTCTTCAATAGTTTTAGATTAACAACTTAACATTAATATGAAATAAAATCTTCTCTGAACATTAGAAATCCACAATATTCATCCTCAGGGGAATTGTTCTTCTGTTACACTTACCCAGGTACCCATGTACCCAACTAGTGAATCCTGTTTTACGTAAAAGTCTGTTAATAAGCCCAAAAATAAAATTATGGCATAAGGTTATCAGTAAAATACATTATTCTAAAGAAATTGTCAAATACAATTCACGCATTGTGAAATGTATTCAGCGCAAATTTAAATCTCTAAATTATAAGAAGCATTTATTATGCAAACAGTATGGACTGGGTGCATTGTAAATATTTTTTAGTCAGTTCATTATATCTATTCAAATCCTGGTCAGGTGGCGGTAGCCTAATTTCTCCGATAGTACGCATGGAGATGTGAACGCATTCCATTCTCTGTCCCCGCAGAATTCATGAAAGTATTCATGCTCAGTAATGCATGTAAAATTGTCGAGAAATGGTTCAACATTTGATATTTCTTTGCAGCAAATACTTTCTATATTTGTTGGCATAGCAACGCAGTTGTTACACAAACACAAAGTTAAATTCCCCAGTCTTTCAATGTCTTCAGATTCCTGAATATTATCTATGGTTAGATTTTCTCTTAGAGGATTATTAGGAAAACAATCTTCTGAGTCATCCATGGTTCCATGCTTAGGCCTAATTCACTCGACCCTGTTCGGTCCGTGATATACGGACCGCATGTCGGCAGTATTTCCCGGACCGAACACAGTGCAGGGAGGAACGCTACGATCATCATAATTATGTACGATGCTAGGAGTCCCTGCCTCACTGCGGGAAAACTGTCCCATACTGTAATCATGTTTTCAGTACGCGACAGTAGTTCCGTGGGGATGCAGTGACACCTAGCGTCATACATAACTACACCGTGTTCCAAATTATTATGCACATTGGATTTAAGTGTCATAAACATTTAATTATTCGTTTTCAATTAAACTCATGGATGGTATTGTGTCTTAGGGTATGTGCACACACACACTAATTACGGACGTAATTCGGGGGTTTTTGCCCCGAATTACGTCCGAAAATAGCGCCTCAATAGCGCTGACAAACATCTGCCCATTGAAAGCAATGGGCAGACGTTTGTCTGTTCACACGAGGCGTAATTTACGCGCCGCTGTCAAATGACGGCGCGTAAATAGACGCCCGCGCCAAAGAAGTGACCTGTCACTTCTTTGGCCGTAATTGGAGCCGTTATGCATTGACTCCAATGAATAGCAGCGCCAATTACGTCCGTAATGGACGCGGCGTTCAAGCGCCTGCACATGCCGTTACGGCTGAAATTACGGGGATGTTTTCAGGCTGAAACATCCCCGTAATTTCAGCCGTTACGGACGCCCTCGTGTGAACATACCCTTAGGGCTCTTTGGATCATTGTAATCAATCTCAGACACCTGTGATAATTAGTTTGCCAGGTGTGCCCAATCAAAGGAAAACTACTTAAGAAGGACGTTCCACATTATTAAGCAGGCCACAGGTTTCAAGCAATATGGGAAAGAAAAAGGATCTCTCTGCTGCCGAAAAGCGTGAAATAGTGCAATACCTTGGACAAGGTATGAAAACATTGGATATTTCAAGAAAACTTAAGCGTGATCATCGTGAAAAGATTTCTGGCTGATTCAGAGCACAGACGGGTTCGTTCAGATAAAGGCATAATGAGGAAGGTTTCTGCCAGACAAATTAATAGGATTAGGAGAGCAGCTGCTAAAATGCCATTGCAAAGCAGCAAACAGGTATTTGAAGCCACTGGTGCCTCTGGAGTCCCGCGAACCTCAAGGTGTAGGATCCTCCAGAGGTTTACAAGTGTGCATAAAGCTATTATTCGGCCACCCCTAAACAATGCTCACAAGCAGAAACGGTTGCAGTTGGCTCAGAAATACATGAAGACTCATTTTCAAACCGTGTTGTTTACTAATGAGTGCCGTGCAACCCTGGATGGTCCAGATGGATGGAGTAGTGGATGGTTGGTGAATGGCCACCATGTCCCAACAAGGCTGCGACGTCAGCAAGGAGGTGGCAGAGTCATGTTTTGGGCTGGAATCATGGGGAGAGAGCTGGTAGGCCCCTTTAGGGTCCCTTACGGTGTGAAAATGACCTCTGCAAAGTACGTAGAGTTTATGACTGACCACTTCCTTCTGTGTTACAAAAAGAAGAACCGTGCCTTCCGTAGCAAAATTATCTTCATGCATGACAATGTACCATCTCATGCTGCAAAGAATACCTCTGTGTCATTGGCTGCTATGGGCATAAAAGGAGAGAAACTCATGGTGTGGCCCCCATGTTCCCCTGACCTCAACCCTATTGAGAACCTTTGGAGCATCCTCAAGCAAAATATCTATGAGGGTGGGAGGCAGTTCACATCAAAACAGAAGCTCTGGGAGGTTATTCTGTCATCCTGCAAAGATATTCAAGCAGAAACTGTCCAAATACTCACAAATTCAATGGATGCAAGAATTGTGAAGGTGATATCAAAGAAGGGGTCCTATGTTAACATGTAACTTGGCCTGTTAAGTTTTTTTTTGATTGAAAGAGCTTTTGATTTCTGTAAATATGACCTCCTGATGCTGCAAATTCAACAAATTAACATTTTAGTTCTCTTTACAACCTTTAAAATGTTTTGATCTCTGTTGTGCATAATAATGTGAAACAGTGCATTTTTAGTTTTTTACTTCTAAAAAAAAAATCTGTTATCATTAGGAGATTTGTTCAATAAAATTCCCATTATACTCCAACGGTTGATGGCTTGAAGATTATACTGACTGTCATTTGCATCGACTATTTAGGAATATCAGCGAAAAATAACATTTGCATAATAATTTGGAATGCGGTGTATGATGGTAGAAGCCCGGCTCCTTGCACTGTGTACGGTCCAGGAAATACTGCCGGCATGGACCGAACACGGTCGTGTGAATTAGGCCTTAGTCTGAATTCTTCGTTTCAGCCACACTGTCAAAATGTATCTATTATATATTTCAGTTAGTCCTAATGAATTATGATCTACATTGTAAAATATATTTATATTTTTAATTAGTGATTAAAAAATGTGTCTATACACACGTCTTTCTAAATTAATTAACTTAGGCCAATGTCCAATCGTATGGCTACGCTGCCTAATATCAATAGCAGACATTTCGAAGTGGATCTGCCCGCGACAAGAACTATACTAATGCTGCTGGTTTGCATCACGTTCCTTATGTGAGTTTGACCATGTGGCTCGCTGAAATTGCATTGCAAAGGTTGAGAATTCTCAGAACAAACGGCCAAAAATTAACTTGATGCGTGTTAAAAATCAACATTTCAAGACACTTTGCTTTGCGTGTTTTTTCAACTGTGTAGATGGAATTTGTTAAAATAAAATCCAGTTCACTAACACGGTGAAAAGGTCCGGGTTAGCAGCTAGTGATTAGGCAGCAGCTAATCCGCTCCAAATAAGCCCCATGTGTGCACGGACTTACGCCTCAGAAAGCAGAACTGATGTATAGTTCAGCATTATTTTGCATGGCAAAATAACATTGGTGGAGGCCCCATGCACACGACAGCAAAAAACCTCCGTTTTTGCGGACCGCAACTGCGGTCCGCAAAAACGGAGCCATTCACTTTCATTGAACACTGACACCTTTCCGTAGGACTACGGAAGGGTGTCAGTGCCGTGGAAATGTTCCGGCAATTATGGAACATGTCCGCTCTTTCGCATTTTGCGTGCCGTGCTCCCATACTTTGTATGGGAGCACGGCCCGAAAATGCGGCTGTCAGTCAGCGGCCGGCCGTGCCCCCAATCGCGGGCCGTGATTGCGGGCACGGTCGTGTGCATGGGGCCTAAGAAAATATAAAATCTGTGGCTTTTTATAGCGGCTAAACTGCAGATATAGATGTAGTTTGACTTGCAGCTTTTACAATTTGCATTGAAATGGTTGAAATCCACAGCTATAATTCACATGTGTAAAACAGCCATTTAAGCCCCATGCACATGACCATAAATATTGGCCGTAATTGCGGACCATAATTACAGTCCGCAATTACGGACCCATCCAGTTCTATTTTCCACGTACACCTTCCCGTTTATTTACGGGAAGGGTCCGGGCCGTAGATGTGTATCGCAAAAGATAGGCTATGTCCTATCTTTTGCTTTTTATGGACCGTGCTCCCATACTTTATATAGGAGCAAAGGACAAAAATGCATGTGGTTGTCCGTGGCGGACGGCCGTGCCCGCAATCGCGGCCCATAATTACGGGCACGACCGCGTGCATGGGTCCTCAGACAGGTAAATCATCAATTAGTTCATGAATGAATTAAAAACATACCTTTTGTGAACGAGTGGCAGTTGGTGATGATGGATTATTTTCAAGATCTATTTCTAGGTTAGCAATTTTATGTGATACAAGTAAAATATAAAAGTCAGATGAAGTGAGGTATGCTCGTTGCCAGTGGTGATGTTGCATGAGGGGAATGGCTGATGCTATTGCTAGAGAAGATATGCTCATTGCCAGGGGGGTTGAATCTAATGGTAATAATGCCCTTAATTTGTTTGTTACCATGGGGGGATGGGTATTAGTGGTAATTCCCCTAATGTACTTGTGGCCAAGGGGGGGGTGGCTACTGGTGGTAATGCCCCTAACATGCTTGTTGCCTAGGGGGGGTGGGTACTGTGGTAATGCCCTTAATATGCTCGTTGCCAATGGGGGATTGCTACTGGTAATGCCTCAAATATGCTCACTTCCAAGGAGGGATTGCTACTGATGGTTTTTCCGCCAATACAGTATGCTAGTTGCCAAGGGCGGGGGTGAATACTGGTGGTAATGTCCCTAATATGTTTGTTGCAAAGGAGGGGTGAGTACTGATGGTAATGCCCCTATTATGCTAGCTGACGAGGGGGAGTTGCAACTGGTGGTAACTCCCCAAAAATGTGCATTGCCAAGGGCAGCGGTGAGTATTAGAAGTAATACCGCTAACATGCTTGTTGCCAAGGGGTGGTGAGTACTGATGGGTTTGCCCCTAATATGCTCGTTGCCAAGGGGGGTGGCTACTGGTAGTAATGCTCCTAATATGCGCGTTGCCAAGGGGGGATGTGTACTGGTGGTAATGCCCCTAATATGCTCGTTGCCAAGGGGGGATTTCTGCTGGTTGTAGTGCCCCTAATATGCACGTTGCCAAGGGGGATGTCTGCTGGTTGTAGTGCCGCTAATATGCACGTTGCCAAGGGGAAAGTGGCTGCTTGTGGGAAGAATGCAATGCTCATTCATCGAGGGTGACCTGGAAAAAATGTATGTGCTCGTCTCTAGGGGTTTGCTATACTTACCTGCACACTGTGGTGCTGCTACTGTGGATCAGAGTTAACATATTTAGAAAAAAAATCATAACTTTGGAAATAATAAATGTGGAACATAATTTACACTGTAGTTATCAGCATCTTAGCGCCTATTAGATTAGTTAGCAGATCGGGCATTAATAAACTGGTGACAGATCCTCTTTAAGCATACATTGCTCTGTGCAGTGCTCAGGTGTCATGCTCCGCCCTTCTCCCACTTAGTCCTTACAGTTTTTAGGTAAATTGGCGTAATCGCCTGTGAAATTAGTCACCAAAACTATTAATATTTATTCAGCTGATTCTGCTGGACACTGTCACGGTCTGTGGGTATGTGGACCCACTAGGCCGCACCGACGTAGCGTGGAGGCAGCTGGCCAAACCACAGAGCACCCCAGCAATACCAAGTCCAGCACAAGGGCACCTGAATAGTCCAGACAGTGGCCGAGGCTTTGGCACAGATGGAGGTAGGTGCAGCATGTTGCGCCGGACGTGGCGGATCACACTGGACGAGGAAGATGGCACCGGACGTGGCAAACAACAGCAGGTGCAGTAGACACGACTCCAACTAGTAGGCACAGGAACAAGAACACAGCACAGGATACAGGAACAGGTAACAGGGTACGGGTAACAACTGGAACAGGAAACACTAAGGGACCATTTGCAAGACAGACTTGGGATACACTAACAACTCCCAGACAAGTATCAGAAGGGCAGGGCCCTTCTTACAGTCCAGGAAATCATGTGAGTTGATGATGATGATTGTTCACATGTGCGCGCGCTGGCCCTTTCCCTTTAAGACCGGGCACGAGAGTGCACACGCACCCTACGAGACACAGCGGACTGCAGCGGAAGTGAGCGCTGGCATCTCCTAGGAAGGAGATGCAAGCCAGCGCTCACTGATCCATGGCTGCGGGCGTCGGGAGGTGAGTAAACCCGACGGCCATGGACGCTACAGACACCAATGTAAATGCTAAAAAGATAAACTCAAGCACTCCTCTCGTCAATATGCAAAGAAAATGTTTAATTTTCGGATTAGGCAATGTAATAGAGAAAATATGTTAACGTTTCAGCCACAATCCCGCCTTTGTCAAAACTCTATTGCCGATGGTCAATAGAAAAAGTTGCGGGAGCGCTATAGGTAAGGTAACTAGTACCATGGAGATATGCGTCTTGTGTCTGAGTTAAGCTCACTGCCAGGAAAAATGTTGACCTTGGAAAACCCCATTAAAGTACCAGGACATTCTTTAAAAAAAAAAAAACGGGGGATCTAAGCCAGAGTTTACATTACACAGGAATCCCTTGTTGCAGTATAGTGGGGTCTCTTAGCACACTTATCTTTTCTAGGTAATTGACTTTATATTTGGAGGGTAGCTTACTGACTGACATAGGTTGTGGTACCGAGTGCGCTGGTAATTTTCTATATCAGAGGAAATATTAGCATTAAAAGGGAAGCTAAAATAGTAAACCAGCACATAAATATATATTTAAGCAATGTACAAACAAGAACATATATCAATAGACCTGCTGTAATGTCCGTGGCTGCGGGCCGTCAGCTCCAATCCCCCCACGAGTCGGCAAGCACCGGCCCCAGCCTCATCCTCAGGAGACGCCAGCGCTCGCTTCCACTCACCTCAGCCGGATCCCGGCTTTTGATGAACTTTGAACCCGTGAGTACTCTGGCCTATAAGAGGGGTCCAGCCCCCTGCTTCTATGCCTGAGCGTTGTTGATGTTTACCAAGTTTGTGTATGTGATGGCCTCCTAGTGTCTTGCTGTTCCTGTTCCTGTATTCCATACTATCCTGGTCGAGCACTGTGCTGTGCCAAAGTCGTGACGTGCCGTATCCCACGTCTGACCTGCTTCACCTCGCCTGATGTCTACCTGCTGCCCTAGTCCCAGCCGAGTCTGCCCTGCTGCTGTCCGAGCTGCCACAGACATCCTATACGAACCATAGACATTTACCTGCGCCCTGTTGGCCAGCTGCCTTACCGCCAAGGCGGTACGGCCCAGTGGGTCCACAGACCCTACGTGACACCTGCTATATCAATAGGCATGGATTCTCACCGTTTCTAGATTGTAAACACTCACAGGGCCTAATAAAATAATGCCTCAAACATACATGCACAGAATAAAAATGTACACCCCAAAGAAAAGTAATAATATAAACCCAAAATAAACTAAGTCAAATAAGCGCTTTCAAATCAATATGTATACAAGACAAGATATGTCCACCGGAGGGCCCTCGCGGTATCGTTTCTATCGCTAATCCACAAATGTATTGATTTTTTTAATGAAGAATTAACTTTGACATAAAATTGCATGATGGTGCCTGGAAGGCATTTGAAAAATGTTCAAGTGTCGGAAAATATATGGGTATGGGGATTTAGTATGATTTTTCTATTTTGTAATTTAGATTTTATTTGTACATATCAAAAGTGTTAAAATTGTCCTCACTACCAGAGGTGCAAATTGTCCAAAAACTCCCGGCAGTGAAAGAGTTATAGTGTATCTGTCACCATTTTTTTAGGTTTAATAATACATTCACTTTCGGACATTTAGCTAAATAATACTTAGGACTTTTTTAGTGTGTATGTGACGTTCTCCATCAAATTTGAAAAGTATGAATTCTAATGCGTCTTAAAGGGGTTTTCAATTAAAAATGTTATATGTCCACTGATTCTACACTCTCCCCCACAACAAAGTTCTGTCGTCACATTTTCTGTATCCTCCAGTGCCGTGTCTTATACCAATCACGCGGTCTAGGAGATGATAGTCCTAGACCAGTGTTCGGCACTAGTGACATTACTTTATGTGGAGGAAGTGTCAGCAGATTGTCTACAGTAAGGAAATTGGATTGATCATATTTTTTTTGGGGGGGGGGTGCTTTTGTAAAACCCCTTTTAAGGCTAGAGCGACAGTGAGGGATCTGACCAATCAGATTTGGTGTAGCTCAGCAGAGTATTCAAGATCCCATGACAGATCAACGAGCTGCTAAATCCTATTCTAAGTGGGCAGAGTATGTCTAAAACCCCGAATAAATATTCATCAGCAGCCATTTTGTCAAGATACATAGAATGAATTCAGATCAGCTGCAGTGGAAGTTACTGGTAGAAAATCAGTCATATAGTGCAGAATTTATTTAGCATATGATTGTAGGATGATTGCACCAAAACAAAAACAAAATTTTATAGAAATGTTTGATATTTTTTGGATAATGTGGCCTACATTTATTTAGCATTTTACGCCAGGTTCTGGTGTAAACTGTGACAAAAATAATCGCAAATCGCACCACTGTTGTGCTATTTTTTGTGCATTATTATTGGTCTGTTATCTAGAAAGAGTCTCATTTGTCCTTACTGATCTCTTTTTGACCAAGTATTTCACACACTCAATGGGGCAGATTTATTAATAATGAGAACCTAAAGCTAGAGATGTCAGACTGACGACGCAGCACATTTTTCAATGATGCACATACTGTTTGTTAGATCTGGCACATCTCGGCGCATGTTAGACTCCTTACCCTTCTTTATACCACCTACTAGGTGGTATACTTTAAACCAGTATTTTGCGCCTCCGAACTGGTGCCCACTAGTGATAAATCTGCTGCATTTCACGACTCGACAAATCCACAGCCATTATCTAAGTATTTTTTGGTGTACGCAATAATACATTTGGTCAACAATATTTGCACCCAGAAAATATGTGCACGAAACGCCGGATACGAGGCGCTCGGACAATAATAACTCTGCCCCATTGTTTGTTTTTTCTCACATAACCAGTTGTTACTCTGTACACACTGTAGGTATACTGTTTGTACTGTATGAACCATGAATGGCAGTCCACATCCTAACATACATAAATAGAGTTTTCTACAATGTGGACATGGATGTGGATTGTGATTTAGATCGGTAAAATATAAATCTGTAAGAACAACGACCCTCTACAGGGAGTGGGGATACTTGAGTGACCGAGCTGAAGGCATCTTGCCAGTACCTTCACTAAACGCTATCTCCACACAAGAATAATCTAATGAAAGAAGCTTTAAATTTGTGGTAAAGGAGTTTTTTTGTGTTGCATGCTTAAAGAGGCTCTGTCACCAGATTTTGCAACCCCTATCTGCTATTGCAGCAGATCGGCGCTGCAATGTAGATTACAGTAAAGTTTTTATTTTTAAAAAACGAGCATTTTTGGCCAAGTTATGGCCATTTTTGTATTTATGCAAATGAGGCTTGCAAAAGTACAACTGGGCGTGTTGAAAAGTAAAAGTACAACTGGGTGTGTATTATGTGCGTACATCGGGGCGTGTTTACTACTTTTACTAGCTGGGCGTTCTGATGAGAAGTATCATCCACTTCTCTTCAGAACGCCCAGCTTCTGGCAGTGCAGATCTGTGACGTCACTCACAGGTCCTGCATCGTGTCGGCCACATCGGCACCAGAGGCTACAGTTGATTCTGCAGCAGCATCAGCGTTTGCAGGTAAGTAGCTACATCGATTTACCTGCAAACGCCGATGCTGCTGCAGAATCATCTGTAGCCTCTGGTGCCAGTGTCCTCGCTCGTCTGACACGATGCAGGACCTGGGGAAGTGACGTCACAGCGTGATCTCTCGAGAACACGCTGTGTCTGCACTGCCAGAAGCTGGGCGTTCTGAAGAGAAGTGGATGATACTTCTCGTCAGATTGCCCAGCTAGTAAAAGTAGTAAACACGCCCCGATGTAACGAACATAATACACGCCCAGTTGTACTTTTACTTTTCAACACGCCCAGTTGTACTTTTGCAAGCCTCATTTGCATAAATACAAAAATGGCCATAACTTGGCCAAAAATGCTCGTTTTTTAAAAATAAAAACGTTACTGTAATCTACATTGCAGCGCCGATCTGCTGCAATAGCAGATAGGGGTTGCAAAATCTGGTGACAGAGCCTCTTTAAAGAAAATGTCTGACTGTTTTTTAAATCCCCTCCTAAATGACCAATTCCAGAAGAAATAGGTGAGGAACAACGTTTAAGACATCACTCTAATAACCAGAGCGCAGAGCTAATACTGTGCTCTAGTGCCCGGCACAACCTACATTTTCAGTGGGCACCATATAAAATTCTTAATTTCTTCTGAAGGCCTTTATTACAAACATATCGTCAAAATCCTGCAAAATAAATTAATTGAGGCAGATTCTGCATTAACAGATTCCAACATTGAAGGCTATGTACACCTTTAAAATTAATTATTTAAAAAAATAAATAAATTAATGTGTTGTGTTTTTAAACAACTTTTAAATTGACTTTAATAAAAAAAAATTTTTTACTTTATACGATACAGTTTCTATTTACTATGTATACAGAGAAGTTGTTTAGTTCTGTCTCAGCCGATTCCATAAGTTCAGATGAACTGAAGGCTCGGCTGAGATTGGGTCCTGCGTGTCTCTTGCACACAAGATCCAGCTAATAACGATCACATCTATGCTATGAACTTAGATGCACTGGCGTAGCTATAGGGGTCGCAGCGGTCGCAATTGCGACCGGGACCCGAAGCCAGGGGGGCCCACAGCCCCCCGCACCACATCAATAAAAAGTTACTATAGTAACTCGGGCCGCGGGCCCCTGTTACTATAGTAACAGACTGTACTTACCTTCCTGGTTCCGGATCGCAGCGGAGGTCCTGACGTCAAGCGCTGTGCGCAGCGCATGACGTCACAGCGCTATGCGCCGCGCACAGCATCGAGACGACAGAACTACCGCCGCTGAAGAGGAAGGTAAGAATAGCCCTGACTGCCGGGGTCCGACTTCCGGGACCCGCCAATCAGCTGTTTTGAAGGGGCCGCAGCACTCGTACGAGAGCTGCTCCCCTTCATTCCGGTCACACTGTGAATCAGTGTCGGCGATTCACAGTGTGAGCGAGTAGTGAAATGAAGGGGAAGCAGCTCTCGTACGAGTGCTGCAGCCCCTTCAAAACAGCTGATTTGCGGGTCCTGGGCGACACATCAGCTATTGATGGCCTATCCTGTGGATAGGCCATCAATGTTTAGGGACTGCACAACCCCTAAGCCTACGATGTAGCAGGCTTAGGGGGCCCATGAGACAGGATCACAGATTGTGTGATCCTGTCTGCTGGGCCCTGTATCTAAGCCAATCACATGGTAGGCTTAGATACATGGCCCATGCGTGATCCTGTCTGCTGGGCCCCGTATATAAGCCTACCACATGGTAGGTTTAGATACAGGGCCCCAGCACACAGTAATCTTATACTGTATAAGATTACTGTCTGCTGGACCCTGTATCTAAGCCTATGTTGTGGTAGGCTTAGATACAGGGTCCCACAGACAGTATCACACATGGGCTCTGTATCTAAGCCTAACACATGTTACTAATCGTCTTTTTTTTGTGTGTTTTCTTACAGGTTCGGTCGTTGGACTACGGCGGATTCCAGGACTACTTCGATGACGGCTTTTTTTTTATTATCAATAAAATGGGTAATGAGGGTTGTGTGTTTTTTTTTTTTTATTTCAATAAAATATTTTTTCTATGTTACATAGTTACATAGTTAGTACGGCTGAAAAAAGACACATGTCCATCAAGTTCAACCAAGGGAAGGGAAAAGGGAAGGAAAAATTTCTACACATAGGAGCTAATATTTTTTTGTTCTAGGACATTATCTAACCCTTTTTTAAAGCCATCTACTGTCCCTGCTGTGACCAGCTCCTGCGGTAGACTATTCCATAGATTCACAGTTCTCACTGTAAAGAAGCCTTGTCGCCTCTGCAGCTTGAACCTTTTTTTCTCCAGACGGAGGGAGTGCCCCCTTGTTTTTTGAGGGGGTTTTACAAGGAACAGGATTTCACCATATTTTTTGTATGTGCCATTAATATATTTATATAAGTTAATCATGTCCCCCCTTAGTCGTCTTTTTTCAAGGCTAAATAGGTTTAATTCTTTCAATCTTTCCTCATAACTTAAATTCTCCATGCCCCTAATTAGCTTCGTTGCTCTTCTTTGTATTTTTTCCAACTCCAGGGCATCCTTTCTATGAACTGGAGCCCAGAACTGGACTGCATATTCTAGATGAGGCCTCACTAATGCTTTGTAAAGTGGTAATATTACATCCCTGTCCCGCGAGTCCATGCCTCTTTTAATACACGACAATATCCTGCTGGCCTTTGAAGCAGCTGATTGACACTGCATGCTGTTATTGAGTTTATGATTTACAAGTACACCCAGATCCTTCTCAACAAGTGAATCCCCCAGTGTAGCTCCCCCTAGGACATATGATGCATGCAGGTTGTTGGTACCCAGATGCATAACTTTGCATTTATCTACATTAAACTTCATCTGCCAAGTGGACGCCCAAACACTTAGTTTGTTTAAATCTGCCTGCAATTCATGAACATCTTCCATAGTCTGAACTATATTGCATAGCTTGGTGTCATCTGCAAAAATAGAAATAGTGCTATTAATCCCATCCTCTATATCATTAATAAATAAGTTGAATAATAGGGGTCCCAGCACTGAACCCTGGGGTACACCACTTATAACCGGTGACCATTCAGAGTAGGAATCATTGACCACAACTCTCTGGATACGGTCCTTGAGCCAATTCTCAATCCAATTACAAACTATATTTTCTAAACCTATAGTCCGTAATTTACCCATTAGGCGTCTATGGGGGACAGTGTCAAATGCCTTTGCAAAGTCCAAAAACACTAAATCCACAGCGGCCCCTCTGTCTAGACTTCTGCTCACCTCTTCATAAAAACAGATTAGGTTAGTTTGACAACTTCTGTCCTTAGTAAAACCGTGCTGGCTGTCACTTATAATGCTATTTATTGTCACATAATCCTGTATATAGTCCCTCAATAGCCCCTCAAACATTTTCCCCACGATGGATGTTAAGCTTACTGGTCTATAATTACCCGGGGAAGACATAGAGCCCTTTTTGAAAATAGGCACCACATTTGCCCTGCGCCAGTCCCTTGGCACTATACCAGTCACTAGAGATTCTCTGAATATTATGAAAAGGGGGACAGAAATAACTGAACTAAGCTCTTTAAGAACTCTAGGGTGTAACCCATCTGGTCCCGGGGCCTTGTGCACATTTATTTTATTTAATTTAGCTTGGACCATCTCTACATTCATCCAATTCAGTATATCAACTGATATATTAACAGCACTGGCATCGGCTACATCAGCTGCTCCTTCTTCAGTTGTATATACAGAGCTAAAGAACCCATTTAGTAACTCTGCCTTCTCTTGATCCCCTGTGATCAACTCCCCATTACCATTATCTAGGGGTCCCACATGTTCAGACCTGGGCTTTTTTGCATTTATATGCTTGAAGAATTTTTTGGGATTTGTTTTACTATCCTTGGCCACCTGCCTTTCACTTTGTATTTTTGCTAATTTTATTACATTTTTACAGATTTTATTAAGCTCCTTATATTTTACAAAGGCTACAGATGTACCCTTAGATTTGTATTTTTTAAATGCCCTTTTTTTGTCATGTATTGCCCCTTTCACAGAATGTGTAAGCCATGTGGGGTTTAATTTGAGTCGTTTATACTTGTTACCTGTAGGAATAAATTTTGCACTATAATAACTCAAAGTAGATTTGAAAATCTCCCATTTATCATTTGTTCCATTATTTGACATTAGTTCTTCCCAGTCTATATCCTGAATTGCAGCCCTCATTCTGGGGAAATTGGCTTTCTTAAAATTAAATGTTTTTGCCCTCCCAGCCTGCGTTTGTTTTTTACAGTATAGGTAAAATGTAACTATATTATGATCACTGTTACCGAGGTTTTCACGAACATTGACATTCCCAACAAGATCTGCATTATTAGAAATGACCAGATCTAACAGAGCTTCACCTCTAGTCGGGTCTTCCACAAACTGGCCCATAAAATTTTCCTGCAACAGGTTGAGGAAATGTCTCCCCTTTGCAATTGAAGCCGAACCATGACACCAATTAATATCCCGGAAATTAAAATCTCCCATTATCACTACAGTACCCGCCTGTGCAGCCCGCTCCATCTGTTTATATAGCTGAACTTCCATCTCCTCAGTTATATTGGGGGGTCTATAGATTACACCAAAAGTAATTTTTTCAGTGTTTACCTCCCTTTCTAGTTCCACCCACAAGGTTTCAACCTCCTCACAGTATTCACCCACTATTGTCTCTTTCACACTCGCCTTCATATCACTTCTCACATACAGACATACACCACCACCTTTCCTATTTGTCCTGTCTTTCCGAAAAAGTGTAAAACCCTGTAGATTTACAGCCCAGTCATGTGAAGAGTCCAGCCATGTTTCAGCAACACCAACTATATCTATATTTTCTTCCAGTATCAAGGCCTCCAGCTCCCCCATTTTGCTTGCTAGACTTCTGGCATTTGTGAACATACACTTTAACTTGCCTGTCAGTTTTTCACTTTTATTATCAGAAATGTGATTTGACATTAATCGGGCCTTTTTATTTACACTGATGTTTTGTAACGAAAGGATCTCCTTATCCTGTTGTCTAGTCCTCTCCCCACATTCTGTTTCTCCCCCCACCAATATAGTCTGACCCCTCTCTAACCTGGCTACCCCTTTTTTTCTACATTGACCTCCCTCCTCAGCCCTAGTTTAAATACTCCGCCACCCCAGCTAGAATTCTCTCCCCCAGCACAGCGGACCCCCTTCCATTTAGGTGCAAATCATCTGCAGAATACAGTTTGTACCCCAATGAAAAGTCAGCCCAATGCTCTAGGAACCCAAATCCTTCTCCTCTACACCAAGACTTCAGCCATGCATTTAACTCCCTGAGCTCCCGCTGTCTTTCCTGTGATGCGCATGGCACAGGCAGTATTCCTGAGAATACTACTTTGGAGGTCCTTCCCTGCAGCTTGTAGCCTAGTTCTTTAAAATTATTCTTAAGGCTCCTCCACCTACCATTTATTCTGTCGTTGGTACCGACATGGACCACGACAGCTGGATCATCACCAGCCCCTCCCAGCAATTTGTCCACCCGTTCCACCACATGCTGAACCCTGGCACCAGGGAGACAGCAAACCATTCGGTTGAGGTGGTCTTGGCGACAAATTATTCTATCCGTCTTCCTGATTATAGAATCCCCTACGACTATCAATTGTCTTGGCTTACCTGCATTACCATCCCGCCGACTACTAGCTGGGCTGTTCTCCCGGCTGTTAGGGAGATCAGTATCCACTAGGGCTGCCATTTCTGAGACTGACACCCCCGCATCATCACCCAACTTGGCAATTTTGCCTGGAATGTCAGAAACCGGATCGGCCTTCCTTGTCTTTGACCCCTTTCTACTGCCCCTAACTACATTAACCCAGCTACTTACCTGATCCTGCTCACCCATGTCTTCACCCTCCAGTTGTAACCCACTAACTGCATGCTCTGTGAGCAGCAAGCTCCGCTCAAAATTGTCTATCCTCCTCAGTGTTGCATTCTGCTCCTCCAGATCTCTAATACGAGCTTCCAGGTGAACAACATGCTCACATCTGCCACAGAGATATTCACCCTGGAACTCCGGCTCCAGTCGTGCATACATATGGCAAACTGTGCACTGAAGAAAACTAACCAATCTTGCTATCCATTATCCAAGTTACAAAAAAAACAGCAAACAGGTGTTAATCAAAAATAAAAAGAAGTAGAAGAGCACTTACTAGGGCTTTAACTCCTCTTTTCAACTCCGGTTTTTGGAACTCCACTTGATATACAAACCACTTGTTTTCTGTGGTTTTTTTAAACTATATTACTACCGCCTTAGTAATGGCCGCCGGCTGATTGACAGCATCCATTGCTAAGGCAGGGCTTAGTGTTAGCCGGTGCAGAGGCTAACACTAACCCCCATTATTACCCTGGTACCCACCGCCACCAGGGGTGCTGGGAAGAGCCGGGTACCATCCAGTACTCGACCATCTGTAGTGATGGTCGGCCACTGGGGTGGCCGCAGGCTGGTATTATCAGGAGGGGAAAGGCCAGATACAGTGGCCCTTCCCACCTTGGTAATGCTAAGCTGCTGCTGCTTTATTGTATCTGGCTGGTTATGAAAAATGGGGGGGACCCCACGTCATTTAAAAAAAATAAAAATAAAAAATAATTGGAAAGAACGATGTGGGGTCCCTCCCAATTTTCATAACCAGCCAGATACAACACAGCAGCAGCAGGCAGCATTACCAGGGTGGGAAGGACAACTGTTTTTGGCCTTCCCCAGCCTAATACCACCAGACTGCGGCCACCCCGGTGCCTGACCGTCACTACAGATGGACGGGTATTGGTTCGTACCCGGCTCTTCCCAGCATCCCTGGTGGCGGTGGGTACCGGGGTAATAATGGGGGTTAGTGTTAGCCTCTGCACCTGCTATCATTAAGCCCTGCCTTAGTAATGGAGGTTGTCAATCAGCCAGCGGCCATTACTAAGGCGGTGATAATAAAGTTTAAAAAGATACAAGCACATAGAAAAAATATTTTATTGAAATAAAAAAACATAACCATCATTAACCATTTTATTGAGAATAAAAAAAACGCCATCATTGAAGTCCTCGAATCCGAAGTCCAACAACCGAACCTGTAAAAAAGCACAAACACACAAAAATAATCAGTAACACAAAGAAGCAAAATTATTATTCTTACCTTTCCTGGGTCCAGCGCTGGAGCCGCAATGTCAGCGAGCTGAGTCCTGTATCTAATCCAATCATGTGTGATACTGTCTGCTGAGACACTGTATCTAATCCTATCATGTGTGATACTGTCTGCTGGGCCCTGTATCTAATCCTATCATGTGTGTTACTGTCTGCTGGGCCCTATATCTAATCCTATCATGTGTGATACTGTCTGCTGAGCCACTGTATCTAATCCTATCATGTGTGATACTGTCTGCTGGGCCCTATATCTAATCCAATCATGTGTGATACTGTCTGCTGAGCCACTGTATCTAATCCTATCATGTGTGATACTGTCTGCTGGGCCCTATATCTAATCCAATCATGTGTGATACTGTCTGCTGAGCCGCTGTATCTAATCCTATCATGTGTGATACTGTCTGCTGAGCCACTGTATCTAATCCTATCATGTGTGATACTGTCTGCTGAGCCACTGTATCTAATCCTATCATGTGTGATACTGTCTGCTGAGCCACTGTATCTAATCCTATCATGTGTGATACTGTCTGTTGAGCCACTGTATCTAATCCTATCATGTGTGATACTGTCTGCTCAGCCACTGTATCTAATCCTATCATGTGTGATACTGTCTGCTGAGCCACTGTATCTAATCCTATCATGTGTGATACTGTCTGCTGAGTCATTGTATCTAATCCTATCATGTGTGATACTGTCTGCTCAGCCACTGTATCTAATCCTATCATGTGTGATACTGTCTGCTGAGCCACTGTATCTAATCCTATCATGTGTGATACTGTCTGCTGAGTCATTGTATCTAATCCTATCATGTGTGGTACTGTCTGCTGAGCCACTGTATCTAATCCTATCATGTGTGATACTGTCTGCTCAGCCACTGTATCTAATCCTATCATGTGTGAGGCTTCATTCAGACGAACGGGAATTACGTCGCACGGACCTATATTAGTCTATGGGGCCGTGAGGATATGTGCGTGATTTTTACTCAGCGTGAGTCTGCTGGAAAAAAGTCACGACATGTCCGTTCTTTCGGCGTTTTGCGCGAACCACGCTCGTGTGAACCCAGCCTGATACTGTCTGCTGGGCCACTGCATCTAATCCTATCATGTGTGATACTGTCTGCTCAGCCACTGTATCTAATCCTATCATGTGTGATACTGTCTGCTGAGCTAATGTATCTAATCCTATCCATAATGTATAGGGTCGTAGTGCTATAGATATGCTATGCCTTCTCCTATACACACATTTTTTTTTGGGCGGACACATATGTATTTGGGCTATTTCCCCTGACATTTTAAGCCCTGAGGGTATGTTCACACGGCAGCGCCCGTTACGGCTGAAATTACGGTGCTGTTTTCAGGAGAAAACAGCACCGTAATTTCAGCCGTAAAGGCATGTGCAGGCGTCTTTCGCTGCGGACGTAATTGGAGCTGTTTTTCCATGGAGTCCATGGAAAACGGCTCCATTTACGTCTGAAGAAGTGACAGGCACTTCTTTGACGCGGGCGCGTAAAAAAAATAACCGTCGGCACAGAACATCGTAAGACCCATTCAAATGAATGGGCAGATGTTTGCCAACGCTTTTGAGCCGCATTTTCGATGTAATTCAATGCTAAAACGCCCGAATTACGTCCGTAAATAGGGTGTGTGAACCCAGCCTTAGTGACGCCCCGGCTGCTAGTGCTGCGTTGTTGGGTCACTTAGGAGACCCGGCGATGCAGCTGAAAGCTGCGAACCGTCGGCCATGAGGAGTTTGCGGGGGGGGGGCCCAATAAGAACTTTTGCATCGGGGCCCATGAGCCTTTAGCTACGCCCCTGCTTAGATGTGATTGTTATTAGCTGGATGCAGTGTGTCAGAAACACGCAGGACCCGATCTTGGCCGAACGGTTAGTTCAGCTGAACTGACGGACTTGACTGAGACAGAACGATACAGCTTCTATGTATACAGAAATTCACTGCCTGTCTAAACGTTTAAAATAATTTTATTATCAAAATTAATTGATGCTTTAGGGTATGTGCACATTATAACTGCATTTACGTCTGAAATTACGGAGCTGTTTTCAGGAGAAAACAGCTCCTGAATTTCAGACGTAATTGCATGTACTGGCGTTTTTCGCCGCGTCTTTTACAGACGTAATTTGGAGCTGTTCTTCATTGAAGTCAATGAAAAACGGCTCCAATTATGTCCCAAGAAGTGTCCTGCACTTCTTTGACGAGGCTGTTATTTTACGCGCCGTCTTTTTACAGGGACGTGTAAAATAACAGGTCGTCGGCACAGTACATCATAAGACCCTTTGAAAGTAATGGGCAGATGTTTGCCGACGTATTGGAGCCGTTTTTTCAGACATAATTCGAGGCGTAAAACGCATCTATTACGTCTGAAAATAGGTCGTGTGAACCCAGCCTAATGCATCTATTCGATTGGTCGCGTCGTCACCAAGGGACTGACCTACTCAGTGGGCATCAGTCATGACGTCTTATTCACCGATTTGTGCAGCTCTCGATGACGCGAACATGGTAGGTCGGGCTTTAGCCGTATAAGGCTCTAGGGTTTCCCCGGCATGCACTAGATCAGCTATCAGTGTCCAGTGCACGCCGGAAAACCAAACAATGCAGCATAATATGTGCTGATCGGTATTTAGTTAAAGTCAGGCAATTTATACCCCTGAGGACGCTCCCCTATGCTTTAGGGGTGCAGAAACTTGTTGGGAATCTTGGCTATTTTTGGCAATCAGACCAACCAATATTTGTTAGCACCTTTATGGAGCTTTGTAGCGATATGAGAATCATCACCAGCTGTCTCAGGCACTTTCAATTTAGTGCACTCTGACCTTACATACCGCTCATACTCCATTGTGAATTTATGAATTGATGAATTTCTATAATTGAACCTAAACGTATACCTTTAATACTGATATTTTTGGAATATATTCTATGTATACAAGAAACATAGAAGCCTTATAGTAAAATATTTAATAAATAATAAAAGTCAGTTTAAAAGCACAAATTCATGATTCACTTAAAAAAAATTCCTTTCAAAGGAGTACATAGTCTTTAAAAGTAAAAGAGACAGAAACAAGAGACATACATTTGTAGAAGAGCAAGATTCCACCCTGGGGCCTCTGCTGTTATATTTCTACTTTCTGAAGTATGTGGTAAATTTCTCATGGCATTGTTCAAATAGTGTTATAGTTTAACTTTGACTCTTGCTTTCAAGCAACAACTTTACGTGAAGGATTTCTGCTATTTCTACTATACTAGGGATTTTCAACTTGCATAGTTATTGTGTTATGACTAACAGGTAACACCTTTCTAAACTGCTGATCCCAATTTCTGTTATTTTCCAGAATGGTCATGAAAGTGCACATTAAGGCTGGGTTCACACGACCTATTTTCAGGCGTAAACGAGGCGTATTATGCCTCGTTTTACGCCTGAAAATAGGGTTACAATACGTCGGCAAACATCTGCCCATTCATTTGAATGGGTTTGCCGACGTATTGTGCAGACGACCTGTAATTTACGCGTCGTCGTTTGACAGCTGTCAAACGACGACGCGTAAATGGACTGCCTCGGAAAAGAAGTGCAGGACACTTCTTTGCCACGTAATTTGAGCTGTTCTTCATTGAACTCAATGAAGCACAGCTCAAGATTTACGAGCGTCTCAGACGGCTCGCAAAATGCGAGGAGGAGCATTTACGTGTGAAACGAGGCAGCTGTTAACAGTCTGTCTTTTCACACGTAAATGCCTCTCATCGTGTGAACATACCCTAAAAGTTCAATGTAGAATAGATCAGAATAGAAAGTACACAGTTATTGCCAAAAGTAAGGACAAACATTATTAGAGGTGAATAACCCCAACTCAGATTTTGGGTCCCACCAAGTCAAGCTGATCACAGGGGAATGGGGTAACACACTCAATTATTTGTTTTACACCTAGTGAATCAATGGACACACATTGAGTTCTATGGTTACCTAAGCATCTATTTTAAGGTCCATATTACGGCTGCAACATCAAGACTAAACTCTAAGGTCATTTGAACTGCGTAAGTGCCTGGTGTGGCAGCCGTAATACGGACACCACAATGCAGCTGTATTATGGCCATCAGAACTTTGCCTCAGTAATAGGTACTCCCTAGTGGAGGATAAGTATTTGGTCAGTTTTACAAATATTTACCTACTAGACCAAAAACCATTAACCCTAGGGCACATCTAATCAAACACATATCCTTTAAAAGTTGTGAACAGTAAAATGAGCCAACAAAAGTATTTGTTCGAAAATAATCAATAATCTTTATTATCAATGTATTAAAAGCTAATAAAAACTCATGGAAGAATTAATAAGAGCAAAGAATCTACTTGCTAGACTCCAATGGCATCACTACAATAAATATTAGTGTAAAGATGATCAATGGAGAGTTTAAAACATATGGTCTCCAAAAACAATTTTTCTACATGATCAAGAGGTTTAAAAAAGAACAAAGTAAATCTGGTCAACTATAAATTCCCCAGTGGCCTGGACACTGGACGAGAACTAGACGTACTTTTCATCTGTGGCTTTTTAAAATAAAGAACCATGATGATAGTGGTATGGTATCACAAAGAAAATGACAACGAATGTAACATTTGACGTGTTTGTTAAAGGCATTTTATTTAAAGGGAATGTCTCATGTATTTAAATTAGATTTAATTTATTAGATTAAGTCTATAGAAAAAAATTATTGTGTTTACTCTTTTTCTTTTTAAATCTAGCTAATTTTTTTCTTTTTAAAAACCGTCCTGCAGGTGGCCATATTAGAATCACACATTTTCTTCCTGTATAGACAGTACAGCATTGTGTTTGCGCTTTATGGCAGCGAAATAGATGGGATTCAACTGACAGAGAAATGTCATCAATTATTACAGTCCCCAGGAAATTAAATAAAGGTGTACAACCCCTCCCCCAGGGACCAGAGAGCCACATGGGGAATGCAAACAGATCCTTACCTGTATCTATAGTGTATGGGTTTGCTATCCTGCCTTATCTAGGTTTACAGCAATATATCAAAGCGGTCATTAAATCAACCATCCTCTGCTGACGCTGTCCTAATCACCATAGCAAAGCGAACGAGCGAGTTGCAGAAAACCGGAAGTGTCAGCTTATTGTGACTGCTCTAGTGGTCAATGTGAAAACGGGAATATTTTTAATGGTTAATGTGAAAACTGGAATATTTCCCCCAAAATGTTATATGTCACACTGAAAAAACAACAAACATTTAATCAGATTCGATTCGGACCAAATAAATTTGTTGCAAATCGAATGTGCCCGATTGCCCTGAAAAGCTGTGAATGACACTCTGAGGTCGGTATCCAACCCCTTTCAAACTCTTTAACACCAAGACAGCATTAATAATGAATAAGTGACGGGGCGGAGTTACGACGCATCGTGATGGCAGCTTAATTCTTGAGCTCCTCACTTCACCTTCAGAAACCACAGCTTTATAGACGATATAACCAACCAAAATGGTGAGAACATCAAGGGACAAGAGCAGAGACTCATCCGGTCCTGCAAAACAGGGAAAAAGTCAGTCTGAAATGGATACCTGAAGAAAAAACTTTCCTCTCCTGCGGCCCGGGAAAAAATGGCGCCGGCACAGCATGCAGACGAGGCTGGAGATGATGACTCAGAGGGAGATAGCTCTGCAGCCTGTTCAGAACCGGCGAGGGACAGAGACACGCTATCACGCTCCTACTTTAAAAAGGTACTGACACAAGCAATCACCCCTGTAATGAAAGAGTTGGCGGATATAAAAGGGGATATTAAACAGATTGGGCAAAGGGTGGAATCCCTAGAAGAAACGCAAACCTCTATTTTGAGCCACAGTGCTGTCGTTTCCAACATGCTTGTCTCACATCAGACTCACATAAATAACGCTCATTTGATGATTGAGGACCAGGAAAATCGAAGCCGCCGCCGGAATATCAGAGTGCGGGGCCTCCCTGAAGCAGTAACAGTAGACACATTGCCCCAAGTAATCACACAGATCTTTGCTGACCTCGTGGGTCAAGAGAGAGCCGACAAGATGGTGGTGGAGAGGGTACACAGAGCGCTGAGACCAAAGCCTGCGCCGAACGAACCGCCGAGGGATGTGATTTGCGGCCTGCTGAGTTTCCTAGACACATCAAGCCTGCTGAAAGCGGCGAGGGAACGACAGGAGTATCTGTATGAAGGGACACAAGTACTCTTTTTCAAGATATAGCACCCAGTACCTTGGCTAAATGGAGGACCTTAAAGCCAGTGACAGACATGCTTCGTGTCAAGAAATTGCCGGTGCGGTGGTTATTCCCGTTCGGTTTAGCGACCATGATAGAAGGGCGACAATGCATCATTCGTTCCCCAGATGACCTCCCTAAACTCTGGGAAAAGTTGGGCATTTCACCGCTTGACATCCCATCATGGCTGCCTGTGCAAGCAACATCGGATATACCAGAACTTCCATACTTACCGTCGCCAACAGGATGGCAGGTGGCGTCCAGGATGAAGTCTCCGCGATATCGGAAACACCCAACGCCAGCTTTGGCTGATTGAAATGCTCATCATGGACGATGAAAATATTTTCCATCACTACATAAGTGGTGAATCCTAGGGAGTGCGTGAGTGTTTACTGAAATGCTTTTGTTCAAAGCAGCAGATCCCTTTGTACCTTATATTACATATGTAAATGGTCTATTTCAAATGTCCTCATATAATATGTGTACTATTATCTGCTATATAGGGGTAGATACAGTGGTATTAGATATTGCTATAGTATATTTGCTCACGATTAGACAGTGTTGAACATTGTTGAGCTGTTAGGAGTGATTATACTGTGATAAAATGAGATGCAATATAGATATGCTGGTTTACACTAATATAGTGAGTTGGACGGAGAGGACAACCCATTCTTACTTTAGTATTGTCGATGAGCTTAAAGTGGATATTACAGTTTCTGGAGGTGGAACCTTGTTTTCTGGCGTTCCAGTCTCCCCCTCCTCCCCCTCACCCCCACCCTTATCCAGGTGCTTTCTCCGAGACGGAGATACTGATGGCAATTGTGGATACTAGAGGATGTGCGGGAATTTTTTCTGCCCTTCCTCTGGGATCTCTTCGCTGCGGGGTGGATAGTTCCACAGGAATATATGTATATAGTTTAAGTTTTTATGTTTAAACCGTGACCGTGCCTAGACATCACTGCGTTTGTCTCACTGTATTACTTCATTATGGCTTCGCTTAAAACTTTATCATTTAATGTTAAAGGCATGAACATCCCACAGAAACGAAGTCAGATTTTCAACATGTTGAGAAGAGAAAGTGCTGATCTCATTTTCTTACAAGAAACACACTTTAAATCAAATAAGCTCCCTTCACTTCCTACTAAGCCTTATGACAAGTGGTATCATTGTTCTTATAATAGTGCCTCGAGAGGGGTTTCAATAGCGATACGAGACACAATACCCTTTGTTCATGAAGCCACACAAAGTGATCCTAGTGGTCGTTATATATTTCTCAAAGGAACTATTTTGAACATGAAAATTACATTAGTTAATCTTTATGGACCAAATGTGAGACAGGCGCAGTGGTTGACGAGGGTATTGCATTCTCTTCAGCCCTTCTTTGAAGGAATGGTTATAGTAGGAGGAGATTTTAACATGGTATTAGATCCGAACTTGGATTCCACATCCAAAGTATCACATATTACCCATAAGACCCGCAGAAGATTAAAAATGCTGTTAACCAGGTTAAAATTGATCGATGTGTGGAGAGTACACCATCCGTCTGACCGGGATTATTCCTTTTATTCAGCCCCACATAAGTCATATCAGCGCTTAGACCATTTGCTAATTTCAGAACGTTTTTTGCCTGCGGTCACATCTTCCGGAATCGGTAACATTACCATTTCGGACCATGCACCGATCTTTATCAAAATTAAGTTGACAGACCTCCCTATGAGAGGGTGGAACTGGAGGCTAAATGACACTTTACTAGAAAATGTAAAAGATTCTGACGCCTTAGAACTCCGGTTGAAGGAATTTTTTGTGGTTAATGATGATCCTCTTATCTCTCAGCCTATACTATGGGAGACACATAAAGCTGTTATAAGAGGGGAACTCATTGCCTTGGTGTCTAGAGTTAAGAAGGAAATGATGAAAACTATCAACCAGGTGTTGGGTAAAATCTCCTCACTGGAAAATATACATAAATATGCACAGTTGGAGTCAGCACAAGCTGAATTACGACACCTTAGGCAGGAATTAAAGAATATCCTTAATGTAAAATCGGCGAAAACCCTTCAACTATTAAAGTACAAAACCTATGCACACGGGGACAAGGGGAACAAAATAATGTCAAACCTCATTAAAAAACAAAGAGGGAAAACGTTCATTTCATCCATCAAAAACAAGGTAGGGCATAAACTCACCACAACAGATTTAATTGCCAGGGAATTTAGGAATTATTATCTGGAATTGTATAATATTAGAAAAGATCCTATACAGGCCAGTAGGACCACACAGACGGACGCCATACAAAAATTCTTAACATCTATTGAAGCGCCCTCCTTGTCAGAAGAAGAACGAGCCTCGTTGGTGGTTCCATTCACTATGTCTGAAATTGAAAAGATTCTGATGTCCATACCAAATGGGAAAAGCCCTGGGCCGGATGGTCTGCCCATAATTTATTATAAAAAATTTAAAAACACATTAATGCCGTACTTTTTGTCACTATGTAATGCCCTGCTGAATGGAGCTACCTTCCCTAAACAAGCTTTAGAGGCCAACATTACCATTCTACCAAAAGAGGGGAAGGATCTGGAAAGTTGCAGCAGTTACAGGCCTATTTCCCTATTAAATTCGGACCTGAAATGGTGGGCAAAAATTTTGTCAACACGCATTAATGGTTACCTTTCTAAATTGGTTGGAGCGGAACAGGTGGGATTTGTTCCAGGGAGGGAAGGGAAATGTAATACCATAAGAACGGTTCATGCTATATATCACGCTAGACAACACAAAATTCCCTTGATCTTATTAGGGACAGACGCGGAGAAGGCCTTCGATCGCATTGATTGGGTATTCCTGAAAGCTGCTCTTACTAAATTTGGCTTCCCCCAAACACTTATAGACATGATTTTCGCCTTATATCAAAATCCTACAGCAAGAATACAGGTGAACGGCACCTTTTCAGATCCTTTCCCTATTCAAAATGGAACAAGGCAAGGCTGCCCTCTGTCCCCCACGTTATTTGTTTTGGTAATGGAAACACTCTTACTTAAAATTAGACAAACTCCCTCTATTAAAGGCCTGAAAGTAGGACAATTCAAGCACAAAACAGCTGCATATGCGGATGATTTATTGGTCCTCACAACAAACCCTGTAGTGGCCCTCCCAAATCTCATACAAATTTTTGAAGAATTCGGTTGGATTTCAAATTTCAAGATCAATTATGAGAAGTCAGAAGCATTAAATATAACCTTACCTAACAATATTTTATTGACAATTAGCTCATGTTCACCTTTTAATTGGCAAAAATCCGAACTGCAATATTTAGGACTTAAAATTACGGCTAGCCCAAACTTGCTTTTTGCCAGGAATTACGACCCATTGTACTACAAAATTAAAAATTACTTGAACAAAATACGCATCCCATATATGTCGTGGATAGGACGCAAAAATCTCCTTACTACATTCATTTTACCACAAGTTTTATACCTGTTTCAGACTTTGCCAATTGACATTCCGAAGTATTATTTCCTAAAATTTAGACGCTTATTCACGGAATTTATGTGGAATAATAAAAGGCCTAGAATCGCATATCAGCAATTGATAAGGAAAAAAACTGAAGGAGGATTGGCATTGCCAGACCTAATTTCGTATTACAATGCAATACAATTGGGGAGATGGACACAACTGGCAAAGGCTGAAGGGGGATTGCCATATGTAGCTATAGAGAAGGGGTTATTGATACACAATCAGACTTCTGCTTTTTGGGTCGGAAATACGCTTCCTGCCAGAGCATCGGTAGTGAGTGATATGACATGGGGGATGCTTAAGGTGTGCCACACTTCCTCAGCACTACATCTACGTGACAATAAGTTCTCAATGTTAGCGCCACTCTCTATACTTCCATGTTTGGTGAACCCCACTTGCTCTAGGGTTCCTGATTCTTGGTCTCATTTGAGGTCCTTAAAGATAGAAAGAGTTTTTGACTCAATGGGCCCACCTACACTTCATACCTTACATGAGGAACTGAAAATTCGTAGCCCTTCAAGCTTACAAGTGATAGACTTCACACACACATGTAAGAGGTTTCTCGCTTCCGTAGCTGCAAGCAAATCTGATCCCACATGGTTGGAAAACTACACTTTATGGGATACGACCCCTAAAAAGTGTCTCTCTAAGATATACAAACAGTTGATAACAAATATGAGCAAAGACACGCCAGGTTTTATACCAGCATGGGAAAGGGAACTGGGTTGTTTGTTTGCTGCAGAGGATAGATCTTACATTTTGCGCCATTCACATGGTTTTTCTAGATGTGTTAGAATGCAAGAAAATTCTTACAAGCTACTAACGCGATGGTACAGAACGCCGGATTACTTATGCAGGATTCGGGCATCTACTTCAGATCATTGCTGGAGGTGTGAGAGGGAAGTGGGTAGCATTTCCCACATATGGTGGTCATGCCGGGAGATCCAACCCTTCTGGAAAGAAGTAGAAAATCTGATTGCAAGAATTTGTTCAAATCCAGTGTTACTCACAAAAGAATTGATTTTACTGTGGTTACCCACAAAAGAGTTCTCCCCATCCTCCAAAAACCTTCCCACATACATAATCTCAGCGGCTAAAATATTGATCCCTACCTTGTGGAGGAGCTCAATACCCCCATCATTGGACCAACTAGTGAACAAAATACACCAAATATGTCGGCTGGAGGAACTTGCAGGGTGGGAAAATAAAAACAGGAAATCATTTCTCAAAATCTGGCAGCCTTGGCTAGCGAATAGGGACAAGGCTTTAGGTAATCAAGGATAAGAAAAACATGAGTGGGACTCGTTGATAGAGAGGGGAGTTCAGAAAAATTTTGATCAAGAGGGATAGTACAGAGTGTTTAGTACTTGATAGTACTTACAGTACGGGAAGGACATTGCATGAGTCACGGTGATATGTTTACTTGTTTATTTGTTTGTCTGGTTGTCTGTCATATCGCAGTTGAGCTTACAAGATAGACTGATTATATACATTAAACATCGGATTGCTATGGCATAAAATTTTAGATGTCATGAAGAGAAGATATTGTTCTCAAGCATAACATATTGATGTGCCAGGCATAAATGCTGCCTGTTATGGTCGTTGTAATTGACTAATGTATTTCTATGTAACTGCTTCAATAAAAAGAGTTTATACAAATAATGAATAAGTGACAGCAACATACGGTATACGGCTATGGGTAAATGGATGGTAGCCGGTGGTAACAAACAACCTGTTTAACCCCTTAAAGACCAGGCCAATTTGTTTTTTTTCCATTTTAGTTTTTTCCTCCCCGCCTTCCAGAAGCCATAATTTTTTATTTATTCGTCAACATAGGCATATGAGGACTTGTTTTTTGCAGGACAAGATGTAGTTTTTCATGGCACCATTTATTGTACCGCATAATGTACTGGGAATCTGAAAAAAAAATATTTGTGGTGTGAAATGGGCAAAAAGCAGCGATTACACCATTTTTTGGGGGGGTTTTGTTTTTACGGCGTCCATCAGGCGCTAAAAACTACATATTCACCTTATTCTACAGGTTGATACGATTACTGCAATACCAAATTTATATGTGTAGTTTTATGTTTTACCCCTTTAAAAAAAAATACAACTATTTGCTAAAAAAAAAAGAGAGAGCCATAACTTTTTCATTTTTCCATCAATTTGGAGGTGTGAGGGCTTACATTTTGCGCGGCGAGCTGTAGTTTTCACCGATACCATTCTGGGGTACATGCGACTTTTTGATCACATTTTATTCCTTTTTTTTGGAGAGTTGAGGTGACCAAAAAACAGCAATTTGCATGTTTTATATATTTTTTAATTGACGTTGTTCCCCGAGCGGGTTAAGCAATGCTATATTGTGATAGTTTGGACATTTACGGATGTGGCGATACCAGTTATGTTAACTTTTATGTTTTAAAACATTGCTCTAGGGAAAAAATGGGAAAAGGGGAGTTTTTTGAACTTTTAGGCTATGTTCACACGGGGTATTTTGCCGAGTTTTTTGACGCGGAAACCGCGTCGCATAACTCGGCAGAAACGGCCCGAGAACGCCTCCCATTGATTTCAATGGGAGGCGTCGGCGTCTTTTTCCCGCGAGCAGTAAAACTGCCTCACGGGAAAAAGAAGCGACATGCCCTATCTTCGGGCGCCTCCGCCTCCGACCTCCCATTGACTTCAATGGGAGGCAGGAGAAAGCGTATTTCTCGCTGTTTTATGCCCGCGGTGCTCAATGGCCGCGGGCGAAAAACGGCGCGACAATTGCCGCGAAAATCGGCGTGCAGGGAGAGGAATATCTGCCTCAAAGTTCCAAACGGAATTTTGAGGCAGATATTCCTCCCCCAAAATACTCCGTGTGAACATAGCCTTAACATTTTATTTTTTTTGGAACATTATAAAAATCTTTATTTAACTGTGTTTTACTTTTTCTTTTATTTGTCCCTCTAGGGGACTTGAAGCAGCAATGGTTGGCTTGGCTTCAAAGGAGTACAAAGATGGCAGAGCTGGGGGACTTCATGGCGTGTGGGGGGGTGATGGTGGGGGGGGTGATGGCGTGTTTGAGGGGGCGCCCCCTGATTCCAACAATTTAATTGCCACGGTCGAGATTGACCCCGGCATTTAAGGTGTTAAACGGGCGGAATCAAAGTGATCTTTGATTCAGCCCATTGCAGCGATGTGTAACACAGCCATCACCCGCTGAGTATGGAGCGAGCTCAGCCCGTGAGCCCGCTCCATGCTTCCCCTTAACGGCTGCCGCGTACCGGTATGTGACATGTCGTTAAGGGGTTAAAAACATACTGACACATAACTACGAATCCCATGTTTTCTTTCAGTGCTTATATTAGCCAAATAGCACAATACCACATCACAATCTGCAGGTGTGAACTAATCCTTGCAAGTAGTTGACTCATTAGAACTGAGTGATGAAATATCAAAGTCCAGTTGATTGTGACTGTCCATTGCTAGATCTACTCTACCAGGACATGTTCAAGTAAAAACCTTCTACCAGAGAGTCAAGCAAATGATTACGTTCCTGGTACATAATAATTTTGGAATAGATATTATGCAATGTCAAGATAAAGCATGAACTTTGGTGATAAATAGAAATTCCCTTCAGAATATGACACTACTCCTTTATCTGACTGCATATCTAGGTGTGTTTGTACACACCTGTCTATTTTCTAGGTTTGTTTCCTCAATGTACGTAGAATACCAATGATTGCATTTGTAGCGAGCGCTCAGTGACTTAAGAATGTTATTGACCTTGTAATGAGGAAGTGATACAGTGTAAGAAAATGGTATAAATACCTGGTAAGCAGGCTGTCAATAAGAAAAACTCTTACAGTACAACGTACACACCGCGCGGGAGCTCTATATATGTAAGTAGAAATTATTATAGAGAAAGCATGTAATTGTGGTAATGTCTATGGGCAGGACCCCTCAGCACGACTATACTAGTTATTGTTTTTTGTACTAATGTGTATCCTATATTCACAATCCTACATTTCATTTTAGTATTAGATTATTCTATGATGTTTGACTAAAGTATTTTACTGCTACTTCTGAAAAACTACTTCTTTTCACAAATGTGTGCGATTTATTTAAAAAAACAGTGAGGTTATTCCGATTTTTATGTGTGAACATCTTGGCTAAAAAGTGTGGACTTGGAAAGAAGAGTAGCCCACCAATCTGTCACTCCATCAGTTTCTGGATTGGGCGGGAAAGTGGCATTTAAAGGAGGTGTTCCCCCTACTTCCGAAGTATTACTTGTAGAAGTGATCACATTTTCCACCCAATTCACATATCGCTGATTCAATGACCATTAGGATGCATTGGCGAATACATTTATGAGAATAAGAGATGTGAGATTATATGATTATCCATTATATTATAAAGACAATAAATCAGCGAATCAATGGAATCGGTGAAACTTTGAAAAAAGGTGAATTGCCCTCAGAGCAAACCAGTTTTAGTCGCCATGATGCCCATTGCCAACTGCAATGCCTCCAATTGTCAGCCACAATGACCACAAGTGTCAGCCACAGACCTACCCCAGTCACAATAAAAATGTACATTCTCCCGATTACATTTTTGTCCACCTCTCCTAGTTATATGTGAACACAAGAGTACAGTGTGAACTTCTGTTGTCCTATGCTCTGCTGCTCATCTTTGTATAACTACATAGTTACATACTTAGTATGGTTGAAAACAAAGACATATATGTCCAGCAAGTTCAACCAAGGGATGGGAGAAAGGGAAGAAACATGGATAAGCTATAGAACTTTGTCTTACCCATATTGATCCAGAGGAAGGTTTAAAAAAAAATTAAATAATTTGGCAATACTAATTAGACATTTATCATTTACATATATATATATCAATAAAAAAATCCAGTGATGTGTATTAGACCAATATTATTGAATTGTACATTTGTGCACATGATTTATGTGGTCAGATGTAGATGCATAATACATTAGGGCATTTTGTCGTTAAAGAGAATCTTTCACGAGCTCATACATGTGCAGCTGAGTGCACCATGTAATAGGCAGGGCTGCACAAACCTGGTCTCACTGTAAAAAAAATTATATCCTCCTCCGTTATTTAAATATCGGTGCCCGATATGTAAATAACCCCCTGAACTGCCAATGGGGCGTTTCTTTATTTCTAAATGGCAGGGGGACGTGATACTTAGCGCTCTGACACTGTCCAATCAGCTTGTGCTGGGTGATCTCTCTCCCGAGATCACACAGTTTTGCCATCCTTGTCTGCCGAGAGCTGAAGAGAGAATGAGAGCGTGCGCCCCGACGCGCTCACAGCTCCGACGTCACTGCTGCCGACGATACACTGTGCGCGCTCTCCTATTTCCAGCTCTTGTCAGATAGTGAACGAAAACGGTGTGATGTTGCGAGAGAGATCGCACAGCACAAGCCGCTGTGACACTGTCCGTAGCTGATTGGACAGTGTCAGAGAGATAAGTAACACGCCCCCTTGCCATTTAGAAATAAAGAACCGCCCCATTAACAGTTTAGGGGTTATTTACATATCGGGCGCCAAATATAATGGCAGCGATATCTAAGTAACAGGAGGAGGATAGAAAAAAATGTAAAGTGAGACAAGGTTTGTGCAGCCCTGTCCATTACATGCTGCGCTCAGCTGCACATGTATGGGCAGGTGAAAGGTTCTCTTTAACTAGAATGTGCTACAGTCATGTTTTTCAATTATTTCTATACAGGCTTTCAAAAATGAATAACAAAGATTCAGAAATTTGTCCAGACTGTGAGCAAAGAGCTATCGGTGGGTATATTTCCAGTCTAATGTAAAATTTATTACAAATACTAAATAAGAGAGATAACAAAACTAGGAAAGGACAAGAAGAAAGGTTGTAGGACATGCCCTAGAACAGTGGTCTGAAACCTGTGCCCCTCCAGCTATTGCCAAACTACAACTCCCAGCATGCCCTGACAGCCACTGCTCTAGATATTATAGGAATACATTTAGAGTTATTGAGTCTCATTTAATTGAATAACAACCACTTGTTGTGGGTTGTCATCTCTGTTATTATTATTATTACATAACAAATGCCTTATTTAGAGGGGTTGTCCAGAAATTTTTCTGTCTACTGTTAGTCCCAGTGTTTTCATTTCTCCCATTAACTTCAATGGGAAGTGACTGCAAACATAAGGTTAACATTCTGCCAGAAACGAGGGACCAGACATCTCTATTTTCAGGATCAGTAAGAGAGTCAAAAGTCAGGTCCCCAATAAATTGACTTTTATGGCATATCAAATTGATTTTCTATTAATGTTAATTAAGTTAGAAGTTCAAGAGACACCAGAAAAAGGGCTTTGGTGGGGGATAAATTCATCTATTTTATATCAATCATAGTCCAGTATTCTGATATACAAATAACTCTGTCCAAAATACAACAGAGAATAGGGAATTTTAGAAGCTTAAAGGCTATGTAAACCTTTGAAGACTTTTTTTCTGAATAAAACAATGTATTATGGCCTTTAAAATAACGTTGAGATTGGTTTTTATTTATAAAAAAAAAAAACAACTTCTATATATCCTTAATACAAAGAAACTGTATCTTGCGCTCAAAGCCGAATCTGGCAGGTCAGCTGGATTGACGGCTTCGGTGACAGCCGGCCGCGCAGTATTCAGCTGTTATTAATCACATCTAAGGTAATAACTTAGATGTGATCGATAACATCTGGATCCCCCAGCTGTCACTGAAGCCGTCAGTCCCGCTGACCTGACGGATTCGTGTTTGAGCGCAAGATACAGTTTCTATGTATACAGGATACATAGAAGCTGATTTCTTATTTTTTTTAAAACAACAAAAACAATGAAAAAGTTGTTTTAAAGGCCATGATACATTGTTTTATTAAAATAAAAAGGTTTGAATGATTACATAGCCTTTAACTTCCTGATGTCTGTGGAAAAACCCTTCAAATTGTGTTTATGGATGATGTACAGGTGATTGTTTTATTTACTGTGTGTATATCTAAGACTGTCTGCATACTTTTCTATGAAGTATTGTTAAAGCTATGATAAACGGTGTAAAGTGCAGCAATAAACTAAACTCATAATCACAAAGCAAATTATTTTTATTGCTAGACTGATAAACTAGACCTTACTACACTGACCTTACGTACAATACACTCATGGTACATTATAATACATTGAAAAAATTGTAAAATCACAATTTTTTTGGAATTTTTTCTTAGGCTGTGTAACATTTCATGAACTTTTCTGCTATGACTTCTATGTTGTGTCAGCACCACATCCACAAAAGCCGAGGCAAGCACAAATTGATGTGGAGATGACGGAGAAAATTGTGAAACCTCTTGAGCAACGTGGACTTAAGTGTTACCTTGGATCTAGGGATACATCTGGTGGTGAATTTGTTATACAAGCCTTAAGTAACCCAATGACCATCATCCCAACTACCATTGTTCCGGTCTATAAGGACAGGGCTTTCACAGCATTTCGGAACCTTCTTATAAGACCAGATTACTTGGACAGGATTGTGTTTCTTTGCTTTGATTCAACACCCATTGAACCTCCAGCAGTTTCTAAGAACAGTTATTCTATGAGCATTTGTGATCCCTTTTTACTGCCAAAACTGATGAAAACAATTCAAGCAAAAGGCTTGCAGATCCCACTACTTTACCGCAAAAGAAGATTTGAAGCGTTCAAAATGTGCAGTGATCCTCGTAAGTAGCAGAATTCTAACCAAATATTCGCGTGAGGCAAGTGTGACAGTCCGACTCCCGCTATAGGAAGTGATGGCATATCCTAGTTATGTGCCTTTTAATCTCTGGCCTCTTTGTTTTTATTTTGACAGAACCTATTTGATTGAGATTGTATAGATTTACATATATTGATTTATGGTTACAACTTATTATTCTCGTGTTTGTGTGAGGGGACTGGTTTGTCAGTGGTTGTTGTTCGATAAGTCCATGGAACTGCGTTTGCTACAAATCAGAAGGAGATTCCTATCATATAATCACGTCTGTAGCAGTTCTCTGGACTAAAAGACATAAAAGACATATTGTACTATGATAGTCATACATCTCACAGATTCACTGACTAGGACATATTTTTACATTTTTATGTATATTTTCCCTATAGAAGGCGCCCTTCCCTACGGTCGCTTATAGGCACGTGTCCCCTGGTTAAATATTTCTATATTTCTTGAAACACTGTTAAAAATATATATTTATAAAAATATGTCGATCAACCATTTCCTAGTACATTATTTGGCACAATAAATGGCGCTACAAAAAACTACAACTCGTCCCGCAAAAATCAAGCCCTATATCGATGGAAAAAGTTATGACTTTTGGAAGGTGGGGAGGAAAAAACGAAAATGAAAATCTGAAAGTTGTTTACGACGGGAAGAGGCTAAAAGGTGCCTTTAAAATATACGACTTGTCCTGCAAAAGCAAACCCTCATACAGCTATGTTAAGGGTGGGGAAGATAAAGCAGCCGCATGCGTTCATTTCTATGAGCATTCATTTATTTTTGCGGTCCAGGCCCCTGGGCAATGCACGGAACGTGGAAACCACAATCGTGTGCATGGGCCCATTACAATGAATGGGGCCACAATACACCCGCAGATTTGCGGGTGAATTGTGGCCGCAAAAATATGTTCGTGTGCATGGGGCCTAAGGCCTAATGCACACAACCGTAGTGTTTTTTACTGTCCCCAAATACGGATCCGTAGTCATCCGCAAGTCATCCGCATATCTGGCGCACTGTCCGCAAATACGGTCCATAGTACCTCCATATTTACGGATCCACAAAAAAAAATGGAGGCTATAAATAATTTCACAAACATGACGCAACCACTTAAAAAAGGTCACATGATCGCTCGGGCACCATTTACTTAGGGAACCCCCTGCCATCGCATAGCAACGGTTCCGCAATTACGGACAGCTATGGATGCACATCCGTAGGCCGTTCACAATTTTGCACACGCCCACAGACTTCTATGGGCGAGTCCGGGCCACAATTGAGGACAGGAATAGCACATGTTCTATATTTTGCATGTAAAATCTACAGCTCAGACACACATCCGTAAATATACGGAAACGTGTCAGTGGGTCTTAGAAATTAATGGATCAGCAGATTATCTGTAATTATGGATCCGTAATTACGGATAAAATCTACGGTTGTGTGCATGGGGCCTCAGGGTTTAATTGACTCCTAGAAAATTGCAAGTTATGTGCACACGCTTAGCTAAAAACGTGTGAAAATACGGGGCTGTATTCAAGGGAAAACAGCTCCTGATTTTCATACGTTTTTAAGCAACACGCGTTTTTCGCTGCGTTTTTTTATGTCCGTTTTTGGAGATGTTTTTCTATAGAGTCAATGAAAAACGACTCCAAAAACGGCTCATGCACTTCTTTTTCACGGGCGTCTTTTTACGTGCCGTTTTTTGAAAACGAGGCGTAAAAAAATACCCCGTCAGAACAGAACGCCGTATTTCCCTTTGAAATCAACAGGCAGATGTTTGGAGGCGTTCTGCTTCCATTTTTTCAGGCGTAAACTCCCCGAAATACGCCTGAAAACACTCAGTGTGAACATACACTATCTATTACATCTAGATCTTTAGTCGTGTTAGCCAGCCAGTTTGATGCAAGTCAGTTTGAAAGATTTTCTCCTTGTCAGGCCGGGAAAAGGAAGATGCCCAATTTTCCCCGTCTCTGTATTACATCCATATGTTTATTATCAAGAAGAGTTTAAATAAAGGGGGCCCAATTCAGATTCAGATAATACACTACTACTAATGTTTGTGAATTTAAAATGTATGGGAACTCTAAGAGAAAGAGCTTGCTTTGCTATCTCCCAAGTTGCATGTGGGCTGTCATGTGGGGAACTAACCCAATGATTATGGAAAGAAGATCGGCGGGGGCGGGCGAACAAGCACCAAGTCCTCCTGTCCCATGTGGTTAGAGGTTTGGTGGTGTGAAATATCACCAGGGAAGGCCCCATTTTAATCTTTAATATGGGCCCCTCACCTGAATCACTGTAATAAGTACATGTAAAGTTTTCTTATTTGGTCAAAGAACTTTAAATAAGGGCCTGTTCACATCAGCGTTAGGGTTCCATTGGTGGGTTGTTGTTTTTTTTTAGTGGAAACAATAGAATAGTTGACTATGCTATTGATTTCGCCAAAAAAACGGAAACCTTACGGAACAGAGACAAACGGAAACCATTTGCAACGTAAGCATTACCATTGAAATGCATACAATATCATATATTATCATACAATATTTTTATAGGAGCCAATGCTATTTATCTGTTATGGCAATATTTGTTACTCAATCATTGTTAACCACCTAACATTGAATATTATGTTTACAGATATCATAGTAAGTATATTTTGACTACTTTCCGACCGCCCACTGACGTTTCGCGGCGGGCGTTGCAGGTCCGGAGTATACAGCGACATCTTCTGGTCTCGCTTTAGAAAAAGGCTTAGGAGCGCTGCAGTGAGTGCTCATTTTCTAAGCAGGAGTGGTTACTAACAGAGCAGCCTGCTGAATACAGCTGGGGTCAGAGAAAACTTAGATCCCATCTTTTTAACCTTTTGAATACTGCGGTCTGTAAATGTGGAGATCAAACGGGACTTCCCTCTTTGATAGCGTCACTGGAAACCCTGCCTGTTCTGTATGCTTGTTGTAAGGGCAAATTATGCGTTGTTCTAACAGCCGCCCGTGTCATACTGACAAAGTACAATGTATTAACATAAAGGAGTATGCTAAAACATTATAAGTATAAAATAAAGTTGTTTAAAAATTAGCCCTTAATGGGATTAGAAAAAAAATTAACAAAAGTAAATAAATAATAAAACAATAAAGAAATGTCCACTAAAAAATTCTTCCACATAAAACAAGGCCTCACACAGCCACGTCAATGAAAAAATAAAACAGTTATGGCTGCTGAAAGGCAGAGCGGCAAAAACAAAAATATGTAGCTGGTCATTGAGGCCTTTTCAGGCCTGGTCATTAAAGACTATATACAGTAAACCTTAGAAAGGGATTTTTTTTTAAATAAAAAGGTCAGTCAGTGTGATTTTATTCAAAATTCCTTTTACTGTTTTTTAGAAATAGCTGATCTGTATTCTGCATGCAGAGCAGCTCGATCGTTTGCGAAGACCTGAATCCGTCAATTTCACGGACCTGATGGGTTCAGTGTCAGCGGGTTCTGCGTGTCTCTGACACGCAGGATCCACCTGTAATCTATCACTTCTACGTTATGTGATGGATAACAGGTGGATCCTGCATGCCAGGGATACACATGACCCGCTTTCACTGAACTGTCAGTACCGCTGACCTGACGGGAATGGGATTTAGCGATCGATACAGCTTCTCTGATTACAGAATACAAAGCAGCTGTATCTCAAAAAGTAAAAATTATTTTTAATAAAAACTAATTAGAAAGTTGCACTAATCACACTGAATTACCTTTTTAGAAAAAAAAAAAAAAATTCCCTTTCAAAGGTTTACATTAAGGGGTTTAGCAGACATTTGTTTTAAAACATTTTTTGTTTAGAAAAGTAAATTAATTTAATAAGCTTTCACATTACATTCTAGAATCAACCGTATCGTCTACTTCATCTGATTTTCACAGGAACAGTAAGTATTCTCAATCAGAAACAATTTTTTCAGATTATTATTTCATGTTATTACTTTGGTCTGAATATCCATGTAATTGTTATCAATGATTTTTGCTTTACAGTTCCGTTCAGGAGATCAGACACATCTAGGGTTTCCTTCCGAATAAGACCATCGTCTATATCAGTTATGTCAGAAGGTATTTTTTTCCAGCATTATAAGCAAGTACTTAAAGGGGTTGTCCCAAATCGACAATTATTACCTATCCACAGGATAGGGGTGGTAATGGTGTGATCGCTGGGAGTGCCACCGCTGGGACCCCCCACCGATCGCAAGAATGGGGGACCCAAACCCTCAGATCGTCCTCACTGAGCCCCCCGCAGTGAGGTGGTGCTTAAATGGAGTTGCGGTTGCATGTGCCCCCTTTCCATTCAATGTCTGTAGGAGTGAGGAAAACAGCGGAGGGCTGTACTCTGCTGTTTCCATCATACCCAAGGACTTCCTCAACCGCCGCTCCATTCAATGTCGATCTCACTACAGTTCTTGCAATTGATAAAGGGTCCCAGCAGTAGGACCCCCAGCGCAGACAATTATAATCTATTCTGTGGATAGGTGATAATTTTAGATTCTGGGAAAACCCCTTTAAGTTATTATGGTTTAAGAATATGTAATCATGTTTTCAGTACGTGACAGTAGTTCCACGGAGAGGCAGGGACTCCTAGCATCGTACATAACTATGATGCTAGGAGCCCGGCTCTCTGCACTGTGTTCAGTCCAGGACTTGCGGCCGAAATACGTTCCGTCCTTTACGGACCAAACATGCTCGTGTGAATCCAGCCTTAATGTGATCAGCCCATTAAAGTGGATGTTCGGATGCCTGTATTCTAAGTCTAGGTTCACACCACCTTTTCCAACATATACCTTTCAAAAAGAAAAAAAAAGTATAAAGCAAAATAGTGATGCAACTCTAGAACAACTATATGATTCTGCACTGTAGATACCGCTTCATACAGTTGGCATCCGTTTGATAGATCCATTTGTTTTTCATTAAAGCAAACAAACTGTGAAAACGTATGCAATAGTTTTTATGCATCTGCCATTAACTTTGCGCTCTGTAAAAATAAATAGTTGGTTGATGGACATGTGTCTTTTTTCAACCGTACTAACTATGTAAAAGATGGTTAATAAGTTAACTCCACCCAAATGTGAGTTTTAAAATAACAAGCAAGCCATTTGTAAAATGGCACCTAAGAGTAAAACTTCCGTCCATATAATAACAGTACTTTATATTTTATCTTTTACATGTTTTTTTCTTTCCATTAGCACCAACCGCCTCTGCCTGTGTTCTAAGATCATGTAAGTGTTTACCAGGGTTTATGATAGGTGTCCCCTTTCTTTACATTCTGCCTAAAGTCCTCTTCACAACGTGTTTTTGCCTACTACGGAGGTAAATATCAGAAGGACTCCCAGCATATACCTCCGATGGAAGGCTGCAAAGTGTCCCACTGTATGACATACAGTGAGATACATCGCCCGAACAGCCCCATCCCATATGGACAGTGACATCAGGAGCTTTCCCAGTGCTGGAGTCCCCGGCAGAGCAAATTCTAAGGTCCGCAGTGCTGCCTACAGCTGTGTACAGAAAGTTACAGTGACAAAACTGTCTATATATGGAAAATTACATCACTGGAACGTCCCGACCCGTACGTTTAACGTATACCTTGGACAGCAGTATCCGACAGCTATAGGATCCCAAGTAAAAAAAAATATACCGCGCAGTATACTTTTTTTTTTTTGCAGGATCTCTCAGAATGAAATATTGTAGTCTACTGCACCATTCCATTCTTGAAAAGTAAAAGTACACCAACATATAGGAGACTCTTTTGGCCTCCATTGGGCTAATGGAGCACTATGGACATGTTTATAATAGACATGTTTACAGAATTAAGATAAACATAGTTCAGAAATGCCATGTGAAGAGCTATTAGGCTATGTTCACACTGAGTATTTTGCCGAGTATTTTGACGCGGAAACCGCGTCGCAAAACTCTGCAAAAACGGCCCTAAAATGCCTCCCATTGATTTCAATGGGAGGCGTCGGCATCTTTTTCCCGCGAGCAGTAAAACTGCCTCGCGGGAAAAATAAGCGACATGCTCTTCTGGCGTTTACGCCTCTGACCTCCCATTGACTTCAATGGGAGGCAGAGAAAGCGTATTTCACGGTGTTTTATGCCCGCGGCGCTCAATGGCCGTGGGCGAAAAACGGCGCAAAAATCGCCGCGAAAATCGGCGTGCAGGGAGAGGAAAATCTGCCTCAAACTTCCAAACTGAATTTTGAGGCAGATATTCCTCCTGCAAAATACTCCGTGTGAACATAGCCTTACCTGTCATACTGGTCACCAGAACAATACCACGCAGTACCTAAGTAATACTGCAACACTGTGCTTATATAAAGCCACCACGCAGTGCTTAAAGAGGCTCTGTCCCCAGTTTCATACTTCCCTATCCCCTACCTAATCAAATAGGCGCTTTGATGTGGATAACCACTGTGTTGTTGTTTGTTTGTTTGTTTGTTTGTAAAACACGTTTATTAGTGACAAAGTTATGATCATTTTAACATTTTTTTGTAAAAGCCCAACTGGGCGTATTTTTTTACTTTAACCAAGTGGGCGTTCTAAAGAAAAGTGTATGACGCTGACCAATCTGCTTCATACACTTCTCTTCATTTATGTCCAGCTTTAGTCATAGCACAGCGTGATCTCGCGAGATCACGCTGTGCCGTCACTTACTCCTGAAGTTACTTCCCCAGAGCGACGGGAGAATGACCAGACATCACCTCCAGCGAGGAGACCATGCTGTGGTGTGACTAAAGCTGGACATGAATGAAGAGAAGTGTATGACGCTGATTGGTCAGCGTCATACTTTTCTTTACAACACCCACTTAGTTAAAGTAAAAAAAACGCCCAGTTGGACTTTTACAAAACCTTTGCATAAATGTTAAAACTATCAGAACTTTGTCACTAATAAACGTTGTGCGTCAAGGAGTCAACTAAATGGGTGATTGTCCATTCGATAGGTATTAGGTTTTACTTCACAGACCCAGGACGGAGAGAGAGTACACTGACTGACCTGCCCCGCTCCAGTTAATCTTTAGTCTTACATCTGCATTTTAGGATAGCTGTGTGTTATGCAGTTTATGAATTGAAAACTTTTTACTTTACCTGCAGACATATATTGATTATTTTTATTTTTCTCAATAGGTGGAGAGATTTCAATTGAAATTATAAGTAAATTAAGATTTCCTGATGAAGTTCTCAGCTATTGCTACAACCACAATAAAAATATTAGAAACTGTGCAGCCAACCGTCTGCGAAAATTAATCCAGAAAGACATTATAAACTTTTGCAGTAATGACCATTTACAATTACAGACCTTTGAAAAGCAAACCAGATGTTTAATTGAAAAGCATGATTCAGTCATATATATGAGGCTGTATTTCTGGATTTTAGTTGCAATATTTTTTAGAATCTACAAATACAATGATTTGAATTTGAAGAAGCACATAAAAATTCTGACAAAAACAAAGTGTAAAACCAGCCAAAAACCATATGATCGACTCTGTCAACAAGTCTACACTAACCTCGCTGCTTCTCTACATGCTATGATGAAGGCATGGCCAAATAGACTGGACAGTAACAATCTTTACATCAAGAAATTTGAAAATTGCCTCTCAATGATAGATGTTAAATCACTAGATAAGGAGAAAACCCCACCAGATGACCTGATCAAGATCTTAACCAATCTACCATGGGAAATGAAGCACATCTTCATAGTTGCCATTGCAGAAAAGGTATGTAACAAACAGAATATACTTTTCAATGAAAACTTTTATCTAAAAAGTTCTAAAACTAATAAAAAATATAAATCAAGACAATGGCAATGCTGGAAAGAATAATTTCTGCATGGAAAAAAAGCAAGTTAGTGCTTCAATCTTTCATCAAAGAGTGCTTCATTTTCAGCAATGACAGCCTTATGTCCTGCGTCATTCTAGATATCAATTTATTGACGTAATTTGCAAAAATGTAGCACCTCTTACAATTGGATTGGCTTGTTGGGCACTTTTTTTTGTACCATATGGTCAGGCTGCTCCCACAGCAGTACAATGGGGTTGAGATTTCAAGATTGCGCTGGTCCATCCTTTACCGACAGAATACCAGCTGACTGCTACTTTCCTTAATAGTTCTTGCATAATTTGGAATGGTACTTTGGGTAAATGTCCTGTTGTTGGATTAAATTGGCTCTAATAATTCGCAATCCAGAGGGTATGGCATGGCATTGCAAAATGGAGTACAAATGTTCCACTTTACCAGCACCAAAGCACCATCAGACCACCACATTTCCTCCACCATGCTTAGGAGATGGCATTAAGCAGTTCTACAGTATCTTTTCATTTTTTCTGCACCTCAAAAATTTTATTTTCTGGTATCCAAACACCTCAAAATGAGATTTGTCTGTTCATTACACTTTTCTCGATGCACACTGTCTAATGTCGGCATTATTTTTTCCATATAATCTTCTCCTTTTATTGGTCATTCTAAGTTGTGGCTTCTTTTTTTCAACTTTGGCTAGGAGACTAGCATATCTGAGTTCCCTCTTCACTGTTTAAAATGGGACTGGTGTTTTGGGGGTACCGTTTAATAAAACTGCTAGTTTAGGAGTTGTAAGGAGTCCGATTCTCAAAACAGACATTCATATGTGTTTATCCTCCTGCACAGTTGTGCATTCGGGCCTCCCAATTCTCTATCCTGGTTTGTGCAGTTATGTACAGGACGTAGTATACACTTTTGTAAGATATCTTCAGTTTTTTGGTAATTTGCCTCATGGAATAGTCTTCAAAGAATATTAAAACTGTTTTTCTGCACAATTTAATGTTATTTTAGTTGAAAACAATAGTGATTTTCTTTAAAAAATAAGGAAATTTATCAATGATTCCAAACTTTTGAATGGTAGTGTATTAGTGAAAAAAGAACAGTGAATTACATGGACATTCATTGCTCCCATGTCTAAAACAGCTAAAAGAAGATGCTTCCAGGAGTAAAACGTCTTATTTTTGCAAGGAAATAGGTGTCCAAACCAGTAAGCCGGGTCCAAGTGAAGGTCGCTACTCCAGTCAAATATCTAGTTTCACTATATAACCTGTGCCAGAAAATGGCAACTATATACTGCTTTGTTCTCCTGGGCAGAACCTTTACTTTTTGTCTATACTAATTGTCTTGATTTAAGTAAAAAATAAAATGTGTTGCATGTGTTTATTCTTTTGTCATAGTTTATAATTCAATTTACATTTTCTATTTCCTTTTTCTAGCTATTTAAAAAAAACTACATAACATCAAGTGTGTGCTTTTTCTCTAAAATATGTAATGTAATTGGGAGAAGGCACTGGGGCGTATTTCTTGATGTCCTTGAGAAACTTACGGAGTTTACTCTAGCAAACTATACAGAAGGTAATTATTTCATTGCTTTATTTTATTTCACAGCCTACCAACTTTCTTTTGCAGACTGGCATATTCGATATTCTTAGTTTACAAATAGATCACTCTTAAAGTGACTCTCCAAATTTATCAAACTACGGTCATGTCACAGAGACATGTCAAAAGTTTGCTTTGGTGGTGGGCCATTAGTTGGAAGCTCTATGGATCACTAGATCAGAAGTCAATGTTTTTGAGACTGTGCTCTTTAACTTTTAATTCAAGATCTTTGAGGTAATGATAACATCACTGCTATAGACCAAACTTGAGCTGTTCTGCTAAATTCCAATAGAAGAAAAATAGAGAATTTCTATACATGCAATTACCTATTAAACAAAAAAAGCAAAGATGAATCTATACTCAAAATTATACCAACTGTAAATATAAAATTATGTATTTGAAGATGTCTAGGTTATTTCACAATGGCCCACATAATTAATCCATTCCGAAACCACAACAATGGCTTCCTGATTTCGAGTTGTCTACATCCTTAAAAGGGTTCTCCAGGACTATAATCCTGCTACATCCTTAGAATAGGCCATCAATGTTTGACCATACCGACGAGCCACTGTGCCGGGTACTGCAGCTCGGAGCCTTGCCAATCAAACATGGAAGGCACATCCTAAGGACTGGCCAACAATATTATAGTCCTTGAGGACCCCTTTAAAGTCCTCAGTAAGCGGATATGTTAAAATTAAGGAAATTGGACCCATGAAGTCAAGCAGACAACCCCATCCATCTGAACATGACCGCAGAGCAGGTCACTTATTACTGGGTTCTATATTTTTATACAAGTAACTTATTAGTGCTAAGTGATCTCATGGGAGTGTCACTTGTTGAGAAGGATCTGGGTGTACTTGTAGTTCATAGACTAAATAACAGCATGCAATGTCAATCAGCTGCTTCAAAGCCCAACAAGATATTGTCGTGTATTAAAAGAGGCATGGATTCGCGAGACAAGGATATAATATTACCACTTTACAAAGCGTTAGTGAGGCCTCATCTAGAATATGCAGTTCAGTTCTGGGCTCCAGTTCATAGAAAGGATGCCCTGGAGTTTGAAAAAATATAAAGAAGAGCAACAAAGCTAATAAGGGGCATGGAGAATCTAAGTTATGAGGAAAGATTAAAAGAATTAAACCTATTTAGCCTTGAAAAGAGATGACTAAGGGGGGACATGATTAACTTATATAATTATATAAATGGAACATACAAAAAATATGGTGAAATCCTGTTCCATGTAAAACCCATCAAAAAACAAGGGGGCACTCCCTCCGTCTGGAAAAAGAAAGGTTCAACCTGCAGAGGTGACAAGTCTTCTTTACTGTGAGAACTGTGAATCTATGGAATAGTCACCGCAGGAGCCGTCACAGCAGGGACAGTAGATGGCTTTAAAAACGGCTAAGATAATTTCCTAGAACAAAGAAATAGCAGCTCCTATGTCAATGTGTAGAATTTTTGTTTCATCCTTTCCCTTTTTTCCATCCCTTGGTTGAACTTGAGGGACATGTGTCTTTTTTCAACCATACTATGTAACTATGGTCCATATGTACAGTGATAACGTGGGCCGTCAGAATCCTATCTTCTGGTGGGCCCAAAGCACTCCAGACTAACACAGGGTACGTTTCTTAGGCACAAGAACTGTATGATCATTTGGGTGATTTGCTCTGATGCAGCATTTAAAAATTGTAATGCTCGATTTTTGTCATTTATTATAGGTACATTGAAGGCCTGTATGACACTCTTCCACAGTATTGTTACCTGGAATTTACAAAGACAAAGGAGAAAAAATGATAAACTGGGCATTGTACTTAATCATTTCTTAAGCAAACTTGTCTATCATCCTGTTAATGTTGTCAGACACTTTGTTACTCCATTGATGCTTGGCAAGGACTTCATTTCCTTTGACACTTCCCAGCTGGGTAACAGTTTTGTCAAAGTGAATAAAGATCTAGTGAAGATGTGCATACGACAAAATATGCTCCATAATTGCCCAGACTTGATGCTTAATGACGAAGTACTCACAAAATCTTTACAAACTTTAATCTATAAAGCAAGAACACCAGAAGGTAATGCCCTGGTGTATGTATATAAACAGAGGACGTTAAATGATCTCCTGCAAACCAACGCTACAGATGATGCCTATGAGCGTTTCCAGGAAATGTCAAGACTCGTACAAGCTTGTCAAATCCATGAGAACATCGTAGCATGGAGAAATGTGCCAAGGAACAGTGTCCTGCCCTTTTTTGTAGTTGAAAATGGTGAACCCCTTTTGCAATTTTTGCATGCAAAGGAAAATCAACTGACCTGGTTTCAGGTTATTCAAATACTCATTGATATCACGACAGCAGTCCATCACTGCCACAGCAACAAGATACTACTTTGTGATATTACACCAGCCAGCTTTATCATTGTCTTCAGAGAAGATGGATCTTTCACAGTTAAACTGGCCAGTTTTCTACATGCCAGAAGCGGGGAAAGCGAAGCTTCCAGCAGCGCTACTACGGATTACATAAATGATATTAATTTTCTTTGCATCCAAGGTAAAGTAATAAGTATAAATTGCTAATAAGCTAAATTGTTTTAGTAAATTTATACCTTTAAAGAGGATCTGTTAGGTACATATTTATGGCTCTGGAGTGTGGGAGTAAATCTTTGCAAACATAGGGAGAACATACAAATTCCATGTAGATAGTGTAAAGTCGGGGTAGGGAGACAGACAGGTGAGCCCTAATCTACCCGCCACTCAGTCCCTGCCTACTTGCACGGCCCGTCCTAGGCGACGGTGTAAAACAGGGCGACGGTCCCTACGCTCAATATGTGCACGACAGACAAACAGACAAGGGTACACGGAAGCTAAGGGAAATGGGGCAGTTGCCCACGGCAACACCGTGAGCAACAAGAGTAGTGAACGAGCCGAGTCAAACCAGGAGTGTACGAGGTACCAAACGCAGAGCAGGAGTGTAGTCAGTAAAGCCAGGGTCGATATGAAACAGAGGTCAGTAGTATTAGCAGGAACAGCAGAGCCAGGAAACAAGAGAGAATCACAGGCAAAGACAAGAAGCAAATGAAGGTATACATAGACTGAGGGCGGGAGCTAGAACCGTCTGGCCAGGCTGTGATAGGTTCTCCCACTCCTCAGCCTACCAGACCTAGGTGCAGATGCAGACTGATTAACCACGGGCATCGACACAGATAGTATGAGCAAACATTCTGCCCCTATTATTAAGGAATACTTCACACCAGTCAATGTCTTTTCAGTCTTAGGGCCAGTTCACACAGAGTTTTTGACACGTTTTTTTACGCAGAAACCGCGTTGGAAAACACGTCAAAAAACGGCCGAAAATGCCTCCCATTGATTTCAATGGGAGGCGGAGGCGGGTTTTTCCCGCGAGCAGAAAAACCATCTCGCGGGAAAAAGAAGCGACATGCCCTATCTTCGGGCGTTTACGTCTCTGACCTCCCATTGACATCAGTGGGAGGCAGAGAAAGCGTATTTCGCGTTTGATGCCTGCGGGTAAAAAACTCTGCGAAAATCGGCGTGCAGGCAGAGCAAAATCTGCCTCAAAATTGCAAACAGAATTTTGAGGCAGATTTTCCGCCTGCAGCTATGTACTATTTTGCCTGTTAAATGTGATGGACACTGCAACGCAGACTCAGAACAGAACTTCTGACGCAGAGATGAACATTGCCTTACCCAAATCACTCAAATGCTTCTAAACGGGCAAAAGATATGTTAGGAAATTGGTCACTATGCAATCCCCTAAAGTATTAGTTAAGTAGAATTTCAGCTAAACACTATGAAGAACATGCAGGATGTATGCCAAGATTTTTTCTTTAAATTTTAAGATGAAATGTTAAATATAATGTATTGTATTCAGAAATGATTTTTAATTACAATAGTAATAGAATTAATAAACCCTAAATGGAGGCAATTGTAAAATAACAACATTGGAAATTAAAAAAACAAACAAATTTTACTAACATTTTTGTTTTCTATTAGGTGACAGTAAGGAGAACATTGCAGCTTATTTTAGTTCTCCTGAAAGCTTATCCAATAAAACTTTTTCAAAATATACGGAAGTATGGATGCTTGCTGCAACCTTCTATTCAGTCCTGTTATATGGAAGACAACCATTTGAAGAGCTGGCTCATCTCAATGTTTTTGATTTTGTGAAAGAGGTACTTTTTTTAGAATATTAATTTAATTTAGTGGGCTAAATTGATTGAATAAGACGCAATAAAATTGAACTCTGGGATATGCAAGATGGAGTTAACCAGTTATAACCGGCAATAATCAAATTGTTCAGTTGGTGTAAATAATGCAAATGTAACAATATTTATTAAATTGGCGTTAATGGAAAAATATATTTGGCGCAGCTCGCCTCGCACTTAAAGAGGCTCTGTCACCAGTTTATAACTACCCTATATCCTACCTAATCTAATAGGCGCTTTAATGTTGATAACAGTTATTTTTTTATTTAATTTTTTAAAACATTTTTTTATGTTATGATCATTTTTCGTTTTATGCTAATTTGTTCTAAATGCCCAACTGGTCGTTTTTTTACTTTTTACCAATTGGGCGTTGTAAAGAAAAGTGTATGACGCTGACCAATCAGCGTCATACACTTCTCTTCATTCATGAGCAGCTTGTTTCACAGCACAGCGTGATCTCACGAGATTACGCTGTGACGGGACTTTCTTCCGTCGCTCCGGTAGAGGACTTGTGGGAGGGTCAACAGACATCGCCTCCAGCCGTGCCAGGACGTTTATCCAAATCTGCAGTGGCTGGAGGCGATGTCTGTTCAGTCTTCCATGGCTCCGGTGAAGAACCTGTGGGAGGAAGTCCCGTCACAGCGTGATCTCGCGAGAGAACGCTGTGCTATGAAACAAGCTGGGCATGAATGAAGAGAAGTGTATGACGCTGATTGGTCAGCGTCATACACTTTTTTTTTTTACGCACACTTGGTGAAATTTATTTATTTTTAAAAACCCATTTGGGCATTTAGAACAAATTAGCATAACATTTGAAATGGTCATAACTTGCTCAAAAATAAACGTTTTTCCAAAAAAATAAAAAATTGTTTTTATCTAGATTAATGTGCCTATTAGATTAGGTAGGATATAGGACAGTTATAAACTGCTGAGAGAGCCTCTTTAAGACACTTTATTTATGCCATCCCATGGCATCCTATATAAGCACCAATAATTTTCACAATAAAATTACGCTAATCTTTGATAGTTTTAGCATATGGTAACCCCACCCCTTTTTCTAGACATTGTCGTAAAAGTGTACACTTCTGATTTAACACAGATATGAATTTTGATCACCACAGGTAATAACAAATCACACTGCAAGTATGCCAATCTCAATCCCTCCTGATTTGTGGAATATTATAAAAACCAATCTGGATTTTTACGTCACGGAGCGTACGCTGACTGAAACGGTCTTACAAGAACTGAAAACATACCAGCAGAATTTGGGTATGTGAAATATATGGCATAATCTGCTGCTTACATGCCTCATATTCAATTAACTTAGTTTGTTTGATTAGAATCTATTTTAGACTCAGTACACACTTTACAGTTTTGGTGCATTTTTTCTTCATGTTTTTGTTTATTTAACCAAAAGCAGGAGTGGAAACTGCTGGTAGGAGAATTCTTTTACTGAAAATATAGTGGCAAAACCGGCCTAGACATGCTACCTACCTTAATTCTCCTTTTTTTTGATCCATTACCATTTTGCATAGTATGAACTGGGTCTAAAGAGTTTAAAGGCTATGTACACGTTTGAAGAGACTTTTTTTTTAAAATCAAATCAATGTTTTATATGATTTCACAGAAAACTTTTATGCTGACTTTTACATATATATCCCAAAAAAAGTTTACTTTTTTAAATACAGCTTGTATGTGTAAAGTATCATTTACACATAGAAGCTGTATTGTTCTGTCAAAGCCGCGGCCGTCAGAAAGCTAGTCCTGCTTCTCTCTGATACAGAGGATCCAGCTAATAACGATCACATCTAAAGCGCAACTGACAGAATCGGTATGATACAGCTTCTATATAGGCAGGATACATAGAAGCTGTATCTAAAAAAGTAAAGAAAAAACTTTAATAAAAGTAAATTTAAAAGTTGTGTAAAAATCACATGAAACATTGATTTAAAAAAAATTCTCTTTAAAAGGTGCAGATATCGGGGTTTTGCAGAATGTTACTTTTTTTACACATGTTATTCCTTATTGTTTCAAGATAGTAAAATTACAAATATGTTAATGTTGCCCCATTTACCTTCAGTAAAGTTGTACAGCCATCTATGGTATAAATAAGGGGCCATACATCCCACCTGCCAAAGTGACATCACGTTCTGCAGTCACATGACCTTATTCTCTGACATCATCCTATAGCTCCAGTACTGTACACATACTGGTAAGTTATATATTTTCAAAAGATCTGGAATTTGTATATGTTTATATATATATATATATATATATATATATATATATATATATATATTATACAAACACCCTTTAATATGACATTAATGTTGTCCATACACATTAGATAAATGTCGACTAATCCTGACAATTTTGGTGGGATCAGCCAACAATCTATTGTGTATGGGCATAGTCACACTGTCATGTAATGTCTGCGGGCATGTTGGGTTTTATGCCTCTTTCTTCCTATCAATGACATTGCCTGCTAAACTCATTTCTCTACAAACATGTCCTCATTTTATTCTATATGATTTTATTGTATTGTAAAATGTTTTGTTTTTTTTTCATAATGTACATTGTGCTCAAAATTATCCCCAAAAAGTTTACACATTTTTCATTGTGTTTTAGGAGACAGAAGTGATGCATTTCATACAGTGACCACCGTCTGCGGTTATATAAATCCATATGACATACAGAGGGTACAGTATTTATTTTCTAAAAAAAACCTCAAATGCTCATATAAGCAGCAGAAATAGCGACATATAGAGGACATGTAATTTAATTTCCTTTCATAATGGACAATTTTATTGCAGTAAAAAGAATTTGGTAAAACAGACTTCTCTCCATTTTAGGAGCCTCCTTGGTAGTTTAGCAGGCATAGTAACTGGCATCATGGTACAGTTAAGTCTCCTGCACACCTTGCGGATTTGTTGCAGAATTTCTGTCTGGATTTGCGGGTTGAGGAAAAGCTGCTTGAATATGCCATAGGTGGGAGCCTGAACGCTGGGATCAGAGCCCATTCCGCTTTCCATTGCGTGCATGCGATATGCCTAAATTCAGCTTCTGTGTATCCTCTGTGTATAGAGGTTACACAGAAGCTGTATCATAAAAACTAAAGAACATATTTAATAAGTCAATTCAAAAAAACATTTATAAATCACATAAAACAGATTTAATTTTAAAAAAAACAAAAAAAAACAAAAAGGCCTACAAAAGGTGTACATAGCCTTTAACTTATATTGGTGAATTTTCTTCAGTAGATTACTATGATATACTGAAACTGTGTACAACATTTCTGAAGTGGATCTCCATGATTTTTCCTTCCTGTGACTAATTTGTCTCAATATATTTGTGTCAATTTTCTCATTGGTGGATTAGTTGATTGTAGATAAAGGAGAGCTAAAAAGGAAGAAACTTAGACCTACATACAGGGGTGTAAGGGTATGTATACACGCAGGAATTTTGCAGGCGGAATCCACTGAGGATTCCGCCGCAAAATTCCGCCTCCTATTAATTTCATTGGGACGCTTCTTTTTCCCGCAAGCTGATTATTTCTGCTAGCGGGAAAAAGAAGTGTCCTGCGTGATCTTCAGGCGTATTCCGCCCGAACCTTCCATTGATTTTAATGGGAGGGAGGGATCTTCCTGCCATTCGCAGGAATAGTTCCGCGACGGATCTTGTGGCGGGACCCGCCACGCAAAATCTGCCGTGTGAACTAGCCCTAACAAGTAACCTTAAGGCTTTAGAGCAGAACTTGGAATGGGGCCCTTTACCACCATGCAAGTTCAGAACATAAAAAGCCTGTGATTATTTTGGTCTCCCTATTGCAGAGGGATTATGCACAATGTGATGCCACAGTACAAAAAAAGCAGTACATGATGCTACAACACAGGAAAAATTTTCACAGTGATGCCACAAAGATTATCTACTCTGTAATGTTACAGCACAGGAATTATACAAACAGTAATGTCACGGTACAGTGGCAATTCATGTCATAGTACAAAAAGAATGCACACAGTGATGTCACAGTACATTGATAATGCACACCAAGATATCATAGCACATGAATAACGCACAAAAAAGGTCACCATGTACACTGTGACATCACAACACAGGAGAAAAACTAATGATGTCACATGCAGGTTTAACGCACACATGATGCCACAGTACAGAGAGAGTGCCAAAAGTAAAGTAAAACCTAGAATGGGACCATATGTAATTTTTCACACCTCCTACCATTGTCCATAGTCATCACTAACGGCACTTTACCTCTGTGTAGAGATGGGCCTCCTTCGTTTTTGGGCGCCATAGCAGCTGCTATGTCCATTACCCTACTAGTTTGCTTACATATAATTCTTAAAGTTTATGGAAATCTTTGATGACATTTTTTTATGTAATGTATGTATTTTGTGATACTAAGCACTTTTCTAATATACTTTTATTAAAAATTGAGCTTTGTTTCTGTTCTGCAGCTTTCAGTTTAAGGCCTAGTTCACACAAGCGTTGCGTACCTTGGACGTGAAAAACGACAGTTTTTCATGCTTGTGGTGCATCTGTGCTCGGCACTGCGGGACGCGATGTTTTGCTTCCCCCATAGTTGAGAGTCTATGGAGGGATGCGTGATGCGTGAAAGAACGTACATGTCCTATTTTCCCACGGACCCTTCACACGGTCCGTTGAAACAACGGCTGTGTGAACGGCCACATTGAATGACATAGTTCCGTGGGACGGCCGCTGTTTCAACAGCCGTCCCACGGACGTTTAAAAACACGTTCGTGTGAATTAGGCCTTTGGGTTAGATGAGGTGTCAGAGGCACAGAGGAGCCGCTATCAGCTAAGCAGTCAGTCCAACTCACTGACAGACTCGGCTGAAAATGTCACTCTGCAGCTTCTATGTACAGTAAATAGATAGAAGCTGCAGAACAGAAACAAAGCTAACATTTTTATAAAAGTGCTTTATATCACAAAAGACATACATTACATTTAAAAAAAAAAAGTTATATGGAACAAGCTTGGAGCCTGTACAGCAGTGCATTTATTTCCCGAGGCTTAAAAAGAGGCAACATATTCCACAGCGCTGTACATGAATCGTAATTATTCGCATTCGTAGTCCCTATCCTACATGGGGCTCATAACCTAATTTTTGTTTTATCTCAAACGCACACGTACACACTAGGGTTATTTTCAAGTCTATTAAGCTATTAGAATGATTTTGTGTGTAGGAGGAAATTGGATTAGGGAATTCCAAACACAAAGTCCATCTAAATGTTACACTTGGTCAGATTTAAATCAGGCTACAGTGATAACCATCGAGCTACCATGCTGTGCAAACACCTACAAGCAGCCTGAACGTCATAGCTCACAGACAATCAGTATTAATTGCTTTTAAAAAAAAAAAAATACACAATCATATATCTAAAAATGATGGGCAGCTCTCTGACAGGTCTGTAATGGTAAATACCTGAATTCCTCATAAAATAGGTATTCTGGACATTTAGTTTTTTTAGAGCTCCGTGCTATGCATTTCCTCTGTAATTCATCCTGGAAATGTATTTAGAATTTAAAAACTGGGTGTTACCATTCCTCTTGTCAATGGGGTGTATCCCTACACACTTTGACACTGTCTAATCAGTACTGACAGTGTCACACTATGTATGGACCAACCCTATCGACAAGAGTAACAGCCAGTCGTCAGTTGATTCATAGCGTACATTTCCAGGAGTAACAAGAGTAGTATGCAAAGTTCTATGAAAAGATGCTCACATTATTGTTATTTCATGGGGAATACAATAACTTACCGAAACAGACATGTTAGTAGAGCAAACATGTTCGATTTAATTGTAAGTCATAAGGGCATTATTCATTTTATGCCGCCTACTCACTGCAGGATAAAATCTATTTCTCACAGTTTATTGCATCATTTTCTTTTGATCCAATATTATTATGACCTTTTCAATGTAGTTTTGTTCCTTTACAGGGCTATGTGGATGATACTGGTATGTACTATTCTCTTGTCATACGTGCTGCATGATTATCTGGGTCAGTTGTCTGGAGAAAATTTATCATTAATGGTAAATCATAAAATTCATAATTTTGTGAGGATTTGCAAATTGTGCCAAATTTATCAAAATGATTTACGCAAAATTATAAATTTGGTGAAACTTTCTATACATGTTACAGTTTTTTCTCCCTTATGGGGTTATGGCTGGCATACTTTTAACCAATATTTGTGCCAAAACAATAGCGCATGCTATTATTAAATTTGGCACATTTTACATTTATTTCGGATTTCTAGACACTTTTTTAAAACTATTAAGAAGGTGCAAAAAGTGTCCTGTTAAATGTTACATGTGGTTTTTATGTATTATTTTTTTGTGGCATTATTTTTTCAAAATAATGTATTTTACTACCTGTGTTTTTTAGACGGCGTTCACATTGCAAATTATGTGATTTAAAAATCATCTAATGCAAAGATTCCTTTCTGCAAAAACGCCACAAAAACACCATAAAGAAACACAACGCACATTGACATGTGTTTTTTGGGAGAGGTTTAAAAACTTATGCAGATCTATCAGAAAAAAAGTGTCACTAACTGCCGGAAAAAACGTCAAATCAAACCTGGCTGCAATTCAAGAAAAAAAACAAAAACCACTGAGCCAAAACAACCAAGACAACATAAAAAAGCAACTTAAAAAAGCAATGTTTGTAGCGCGTTCAATACTTTAGCATTGATTTTTAGCCACCGTCTGTCCGCAGGATTTTTTTGCCACAAAAACAAGCAACAGAAAGCGCCAGGAAAAACACTACAAAAAAGAAAAAAAGAAAGAACCATTGAGCCAAAACAACCAAGACAAAATAAAAAAGCCACTTAAAAAAGCAATGTTTGTAGCGCGTTCAATACTTTAGCATTGATTTTTAGCCAACGTCTTTCCGCAGGATAATTTTTGCCACAAAAACAAGCAACAAAAAGCGCCAGGAAAAACACTACAAAAAAAGTGGCGTTTTTCTCAAAAACTCTGCGTGTGAAGTCACCCTAAAACACAAATTTGGCACATGCACTCCACTTTTTTGGAACAATTTACAATATATATTGATTTGTGACATTCTTTGCAGATAGGGTCACATAATGCTTTTCAGGACGTTTCCTTTCATGTCCTTGTGTCATGCACCACCTCCTCAGGCTCTGACACAGTTAGAGCCTGAGTGTTCAATAAAACTCATACATCCCTCATTTGTTGGATGACGATGCTTCCGTCCATTTTTACATATATAACAAATTATTATGTTACAAAGTTTCCACTGTATATTGTCAAACTAGGTTTAATTGTTTTTGTCCTTCCTGCAGGAAACTTTATACTGGAAGAAGATGAAGAACCATTAGAAGGAGATGCAGTGGACAGTGTAAAATTGGTAAGATAGTACATACATTTCATTGGTCTTTTTACATAAATCTGCAGTAATTTGCATATACCCAAAAATCTAATTATCATCAGTAAAGCCTTGGAGTTGTCCTCTACTGTCAAAAATTCTGCTATGGAAACTGAAACAGTAGCCACATTGTTGGTCACTCAGCTTTCCCAGAAACTGAGATAACGAAGAATCTGCTGAAGAAGTGGGCGACTCAAGGACATATTGTTTTAGATTTATTTTTTCAGGAGGGAATTATATTCAAATATTTTGAAACTTTATTTCCGAAGTAGGATTTAATTAAGACCAAACATGAAAAAGTGCACTTGAATCAGGGAGGGACATATTTTTCTAAAAGATTGGAAGGTTAAGGCCACATGCACACGATGCGTATTACGTGTGGATGTGCCATGCAGATTTTCCTGCAGAACATTTGCAAAATAATATAATACCAGCAATGTAAATGAGATTTCAAGTAATCTCATCTACATGTTGCAGAATTTTTCTGTGGTACTGCTATAGAGGTGCTGTATTTTGTGTTGCAATTTGGTATTGGTGCTCCTGGGGATATTTAATGTTGCATTGTGGTATTTGTTTGGCGCCGCTGGGGAGGTATTTTAAGCTGCATTGTGGCATTTGTTTGGCAATGCTAGGCAAGTTATTTTGCGCTGCAGTGCTGTATTTGTTTGGCACAACTGCAGAGTATTTAACGCTGCATTGGGGTATTTGTTAAGCATCACTGGTTGAAGTATTTTACACTGCAATGTGGTATTTGTATGGCGCCGCTAGGCAAGTATTTTGTGCTGCACTGTGGTATTTGTTTGGTAATGCTAAAGAGGTCATTTAGGCCTCGTGCACACTTCCTTCAGCGTGTCAGCGGCGTTTTTTGACGGATCCGTGTTCCCGTTTTAGCGGCCGTGTGGTTTCCGTGTGCACTCCGTGTTTCCGTTTCCGAGTGCCGAGAATGGTACTGTCCAGGGTGCTGAAAGAGCAGGGTTGTTCAGCGCTAGTCACTGTCCAGGGTGCTGAAAGAGTTAATGAGCTGCACCGATCGGCGGTAATTCTTTCAGCACCCTGGACAGTGACTTGCGCTGAAGAATGACCATGCTCGGCGCTCAAAATACAATTTTAATGAAATAAAAAATAAGTTCATACTTACCCAGTACTCCCTGCATTTTCCTCCTGTCCAGCCTCCTGGGATGACGTTTCATCCCATGTCACCGCTGCAGCCAATCACAGGCTGTAGTGGTGGTCATGCCAGACTGGATGACGTCAGAAGGCCGGCCTCCAGGGATGACGCTTCATCCCACGTGACCGCCTCTGCAGCCAATCACAGGCTGCCGCGTATACACAAAGGTCGGACTGGAAGAAGAAGAGGGACTCGTCACCAAGACAACGACCTGGGTACATATGAACTGCTTTTATTTTATTTTTATCAGCAGCCTCTTCTCTCTATCAGTGCTGGATAGAGATAAGTGGCTGCCGATTAGTGTAATATCTCTAGGTAAATATCGCTAGGCAACGGCTCCGTCACACACGGACGGCACACGGATGGCTTCCGTGTCTTCAGTTTTTTTAACGGGCCCATTGACTTGCATGGGCCTCACGGTCACGGAATCTCAAACCAAAGTAGGACATGCTCTACTTTTGTCGGAACGGAGCAACGGGACCCTCAAAAAAACTGAAGTGTGCATGGCCCCATTGAAATGAATGGGTCAGGGTGCTAGCCGTCAGAAAAACGGCTAGCACCCTGAAGAAAAAGACTGAAGTGGGCATGAAGCCTTAGACTGGATACATTTGTAGCAAACAATTAGCTGTGTATCACATGTCAATTAGTATATTGACATTCACTGACAGCAAACAGAGATCTTGTGAATGGGGAGGAATTGAAACAGGTATATTAGAAATTTGCATAACTTTTCATTATACAATGATCAAGGCTAAATGACATTACTGAAAACAATAACAGAAAACCCCTATAATGCTGACGCTATGTGATTATTGTGACTTTATTTTGTAATAATTAGTTAAACAAATTGTAGGAAAATGGAAATGGAAATTCATTATGATTGGATTTTATTTTGCAGAATGGCTCTCTCATACAGACTGTAACAGTGAGAATGGGTCTCAACACAAGGAGGAAAATATTGCAATTAAACCATAAAAATATTTTACAAGTAAATGAAATAAAAACAGATTGCTATAAGACAATACTGGTGAGTGACTTTATGACTATAATTTTATAATGTCACAACTTTTTGCTTATTCAGTGAATAAGAGAAGATAGTTTCTTAAGGCCTCCTTCACATACATTTTTCTTTTTAGCGTTTTAAAACACATGTAAGAAAACTTCATTATTAATAGAATTATTTACATGCCTTTTTGTTGGTCGGTTTAATTATGCACATGCGTTTTATTCTGGTGTTTTTGAAGTCCTATAGTTAAACCTAAAAAAAAATGGCGGAAAAAAAAGCACTATACCTAGAGCATACATAGGGCAGCATATTAATTTGACAGATCCACTTTAAATTTGTGAAGTTATTTTTTTCTATTAATGGTTTATTACTCACATTATGCAGGTGTCAAATTCCTTTAACGGACATGTTTGTGCTCTCAGTGGGACTAACCAAGGCATTTCTAGTGACCATCTCTTTTCTTACTTCGAACAAATGACTCTTGGTTTAAAGGAGCTGCACAAGCACAATATTGTACACTGCGACTTAAGATGTAGTCACATTTATATCAATCCAGAGAAGGTATCGTGCGTTACTTTTTACAATAAGTTGTAATTGTGGGAAGAATTAAATCATTATACATGTACATAACATTTAATTGTCATTTAAGTATTAATGTTTTAGCATTAAATGGGGTTGTCTGATTTATAAAACCAATTTTCAAATTTCCTATTAGGAAATTAAGGGGACCCTCATCTATTACCCAGAGTGGAGAGTGGTTACAAAGAGCGTCTCTCACTCTGGAGGACACAATGTGAATAAGGGCTGTGTAATGCTTCATTTTTCCTGCGGTTGTACTATAGGGAAATTGAACACTTGTTGCCACGTTCCCCCACAGATTACAGCTGATCGCTTAGGGCCACAGGCCTGGGATACCATGTGATCAGCTTATTGGCAGGCAACTCTTCTAACCAAAAGGGATTGTCCAAAGTAGAAAACTCCCTTCAAGTTAATTTTGTTTCCTCTGTCGTTAAGCTAAAATTACTTTCCAAGTATTGCCATTGACTACACCAAACAACGACCAAAAAAGTCCAAGACAAGATGTGTATTTGGTTGGTGCCTGACACATTATTTTGTATCACGAAAAAAAGGCTGATATTGGTGGCAATAAGTGGTTGAAACCTGTTATCATAGACGAAAAAAGATTGACAGAAAACAGTCTCATTTTGTGGAACCAGAAGTGGATGAGGCAAAAGTATGTTACATGGTAGTATGGGCAAGACCAAGCAGATGAAAAAGTAATTTCAGAAGACTTTGGTGGGCATTAGGAGGTATGGGTTAGTAAGCTCTGATCAGAAGTCTATGTAGTGAATATAGATCTAGCTACATTATTATATGTCATTATCAGATGACCACTGATTTATTCTGTGTTTTTTTTATAAACATCAGGGCACATTGAAAATTGGGCATGTTGGGAGAGCAGTGTCTTTGGACAGTACATCTACATTTCCATATGCTATCAAGATGATGCCTGCTGATGCCATAAAATGGTACACTCAAAATTATTTAATTCTACTGATCATATAATATTGTTTTTTTCTGTCATGGCACAACTCATTTATTGTTACAGAAAATATAACTATGACTATAGAACTCATTTCTGTAGATTAGTGCTTATATATATTTATAGTAACTTACATCCAATGCATACCTATCAAAGTTTAAGGGTATGTTCACACGGCGGGGGTCCGTAACGGCTGAAATTACGGGGATGTTTCAGCCTGAAAACATCCCCGTAATTTCAGCCGTATCGGCATGTGCGGGCGCTTGAACGCCGCGTTAATTACGGCCGTAATTAGCGCTGCTATTCATTGGAGTCAATGAATAGCGGCTCCAATTACGGCCAAAGAAGTGACAGGTCACTTCTTTGACGCGGGCGTCTATTTGCGCGCCGTCATTTGACAGCGGCGCGTAAATATACGCCTCGTGTGAACAGACAAACGTCTGCCCATTGCTTTCAATGGGCAGATGTTTGTCAGCGCTATTGAGGCGCTATTTTCAGACGTAATTCGGGGCAAAAACGCCCGAATTACGTCCGTATATAGGCCGTGTGAACATACCCTAAGGGTTAACTAAATGTTCAACAAACTTCTGACATGTCATAGTTACATGTCAGAAGTTATGATTGGTGGGGGTCTAAGCACTGAGACTCCCACCAGTAGCTAAAACTAAGCGGCAGAAGCGCTCGGGTGAGTGCTGAACCACTTAATTTTTGTTCGGCTTTTTACGGAAAGCCGATGTAGCGGTGTACGGGCTTCTAGACTTTCTATTGAGCCCGTACTCCGCACAATAATTTCCGGAAAAAGCCGAACATAAACGAAGCGGCTGAGCGCTTACATGAGCACTTATGCCGCTTTGTTTTAGCGATTGGTGGGGGTCTCAGAGTTCGGACCCCACAAATCAAAACTTCTAACATGTCACTATGACATGTCAGTAGTTTGTTGAACGTTTAGTTACTCTTTAATAAAGTTTACGTATATTAGGTATATTTTTTAAATGCCATTTTACACTTTATGAAAATATAATCTACAGAAACATTGAGCAGCTTTGTAATTATTTTTGTTTAGACATATTGTACAGATTTTGAGTACAAGGTCAACCCTCTCTCATCCAGAGCAACCTTCACACTTCTAAAGATTGTTGAACTCGTATTTCCCAGCAACTCTGCTTGTTTAGTGTCTATACTGATCTTGCTTTGGTGATTTATTTTCTGGAAAATGTAGTTAGGCACTATACAATAATACAACAATACACCAATGAAAAAGAGGGCTCTATAAATTCAGTGCAACAGAGAGAATTGCAGTATAGGAACCAGTTAAAGCACAAGTTCATCTTTAGACGAGTTGGTGCCAATAGAGGCCTCCTTAGACATTTTTTACTCCGGGGTATATTTTCTACTGGTGTACTGAGTGAGTTCCGACTACAAACTATTTCCTCTGTAGTCAGGTTGAATCAGTATAAGCTACCCTTAGGCTCCCCAGCACACAAGGTTAGTGATTGATCCCCACTCAGCAGACTGGAAGGATTGCCTACCTCTGCGTATGAGGGAATCACCTCACCCAGCAGGAGGGAGGTGGAGTGTGTGTTGTATATGCAGTTTGCTGTGATGAGAAAGTGCTCTCACAGTAGAAGGGTTGTCGGGTTGTTTTTTTTTTAACATATCACTGAAAGGGAATGCTCACTTGTTCAGACAACGTCAGAGGTACATGAAAAAAAATATCAAGATAGTAAATTAAATTAATCTTTAAGGCTCTATACAGATGACAGAGATAATCGGCCGTGTGACCGCCATTTTCTTAATGGCCGTCACACGACTGCATTAAAATCAATGCATGTCTATGAGGCTATTCACACATCTGTTTTTTTAGCAGACTGTGTAAACAGCCCGGGAAAAAATAGGGTATGTCCTATTTTTGCCTGTTTTCCCAGATCCCTCGATAGCCTCAAGTGTATGAGGGATCCGTGAAAACGGGTCCCGCACCGGTGCAAATTGGCCGTGAAAAACTGCCATTTTTCACAGCCGATTTGACACCCAGTCGTGTGAATAAAGCATAAAGGGAGCTTGTCATCAAATTTTCTGCTCTCAAACCGCTACTACCGCTATGTAGGGAAGGATGATAGTTTTCCAAACACACCTATGTTTCCCAAGTCAGTCCATTGTGAACCATAAAAAAGTGCTTTTATTTCTCCAGGACCATAAAACCAAATCAGCACAGCAGTGTCCGGAAATGAAGGAAGTGTCTGGCAATTTAGTTGGTTTCTGCTCAGAATGCAGGACACTTCAGTGCTCATTTGCATATGACTCCCAGAGGAATAATTTGCCCTTTTTTATGGTTCACGATGGGCTGACTGGGGCAATACAGGTATATTTGAAAAACCATTATCCTTCCATATATATTGGTATTATCGGTTTAGGAGACAAAAAAAACCGTGATCGACTCCCTTTAACTGTCCAGGTGCTTTATAACCTATTTAAAAATATTATTTTTGTGTGTAAACCTGAACCTGAAGCTGTTATGAGTGTGCTTCCAGGTTTGGTAGAATCAGGCAGGCTTGTGAACTAACTATATTAAATTCTATAGCTTTAATTATTCACCAAATATGGTTAACGCAAATTAGAGTACAACTCCACCTGTAAACAATGGGGACCTGCAGTCTACTCGTCCATTTGACTTAACTATGTAGTGGTCAGATCTAGCATGTGCGCATATACAGACATCATAAATTCAAGTTCACATGTTTATAATTGGAATAATGTGTTTGGATTTATGTCTATAATTCTATGACCAGTTTTAGAACAATGGACCTAATTTTTCAAAACATTACAATACTAACTGTACAATACTAAATAAACAAGACCAGTTGTAAGTATTTGAACAAAACTTAGACATATGCCTCACTTATCAAAACTGTCTAATAGTCAAAGTAGCCTTGTTGCCTGTAGCAACCAATCAGAGATCAGCTTTTATTTCTTAAACTTGTCTGGAAAAATTAAAGCTGCACTGTGATTGGTTGCAATAGGCAACAAGGCCAATTTTTCTCTTAGGCCTCCTACACACGAGCGTGCTTGGTTCATGATATACGGTCCGTACGTCGGCTGCATTTCCCGGACCTAACACACTGCAGGATGCCGGGCTCCTAGCATCATAGTTATCTATGACGCTAGGTGTCACTGCCTCGATGCGGGACAACTGTCCCATACTGAAAACATGATTACAGTACGGGACAGTTGTCCCGCAGCGAGGCAGTGACATCTAGCGTTATAGATAACTATGATGCTAGAAGCCCGGCATCCTGCAGTCTGTTCGGTCCGAGAAATGCGGGCCGACGTACGGACCATATAAATGAGGCCTATTTCTCAGTTCTGTTCAAGTATCCACAACTGGTCATGTTTTTTTTTAGGATTTCCTTAATATTATACAGGTTATGTAATTATTGTCAGTGCATTAGGAATGTCTATGTGATGTCCTCAAATCATGACCTGTTTGGGTTCTTAAGGATTGAAGTCCAAGGCATAGCTATAAAAAGTATATTATCACTGAAACCATATGTGGGTTCCTTAAAGAAAGAAGTAGTATCACAGAGTAGGAACTCTTCATAAAACATAACCTTTATTTATTATTCAGATTGAAATACTCTAGGTAATTCTTTTGATACACAAATACCCCTGACACAACCAGGGTTGAATCAATAAGCAATCCACATTTATCACCTGGAGTATCCAAAAAATATATCTAGATGGCGTGGTACCATACACACCCTATGGACAAACGCCCAAAATTCTATCACACACAATTAGGGGGGATTCACACGAGCGTGTATTCGGTCCGTGCGGGCCGCGTGGTTTTCACGCGGCACGCATGGACCAATACAAGTCTATGGGGCAGTACAGACAGTCCGTGCTTTTTGCGCAGCGTTTGTCTGCTGCGCAAAAAGCGCGACAGGTTCAATAACTCTGCGTATTTCGCGCATCACGCACCCATTGAAGTCAATGGGTGAATGAAAATCACGCGCACCACACGGAAGCACTTCCGTGGGACGAGCGTGATTCGCGCAACAGCAGTGAAAAGGATGAATGAAAACAGAAAAGCTCCACGTGCTTTTCTGTTTCCGAACATCCAAACGGAGTGTCTTTGCGATGAGCGAAGCCGGACAAGCGTACCGAACTTCACTGGGTTCGGCCAAACTCGTTTTGGCCGATCCCGGCAAAAAAATTATCGGTACGCGACGTCAGGAGATAGTCACTGTCCATGGTGCTGAAAGAGTTAAACTGTTTCAGCACCATGGACCGTGACTTCCGATCCCAAAATACATGAACCTGTAGAAAAAAAAACGAAGTTCTGACTTACCGAGAACTCCCTGCTTCTTCCTCCAGTCTGACCTCCCGGGATGACAATTAAGTCCAAGTGACAGCTCCAGCCAATCACAGGCCAATCACAGGCTGCAGCGGTCACATGGACTGGCGCGTCATCCAGGGAGGTGGGGCCCGATGTCACCAAGGACGCGTCACCAAGGCAACGGCCGGGAAGTTCTCAGTAAGTACGAACTTTTTCTTTTTTTTCTACAGGTTTTGCGATATTGTGTTCGGCATTCACTGTCGAGGGTGCTGAAAGAGTTAGCTCTTTCAGCACCTTGGATAGTGACGGCCGTCGACTAGCCTCATCTCTATGATGGTGGCTGCGCGAAAATCACGCAGCCGCGCATCAGACACGGATGACACACGCAGCTGTCAAATGGTTTTTGCGCGCGCAAAACGCTGCATTGTTTGCGCGCGCAAAAACGCAACGCTCGTGTGAATCTGCCCTTAGTGTAATTTCTAAGCACCAAATATTGCATAAAATGACCACAACACTGACACTTCATAACTGTCCCAACGTGTTTCCCCAACCTAGTTGATTCATCAGTGGACAACACTGGACAATTTGTGTGTAATTGGAGACCTATAAAAGGTATATATACACATATATAATAAATATTTGCTTGCATCAGGAAATTTGTGCCAGATTACAACTCACGACTTCTGGGAGTAAAGATGACAATTGGTTGAGGTAGAACAGGGTAGAGTCTAATTAATTACACTCCAAATCCCCCATTGATTGACGCCATCAATGGGGGATTTGGATTAAACTTAAATGTTTACATTGCTTTAAATGATATTAGTTCAATGATGTGTTTTTATTTACAGGTCAGCACCAGAAGTCAGGACTAAGAACATGTATTCTAAAGCTTCTGACATCTTCAACTTGGCAGCTGTATTTTGGGAAGCAATAAGCCTACATACAAATACAATTTATGAAAATCACCCCCTGGAACCATTTCAAAACTGCACAATGCATTTGGTAATCCACTATGTTCACAAACCTATGTTCACAAATATCTCAATAACCACATCTGCATCGTGGCTGCTAGATCCATCATACGACGGATACCACTGGCGTCCAACAGACCCCATTGGCTTACAATTTGGTCCATCGTGTTCCGTTGTGGTATCCTTTGTTTTGATGGGAAAAGCAGCACTGCATAATTATTATTATTGTTAAATCAGACAGAATCTGCTACGGAGGCTCCAAACACAGCTTTCGACACAAGATATGAACATAACCTAATAGTGACTACCAAGAAAACTACGGCTTTGCAGAGTTGCCCATGATAACATACTTATTTATGATCTTAAGTTCTTAATATAAACGGAAAATTTATTAATATTAATATCACACATTAATATCTCAAATATATCAATACTCTTCTAATTTATATATTTACCCAACATCAAATAGGTAATAGGTCGAGTACAGGAATTTTGCAAGGGCAGTCCCTTTAAGGCCAGGACCCAGGTACTGCATCACTGTTTGGACGTCATGATGTCATAGGTGTGATAACATCACCACGTATAACGTCGTAGGTGTCTTGATGACATCATACAGATTTAGCCGTCTTTATCTTGACTTTTAACGCATCAAATACACAGTGAGTGGCAAGGAACTTTATCTTGACTTTTTCAATGACTTTTCAATGGCTTTTGTTGTGTGATATCACACTGCAGCAAGTTATCAGTCAAGATAAAGATGGCTACATCTGTAGGAGAGGGTCACAATACCTGTAATATGAATAGTTGATTCAACCCCGACTTATTTGAATCATTACCATCTTAATATAGAAACAAAGATATAGCACTTGTAATGGAGCAGTTAAGCGAAAATCAACCACCCCTCAGTCATACTCCAGGGATTTAGAAATCTTAGATCTATTCTGCTGTTTGGAGCTGGGCTGGGATAAGATTCTCTGGCGCTCAAAGCAGAAAAGGCAAATTGGGCCCCTCACTCAAAACACACTATGCTTGGTTCTAGAAAGTATCTGTCAGGTATCAGGTATCAGTGGTGTGTCTCCCTATGATGCACTTCCCACTGTATGTGCCCCAATACACAATGCCCGTCAGAGACTACGATCTCATATACAGTGGCCTAGTCAGAGAGTGCTGTCATATACAGTGCCTATAGGCATACAGTAGGCTCATGGTGCAAAAGCTCAGTTTGGGGCCCCCAACCCTACATCCCTGGTAGTGAATGGGGGCAAAGGAACAATGATAACATCTCTGGTGGTCTAGGGTAGTGAATGGGTTAATGTAACAGCCCTAGTGGTATAGGGTGATGCAGATACTATTGAAACAAGTGGTGCCAGGAGATGTGTTCACGTCCCCGCTCTCAAGGGGAAGCAAGAGCTCTGAACTGATTTACTGGAACTCTTCCTTCGCCTTCATGAGACAGATGGAGCATAATACTAATAAAATAGTTTCTTTACATTTTACTTGTTAGCCATGCAGAGAGGTTATATTATTAATCCACAAAAGGAGTTCACAATGTTCCCTTCATGTCACAAGACGTTATTATGAATGGGTTATTCAGATGTTTAGTGTAATGACATTGCATACAGCAGTAGAGATCTCAGCTGCCATAGAAAATAGTACCCATATGTTATCTAGGTAACCCAAAAGATCATCAACCCTTCACCTACATCTTAACTGCGATGAGCCCACCTTGGGTTGGCACTACAAAATAACAAAGATGTAGCCATCTTTATCTTGACTTTTAACGCATTAAATACACAATGGCAAGAAACTTTAACTTGACTTTTTTGGGTGATATCACACTGCAGAAAGTTATCAGAGTCAAGATAAACCTGGCGATATCTGTAGATATTTTCCTTCAAGGGCTCATGCACACAGCCGTATTACAGTTTTGTGTTACTACAGATCCATTATATGACACCAACAAAAATCTATGGGCCCATACTGTACCTCTGTATGCTTCCAATCTCATCAAAAGGCATACAGAGGTTTTTTTCTTCATGGATTAATACGGAATCTAAAATAAAAAAATGTGTCATCTTCCATCGCATGTGGTATTATGCTTGTGTTTTCTCCCAGATGGATTACTCCTAGAGGAAAATACATTGGCAGTTCCAAGCACCACATGGCGGCACATTGAGTGTCTATGACTTTGTAATATTGAACTGCAGGGTGTATATGTGCCGTCACACAGGGTCTAAGGAGAACATGCTTTATTGGTGTTATTGATGAATTGTGAGCATGCTATATTTATTTGTACTGAATGGACTTTACAGAAGACACTATTATCCGCTGTATCATATTATATTTTAACAAAATATGTCTACCATGCCATTTTCTAGGAAGAATATTGTCAATCTGTACACATTCAAGACGAAAGCAAAGATTCATTAAATAAATTAGTAAAATGTATACTGAAGTGTTGGCATCCCAATCCCACAAAGAGGCCTACGATGGACATGATACTTGATGCTATTAAACAAATAATGACACACAATGCACAATGTCGGTAAGTTCATTTTCTATGAAATTTGGGCTTCATGTATCCAATCTGTTTTTCGGCGGGGGCCCCAACGATCAGAACTTCACCAAACATTAATCACATGTTTCTATGTAATAATACAGTCGTGTGCATGTAACCTTAGCGTGTTAATGTAAAAATTATATTCCTGTTCTGAGTTATTAAATATTTAACTGACATACTTGCAGTGAGAAGAGCCCATGTCCCCAAAACACACTCGGATTAGGTGGCTCAGTGTTATAATGGGGAACAGTACATCATAATGTACAGTCATTGCTAGGCCAGCGGCGGAGGAATACACAACACAGGAAGAATAGGCGACGACACAGTTGTAAACACAACTTTTAGTTCCAATAAGGCATACGCCTAATGGTGCTCAATTTCTGCACATTTCTTGATGCTTACAGTCTCTTCTTAGGCACAACGCTTGGCGGTTACAGATTTAACAAAATGGTGTTACACTGTGATTGCAATTTCTCTCTGTAAAGGCCTTCAATTGTATTGCTTAAGCCTGCGACATGGGGGGCATTCAACCTAACACTACAGAGTCTCTGGGGTCTAAACCATTTGTAGCTTGTGTCCTACCTGGCAAACCAATATGGCAGCTTCTGTTGTGCCAAGTAACACAAATGACAGTTTATGCCCTGTCCGGCCTTACTCCCTGCTTGGCTTCCACCAGCTCTGCCGACTCTTCCTTTGTAGGACCAGCAGCGTTTCCTTAGCCATCTCTCCCGAGTGCACCTCACACACCACTACCTTTAGTTCCATAAACTAGAATAACTGGCTGAATACCCTATAATAACACTTAATAGACCTATGACAGTACATTAATAGGAAGATAAAGCATAATGGAAGTACAATTGGACCATTTTAAAATCCAAATGTCTATTGATTTTTCTTATTAGCTCAACAGTTGAGGATACACCTGAAGAAGATATGCCTGAAGATACTGAAGAGCAGGAAATGATCTATGAAACGATCAATGATTGTCCATCTACTGATTTCTCCATTAAAGATGCTTGGGATTGTGTGGTTAATGAATTTGCTTGTAAGGAAGGAATTCAAATGATTCCAAATAACACTGAACTATTTATTGAGTTCAAAGAAACGTTTACTTATGAGGACGTTGGTGTTTCATTGAGGAACAAACCACGGTCTAAAGCAGGAATTATTTTATAGACTTGTAATAGTCAGATGTTTACTTATCAGTAGAAATATGTTTGTTGGTGTTTGGAGCTACTCATATGGCAGATCAATGTGTGTCTTGATTTAGGAATTGTCGTGGATGCCATTACTGGTTTAAAAAAGTATATATTTTTTTAGAAAAAAATATATATTAAAAATGGATATAGGAAAGCGCTACACAAAGGAGTAATAATAGGTGGATTTATTTTGCAAAGAAGGGCAACGCGTTTCAACGCAGAACCTGCGTCCTCATGAGGCCAAAAAATTAGTCTCATGAACTCATTTTTTGGCCTGATGAAGACGCAGGTTCTGCGTTGAAACGCGTTGCCCTTCTTTGCAAAATAAATCCACCTATTACTCCTTTGTGTAGTCCTTTCCTATATCCATTTTTAATATATATTTTTTCTAAAAAAATATATACTTTTTTAAATGGCTTTTCTCGCGGCACAATACAATTGATGCCGGCTTCTGGATATTGAAAGCTGCAACCTATTTTTACTACTGCCTACATCCCTAAGTTGTACCTGCCAGTACAAACTTCTTTAGGGGAGTGCTATAACTTACCACCACTACTACTAATTAACCTACCTAACAGGTTTATCTTGCACCATGTGGCGCTGTGTACTTTTTTTTTCTTCCCAGACACCACTATTACTGTTTGGTATTGTTGTTTTTGCATTTTAATTTATTCTATATAAATACATTTTGTAAGATAAATTATATATATATATATATATATATATATATATATATATATATATATATATATTTAAAATGTCATGTCTTACCTTTTTTTATATGTAGCTATGTCCGTGACCAATACTGATTTCTATTAAAACCTTTGTAGGAGGAGAACCGATATTCTTCATCCATTACTAATCACTAACCATTGAGCTTTAGTTTATACAATTCTGTTTTAAGAAAATCAGGATGGAGCTGGGATTGTCTCATTGTAATTGATTGTCAGGAAAGCTGCGAGACGGAGGGGGTAATCGGTAGAGGGCTTTGTGGATTTGTGGATGACAGAGAAATCAACTTTATGATACTTAAAGGGAACCAGTCATGCACATTATTCATAAGCTGCAGCTAGATCCACCCACTTTCCACTAGCTCCGTCCACTGTCCACTGATTGACAGATGTCTCCCCGATTACTATGCATAGGGAGATAGCTAGTGGAAAGTGAGTGGATTTAACTGCAGCCCATTTATATCTCTGGCGAGGCTGCCTGAGCTCTGAATATAAGTTCTCATAAAAGGATCACATTAGCACATAAGTGACAGATCGCTGACAATAATGTGCCTGCCACAACAATATGCTGCCCTCTGTGAGAGAGAGTTAGTTTCAGCCAAACGAGAAACACAGTACCACTTTATTGTTGGGAGTCAGAATTATTAGCTGATACTGTGAACATACTGGCCCACATTGATTAATAACGGCGTGTCTTTGCACCAAAGAAATTAGAAAAGGTCATTTGTAAGAATTGTGCTTACTTTATTAAAAGGAGCGCAGCTCTTAATAAATCTGGTGCCTTTGGAATTTGGAATTGTCTGACAGTTTGAATTTCTTTTTTTCACTTGCTGTGAGTAGCCGTACAATTGCACCACACATTTTTCTTTTTTTTTCATCTTTGATGAGTTTAAAAGTACTTTTACAGCTTGACCACACTTCCTGTTCTTGCCTGTTTTCCTTTTTGTAGTGAGTAGACAAATGTGGCACAATTTAGCACAATATTAGATGCAACCTGTGCAATTTCCGCTAAAATCAGGTGTAAACTGAATAATAAATGTGGAGCTCTGACACCAGCAGGGATGATCCCTTTTAATACAAAAAGTTATCGTCTAGGCACAGTTGTCTCATATTCAGAGCTAAATGTTCGGAGCACAGTATCATAAACAGGTTCATTGCTTCCAGGAATGGCAACGTCAACATAATAATTACTTGAGGCTCTAGGAATAGTGATCCTCGTGTCATAAAGTGATCCGGGCCTGCTGCATTCTTTTATCTGGAATAAGAAAAAGTGGAAACATATTTCAAGCTGCTCATTTTTATATATTGGTTCTTTTTTCACTTTCCCCTAAAATAAAGGATTCTTCAATTCATCAAATTGTCCTCTTTTGTCAATTTATTGAAAATTCTGTTTAGCGGTCTCTTAGTTATGTCTGCTTGAAACTCACAATTACGTCTCATGCACATGGCCCTATTATGGATCTGTGTCGTACAGATCAATAATATAAAGTTCATAGACTGCTATGAGTCCCCTCTTCATGTCTATGCGTCCCCAGTGGTTTGTTTCACAGCTTCATGCAAACAAAATAACGTTTGCATGTGAAATGCTGGGGTATTCTCGCAGAGACACAGAGGAGCCATATAGCTGCACACAAAGTGCCTTTAAGTCCATATTATGTAGGCACTTGGTGGGCCGCCATGTGCGGGTCTGTGTACAGCTTTCCCCTTACTGTCATCACAGCTCAATTAGCTTTAGGTCTCATGCACACTGCCACATTACTGCTTCACTTTGTAGATGTGTAGGGGGCCTCCATTTTCTATACAAATCTGGCAGAAAAAAATTGTGCTGTATGTACAGAGGTGTTGCACCCTAGAAGCATTGCTTCTAGGGGATAATATTTCTGTAAATATAGCACCCAGTTGGGCCTGTATGACAGCACACAGAGGCAGTGCGGCTCCTTACTATCCTTAATCCTTAATCGTACGGCATCCATGCAATAAAATCCTGTTTGGCAAATCCAACTAATTTAGCAGGTTTTCTTTTCTTTTTTTTTTGTTTTTGTATTAAAAAAAAATCTCTTCTGTCTAATTGGAACGACCCCACCACATATTTTGACAATAAAAACTGAATGTGCTACCTGAGGTTTTTTCTGTTTCTTGTAGAAGTAGAAAATGGCTACAGCCAGTGCAATTATCAGCGCTACAGCACACGGTATTCCAACTGAAAGACCGATTATTAATCCCTATAGCATTGAAATAAAAATAAAACAATTGTAAAAATGTCAAATGGGCAACACGTAAGTTCTAAAAAAAAACTAACAAATGCTGAAATTAAGTATCTTTGGTCACTTCCGTTTTAATTCGTTCTTTTAGGGCTTATTCAAACGAGTGTATGTATAGCCCGTGTGACGACAGTTTTTCTTAATGGCCCTGACATGGCTACATGCATTTCTATGGGGCTGTTAAGACAGTCATTGTTTTAACGGACCATGTGCAGGGCCCGTAAAAAAATAGGACATACCCTATTTTTGTCTGTTTTCACGGATCCCTCAATAGATTAAAGTCTATGAGGGATCCGTGAAAAACGGGTTCCGCATGGGTGCGAATCGGACGTGAAAAATTGCAGATTTTCACGGCCGAGTTTACACTCGCTTGTTTGAATAAGCCCTTACCTTGATAAAATATACCGCTCTCACATAAGTCAGTTATTTCCCAAGCGGTTTCTTGTATGCTCTATAAGTAGATAGATAGATAGATAGATAGATAGATAGATAGATAGATAGATAGATAGATAGATAGATAGATAGATAGATAGATAGATAGATAGATAGATAGATAGATAGATAGATAGATAGATATCCTCATTAAAGTGGAACTTAATTTTCAAGGACTTTGCAAACACCATCAAAATGCAAATCCTGACTCCCTAGGACTGTAACCAAGTAGGTGACACTGTTTACACCCTAAGTGGCTACAGGAATGAGCTTTACATCTCTATGGCCAAACAGAAAAATATTTTTTTCTGTGTTGTTGTAGTGTGTAAGGTAGAAGAACAGACGTTTGACTATTATCTTTGTAAATTTAGATTGCTGTAGTTAATAATGAAGTCTGTAGTATTTATCAAGGATTCGTTTCTCATAGTCCATGGAATCAGTTAGCAGTACAATTGAGCAATTTTAACTATCCAGTGACATCTACAGTCCACAGGATTACACAAATCGCAATCTCAAGTGTAATGAAACTCAATGTACTCCTCTGGACTGAAGCTGTAGCTTGATAGTTAAAAGCAGTGTTAAGGCTCGTCCACAAGTTGCGGAATTGCTGCGTTTTTTGCGTCCGGTATTGCAGTAGTAGTATACAGTAGTAGTAGTAAATCTCACCCAAAGTGGATGAGATTTAACAAATCTCATCCACGCGCTGCGTAAATATTAAGAGCAGAAATTGACCTGCGGTGTGTATTTTACGGACCACAGCATGTAAATTCCTACTGCAGAAAGTGGCCAGAATTGCTGCGTTTTTCATAGATGTCTCCATCTCACAGCATTGAGGAAAACGCAGCAAAATCCGCACCATTTTCTGCAGTCAAAAACGCAGGAAATGGTGCGTTTTCGCCATTGCGGAAAGTCTGCTATTTTCAACGGAATTGCTGCAGAAAATTTCTGCTGCAATTCCGTTACGTATGGACCAGCCCTAAAGCTTTGAAGGCAATTTTTTTTTAAAATAAATTATTATTTAATTTTGAAATACATGAATTATTTTTTATTTTAAAAAATGTTTACTTTTTGAGATACAGCTTCTATGTATCCTGAATACATAGAAGCTGCATCTTGCTGTCAAAGTTGAATCCATCAGGTCTGCAGGACTGACAGCTTCGGTGAACGCTGGTGCTGCATGTCTCTGACCCGCAAGATCTAACTGTTATCAATCACATCCAAATCCATGACCTGTTCTCTGCCAAGCCATTGATTTAAAAAAAAAAAAATTACATTCAAAAGCGTACATAGCTTTTAAAATGTAACACAACATAAGTATTCAGACCCTTTGCTGAGATACTTGAAATTTAGCTCTCGGGGCCTCCCATTTCTCTAGATCTTTGAAATGTTTCTACACCCTGATTGGAGTCCACCTGTGGTAAATTCATTGGATTGTACATGATTTGGAAAGACACACCCCTGTCTATATAAGGTCTCACAGCTGACAATGTATATCAGAGCAAAAACCAAGCCATGAGGAGGAAAGAACAGCCTGTAGAGCTAAGAGACAGGATTGTGTGTAGGCACAGATCTGAAGAAGGGTACAAAAAAAATAATTCTGTTGCACTAGAAGTTCCCAAAAAAGCATAGTGGCCTCCATAATTCTTAAATGGAAGACGTTTAGAACAGCCAGGACTCTTCCTAGAGCTGGCCGCCCCACCAAACTAAGTAATCAGGGGAGAAGGGCCATGGTAAGAGAGGTGACCAAGAACCCAATGGTCACTCTGATTGAGCTCCAAAGATCCTGTGTGCAGATGAGAAACTTCCAGAAGGTCAACCATCATGCAGCACTCCACCAATCTGATATTTATGGCAGGGTGGACAGATAGAAGCCTCTCCTCAGTAAAAGACACATGAAAGCTCGCCTGGAGTTTGTAAAAAAAAAAAGCACCTAAACGACTCTCAGACTGTGAGAAACAAGATTCTGTGGTCTGATGAAACCAAGATTTAACTGCTCATCACCTGCCTAATAAGATCCCTACAGTGAAGCATGGTGGTGGCAGCATCATGCTGTGGGGGTGTTTTTCAGCGTCTGGGACAGGGAGACTGATCAGGGTTGAGGGAAAGATGAATTGAGAAAAGTACAGAGATATTTTTAATGAGAACCTGATGGCCCGGACACCTTCCTGCAAATATACGTGAAGGTGTGCTAAAATAAAAAAAATTCAAGGCCTCAATATAACAAAATGTGAATAAATTTAAAGGGTCTGAGGACTTTCCGAATGCATCGTATATTAGAGAGTTGTGGAACTTTCCATTCATACAGCGATTAAAGAGGCTCTGTCACCAGATTCTCAAATCCCTATCTCCTATTGCATGTGATCGGCGCTGCAATGTAGATAACAGTAACGTTTTGTTTTTTTTTAAAACGTTCATTTTTGGCCGAGTTATGAGCTATTTTATATATATATGCAAATGAGCTTTGAAATGGACAATTGGGCGTTTTTTTTTCGTTATGTGCAACTGGGCGTGTATTGTGTTTTTAACCGGGCGTGTTTACGTGTATGACGCTGACCAATCAGTGACCAGTCAGCGTCATACACTCCTCTCCATTCATTTACACAGCAGCGATGTGCAGCCACATACACAGAGATTAACGTTAATCAAGTGTCCTGATAATGAATACACATGAAATCCAGCCTGGACGTCATGTGTATTCAGAATCCTGACACTTCTGACTCTTTTCTGTGAGATTACAGCAAGCCACGCGTAATCTCGCGAGATTACGGAGGTAAACGAGATTTCGTTTCTCTTGCTGGAAATCTCAAAGAAAAAGAGTCAGAAGTGTCAGGATTCTGAATACACATGACGTCCAGGCTGGATTTCATGTGTATTCATTATCAGGACACTTGATTAACGTTAATCTCTGTGTATGTGGCTGCACATCGCTGCTGTGTAAATGAATGGAGAGGAGTGTATGACGCTGACTGGTCACTCATTGGTCAGCGTCATACACGTAAACACGCCCAGTTAAAAACACAATACACGCCCAGTTGGACATAACGGAAAAAAAAACGCCCAATTGTCCATTTCAAAGCTCATTTGCATATATATAAAATAGCTCATAACTTGGCCAAAAATGAACGTTTTTTAAAAAAAAAAGGTTACTGTTATCTACATTGCAGCACCGATCACATGCAATAGGAGATACGGATTTGAGAATCTGGTGACAGAGCCTCTTTAAGCTTTATTTACGTAAAACAGGAAGACCCCTTTAAAATTGGAAACAAGGCAACAAAAAGTCACCATGTAGCCCCAGCTTTAAGCCACTTTCAGACATCCATAATGCCTGAAACACCTGTGGTTCTACTGAACCAAACGGATATAACCGTAGGGTTCTATGGTGATCTAAGTTCAGTTCAGTAGAGTCCAGCTCTTGTGGCCATAATATGGAAGCTAAAATGCAGCCAAGTTATACCCATTTGAAACCCGCTTTAAACAGTAAAGGGAAATTTTATTAACAGAAACACATACCAAATTTTTCTCCTCATTTGCTTCGGGAGTGTTACTGATGAACTGAGGATAAAAAAAAGTTGCATTGTATATTGTTTGTTATACAACTGCCTATAACTAATATATGAATGGATGTAATAGTGAACATGGAGTTTGAACCCTAAAAAGTACCTAGCATCAGCAATCGGGAACCTGTTTTACTTAAAAAAAACAGCCCATTAAGAAAATATATATTTTTTAAATACATATTATTAAAAAATAAAAAAAACTCATTATATGACGTGCTTTCATCATGAAAACAACCATATTCTCCACAGAAGTTGGGTCCGAACTTCCCGGTTTGTTGATCCTGGCATCCCCGGTGTCCTCCTATAAGTCCCCCATGGCAGCATTCAGTCTCAGAATGTGAGATCTCGCTAGATATCGCATTGGGGTTTCTTGTATAAGAGCTCTTTCTTCTATTAATACAGCAGTTACCGGTCAGTATTCCAAGATTGTTTACATACTAAATAAAAGATCACCCCCATGATGTTTCAAAAATATGTTTATATTAATAAAAAAATTATATTCAATTATATGTCATTTTCTGATGATATCTTTAGGCCAGAAATCATTCCTACTGTTACTAGAGCTACATTGTCTCTCCTTTTTTGTGTGCAGAGGGGAGCTATGTCATGTCCGAAAAAGCTGTGTGCAAAAGAAACACAAAAACAAAAAAGTTTCCTGCCTGCCCAATATGGTCTTCAAATTTACCACATAAAAAAAAATCATTGATGTGTAGCTTTTGTTGCTGAGCAGCAGCTATATCATATTTCAGCCACGTGTAGAAAAAACAAGTCCGTAAAAATATTCAATACTCCCTAAATAATAATTACAATAATTATAATTATTTCTCAATGCAATTTTTTATGTTGAGATATATAGTATAACTTTAAAAAAATTACAAAAATTGAAATAAAATCGTTATTATTGTTGTCAATATTGTAAATATGTACTTACACTAGCTGTACTACTTAAGGTGTCGGTCACCTGGAAAAATAATGAGAATAAAGGAGAGACATAATATTGAAAAGAGACATAATAAATGGCATAGATACATTACATATATATTGTACCTAGCTTAGAGAGGTTGAGTGAGGATAAAATAAGTGTTGTTTTTTTTTCATGAATAGTGCCACTTTATCTATGGGCGGTTTCTGGTATTACAGCTTAGTTTCATTTAAGTGAGAGGTTGTTAGCCAGCTCTGAGAATATAATGAAATACTCACAGCTTTTGAAATTGTTGATAAGACATCTGCAGTTATCTGAAAGTAAAATGGATACAATAAATACACATCTACAAGTGGGAGTGAACGCATAAAAAAATGATGGTAAACGACTTCTCCATCAACTTTAAATGATTATCTATTGTCAACTACAGAATCAAAATGGGAACCGAATGAAGTTAAAAAGCAATTCCCGATTTTCTCAAATACTAGAACTAGACCAGTTCAGAAGAAAATTGGTAGGGTCTATCCTCCAGGACTCCACTGATTCCCAGAAAGAAGAGCCTACCAAGCTCTGAAAAGCATTCTAACTTCTTTGGCACTAGTTCCAGACTCAGAAGCTTACAATCTACCAGACAACTTTTTTCTCCCAAAAAAATCAGGTCCTCGACTAAATCTATATTCAGGACATTTAGGCCTGATTCACACGAACGTGTTAAACATCCGTGGGACGGCCGTTGAAACAGCGGCCGTCTCACGGACCTATGTAATTCAATGTGGCCGTTCACGCAGCCGTTGTTACAATGGACCGTGTGAAGGGTCCGTGGGAAAATAGGAATGTCCCATCTTTTCACGCATCACGCATTCCTCTGTAGACTCAACTATGGTGGATGCGTGACATCGCGTCCCGCAGCGCTGAGCACGAATGCACCTCGGACGTGAAGAACGGTAGTTTTTCACGTCCGAGATGAGCAGCGTTCGTGTGAATCAGGCCTAAAGGGGTTGACTTGGACAACTCTTTGCTACATAACAAGTCCCCTGAAAATAGTAGGGGGCCCACTGTAACGGCTGTCCTCTCTAGTTAATAGAGAGGGGTCTTGAGAAAGGGATTCCCTTCTATTACATCCATATGGATGGTCAAACAGATAATCTCTTTAAAGTAAAACCTTTTTTATATAAAGATATATGGTAGGACAGGGAAACCTGTGCCGTATTCACCAACTCGGCATTTGTCGTACTGATGTATACAGCGCATAATGCACTGAAAATTAATAAACTATTCTTCTTTCCCTTTCTTTTTTTTTCTCCTATCCATACTCTTTTCTCTTTCTTCATTCTCCATGTTCTCAACGGGAGACCCAGCCCAGGGACCTCTTTAGACTTGCCCTCCTTCTCCCTGTGACCCCAGTCTGTGATTGGCTGCAGCAGTCACATGAGATGAAACGTCATCCCAGGAGGCCAGCCTGGAAAAGGAACAGAAGAAAGTGTCACTATGACAACGTCCCGGTTGTAAGTATAAGCTTTTTTTTTCCTGAGTTGTGATTTTGTTGCGGGTTTTACATCCTCGAATTTAATGGAAAAAATAAGACAAAAGAAACGCAACCTAAACGCAGCATAAATTGACATGCTGCAGATTTAAAATCCGCACCGCAGGTCAATTTCTGAACATTTTTGCGATGTTATTTTTCCACAGCGTGGGCATGAGTTTTCTAAATCTCACACACTTTGTTGCTACTGTAAATGCTGCGGAATTTACGCACAGAATTCCATTGCAGAAATTCCGCAGCATTTAGCAATGTGGGAACACGGCCTTAGGTCGGGTACCCACGGGTCGGATACGCTGTGTAAAAACTGTGCAGCGTATCCGACCTGAAACCCGCAGCATCTTCCTTCCAAAAAACCGCACCAAAAAAACTGTTTTTTCGAATGGATTTTCAGTTTATTAACGTTTACGCTGCGTTTTTTTTAATGCAGCGCAAGCATAAGATTTAAATCTAACTCTCATCCACTTTGCTGCTACTGTAAATGCTACGGAATTTATACACAGAATTCCATTGCAGAAATATTGCAGCATTTACGCTACGTGAGTACCCGGCCTTTGGGTGGATTCACACACAGCAGATTTTGTTACAGCAATTTCTGAATGGGACTTGCAGAAATTCATGCTCCTGCTGCAGAAGCAACTAGATTCAGGTGAAGAGAACGGATTTGCAACAAAATTTACCACATGTGAATCCACCTTTAGGCAGAGTTCACACGTGACGGATACGCTGCGTAAGCACGTAGCGTATCCATCCTGTGCACCGCAGGGAATTCTTTTGCGCAGAATGTACGCTGCGGAAAACTGCAGCACCAGCTGGCGGTCAGCTGGGATGAAGCGTCACCCCAGGAGGCCGGCCTTCTGGGATGACGTTTCATCCCATGTGACCGCTACAGCCTGTGATTGGCTGCAGAGGTCACATGTGATGAAACGTTATCCCAGGAGGCCGCGCTGGAGGAAGGAACACAGACTTCTGGTTAAGTATCCGGCTTTTTCTTCTGAGTTGCGTTTTTTGCTGACCCGATGCGAACCCGCCGCAAAAAACGCAAGAACTTCTATGTATTGAGCTCCCCATTGAATTCAATGGGGAATTCCCGCAAAAAATAAGCAGTGTTTACGCAAATACAATTGACATGCTGCGGAATAAATTTCCACACAGCAGGTCAATTTCTGAGTGTTTTTTACGCTCAGTGTTTACGTGTGGATGAGATTTGTTTAATCTCATCCACTTTGCTGTTACTGTATCCTGCTGCGTTTTTTCAGTCTGCAAGTTTGAATTAAAAAAACGCAGCAATTCCACAAAGTGCGGACAAGCCCATAGGGTAGCAAAGCAATGGACGTATGCACTGCGGATTTTTCAGATTTTATTGCAGAAAATCCACACAGTGTAGTACAGCAGCTGCAGTGTTGATAAGATTTGAACAAATCTCAGCCACACACAGTGGAAAAAATCTGCCATGAAAACATTCATACAGGGGCGGACATACCGCATGTGCAGCCGGTGCAGCTGCACAAGGGCCCCGCGTGGGAAGGGGGCCCGTTCCTCTGCTGGCCGACTCAGTTCTCAGCTGCGCGATGCTGAGGACTGAGACAGAGGCCCGTGGACCACTGGCGTAGCTATAGGGGTCGCAGCGGTCGCAATTGCGACCGGGCCCCGAAGCCAGGGGGGCCCACGGCCCCCCGCACCACATCAATAAAAAGTTACTATAGTAACTCGGGCCGCGGGCCCCTGTTACTATAGTAACATACTTTACTTACCTTCCTGGTTCCGGATCGCAGCGGAGGTCCTGACGTCAGGCGCTGTGCGCAGCGCATGACGTCACAGCGCTATGCCGCCGCGCACAGCATCGAGACTACAGAACTCCCGCCGCGGCCGAAGAGGAAGGTAAGATAGCCCTGACTGGCGGGGTCCGTCTCCCGGGACCCGCCAATCAGCTGTTTTGAAGGGGCCGCAGCACTCGTACGAGAGCTGCTCCCCTTCATTCCTGTCACTTCATTCCGGTCACACTGTGAATCGGTTTCGGCGATTCACAGTGTGGGCGAGTAGTGAAATGAAGGGGAAGCAGCTCTCGTACGAGTGCTGCGGCCCCTTCAAAACAGCTGATTTGCGGGTCCCGGGCGACACATCAGCTATTGATGGCCTATCCTGAGGATAGGCCATCAATGTTTAGGGACTGCACAACCCCTAAGCCTACGATGTAGCAGGCTTAGGGGGCCCATGAGACAGGATCACAGATTGTGTGATGCTGTCTGCTGGGCCCTGTATCTAAGCCAATCACATGGTAGGCTTAGATACATGGCCCATGCGTGATCCTGTCTGCTGGGCCCTGTATCTAAGCCTACCACACTGTAGGTTTAGATACAGGCCCCCAGCACACAGTAATCTTATACTGTATAAGATTACTGTCTGCTGGACCCTGTATCTAAGCCTACCTTGTGGTAGGCTTAGATACAGGGTCCCACAGACAGTATCACACATGGGCCCTGTATCTAAGCCTTAGGGTATGTGCACAGACACTAATTACGTCCGTAAGTGACGGATGTATTTCGGCCGCAAGTACCGGACCGAACACACTGCAGGGAGCCGGGCTCCTAGCGTCGTACTTATGTACGACGCTAGGAGTCCCTGCCTCGCTGTGGGACAACTGTCCTGTACTGTAATCATGTTTTCAGTACCGGACAGTTGTCCGGCAGAGAGGCAGGGACTCCTAGCGTCGTACATAACTATGATGCTAGGAGCCCGGCTCCCTGCAGTGTGTTCGGTCCGGTACTTGCGGCCGAAATACGTCCGTCAATTCCGGACGTAATTAGTGTGTGTGCACATACCCTAACACATGTGTTACTAATCATTTTTTGTGTGTTTTCTTACAGGTTCGGTCGTTGGACTACGGCGGATTCCAGGACTACTTCGATGACAGCTTTTTTTTTTATTAATAAAATGGTTAATGAGGGTTGTGTTTTTTTTTTTTATTTCAATAAAATATTTTTTCTATGTCTTTGTGGTTTTTTTTAAACTATATTACTACCGCCTTAGTAATGGCCGCCGGCTGATTGACAGCATCCATTGCTAAGGCAGGGCTTAGTGTTAGCCGGTGCAGAGGCTAACACTAACCCCCTTTATTACCCCGGTACCCACCGCCACCAGGGGTGCTGGGAAGAGCCGGGTACGATCCAGTACCTGACCATCTGTAGTGATGGTCGGCCACTGGGGTGGCCGCAGGCTGGTATTATCAGGAGGGGAAAGGCCAGATACAGTGGCCCTTCCTACCCTGGTGATGCTAGGCTGCTGCTGCTTTATTGTATCTGGCTGGTTATGAAAATGGGGGGGACGCCACGTCATTTAAAAAATAATTGGAAAGAACGATGTCGGGTCCCCCCCAATTTTCATAACCAGCCAGATACAACACAGCAGCAGCAGGCAGCATTACAAGGGTGGGAAGGGCCACTGTTTTTGGCCTTCCCCAGCCTAATACTACCAGCCTGCGGCCACCCCGGTGCCTGCCCGTCACTACAGCTGGTCGGGTACTGGTTTGTACCCGGCTCTTCCCAGTACCCCTGGTGGCGGTGGGTACCGGGGTAATAATGGGGGTTAGTGTAGACTCTGCACCGGCTAACATTAAGCCTCGCCTTAGTAATGGAGGTTGTCAATCAGCCAGCGGCCATTACTAAGGCGGTGATAATAAAGTTTAAAAAGATACAAGCACATAGAAATTTTTTTTATTGAAATAAAAACACAACCCTCATTAACCATTTTATTGAGAATAAAAAAAACGCCGTCATTGAAGTCCTCGTATCCGAAGTCCAACAACCGAACCTGTAAAAAAAACACAAACACACAAAAATAATCAGTAACACATAAAGAAGCAAAATTATTATTCTTACCTTTCCTGGGTCCAGCGCTGGAGCCGCAATGTCAGCGAGCTGGGCCCTGTATCTAATCCTATCATGTGTGATACAGTCTGCTGAGCTGTGTATCTAATCCAATCATGTATGATACTGTGCTGGGCCCTATATCTAATCCGATCATGTGTGATACTGTCTGCTGAGCCACTGTATCTAATCCTATCATGTGTGATACTGTCTGCTGAGCCACTGTATCTAATCCTATAATGTGTGGTACTGTCTGCTGAGCCACTGTATCTAATCCTATCATGTGTGATACTGTCTGCTGAGCCACTGTATCTAATCCTATCATGTGTGGTACTGTCTGCTGAGCCACTGTATCTAATCCTATCATGTGTGGTACTGTCTGCTGAGCCACTGTATCTAATCCTATCATGTGTGATACTGTCTGCTGGGCCACTGTATCTAATCCTATCATGTGTGATACTGTCTGCTGAGCTGTGTATCTAATCCTATCATGTGTGATACTGCCTTCTGAGCCACTGTATCTAATCCTATCATGTGTGATACTGTCTGCTCAGCCACTGTATCTAATCCTATCCATAGTTTATAGGGTCGTAGTGCTATAGATATGCTATGCTGTCTCCTATACACACACTTTTTTTTGGGGCGGACACATATGTATTGGGGCTATTTCCCGGACATTTTAAGCCCTGAGGGTATGTTCACACGGCAGCGTCTGTTACGGCTGAAATTACTGTGCTGTTTTCAGGAGAAAACAGCACCGTAATTTCAGCCGTAATGGCATGTGCAGGCGTCTTTTGCTGCGTCCACTACGGAAGTAATTGAAGCTGGTTTTCCATGGAGTCCATGGAAAACGGCTCCATTTACATCTGAAGAAGTGACAGGCAGTTTTTTACGCGCCGCCTTTCGACAGCGGCGCGTAAAAAAAAATGACCATCGGCACAGAACATCGTAAGACCCATTCAAATGAATGGGCAGATGTTTTCCGACGCTTTTGAGCCGCATTTTCGGATGTAATTCAATGCTAAAACGCCCAAATTACGTCCGTAAATAGTGTGTGTGTGAACCCAGCCTTAGTGACGCCCCGGCTGCTAGTGCTGCATTGTTGGGTCACTTAGGAGACCCAGCGATGCAGCTGAAAGCGGACCGTCGGCCATGAGAAGTTTGCGGGGTGGGGGGGGGGGGCCCTGGCACATTATCTGCACAGGGGCCTTTTGCAGTCTGTGTCCGCCACTGCATTCATAAATTGACTTGCAGTATGGTATTGTAATCCGCAGCAGGTCAATTTATGGTACGGAATCGTTGCTCTTATGTTGCAGATTTTCCCCAATATGTTGCGACTTTTGCGGCAGAAACGCTGCATCTCTGCGGCAAAAACTGCAAATGAGAAAAAGAAAAATAGCTATTTTTTATTTTAAATTTTAAAAAAAGCTTATACTTACCCCCGGCCGTAGTCCTAGCGATGCAATCCTTTATTCTGAGCGCAGTCCGGCCTACTGGGATGACGTTTCATCCCATGTGACTGCTGCAGCCAATCAAAAAGCTGCACCGGTCACATGGACTACAGCGTCATCCAGCAGGCCAGGCTGCGCTCAGAACAGAGGGACGCGTCGCCATGACTACTGCCAGGGGAAAGTATAAACATCTTTTTTTGTATTCGCCAAGAATTTCTGCAGCCGACATGCCGCCCGAAAAACTGCACCACAATTTGGTGCGGTTTTCAGGCGCAATTCCCTGCAGTTTTCAGAATGGATACGCGGTGCACTTTTACGCATCATATCCGCCCTATGTGTTCCTACCCTTAGGGCAGATACAGACGGACGTTGCGTTTTTGCGCGCGCAAACAACGCAGCGTTTTGCACTCGCAAAAACCATTTGACAGCTGCGTGTGTCATCCGTGTATGATGCGCGGCTGCGTGATTTTCGCACAGCCGCCATCATAGAGATGAGGCTAGTCGACGCCCGTCACTGTCCAAGGTGCTGAAAGAGCTAACTGATCGGCAGTAACTCTTTCAGCACCCTCGACAGTGAATGCCGAACACAATATACAGCAACCTGTTAAAAAAAAAAGAAAAAGTTCGTACTTACCGAGAACTTCCCGGCCGTTGCCTTGGTGACGCGTCCTTGGTGACGCGTCCTTGGTGACGCGCCTCTCTTGACATCGGGCCCCACCTCCCTGGATGACGCGGCACTCCATGTGACCGCTGCAGCCTGTGCTTGGCCTGTGAGTGGCTGGAGCTGTCACTTGGACTGAATTGTCATCCCGGGAGGTCAGACTGGAGGAAGAAGCCGGGAGTTATCGGTAAGTCAGAACTTCATTTTTTTTTACAGGTTCATGTTTATTGGGATCGGTAGTCACTGTCCATGGTGCTGAAACAGTTTAACTCTTTTCAGCACCCTGGACAGTGATTATCTCCAGACGTCGCGTACCAGAAATTTTTTTGCCGGGTTCGGCCAAAACGAGTTCGGCCGAACCCGGTGAAGTTCGGTTCGATTGTCCGGGTTCGCTCATCTCAAAGACACTCCATTTGGATGTTTGGAAACAGAAAAGCACGTGGTGCTTTTCTGGTTACATTCATCCTTTTGACAGCTGGTGCGCTGTTTCAGTCGGTTCGCACGGAAGTGCTTCCGTGCGACCTGCGTGGTTTTCACGCACCCATTGACTTCAATGGGTGCGTGATGCGCGAAATACGCGGAGATATTGAACCTGTCGCGCTTTTTGCGCAGCTGACAAACGCTGCGCAAAAAGCACGGACTGTCTGTACTGCCCCATAGACTTGTATTGGTCTGTGCGTGGCGCGTGAAAACCACGCGGCCCGCACGGACCGAATACACGCTCGTGTGAATCCCCCCTTAAAGAGGATTTCTGGGCACGGGGTGATTTTTCAAAATGATGTATGTTCAGTGGGGGTCCAACACCCCTCACCGATCAGCTGTTCCAGCACCCTCCAGGTACCGGATGTCCATGCTGGAAGCAGAGGTCTCCTGTCACAGTATAGCGGCTGAGCTGCAGTACTGAAGCTCTGCTCCTATTTAAGTGAATAGGAGCAGAGTTGCAGTACTGCAGTGCGGCCACTATACAGTGTATGGAGCCATCTGCTTCCGCTGCATAATATCCGGTCCCCGGAAGCAGCCAGAACAGCTGGTCGGTGTAGGGTGTCGGACCTCCACTGATCATATACCGATGACCTATCCTGTGGATAAGTCATCAGTATGAAAAAGTTCCCCCCGTGCCCGGACAGCCCCTGGTGTGCTTTTCTCTCAGACATTCATTCGTAAATTTGCCGGATTAAGGGGCTTTCGTGCTCTGAAAGCTTGAAAATATAATTTCTCTAGTTAACCAATCACTTGACACAAAAGTATTTAAAATCACGTCTCAAAGGGAAAAGTCATGTGATTATCAAAGCAATATTTACCTCATTTGTTTCCTTGCTGATAAAATCTGAACTTGTCTGCAAAGTAAACAATATCCGTCATCTTGCTAAAACTTCAAGAAGTACTTATAAAATAAAAGGAACCATTAATATTAGGTTTATTTTATTTTATTAGAATTGAAGAATCATAATAATTAGACAGTTAAAAGAGTTGCATAAACCCTTTCAGGACAAAGCCATTATTTTGTTTTAGTTTTTCACTTCCCGCCTTCCAAGAGCTATAACTTTTTTATTTTTTGATCAATGGAGGGGTGTGAGGCTTTATTTTTTGCAGGAGGAGTTTTAGTTTCTAATGGCACTATTTAAAACTACCACATAGTTTACTGGGAAACTGCAAAGAAAAATGTTGTGGGGAGGAATTCGAAAAAACTGTGATTCCTCCTTTGTTTTATGGGTCTTTTTTTTACGACTTTTATTGTGCGGTAAAAACAACAACTTAACTTTTGATTCTGCGTCTCAAAACGATTACGGCGTTAACAAATTTATATCGTTTTTTTTTATATTTTACTACTCTTACAAAGAAAAAACTATTTGTTTAAAAAAAATTTGGTTTGTGTCGCCACATTCTGACAACCATAACTTATTTTTTCGTCGTTTAAGCAGTGTAGGGCTTATTTTTTTGCAGGAAGAGCCATCGTTTTTATTGGTAACATTTTTTGGTGCATACGATTTTTTGATCAGTTTTATTATATTTTTTTTAAACCGCTAAGATGACCAAAAAACAGCGAGTCTGTTCACCGTGTGAGTTAAATAATGTTATATTGTAATAGTTCAGATTTTTGCAGGTGTGGCAATACCAGTTTCTTTTATTTTTTTACATTACTTTAGAAGTAAAATGGGAAAAGCTTTTTTTTTTTACTTTTAATATAAAAAAATTATTTTCACTACTGAAAACTTTATTGAACTTTTTTTTACACTTTTTAATAGTTATGAACCAGAGATCGCTAGTAAAATAGACTTCAATACTAATGTATTGCAGATTATTGTAATTTTTACAGACTTCTGTTAAGCCCTGCTAGAGGCAGGGCTTAACAGAGGCAGAAAGAAGGCAGACCTGGGGTCTTTCATTAGGTCCCCAGGCTGCTATAACAACCATCGGCACCCTGCGATCGCCTCCCCGGGAGTGGGCCGATGTGCTTCGGAGGGAGCCGCCCCGCTCTTTCTAATAGCTTAGAGTCTGCGGTCGCTATTGACCGTGGTATAGAAGTGGTTAAACGGCCAGAATCAGAGCGATCTCTGTTCCTGACAGTTAGTGCAGGGTGTCAGTTGTAATACACAGCTGACACCTGCAGCACATGGAGCGGGCCTGATTTATATCTACCCGCACCAGGACATGTAGTTACGTTGTGCTTACCCATTGACTTGCCTGGTATTGCAGCTCTGTCCCATTTATGTGAATAGGGCTGAGCTGCAATATCAGGCATAGCCCATGGATAAGAGGAGCGCTTTCTTTAAAAAAAAGAAAAAAAAGCAAGTGTTTTTTTTTCAAATATCGTACAAACCCTTTAACATAGATTAATATAAACTGAAATAAAGGTCATTATCAAAACAATGGTTACCTCATATGTTTTGCTTGTAGTAGTCTGCAAAGTAATATTAGAAGATAAAGTTAGAACACAATTCTTTAATGGCATATATTAATGCAATCGTTCGGCTTCCTAGTTTCTGCCTGCACTGATCACACGGCCACATTATAATGGGGCAAACTGAGTAATTGTAGAGAGCCCACATCCCCAAGGAGGCCCTCCGGAGATACAGACTTTTGGCCCAGTAACCCAGGGGAGCGCCACTTCAACTGTAACCGCATCATAAGGATGCGTATACAGTTTAAACTCTTTGTCTTTGGCAAAGCAGGGAGAAATAGGCTCCATATCCTGTCATTCTATAGGCCACAGACCGCTTTCGACCGGATGTCTTTGTATCGCGCCACTTGCGCCGGGCCGCTGCCTTCAAAGGCCGGAAGCTGCCTCAGCTGCTATATCCATCGTGGGATTGGGGTTAGGTGAGAATAAGTTTTATTATTTCATTACCTATTAGGGGGCACTTTTAGGGAAAAGTGAGCACTGTTGGCCTCAAGGGGGGCACTGTTGGCTTCAATGGCTTAAGAGTTGGCCATAAGGTGAGCAATGTTGGCTGCAATGGGGGCAGAGTTGGTCATAAGGGGTGCAGTGTTGACTATAAGGGGGCACTGTTTGTTTCAAGGCGGCACTGTTACCTACAGTATAATAGGGCACTGTTACCTATAAGGTTTCAGTGCTTACTATAAAGAGGTACGATTAACTATTAGGGGACACAATAATAATATTCATCTTCTGTACCAAAACAGTAGTAACATCCACCTTTGTACCCTCACAAAATAAAGTGTACCTATATTATTTTCTAGGGGGCATTATTACTTTGTAAGGTACACAAAGGTGGGCATTTTTACTGTGTGGTGGGCACAAAGGAGGTCATTATTAATTTGTTGATGTGTAAAAGAGGGAATTATTACAGTCTAGGTGGCACAAAGGGGGCATTATTACTTTGTACAGGGCACAATTGTGGCCACTTAATACGTGGTAGCACAATAGGAACATTATTACTGTGTAGGGGGCACAAAGGAGAGTATTATCACTGTGAGGGACACTATTACTGTGTGGGGCCTAAAAGAGGGCACTATTACTGTTTGGAGGCACTTAGTAGATCACTATTACTGTGTGGGATACAAAAGATGGCACTATTAATGTCTAAGGCACAACTAATTTCTGGTGCACAACATGGGCCACTATTACGTTTGTCACTATTTTTTTTAGGGGCACTGCCTGTGCGGCACTTTTTTAGGTAGTTACTATAGTTCTATTACCGTTATTTCTGAATTACAGTATTTGGTAGTACACTGGAACATAGCAGGTACAGTAATAGTGGCAAATGGGGCAGCAACAAGAACAGAACTGGGGGTAGCTGCAGGATGTGGAGTTTGTGTAGAAAGTTGGGAAAAGGTAGGGAGGGTGCTGAAAAAGCAAGGAGAAAATTATGTCTGGGCAGGAAACTTTGTAGACACAAATTGTGGCTGTAAAAATCGTTATGGTGGTGTAAAGGATCTGCCAGACACAGCTTCTGTGTCGACGCCCGTGGTTAATCAGTCTGCATCTGTGCCTAGGTCTGATAGAGTGACTCCATCTGCCACCACTCAGGCTGGGAGGCTGAGGAGTGGGAGAGCCTATCGCGGCCTGGCCAGACGGTTCTAGCACCCGCCCTCGGTCTATTTATACCTTCAGTTGTTGCTTGTCCTTTGCCTGTGATTTTCCTGTTTTCCTGGCTCTGCTGCTCCTGCTATTATTATTGACCTTGCTTCATATTGACCGTGGCTTACTGACTACGCTCCTGCTCTGCATTTGGTACCTCGTACACTCCTGGTTTGACTCTGCTCATTCACTACTCCTGTTGCTCACGGTGTTGCCGTGGGCAACTGCCCCATTTCCCTTAGCTTCTGTGTACCCTTGTCTGTTTGTCTGTCATGCACATATTGAGCGTAGGGACCATCGCCCAGTTGTACGCCGCCGCCTAGGACAGGCCGTGCAAGTAGGCAGGGACTGAGTGGCGGGTAGATTAGGGCTCACCTGTCTGTCTCCCTACCCCGACATTACAGGTGGTCTGGGCTGGATGGAAAAGATGTAAAAAGTTAATTACTACAATAGGAAAAGAGGTCACTCGTGAGTCACTGAATGAAACTGTACTGTAATCCCTTATATGATCTGCAAATTGCCTGTGTAGAACTAGTATCAACCACTATATGGTCACTGTACGGTGGTGATATTGGTCTTTGTATTCAATAACATTATGGCGTTATGGTATTATTAGTATATAATGTGCTTTGTTTAACAACAGAATGGAGGTGCGTTTTTTTGTGTGCGTACGGACATATGCCTAGGGGCTTGTGACCCTAAGACCCTAGCAGCGCCTCTGGAAGCATTGGTATAATATTTTAGGGCCCAATATTTACCTTTGCCTAGGGCCACATTTTGTCTAAAACCATCCCTGAATGATTATATGGACCAGTGCAGGGCAGGGATAGAAAGGACTGAATTTAAGAGCCACAGAGTTCTCTCTGTAATCGAGCAAGAGTGATCTGTCCGATCATTAAGGGAGGGGCTCAGGGAGTCTGTGCAGGTGCACAATGTCCCTGAGTAGGAACACAAACTTTTGACTCAGAGCCCCCATCCCCTACACTGGGTGCCACACAAAGCCACCCTGTGTAGATAGTGCCAAGCTGTAGATTGTGACATACAGCCCCCCTGTAGATAGTGCCATACAGGCCCCCTGTAGATTGTGCCATGCAGCCCCCGTGTAGAGTGCTCCCCTGCTTGTAGATAGTGCCACAGAGACTCCCCCCATAGATAGTGCCCCTCCCCCTTGTAGACCGTGCCATACAGCTCCCCTTGTAGATACAGCCCCTGTAGATAGTGCCTTACAGCCCCCCACCTCCCCCTTGTAGACAGTGCCCCCTAAACAAAAATTGTACTCACATAGGCCCGTTCCCGCAACCAATGGAGCTGCTCCACAATGCCGACGGGATCCTGCATAGGCCGGCGTGATCCAGTGACATCATCACGCCTTTGCCTGTAGCCTAGTAAATGGCAGAGAAGGGAGATACCTCCCTGCTCTGCCATAGTGTTCAATAGTATTTGCATCCTAAGGACGCCGATACTATTGAATGTGGCGTCGCTACCGTTGTAACAACCATAGCGGCTGTTAGCGGCGCCACCAGGGCAGCCGCTACAGTGGTAGTTACGCCGCTGACAGTGAACACTCGGTAAGACCTGCCAGTGTTCAGTAGAGTGGACTGTATTCTGCAATAGTTTTGGGAAGTTGGGAATACAGCGCACACTATTTTCTTTACCAGACTGACGTACTGACGCTCAATCGGTACACTAGTCTTTACACATGACTCTCTGTGTGTCCTGAAAAGCACAACAAAGCTCGCCATACACTGGACAATTTTCTCCCAAAACACCAAAAATTCTCTTCTGCGTCCATAGGAGGTCTGTAGTAGTTACTGTGGGAACTTAAATAATCAAATTAATTTTAAGTAGATCTCTTATTTATTTCTTAGGGCCCACCAGACCACCCGTCAGGTCACCTGATAAATAGTCCCATACTGGCTCTGGATTTCTGTATCATTAGCGTTGGATTAATAGATGTGTACTCCCATGTAATAGAAATATACTATTCTAGTATCTAGTAATACAAATATTTTATTAACATAAATCAGTACATATATAAGGTAAATCATAATAGTGGTGGTTCTTCTGCCCACTTGTTCTTCCGCCCACATAGTTAAACACCTTTCTCCATTGTCTTTATGACGAAAATTGAGTGGTTACGAAAGGGAAATCCCAGTAAAAATAGCTTCCTATTGTGATGCCTGTCAGAGTCTTTCAGACTGCCTAATGAGTAATTTCTTGCACTGTTTGGCAAGCTATGCCACAAATATGTTTGGGTTGATGCTCAGTAACCACAAATACTGCTTTCAGCTGGAATCTGAATGACGATTTACGAATGTCACTGACATTCAGGTTCCAGCACTTCTGGTCCCAGCTGCCAGGAAGAGAAAATTGCTGTCTGGTTCCTAGCACTGAGTTGCAGAATACTTTGTTTTTATTTTTTATGTACTGCTTTATCTTAGCGGGACCAAAGGAGGGATCAGCAGGGGACGGTGTAATCCTAGTAGTAGCCTTTCTTAAAAAAATAAAAAAATGAAGAAGTGGTGTTGGCTCCCTACCCATCATTTAACGAATAGGACACAGCCTTTTTCAGCCTGAGAACTACACGTTGGCCTCCCGATGCGCGTTCAGCATGATCTCCCAAACTACCTCACAGCCTCGGACTCTGTCCTATGGGCATGAGGCTGCTTGACAGCATTGTGTGTGATGCAGCCTCACGCTCATAGGACAGTGTCAGAGACTGTGAGATAAAGCCACTTCAGAATTGCTAGCGTTGACACCCTCTTGGCTAGCCCGCGATTCATTACCATATTTGGCGCTAAAACAACCAAGGGCCATATCTCGGGAACGGGGGGCGTAGAAACAAAAGGAAAGCACCGCTGGAGTTTAGGAGACACTGCTGGTTCACTTTCTATGACCTAGTGACAGGTCCTCTTTAAGGTGGTCATAAACTTTAGATAACTGTCAACTAAATGCTCATTTGATCGACACCTATTTCTTTCGACGTCTCATCCAAGTGTGCATGTGTCTTCAATAAGGAGAGGGGAATAAGTTGCTGCCAGACTACTCTAGCAGGTGCTTATCTCCTATGGGAACAACGGATCAGGTATGTAGAAATCCAACGTGATCAATCCTTCTCTCTCTAATGTCCGTGGCTGCGGGCTGTCAGCTCTAACCTTCCCGACAGCCGCAGCCAAGAGTCGGCAAGCGCTGGCCCCAGCCTCCTCCTCAGGATTCGCCAGCACTCGCGTCCACTCACCTCTGCCGGATCCCGTAGGGTGCGTGCGCACGCTCGTGCCCGCTCTTAAAGGGGCAGCGCACACACCGGACCGGATGGACGAACTTTGACCCGTGAGCACCCTGGACTATAAGAGGGGTCTAGCCCCCTAGTTCTATGCCTGAGCCACAATGCAGTGCCAGATCCATCGCACATATGGATAACAGTGGCACGCGACTGACCCCATTGTCTTATAATGGGTTCCATCGATTTCTGTATTTTTTCGGCTGAGCGGAGCCACCGATACAGATGTGAACATTGCCTAACACAGACTATTAATGACCCTTCTACAATGCTAACTAACTACTATATGCTGCTGAGGTATTATTAATAATTGTATACATAGTTATTTAATGCACAAATCTTCAAAATAACTACAAAATGTATCTGTCAACTACTAAGACCTATTTCACAAGGAAGTAACAAAGTTTAGTTACTTTTCAGTAAGATAACAGTATGCTTGGCAGAAAGATGAGTGCACACCCATATTTGCCAATTTTATAAAAACATTATTAGAATACACTTACTGTTCTATTCACAGAGACAGTGGGGCCAGCTCTGTATACAATGAACTATTTGTCCAGGCTTTGTTATTTATAAAGAAAAACTTTAAAAGGAACCATAAAGATTTCCCGAGCCATAGTGGAAACTTACATTGTATCATTGGTTTATTTATTTACAAATTAGATACAATTGTTCCCTCTTTTTTTTTAATCTTACCTTATGTGTCAATGTATCTGCGGACTAGATTATTGGATACTTAAAGGAACAGTGTCATCACAAATTATTTTTTTATATGTTAAAGATGTTAGTGCTTTATTAAAAACGTTTATATTCATTTGTGTGTTTGTGTTTTACTTTTTCTTATTTTTACACTTTTTCTTCCCTATGGGGGCTGCCATTTTTTGTTCCATTTCTGTCTGTGTCGATTAACGACACATACAGACATGGAATACGGCAGCCACAGTCCCATAGGGACTGCGAACGGCTCCCGTCCCATTGACTTCAGTGTACGGCGTCTGTGTGGGAACTGCGCATGCGCCGCTCCCGCACAGTCCAATTCGAAATTGGCGCCGTCCGGCGCCATTTTCCTGTGGACCGGAAGTCGCGGCCGGACAGTAATATTACTACTTCCGGTCGCGGCTTCCGGATTTGTGCACTTGGACCAGCGGCAGCAAACGGAGCGGACGGGCCGGAGGGAGCCGCGGCGGCAGGAGCAGGTAAGAGATTTCAATGTATGTTCGTGTTTGTGTGTGTTTACTACTGTATGTAAACCTACTACACTGTGTGTTAGCTCAAAAAATGGCGACACACAGTGTAGGAGGTTACACCGTTCAAACCCCTCGTTTATCCCGGCACTAGCCAGGATAAAGGAGGGGGGGATGCTGAGAGCTCACTAGAGCGAGGGCTTTTTACCCAATTTTGCAGCAGAAAAGCTATGTGGTTGCTTTACCACATATTTTTGGGAATGGCTCCATCTAGTGACCAGAAATGGTAAATACTATAAATTTGAATCCAATTGAATCCAATTTACAATATTTCCTGACTCGTGAAAAAAATAAAAAAAAATTGAACAATGTTTAATCACCCACACACTAAATGTTTAATTTTAAAAAAAAAAACATGTTTTTCTGGCAACACATTGCCTTTAATGGGCTAGATTTACACGTGAAATACATATGTAAAGAAAAAACAGAGTTCACATCTGCATTGTGAAATCTGTTTTTTTGGGTTCTGTCATAGGAGCAGAAAAACTTTATGTCAAGGACATAAAGTCATGTAACCTCAAGGACAAAGTCATGTACCATAGAGGCATACCATGCGACTTATGCCTCATTTTGCGTTCACATATATCACTTGTATCAGCATCAGTTTTTTTGTCTCTCAAGTGATTACAACTGATGCAAAAACTGATTAAAAAATGTATCAGTTGCCATCAGGCTTTTTCACAATTTTTACTACAAAAACATCAGTTGTTGTTAGTTGTCATCAGTTTTTAACATCAGTTTTCACCACAATGGTCCACCAAAAAGGTCGTCTAGGGTCTGAAAATGTGCCAATTGTATAAGAGTGGTGCATAGTTTATGATAGATTGGATACATGATCGATTAGACACGGTTCTGCCGTAGTGTGCATAATTTTGATGGAAAATTTAGCACTTCATGTTATCCTGATATTATTGTAATATAATGGCTAGGCTAAAACTTGGTACCATTTTAAAGTCAAGCATCTTAGCTTTTAAACGATACCATGATCAAAGCTCTAGGTGCAACATTTGGGGTGCAGCAATTGTTTTAAATTGAGCTTGTATGTGTAAAGAACGTGTGGGAGAGGGGAAGAAGCAATTGGCAGCAAGAAGTGACAGCCTGGTACTGTCACCTCTCCCCCTGTACAGCCTTCCAGTTACCCCAGGGGGGTGATACATAGACTTTTCTTCATGTTATCACTACCTCATACCAATCAGAAAGGATATCACTATCACATTTAAAGATTCTTTTTTTTCTACTACTAAAGGTGTGAGAATGAGCAGTGGCACATCTAATGCACGCCCTGTGCCTAAAGAGGACAAATGTTGTCTCAAATGTTTACCGGTTTCTGGAAATTTTTGATCGCTTTAGTTTTGATGAATTTGTGAAGATGCAGATGTACATAGGCCTTTGTGGCATTTATTAGCTCTGCACATCTTAAAACTTTTCTTTTTTAGAGGTGTTATGCTTCTTAGGCTTTGCTTAAGTCAGACTTTGAGAAACAAACATACATTTTTACACAATTTTTTTTTCAAAAGGTTATGCTTTGATGAAGTGTGCATGAAGGTACCTATGAGTGTAAAGTGCTGGGGGGCATTTTGAAAATGTGTCAAGTTCCTACTTTCAAAAAATATATGGGTATGGGGATATGCTATGATTTATTTTATTATTCAGGTTTTTGTTGTGAATGTTAATAGTGTGAAAAAGGTTTCTGGCAGCAAAGGGGTTAATTTGGTTTAGGAATTTGGCTATTTCTGAGGTGTCCATTTTTTGGGGGGTTTAGTTAAAAACGACATGTTCACTTTATTTTATGGGTTGATACGATTATGGCGATACCAAATGTACGTGTTTTATTTTATGTTTTACCACCTTCTGCATATTCTGAAAGCCATAAATTTATTTTTCCATTGATTGAGCAATGTGAGAGCTTATTTTTGCGGGGCGAGCTGTAGTTTTTAATGATACAATTATGGGGTTCATACGACTTTTTGATCACTTTTTATTCCATTTTTTTGGGGGACCTAATGTGACCAAAAAACGTTAATTTGGGTGCTTTAATTTTTTTTTTATTGCGTTCACCGAGCAGGTTAAATAACATTATTTTGTAATAGTTCGCACTTTTACGGACGCAGCGATATCGGTTATGTTAACTTTTATTTTGTAACATTACTTTAAGGAGAAAAAATGGGAAAAGGTATTTTTTTTTAACTTAACATTTTATTTTTTGTAACATTAAAAAAAAAAAACCTGACAGCTTTTTTTTTTGTTGTTTTTTTTTTTTAGAAGTCCGCCTAGGGAACTTGTACCAGCGATCATTGAATCGCTTATATGATATACTGCAATACTAATGTATTGCAGTATATCGTATTTCTCACAGTCTCCTATGAAGCCCTGCTGGAGGTAGGGCTTCATAGGAGTACAAAGACAGCAGACCGGAGAGCCTTCATTAGGTGGTCACCACGCGATCAAGTCAGAGGGGGCCGTCCCCTCATTCTAACGCTTTAGATGCTGCGCTCGCGATTCACTGTGACATCTAAGGGGATAAATGGATGAAATTAGAGTGATCTTTGACTCTGTCCGTTGTAGTGAGGTGTCGGCTGCATTACACAGCCGCCACCCGCTAAGTATAGAGTGGATACAGGGTGAACTGGCCCTCCCAAATTTATACCTCTACTTTCTGGCCAGCCAACTGGCTTATGTTTGGTGGTGGTTTACCCATAGACACTTTAATCCCTGTACTGAGCTGCAAGCTTCCCTTCCCGGTTCCTATAAAGCCCTGGTGAACTCTGTATATAGACAGCCCCCCCCCCCTCCGGGACACGTACTCACAATACCAATGAAAACTGCCCCGAAGGTCTGGTAAAGACCCTTGTTGCGCTTTAATTCAGAAGGGGAGTCCTGGCCACCTAGGACACCACTCTGGTATAACCCGCTTCTGCCGCAGTTAAGGGGCCTCCCTACCCTTAATAAATGGGAAACTGGGTGTATTGACCTTGGAGGATCTGGTAGTGGATGATAAAGTAGCTTCTTTTGCACAACTTCGGTCCAAACACCAGATCCCGACTCATCTCAGGTTCGGCTATTTCCACCTTAGACATGCCCTCTGGCGGCAATTTGCAGGTTATAATGTTAGACTTTGTACATCCCTAGTGGAGGATTGGGTGACACAGGAGACATTGGCTTATCCATTATCTATGCTTTAATGCTTTATATGCAAGTGTTGACTGTATCTTCCAAAAAGCTTGGTAGAGCGCTGGACCGATGGTCTCAGACTCGATCCTCTGTATCTACAGGTGATCATAAGTAAATGTTATCCGCTCTAACAGGTCCCTTGATATCTACAAGGGACCGGCTTATTCAATTTAAATTTTTCCACCAGATTTACTACACCCCTTCCAAATTATTTAGAATGGGATGCATACCAACTCCTATCTGACCAAGGTGCCACGTAGATGAAGGCGCCTTTCTACACGTTTTGGGAACGTCCGATCATTAATAATTTATGAGCTGAGGTACTCGAATTTCTTGAGCTTAAACTAGGACTCCTTCGTATACTTGATCCCAGAACGTATCTTTTATTATTACTTCAAGAAATGATACCTACTGTTGCTGTCAGATCTCTTATGACACTCCTGTTGTTCTATGCTAAAAAGACTATACTTCTGAATTAGAAACATCCAAAGGTTCCTACATTGTCAGCATGGATTGCGTTGGTTAATTCTACCTTGCCACCCTTTAAGCTCCCTTATGAAGCACGTGTGTCACGTGGGGTTCGTGGACCCACTGGGTCGTACCGCCTTGACGGTATGGCAGCTGGCCAACAGTGCGCAGGTCACAGTCTATAGTTCGTATAGTGTACCTGTGGCAGCTCGGACAGTAGCAAGGCAGGCTCGGATGGGACTAGGCAGCAGGCAGACGTCAGGTGTGGTGTAGCAGGACAGGCGTGGAATACAGAACAGCACGACTACAACTCAGCACGGCACTTGACCAGGATAGCACGGGATACAGGATACAGGCACGGGGAACACTGGGAACTGGAAAACACTAGGAGACCATTTTCATAGACAAACTTTGGATATGACAACAACGCTCAGGCATGGGAGGAAGGAGCTGGGCCCTTCTTATAGTCCAGGGTACTCATGGGATAATTTTACATTAAACTCCGGTGCGCGCGCTGCCCTTTTAAGAGCGGGCACGAGCGGGCGCGCGCACCCTACGGGACCTGGTCGAGGTAAGCGGAAGTGAGCGCTGGCGTCTCCTGAGGAGACTGGGGCCAGCGCTCGCAGACCCATGGCTGCGGCCGTCAGGAGGTGAGTGAGCCTGACGACCCGTGGCCATGACAACGTGGATGCCCGGATAAATTTCTGAAAGTGTAGAACTTTTGGATAGCCAATCTTCATAGTAACTCAAAAATTGCTATTGCTCAGATTGTTTGGGTCTGAAATTGGCTGACGTCTCTCTGCGGTCCCGTCCCTCCGTTTACTGCTGCTATTGACTGGTCCTCACCTATTCTTCTCACATTCTCTTCTGATATGGAAAGGTTGTTTGTTTAGTTTTGCTTTCTATTATATATACTTACTGATATGTGATGTAATATATCCGTGTGCTTTTGTTTAATATTGACATTGTATACATGGTACTGATGTGCCATTTGAGAGGGTTTTACACAGGATGATTATCGGGCAGACAAGCGTTCATATAACGCTCGTTGCCGATAATTGCCCTGTGTAAACAGGGGAACGATCAGCAGATGAACAAGCAAACGCTCGATCATCTGCTGTCGTATCGTTTTAAAGAAGTGAAATATTACCCGCTGCCGACATGATAATAATGTATGGGGACGAACGATTGGAGTAACGACCTCTCGTCCCCATCCATGATCACGATGTCTCGCTGATCGGTGCTCGCTGCACCGGCCACTTATCGGCCGGTGTAAAAGGCCTTTACTGTGTATAGGATTGTTTTATATTTCTAGATTTTGTAGATTTTGTACCACTGTTTGATATGAAGTCTTAATAAACTACCTTTAAAAGCAAGTACAAGCCCGGGAGCCTACTCCATACTTTCTGGGTACTGGTGTTTTAGCCCCACCCACTGCAAACAGGTAAATAAAATCAAGCACACAGCCATGCAAGGACAAAGATCAGTGCTTCAACTTCAACATCATGAGTACTTTGTTGCATACAACGTCCTGACACTGCCCTGTGTCTGTATGTTGTTTGAGCTGCGTCCTTTTTAAAAAAATGTATTTTATTTAAATGTCCAATGGGGGGGGGGGGGAGTAGTCTGATCTGGGGACCAGGCCCCTACCTTGCTACGCTCAAAAGAGTGAAATCTACGTCAGAAAGAAGATGGCGTAAATTTCCATTATAATTTATGCCAGTGAACCATAATGGTGTAAACTATAATAAATTTGTTGGTCTGCTGTGACCCCCAACCCTTTTCCAAATCCACACACACTTTCCACAAAACTTGCAAGGGTGGAATAAAAAGGCCAAAAGTTGCGATTTGCACTGCAGAAAACTGGCGTAGAAAGGCTGATTAATTCCCCCAAGTGGGTTTTAATATATAGGAATTATTGCAAAACTTATATAGTAGTAATAATTCTAAATTTGTTCAGTGCAATACAGCGCACCAGTTATAAGAGTTACCCACACAAAATAGGAATTAAAGATTCAACAATGTGCCCTAGATATCAAATGCCAGGAACAAATTGGCATATGATATGGGAATGTCGAGACAAAGAATGGATCAAGTTTTTGAGCCTTTTAATGCCAGGTTAGAAAATCAGACACCTTTTTCTCCTTTACCTGGTATTTTAGGTTGTATAAAATCAGCTGTAGTTTAAAATAACTTTTGATAGGTCAGAGACCTATCAGAAGTTTTGATTGGTGGAAGTCCAGGTGCTGAGACCTCCACTGTCGCTGAAACAAAGGGGCAGAAGGGCTCAACTGCGCGCCCTGTATCTTCGACTGTAATCAGCGCTAAGTTCTAACGGCGAGCACCGATCACAACCGAAGATAAGGGGTGCTCAGCTGAGCCCTTCTGCACCTTTGTTTCTGCGACAGTGGAGGTCTCAGCACCCGGACTTCCACCAATCAAAACTTCTGCTATGTTTTTATGACATAACAATTATTTTTAAACTTCAGTCTATATATGCACTCAAAAGGATATTTAAGATAAACTCCTTTACATATTGTTTAACTTGTTTGCTGAACGCGTTCTTTTTTGGAGTAAATCAGTAAAAATAGCAAAATTGTTGTTAAAGGGGGTTTTCCCAGAAGGGACATTTATGACATATCCACAGGATATTCCATAAATGTCAGATGTAGAGAAGTGGGACCCTCCTCTAACGGGGCCCCCTAAACCCTGTTCTACCTTTCTCGGCTCCTACTGCCTCCTGGGCCACTTCCTGATGATATATAGTCGGGAATTACAAAAACAGCATAGTTCGCTGTTTCATTAACTCCAATAGAAGTGAATGGCAGATACGAAAGCAGCGTAGCACGTGAGCTACAGTGTTTCCGTAACTGCCATTCACTTCTATGGGAGTTACGGAAACAGCATAGCTCAGCGAGCTATGCGGTTTTTCGTAATTCCTGACTAGATAATCAGGAAGTGGCCCGGGAGGCAGCGGAGCCGAGAAAAGTAGAACAGAGTTTAGGGGGCCCCGTTGTAGAGATAGTTGCTGGTCCCAGTTGAGCGACCCACATCTACCGGACATTTATCCTGAAATCAGCAAGGAATTCATACATACAGTTGTTATACAGTTTCATAATTTTTTTTATTTAAAAAAAAGCACACTCTTATTTGGTGATACCTTTACTATATGTGCTGCGGAAAGCTTGCTCATTTCTAGAATCCTTGAAAATTGATTTATTGCTACCCAGTTCTAATATGGTTTGCGGAGGTGGCATGTACGCATATTATTCTGCTTAGCAATGTATATTATTGAAAGACATGCCAAAGTTTCTTCCTGTATTAGATTATAGAATGACACATTCATTGTTCCAGAACTGGTGCTATCAGCGACCTGCTGTATTTTTATCACTACTTCTGCAGATGCAAACAAGAAATCCTCTCATCTTGGAAAGTCCTCTATAAATGAAGCAGCAATTGTTTCCTCCATGTAGATAACATTCCCATGCTGTCAGCTAGTTTATTATACCTGGATAATTTGTGTTGCAGTACTTGATAATAAATTACAGGAATACATTGGGTGGGGGGGTCCATATTTCAAGCTGACTTGAAAAACCACCAGATTACTTCGGGAATCCAACAACTGGTCCAATGTGACTAATTGACAAATGGATCACAGGATTTTAAATATACAAGTGTTGCATACACTAGGCTCTCTTTTGGAATGATTTATCTTAAATGTGACACTTTTCCTTATGCACAGGAAAAATTGAAGAATGTCTCACCAACCACGTGTCAGTTGGCAGCTATTATGTTTGCCTTCTAACATTGCTACTAGCAATCTCCAAAATTGTTCTGATTGGTAGCTCTAGCGGACCACAGATGACCAGAACGTTCATTGGCACCTTCTGTTGAGGAGATATCTGCCCAATCTCATCTTCTGCATTGAAGATGAAAGTGTAAGTATTCACAAATACTCAGATCTATTACAATAAACAGGCCTAGTGCGCAGATTATTTCAATAGGGGGAGCGGTATAAACCACTGTGAATGAGTACGGGACATAATGCACTTTGGCCCGGGAATGCCTCCAGACCCACATGGAACAATGTTCTGCATTCCCTCTGCAAATCTATTACAAGAACGCATATCTGCTTTCCAGGCATTATGTTAACTATTTAGTTACAAAGTTGGAAAACGTACAGGTGCAACTACACCTGCAATGGGGCATATGTGACAGATACTATTATGAGGTCTGCTGCATTTGGTACAGACTTCACTAGGGCATCGGTCACTGACCCATTGTATTTAGGGCATGTGTGGCTGGGGTACTTGTATCTGGCACACTGTTATGGGGACATCTATGGCTAACACACTTATGGGGACATCGACAGTGGACACACCTTTATGGGGACATCTATGATTAACACATTGTTTTGGGGACATCTATAGTTGACGCACTGTTATGGGGACAGCTGTGGTCGATTAACTGTTACGGGTAAAAACTAAAAAAAAAAATCTGTTGGGGCTGCAGCAGTGCTTCTTTTTTTATTCAATATAATGTTGGTGGTTGTAACTTTTTGTCTGCATAATGCCTAAAGGTGTCGGTTTAAAAAATAATAAAAAAGCACAATGAAAAAAGTTGGAAAAAAATAAATAATGCAAAATGAAATAAGAAAATAACAAAGAAAGGAAAAAAATCCAGGTAATCAGCTTTATCTTTGAGGGATGCGATACCCTACGGCAGCCACTACGGTTTCTCAAACTATACATTATACCTACAAACAGGTGAGAATTCCTAGGTGGTATATGGTTCACTATCAAAAGGTTTAGAAAAAAATTGGAATCTAAAATAAAAACTTCTTACATGTAACCCTCTAAGAATCACTTATTGCCCCTTAAATGATACACAATTAGTCACAAATTTTATATTGTGTTTTTGTAACACTAAGTTTAGTAGAGCCACCATATGGAAAGTTATAAAACCAAAAGCTAACATTTAGATACGCCATTAATATCTTTCTTAAAAGTGAGGTCTATATACTGTTTCTGAATCCTCTAGATCAACAAGAGACGGTAATTATCTGCATTACAGTATGCCAATAAACGGAACTATATAAAAAGAAACAAATTACTAGAAGTATCATTGTTTTCAATTCAAATGTTTTCCAATTATAATCCCAGATTATAATCAATATAAAATTTAACCCCGTGTAGGAGGCAGCTCGCCACCTTCACATATACACTCCTAATAGAACAGCAGGTGATACCCGGAGCACTACATCGACTAACATACATTAAATACGCACCATTTCTGAAGAAGTCTTGCCAGTGAGGATGGAAGATCTAGTCTTTTTAACTTTCCATTCTGGGAGCTCCTAGTTTTTCCTGGTCGGCTTTTATCAGTGAAATAAAGCAGCTGTGAGGGAACCAGTTTACTACGGTATGAAGTTACTTCCTTGTGAGTCGCTCCGCTCTGGATTTGCATTTTCTGTATCACATTTGAACATTATACCCGGCTTATTAGACACCGTTCAGTTCCCTGCAAGTTGTGAATAAAGTGTGTTCTAAAGTTTGAGTCAGATTGTCTTTTGGTAGGAAATAGGAGCTTTTGATACAAAATATTTTTCTTGCCTCCTTATATTTGCCACATTATGCTCCATAGTGATAAGTCAAGTCAGGTTTGTAGAAATTTGCACAAATGTATTAAAAATAAAAACCAATATAACATTTACATGAGTATTCAGATCCTTTGATACAGTATACAGTTCAATGTTCAGCCAAGGCGCACCCTGTTTCTATTGATCATCTTTGAGATGATTACAGGGTTAAGCAGCTGGTATCAGAGTTCCGGATTTATAGGCTATGTTCACACACGGCAGATACGTTGCGTAAAAGCACACATTGTCCCCACAGGGAATTCCGACCAAAGAACCGCACCAAATTGTGGTGCAGTTTTTCGGCCGGAACGTTTGCTGTGGAAAACAGCAGGTAAAAAAAAAAAAAAAAAAGGCTATACTTACCCGTAGTCATGGCGACAAGTCCCTATGATGTCCTGTCATTGGCTGCAGCAGTCACATGGGATGAAACTTATCCCTGGAGACCAGGCTGAACGTAGAAGCATAGAGATCTGGGTACGTATAATGTTTTGTTTTTTTCTGGAATTGCGATTTTTGCAGTGGTATCGCAGCTTTTCCACTTCAAAAAAACGCAACATCTATTTGCTGCAGGTTTTACCTCCCATTGAATCCAATAGGAAAACTTGCAACTGAAAAGCAGTGATTCCAAAGCATAAATTGACATGCTGCGGATTAAAAAAAACTGCACCGCAGTTCAATTTATGAACGTTTTTTCTGCATATTTTTTACGCAGCGTGTGGATAAGATACGTTCACATCTCAACCACTGCTACTGTATTACGCTGTGGATTTTCCACAATTAAATCTGCAGTGTTTATGCTACATGTGGACATACCCATACAGTTACATATTAATTCAACGCTAGCTCTATAAATGTATATGTAAGGAGTTCCGGTACACGGAAGCAGGTACACGGATAAAGCATTTGCAGCATGGCTTCTGTCATGGGGGTGGCACTAGGAAACTGAACCCCACTAACCTTTTTTGCTAACAGAAGTTTCTGTAAATTTGACATCTCTGGTGGCTGAAACCTTAAGGCACTGTTCACACTGAGTCTTTTGCAGGCAGAAAAATCTGCCTCAAAATTCCTTAGCTGCATTTTTTGCGGCCACGGCCATTGAGCGCCGCGGGCAAAAAACGCAGAGTAAACCATTTTCTCTGCCTTCCATTGATGTCAATGGGAGGTCAGAGATTTTTTCTTCCGCAAGTGTTTTTTTCCATTTAAAGCACTCACCCTGACTGATCTTCACTGAGGCCTGGCCGTCTGCCTTTGTGACGCAGCTTCTGTGGCAGGCTGGTTCTCACCCTCAAAAGTAGCTCTTGTAGCAGCCTGTCTCCCTCTAAACATACCTTTTGTCTCTGTCATGCCACTTGCATGACTGAGAAAACAATGTTTAATTCCCCCGGTGCTGCGATCACAAGTGCCACTAAGGTGGGCGGTTGATGGATACGCACTCCTACACTGCTAGCCGCGTCCCTCTGCTCTGAGTGGCGGCTCTAGTGGTCTCCTGATTGGCCGCTAGAGCCATCACCCGGAGAATAGAGTGGCACTTGCGACCTCTGTAACCAAGGAATCAAATGTTGGTTTCTCAGTCATGCAACTATGACCGAGACAAAAGTTATGTATAAAATGCCCCCGCCCTCCTCTATATCGCTCTGTCAGCAGTTTTGAGGCCACAAAACCGGTGAACGGTTCCCTTTAATCCACGTCTTCTCACTTCTTATGGATGCAGTTGACGGGAATGTATCTTTCTTCAACCGTACTACGGAACTATATGCACCTGTTTCATATGTTCCATACTTGCACTCTACATATTACAGGTATCCGTATGGTATCTCAACACGCCAGTCCACTGAGAGATTACAGTCTGCCATAAACGGTGCCTGTATTCTGCTGATGGGTCCTTCAGGTCAATTGCAGGGAACTAGAAACTCCCAGGATGTTATCAGAAGGATCCTCCTATTTAAGGAAGCGATTCCAATAATAGCATTTATGTTTATTCAATTCTCCAAACTCGAGATTTTGACTTTAATGATAATTAAATCAGTTTGGCACGGAGATCATTTTATTATCGTTCTGTTAATGACATGGCAAGAAATAACAGTTACATAGTAATAAAATGGTATTACAAATCCCTTCGGGACGAAAAAAGGAAACCAGGTCTAGCAACATAGAAAAGATTTAATACCATAAAAATACAAGTTCTTATTTCCCAGTGATAATTTGCAATCTAAAATATATTTTGTTAAGTAAAAGATTCAATGCTTCCCCATCTTACATGAAGTAGTGAAACCAAAAACACAAGATAGCCCCAAATCAAATGTAAGAAAGGGGATGAGAAGCTTATTAGTCTTGTATTGCACAGGCTAATATCAGATCATTTACAATATCATATTTACAGGATGCAAGCAACATAATTTAAGTACAAAACGATACTAAAAAAATAAAATAAAAAGCATGTAAATTACAAGAAATAAAAACAAAACAAAAAAGGTCAGCTATACAGTACTTTTTCACTGAGGAAATTCAAAAACACTACTGATGTCTCACCAGTAGAGGGCAGCATACATCTATATATACACAATTCCCAGTTATGTACTTGTGGTGCTACAAATTGAGCCATTTTAATTCACAGGCTGCAATGTGAGAAAAAAATATCACGTTTCAACACAACAAGTGGTAATTTATGGTCAAGTAGCTGCACACAAAACAAGAGGTTTGGTGCCGATAAAAGGATAACCACAATATTGTAGGCCTGGAACATAGGATAAGACTTTAATATCCAGCAATATAAGAGATACCGGTTTCTGATCATCCAGTAATGATGCGATATGACATGTAGAAACTTATTTACATATAAAGTGGGGACCAATCACCTGGTTTTCCCTCATGATCTCATTTTGAATGTGAAGTGTTTTATTATATCCCTGATTTCACATGAATTTGGTCTGCAGTGAGAAAGGCCGTAACTCGTATATGCGATTGTGTGATGTACCATTAAATGTCAATAGTACCCCCTAAACATGGAAGATTTACAGGGGTACTCCAGTTTTAAAACGTTATATCTATGAAATTCTGTTATCTAATAATGTTAAAAAGGCCTCTATAGATGTGGATAATTTCTACGTACGATCTTATGTATGTAGTTAGTCCATAGACGTGACAGCTTCGATTGTTTTGTGTATAAATATACATAGTACATCTCTAAGACCTCTATTAAAAACCAGGTTTGAAACACATTACAAATTTTCAAAACGGTCAATGCGGAGTTAGAGGGGTGATGTGCTCTGAAATAAAATTTAGCTCAATATATCTTTAATTGAATAGAACAACTTTAAAATATACATCTTGTATTGTTTTAGTCTCCTCCGGATATCCGAACTAGGAATGTAAAATTGATGACATTACTGCTTGCTCTGGGGCCGGATTACTGCTTGCTCTGGGGCCGGATTACTGCTTGCTCTGGGGCCGTCATATCAACAAACGAACTCCTCTGTGCCTGCACATCAGTCATGTGACCTCCACTTTTAGGAATATATTCTAATTAGTGGCGATTACACCACAGGATGTCCATGGAAAGATAGCCTATTGATGCTACCATGGCAACCCCAGAGCAGGCAGTAATGTAAATATATACATTACCGGAACCAATGGAAAGGAAAGAAAACTGTACAAAAAGTTGTATATTAGAAAGTGTCATTGTTTCTTATTTACAATCTATTGAACTATATGTTTTCAGATACGAAACAACCTTCATTAACCATAACTTACCAAAGCCCTTGAAACAGTAGGTGGGTATATTCCCAAAAGTAGAAGTTTTGGCTACTGGATATACCATGGTATTTAGCCAGCAAATTAGACATCGTGAAATAAAACCTGTAGTTCCACACCTAATATATGAAGCCACAAAAACCTGCCATTCAGCCAGCTAGGGTTTTAGTTGACAGATACAGAATAGGCATAGGAGTTTATGAACATCACGGGAAAGACCTTTTTAAAGGGCATTCCCAATTTAGACATTTATGGCATATTCACAGGATATGCCATAAATCTATGATGGATGCGGGTCCCAGTTTAAGAACAAGTGTCAACTGGCACAAGCTGCCGATTCTAGGCAGGGACTAGTAGAAAGAGGACCATGGCTCTATCTATTCTGTTATATGGGAGTTGCGGAAACAGCCGAGCAGGCGGTGCCGTAAATACCATTGAACAGAATAGAGAAAGCTGTGGCCCCCTGTCCACTAGGCCCCGCCTAGAATCGTGACACAGCTGCCGCCGCACCAAGCCGGTTGGGCATCTATCAGACATTTATGGCATATCCTGAAAATATACCAGAATTGTCTAAGTTGGGAATACCTCTTTAAGCGTTCCACTTCAAAGGACTGTAAACCAAGCTGGCTTATTATTTGCAGATATTTGGTCCTTGGTACATTGGCACATTACAATAGCATGCTATTAACATTTGGATCCTTATTCATACACATATCTTACAGACTTTCAGCCATTATTCAGAAATGTGCACAGCATTGAGCCCAATCTCCCAGAGTCTCATAACATTGATGTTTTGGATATTCGGTGTCAATGTCGTCATTTCCTCATGTGAAGTGCATCTTGAAATTTGGTGCTGGTATATCGAGCATGGAATCCTTTCTTGTTAATGGTGTCGTCTGTGTGGAAGCGAATCATGATAGAGTCTCCTGCTGAATATATTTCTTCAGAGGGCTTAAGAAAAAGTAAAAAACAGAACAAAAAAATCTTTCATGAAAAATGCGACACCAGACATAACATACATAAAAGGTAATTCTTATGGCAGTGCATACGTCTTGCAAAGACCGAAACATCCTTTCTTGTTGTAGCCAAGGCACGGTGTCATATCCATATCGGTCAGCAGGAGAGATACATTGAAGCCGAGACAAAATAGTACACTGTGCAATATCCCATGATATTTTAGGTAGAGCAAGTGAAAACAACAAACCGACTGTCCTACTGTTGTAGCAGCATCACACGCTGCCTATGCTACAGCCAGTACCAGATTATTTTAGGAAATGCCTGCCCCCTTAGCCAGGGGCGTAGCAAGGGGGGCAGGGGGGGGGCATGTGCCCCGGGCACAACTTAGAGGGGGGCGACAGCGCCACCTCTTCCTGCACTATAATTGTACCTGCGTCTATAGGACACAGGTACAATTAGAAGCAACGAATGGCTGGGTACGTTCCGTGCCTGGCCATTCAGCGCTTTTCTACGAGTGAAGCGGTATCGCGCTTCCATCGTTGAAAGGTGCTGACTGACAGGGAAAGTCATTCTGCCCAGCCAATCAGCGACTTTCACAGACGCTTCGTTCAAACCCCAGGAGACCTGCGCAGAAGAGAGCAGGTCTCCATTGCTGACGGCCAGAGTGGGAGCGGGATTAAGGTGAGTTTGAATAGTTTGTTATTTTATTGTAATACAAAAGTGTGTGGCTTTATCTACAGGGGGCTTTATCTACTGGGGGGCTTTATGTACGGGGGTGGCTTTATCTACAGGGGGGCTATATACTGGGGTGGGCTATCTATGGAGCACCATATACAGGGGTCAGCTATATCTACAGGGGGGGCTATAGACAGGGGTGGGCTATCTGTGGAGCACTATATACAGGGGTGGACTATATGTGGAGCACTATAAACAGGGGTGGACTATATGTGGAGCACTATATACAGGGGTGGGCTTTATCTACAGGGTGGGCTATCTGTGGAGCACTATATACAGGGGTGAACCATCTGTGGAGCCCTATAGGGGGAGCTATTTTTGGGACACTATATACAGGGTGGGCTATATGGGGGCACGATCTACAGGGGGCTCTATGGCAGGCACTAGCTATAGGGGGCACGGTGTGTGTGTGAGACAGTGTATGGTGCTATTATAATTAGAGGTGCAGTGTATGGCGCTATTATATTTAGGGGCGTAGTGTGTGGTATAATGAGAACTTTATCTTTATTTATAGGTGTAGAAATGTTGGAAAAGTGAGAAGCTGAAGACATCTGAGCGGCAAACTGCAGAAATGGGCTATGACCGGGAGTCATCATAGAGGCCTGGACCGGATGGAGAAAAATAACTAGAATCTGAGACGTCACCGGTGAGTCACTTAAATGTTTATTCTGCCACTGTAATCACTGTATGCTCTGCAGTGAGATGATGGGTGGTATGATTATGATATGATTTATTTTTTGTGAAACAGCATCTCATAGCATATACTTACCATTGTTCGGGCCATGCTGGGAGCTGTGGTTTTACGCCGTACATACCTATACGGCAGGGGTTGCACTAAATTGAGCTGTATTTGTGCTGGTGCTGTATATATGTACTGAGCTTGGTTCTGGTGTTGTGTATAGAACTATATTGCTTGTAAAATGTACAAATGTTTTTATGCTCGAGTTACATAAAAAGAAATGTGGAAAAGAAATGACACGTCATTGACTGGTAGAGAAAACAAACACGGCGAGGGGGAAGGAGATGTCCGGAAAGAGGTTGGGGGGGGGGGGGGAGCGCCAAGCTGGATCATTGCCCCGGGTGTTGGAGAACCTAGCTACGCCTCTGCCTTGGCGCCCTCTTATTTATAAAAAAAAAAGTGTGTGAAGAAGAAAGAATGACTAATCCAGAAAAGCCTTCTACTAACCAGCATAAAACAATGGTTTATTGGTTAACCCCTTGCTGCTGCAGCTACTTTTTACCTTCCAGACAGGCACATTTTTCAAGTCTGGCACGTGTTAGTTTATATAACTTGAATGCTTTTACTTACCGAAGCGATTCTAAAAATGTTTTCTCGTGACACATTGTTCTTTGTGTCAGTAGTAAAATATGGTCGAGAAATTCAGTGTTTATTTGTATAAACACCAAAATCACAGGAATGAAAGCAAAAGGGAAGGTGAAATTTTTATATTTCCTTTTTTTGCAGATATTACATCTTAAAGGCTATGCAAACCTTTACAGGGCATTCTTTTTTTTTTTTTTTAATAAACAGGTTAGTCAGTGTGTTTGGTGTAACTTTATAAATTGTTTTTTTATTAAAAATATGTTTAACTTTTTCAGATACAGCTTCTTTGTATCCTGTAAACAGAGCAGCTGTATCTAGCGCTAAATCCTGCTCGTGTCAGGTCCACGGGACTGACTGGTTCAGTGACAGCAGGTCCAGTGTGTTTTTGATATGCAGGATCCACTGAACGTAGATGTGATAGTTTACAGGTGGATCTTGTGTGTCAGACGCACAGGACCCGCTGACACTGAACCCGTCAGGTCCGTGGGACAAGACAGATTCAGGTCATAGCAAACGATACAGCTGCTCTGTATAGAGAATACAAAGCAGCTGTATCTGAAAAAGTAAAACTAATTTGAAATAAAAACGGTTTAGAAAGTTAAACAAAAACACACTGAGTAACCTATTTTAAAAACAAAAAGGCCCTGCAAAGGTTTACCTAGCCTTTAGAGGGGTTTTCTGGGGGGAAAAAATAATTATGTACCAAAGTATACTGCCTTCATAGTACTTTAACTTACCAATATGCTTCTTGTTTGAATTCCGGCCGCTTCCATCTCTTCTGTGCCGCATGCCCAGAAGTTCTCTTCCTCTTGAATTCCAAGCAGTGTGTAGACATGAGCTCGTGCACGCTAAACAACTGTACGGTACGTCACAACCCTCGTCACGCTAGAGGGCTGCTCACTAGTCACGAGAGAGGGGTGGGCTTGCTAATGCAAGCCCGCCCCTATTACTTATGGTTTCCACCCATCTATATGAATTTTTCCCGTACACTGCTGATCCCTCCACCCGAAGGTGGGAAGGAGAATAGACCTAAGAGTAGGAGGTGTTGCGGTAGCGAAAATGAGGGTGGGAGAGATAAGATACGTAAGACTTGGGAGGCGAGGATATGGATAGTGTGGGCGAGAGGGAGGGCGCATCGCAATTAGACTGCAAGGTTAGATTTAATTTTTTTTGCTAAGGCGCATGCTTGGATCACACACAGGCCTTTTACCGGAAGTAAAGAGGCTCTGCAGTCTGCGAAAAGGAACAGACTGCAAAGCAGTAAAAATGATACATTTAGTGCTCAAATAGTAGGGGGAGAATAAAGAAGAGATCAGAACAACATTTCAGGTAATTAAAAAAAAATGTTTGGCACCTACACAAAACCTTATCCTTTTTTTCTGTAACACAGCAAGTGTTAACGGAAAAAAAAACCTCAATATTTATTACCCAGATTCTGCAGTTTTGAAAAATATCCCATATGTGGCCTTAGTATGCTACTTGTCAGAAACACAGGCCCAAGAAATGAAGGACCACCTTGTGGATTTTGAGGCCTCCTTTTTATATTAGGATGTTTTCTAGGCACCACTATAGTTTTGACTAAGCCTTGAGATGCTAAAGCATAAGAAACACCCATAAAAATACCCTATTTTGGAAACTATACCCGCAAAGGAATTAATATAGTGGTGCATTTTAACCCCACACGTGTTTCGGAGATTTTATTAGAATTAGGCCACGAATATGAAATTGTATATTTTCCAATGAGATGTAGTTTTAGCTAAATTTTTAATTTCCACAGGCAATAAAAGGAGAAAAGCCCCTCAACATTTGTAAAGCAAGTTCTCCTGAGTACGGGAATACCCCATATGTGGTCATAAACCTGTGTTTGGACACACGGCAGGGCTCAGAATGTAAGGAGTGCCATATAGCTTTTGGAGTGCAGATTTTGGTGGATTGGTTTGTGGACGTCATATTGCATTTGAAGAGCCCTTGCGGTACCAGCACAGTGGAAACCCCTGAGAAGTTACTCCATTTTATAAACTACACCCCTCAAGGCATTCCTCTAGGGGTGTACGGAGTATGTTGACCCCACAGGTGTAAATTAGGGTGCAGTGGATTTTGCAGAGTGGAGGCAGCAATTTTCCCATACATATGCTATTTCAGTGTCCAATATGTTGTGCCCAGCTTGTGACACGGTAAAAAAAACGCTCCCTAATTATAATACTGTGTGTCCTGGTTTTAGAAACTAGAAATGCCCTACATGTGGCACTAATCTTTTGTGTGGACATATAACAGGGCTCATGAGTGAAAGAGCACCATACACATTTGAGGCCTAATTTGGCAATTTACAGAGTATTGGTTCAGAATGTGAGAAGTGACCCTATTTTGGAAACTACACCCCTAAAGGCATTTATCAAGTGGTGTAGTGGGCCTTTAGACCCCACAGGTGTTTTCCAGAAAATAATGCGCATCAGATGATAAAGTGAAAATTGTAATTTGTCCACTGATATACCATTTTAGTGTGAAATATGCAGTGCTCAGATTGTGCCACTGGAGACACACACCCTTTTAACTGTTAAGCGGGTACTCCCGGGTATGGCGATGCAATATATGTGGACGGAAATTGCTATTTGGGCACACTGTAGGGCTTAGAAGGGAGGGAGCACCATTCGGCTTTTGGAGCACAGATTTTACTTGGTAGTAGTAGTTTGGGGTTTTAGTGGTAATTCAGTTTATAATGTAGGCGCATATGTAAGCTGGGCAGTGTATATCAGGGCATTATAAAGTGGTATAAGAATGGGGTAAATAGTAAAATTAATAATCCATAGAGGTGTGGGACGCTTTGAAGCAATCCTTTATGCACAGGCCAGTGGCAAACTGATAAATGGTGTGCATTCAAATTCCCCTTTTGGGACACACTGCATCGTTTTTGTACCTTTCCTCTTTTGTAGTTTGGGAAACTTTGCTGGGAAAGTGTTGTCCTGGTAAAATACGGGCACCCTCGCTTCCAGCAGATTAGCTTTGGCCTTCCCCCTCCTGGTTCCCAAATATTAGGGCAGTTATAACCACTTTTTGAAACTGAAGGCATGTTCCCCTATGTTTTAGGCCAGTTGGACACGACAGAGTGACACTTGGGCCATTTTTTGGGGCATTGAGTTTTCACGGACCCATTCACTTTACCGGGTGAATCAGGTCCGACTCTCCCATCCGTGGAAAGATAGGAGATGTCCTTTCTTTCCACGGATCTCGGACAGGACTCAGGCGGCCGGCACACAGTCGTGTGCATTGGGCCTTACTACAGGAAGCAATGTTCCCCTCTGGCTTGCCACATCAGGATGTTTTTTCATCCTCACTTTGCTAGAGCCATAACTTTTTTATTTTTCTGTGGGACAAGCGGTAGTTTTTATTGGTACCATTTTGGGGTAAACGCGACATTTTGATCCATTTTTGGGGGAGCAAAGATGACCAAAAAGACAGCAATTCTGGCATTGTTTTTCCTGTTTTTTTTACGCCATTTACCGTGCGGGATAAATAACATGATCGTTTCAGAGATGAGGTTGTTATGGACATAATGGCAATTTTTTATTTATTTTTAAATATACATAATTGCTAAAAAAAAAAGACTTATGGGAAAAATGCGGTTTTGTTTTTTTTTAACTTGAAACGTATTTGTTATTTTTGTACAGCATTTATTATTTATTTTTAGTCCCACTGCGGGACTTGAAGGAGTGGACCCCTGAACGCTATTATAATACATTGCACTAATTATATATTGCAATGTATCAAAACTGTCATTTTTACACTGACAGTCAGCCTATTAGGGCTTAATAAGCTTCCATACATGTCTGGCCTCCAGCTGTCATAGCAACCATTGGCTACCCCGCGATTGTGTCACAAGGGGCAATGGTTACAAACCAAAGATGCTGTGGTGGTTATTGACCATTACGGAATCTAAAGAGATAACCTATATATATGGCGGATTTCGGAAAGGGATTGTCCACTGTTTATTTTTTTATAGAATAGGAAATGTAATAGTTTTCTAATATACATGTATTAGAAATTCTGCTCACATACCTTTCTTATAACAGTGTAGTAGGCCCCTGTCCCTGCACAGTAGTATAGCCCACAGATTAGTCCTGTGTATCCATGGGCTAACTGAATAGGACTAAACATGGCGTCAGTCATGTGACCCCCCCCCCCCGGCCCTCCCACACACACACATGACCCCTAACATTCAGTTAGCAGCAGGGTTACATGGCATACATGTGTTGGGGCAGCATACCGTAGAGGACACATCCGTGATCTAAGTGAATAGGACGAATTGTGGAATAATGATGAACAACTACTTCGCTGTGCGTCTATTTACTTGTATAGCATGGCTGCCTTTCCCTAGGTGATGTTGTCATGTTTTTAATAAAGTTAATTGTAAAAAAAAACACAAAATATAAAAAACAAAAAATTCCGTTATCCTATGGATGCATAACTATGAATCAATGTGGTGTTTTTTTCTGAGTTTTTTTTTGGACCATTGGCTATTGGGCTATCGCACTGGTATTAGAATGGTATGTGGTCTGAATTTAGAATACATGTATACTAGGGCTGGGCAATTAATAAAAAAATAATCTAAATCGAAATTCAGCGCAATTAGTCGTCGTCGTGCGAATTTCGATTTTCTCAATTATTTTCTCCAGGTTTAAACTATCTGCATCTTCAGGACACAGATACAGTGGAATCCAATAGTAAAGCAGAGGACCGTAAGGTCCCTGGCTCTACCATTCACTATGTTCTGCTGGAAGAGGCAGTGACGTCACGGCGCCTGTCTGCGCCGAGCTGCACAGACCAGAGGAGCAGAGGGGTCTCTTCCACTCGTCATTGGAACGGGGTTAGGTGACTATGTATATCATCATCTTTATAAGGCACTATTTTGGGCATTATACAGGGTTGGGGCATCTATGGGGACTTTATACTGTGTGGGGTGCAGCTATTAGGGCATTATACTGTTAGGGCAGCTATAGAGGCATTATACTGCGTGGAAGTCAGTTATGGGGGCATTATACTATGTAGAGGTAGCTATGGTTGCATTATACAGTGAGGAGGGCATTATATTGTGTGGAGGGCAGTTATCGGGGGCATTATACTGTGTGGAGGGCAGTTATGGGGGCATTATACTGTGTGGAGGGCAGTTATGGGGGCATTATACTGTGTGGAGGGCAGTTATGGGGGAATTATACTGTGTGGAGGGCAGTTATGGGGGCATTATACTGTGTGGAGGGCAGTTATGGGGGCATTATACTGTGTGGCGGGCAGTTATCGGGGGCATTATACTGTGTGGAGGGCAGTTATGGGGGCATTATACTTTGTGGAGGGCAGTTATGGGGGCATTATACTGTGTGGAGGGCAGTTATGGGGTGAATTATACTGTGTAGAGGGCAACTATAGGGGCCATTATACTGTGTGGGAGGCACTATAGGGGCATTATACTGTGTGGGGATCACTGGGGGCAATATACTGTGTGGGTGCAGTGTCACAGGGTATATTATATGCACTAGTATACAGCAGGCTGAGGGGATGGCATGGCATGCAAAAAGGGGTGTGGCCTAAATAATCATTAAATAAATCGAGTTTACATGTTTAATTAATCATGATTTGGATTTAGGTCATAATTGCCTAGCCCTAATCTATACTAGAAAACGGTATGATTTCCGGCTTTATTTGTATAACAAATTAAAAAAACGGAAAACCCCTTTAATGTAAAAATATGCGAAATGTGCTCTTGCATTGTATTGTTTAAATTAAAAATATTAGACTAATGCCTCCTGAACATGGCAGAGGTATGCACACAAAAGTAGTACAACGACACACAGAGTACTTATTCAGTCACTATGTGCTGCCATATAGGTCCCACTTAACGACATGCCACGTGCCGTTAAGGGGAAGTTTGGAACAGGCTTACGGGCTGAGCTCGCTCCATACTTAGCAGGTGACTGCTGTGTAATACAGCCGACGCCTCACTGCAATAGGCGGAATAAAAGGTCACTGATTCCGCCCGTTCAACCCCTTAAATGCTGCAGTCAATCATGAAAATCACTAGAATCAGGGAGGCTGCCACCCGCCATGATGCAATCGCGGAATGCCATGGCTGCCTGGGGGGGGCCTAATGAAGGCTCCCAGTTCTGTCGTCTTTGTACTCCTTTGAAAAGGGCTTCAAGGGAGACTGTCAGTAAAGCGATATACTGCAATACATTAGTATATCCTGCAAGCGATCCAATGATCAATGGTTCAAGTCCCCTAAATGGACTAAAAAACAAACTGTAAAAACAAACCGTTATATCAAGTTTTTTTTAAATGTTCCAAAAAAAAAAAAAAAAAAAAGTATAAGTTCAAAAGACGCCTTTTCCCATTTTTTAAAGAAAATTAAATAAAAGTTAACATAACTGGTCTCGTGGCGTCCGTAAAAGTCTGAATTATTACAATATAGAATTATTTAACTCGCTCGGTGAACGCCCAAAAAAAAAATATATATAATGTAAAAATACACAAAAATTGCTGTTTTTTGGTCACCTTAGCTCTCTAAAAAAAAAAAATGTAATAAAAAATGATAGAAAAGTTGCGTGTACCCCAAAAACAAGATCATTCAATCAACGGAAAGATAAAAGTTATGGCTCTTAGAATATAACGACACAAAACAATTATTTTTTTAGCTTCAGTTTTTTGGGGGTTTTTTTAATTTGGTATTGCCATAATCATATCAACCCGTAAATAAGGTGAACATGTAGTTTTACTGCCTGATGGATGCCAGAAACCCCCCGCTCAAAAAATGACGTATGTTGTTTTTTGCCCACTTTACCCCAATATTTTTCCTTCAGTTTCCCAGTGCACTATGCAGTATAATAAATGGTGCCATGAAAAACTACAACTAGCAAAAAACAAGCCCTCATACGGCTATGTAGATGAAAAGATTTTAAAAAAGTTTGGGCTTTAAGGGTATTTTCACACGCTTAGCAAAAAACGTCTGAAAATACGGAGCGGTTTTCAAGGGAAAACAGATCCTGATTTTCAGACGTTTTTTATTCAAACTCGTGTTTTTTGCAGCGTTTTTTACGGCCTATAGAGTCGATGAAAAACGGCTCAAGAAGTGACATGCACTTCTTTTATGCAGCCATTTTTAAAAATAGCCACGTAAAAAATGCCTCGTCGGAGCAGAACGCGTTTTCCCCATTTAAATCAATGGGCAGATGCTGGAGGCGTTCTGCTTCCGACTTTTCGGACGTTTTTCGGCAGTTTACGGCCCGAAAAACGGCCGACAACAAGCCGTGTGAACATACCCTTAGAAGTCGGGAAGGAAAAAAACTATTAAATAACGAGGATTGGCCATGTCCTTAAGGGGTTAATGCAGCGTAAAAAAAAACAAAAAACATTGGATTTAAGCATTGTATCAAGCCCATTAGTACATCCCACTGAGATGAAGGGTTTGCCCTACAATAACTATATACTACTAACTTACTAATGGTGATGCGGAGCAGCTCGTCAATTGGACTCGCTAGGCCCATGTATATCGCTGGGCTCACTACTAAATTTTCACATGATATCGCTTAGTACTTCTCCCAGTATAAAAACTTGCATATGTTAAAAGCCTTAATGGGCAAAAACTCATCTGTATAGTCCCATATTGTGCGGCCAAGGGAATTCACAAAAACTGGAAAACTTACCCCAGATCCACAGTAGCCAGCTAGTCGTGGAGCAGTGCTGTCATACCCATCATATATCTCCATGTAGTCAAAACCACAGTCTGATTCTTCTTCCATTTCAAATGTTTCAAAAATCAATTCCACTCCATAGCCATCTTCTGCTACAATGACCCAATCGCAATTTTCTTGTACTGGGTAATTGTTATCGCCATACTGCGCATGTGAATAGAGATCCTTTGTTTGAATCTCTGCTTTTAATCGTCCTCCACATTCTAAAGATAAGGGAAAACACAAATAAATTATTTTAGAGGTAGCAATGATGTCTAAATAATAATGTCACCGCTTTCTATTGAACTGATAAGCTGCATTATCATAAAAACAGTGTGTGCAGGGGCTTTCCAAGTCCTTTTAAAAAGGGTTTGACAACACATCACATGTTGACATTTTTTTAGAATTTGAAATGATACAAACTCCAGATTCTTGCGACAACTCAACAATGTATGATAATAAAAAAAATAATAATAAAAAAATGTTTTGGTCTCTTCATTGCTCCAATGCATCTAAAATAAAATAATATAAATAAATCAAAAGCTATTTTGAAAATAGTTTTGATTCAAAATATTCTACTATTATAGCTCTTATGCAGGTCTACTGTATGTGTCTCCATTAATACAGACTGCAAACAAACTGTGTGTAGTCTGATAATGTCTCCCTACTTATTGCTTAGGTTATGTTCACATGTGCATTGTGGCTTATGTTCATACCTAAAGCCACAATGCTTTGCCAGATACATTCTATGACCGATACCACCGGCACCCGACGAACCCACATTGAGTTAATGTTTAATTTTTTGATTCTATTAGATGCATTCGAGAAAAATAAAAGTGGTTACAAGTTTTCTAAGATTTAGGGCGGTTTTCCTCAACCCTATAACCACAGGAGGTACCCCTGACCCACGTTTGCAGTCCCGGAGAACTCATACGGGGGACGGGACAGTACAACCTCAAAAAAAGCTTAGTATAGAAGGAGGTAGAGAATTCTATTATTCTATATTGTGGCCGAGATGTTTTTTTGTCATCCCTACTATAAAAGGGACAGGTCTTATTACAGTGTTCTGCGAAACCCCTGGATGGGATACACTGAATTAGGGTATAGTGTCACCAAAGATGAATCTACACTTTAAAAGTAGAAGGTACTAACCTAATTATCATGGGAAAACCCATGAAAAAAAAATCCCTTTCGTACAACTAGCCCATCCCAACTGTAAAAGTGACATCTCTCGTCTTTGCAGTCTTGCAGGGGAGTACTTAATAAGGGTCTAAGTAACTTTTTTAAAAGTTACTATTTACGAGGGCAGAGGTGTGTGCACAGAGCCTACACCATGGCACACAGAGTCCCGGCGGCTCAGTACTACTGCTCCATAGGCACTTAGTGTGCCACCTTATGGTGCCACTGTATGGCACTGTATTAGGTTGAGCTCACATGTCTCGGATTTGTTGTGGATATCACCCTATGCATGTCAAAGGGGAAAATCCGCAGAGAAGATCTGCAACAGAATTGACATTCTGCGGATTTGAAAATCCACAGCACGAGCAGATTCCCACAAAAGATTTATTTTTGCTTCATGTGGATATGATTTTGAAAACTCTATCCACATAGACCATACAGTAATTGCAAAATCCACACTGAAAGTTTGCGACTAATCTGTCATGTGTGAACTCAGCTATATATATATATATATATATATATATATATAAAAGCATGCCACATTATTCTTTCTTTAAATGAAATAGGGGGCATGCGGAGGTACAGTATGGCTCCCTAGACTTCTATAGGTACTGCATTACGGCTTTGTAGAACTCAGGCACATGACTGCATTATGCCTCTATACAAGCTCTGAGACCTAATGATTATGCAGTCCTCTACAATACTTCAATCTACATGACACATGATTTATACGTAACCACATACCTGTGCTGTACTTGGCTTGAAACCCCTTCCTCTGCACTGAAGCATCAGAATAAAAGCGCAGAAACATATGATTTGTGGATGCAATAATAGGTTCAGGTTTACTGCTGCCACAAAATCGGCCTAGAATTGGGGATTTGCTGGTTGGTCCGTCATACAGCTCAAGGTGGTCATAGGCACACTCCTGGTGCAATTCAATTTCAATGTCATTAAACACCTAGAAGTGTAAAAATTATTAGGAAATAAAACCAGTTGATAGGGCTAAAGCAAGTGATGTCAGTGCAGATCATACAGAGAAATAAATCATGGAACATCCAGGGCGGAAAATGAAGGAAAGCTCTGCAGCAGCAAATACATAATAGACCACAGCTCTTGGATGTTTCGATCCTGAATGGCCCTGGGCTATAAACATGTTCTAGGTCTGGTTTCCTTTATAGTAAAAAGGATAATTTATAAAAATGTGCAGCACTTAGAGGATATAGATACAGTAAAAGACAACCCCAAGCAGGGATGTATTAATGATTACTCTATAACAGAGTTGCCAATATGGCCCTTGGGCCAAAAATATTGTGTAACGGACACAACTCCTTAATCTGAATTCACGAGCTCTGAGCAAAGCTAGAGCTAAATGTGAACGTCAGATGCAATGTCATTATAAAGCAACATCACATCTTGTCACAGCTAAAGCATTGCATCACATCCGTCTGAAAACACCAGATATATATTAAAGCAGCAACATGAAGGCAACCTGCAGCCCTATTTAAATGCCCCACGATACCATAGGTGGCATTTAAACAAAACAAGTAGGCTGTGCCAGAACAGTCTGTGGGCCCCTGTCAATAGCGAAATAATCATCATAGAATTCCCCATTGATGACTCTCTAGCAAACCCTTATTTGATATGCCGACCTCTTCGCTATATCACAATCAACAACTGTGAGCCAATTGAATCATTAAGTGTTTTATATGCACTCTGGGAGACAGTGGGGATTATTTCTTTTTTGTGTTGTGTACCCCACCTATAGGACAATTGGGGAAAGTTGCACAGGCGGCACACATTGAATGTCCACCACTGTGCTGTCCCACTGCCATGGTAGCATTCTGCAGGAGCAAAATGTCACCATGAAGCCTTGGCCAAGGCCTGGACAGTAAACTCAATACATCAGGGATTTCACATCCCTTAAGATTTTGTTGTCAAAACAGAGCTCCCTGCTAGTTTTAGCAGTGTTTCCATCCCCTAGAGGCGTAAAAATTATTTCCCCACTCCTCTCTCAAATTCTCCAGCAAGCACACCACTTACTCTATCAATTCCCCCATTGGTCACAGCAGAATGCTGGTCCAAAGCATTGATGATCACATACTATTCGGGAGCTGATTTGGAGGCAGGAATATAGAGCTGCCCATTAAAACAATGCTGCCTGTAGGCTGAGGTCTGTTGTGCCAAATAATAAATTCAAATATACTTCCAGTGTTTCACCCACTATTCTAAAGGACAAAAGTAAAGCATCATCTTTAGACGCAATATGTCAAAAGGCTTATACAAGTTTTCTGGCACAAAAAAAACAACAACTTTTTACTTTTCTTGCCACTCACGAAGGCTAGATTCACAAGAACGTCAGGAAACTCAGACGTGAAAAACTTTACGTTTTTCACGTCTGAGATGCCCCTGTGCGGGTTCCGTTTTCATGTATTCCCATAGACTTGAGTCCATGGAGGGATCCATGAAAACGGAACAAAATAGGACGTGTTCTATTTTTCAACGGACTCTTCATATGATCTGTTGAAACAGCCGTGTAAACGGCCCCACTGAATTACATAAGTCCGTGTGATGGCTGTTGTTTTAATGGCCGTCACACAGACGTAAAATACACTCGTGTGAATCAGGTCTAAAAGTGGCGTGGCTTATCTGAAGGGACTGGGCCTCCACTAATACGACAAATAAATTATAATTTATGCCAGAAAACTGGTATAAACGATAGCAAAAGTCTAATCTTCTACAAAAAATGCTCCCACCTGGCGTAAATTTTAGAAGGTAGAAGCGAATGCCGTGCCCCACACCTTGCCCCCCATCCCATCTGCCCCCCTTCCCCTTCGGACACATTAAAGAAAAACTAATAAATTATATACAGTAATGTGCAATAATTTTAGGCAGTTACGGAAAAATTCTGCAAAGTAAAAATACTTTAAAAAATAAAAGTGTTAAGGTCTTTTTTATCAATTAACAAAATACAAAGTAAATGAACAGAAATTTAAATCAAATCAATATTTGGTGTGACCACCGTTTGCCATCAAAACAGCATCAGTTCTTCTAGCTACACTTGCACAAAGTCATGGATTTTGTATGATTATAATCAGGTTCATGATTAACCAATTATACCAAACAGGTGATAATGATCATTTTCATATGTAGGTTGAAACACAGTCATTAACTAACAGAAACAGCTGTGTAGGAGGCTTAAACTAGGTGGGGAACAGCCAAACTCTGCTACAAAGGTGAGGTTGTGGAAGACCATTCCATGTCACAGGTCCACCATGACAAGTCTGAGCACAGTAACACAGTGACACACAGGGAATATCCGGCGGACAACCCATACCAGTGATATCGTCTTACAGCGACCGTGACAAAGGCCGAGGTTCGGCCGAAACGTCTTTACCAAGTCGCTTTCCACCTCAACTTTACCATCTTTTGTTGCAATAAAACTTAAATTTGTTTGCATCTGGATCTTTTGCGTACCTCTGTGAGTGCTGGGGTTATATATTTTCAATATTGTGGGATTCTCGTCCCTACCTTACTAGCACCACGCCAATTGATTGAGGAGTGCATCCCAATATCTATTTTTGAGCACAGTAACAAGACACAAGGTAGTTATACTGCATCAGCAATGTTCCTCCTAGGCAAAGATTTCAAAGCAGACTCGGGTTTGAAGTGCTGTTCAAGCTCTTTTGAAGAAGCACAAAGAAACTGGCAATGTCCATCTACAGTTTGGAGAAGTCTGTCCAGAAGTGGTCTTCACAGAAGAATTGCAGCCAAAAAGCCATACCTTTGACGTGGAAACAAGGCCAAGCAACTCAACTATGCACGAAAACATAGAAACTGGGGTGAAGAAAAATGGCAGCAGGTGCTCTGGACTGATGAGTCAAAATGTGAAATATTTGGCTGTAACAGAAGGCAGTTTGTTCGCCAAAGGGCTAGAGAGCAGTACAATAATGTATCTGCAGGCAACAGTGAAGCATGGTGGAGGTTTCTTGCAAGTTTGGGGTTGCATTTCAGCAAATAGAGTTGGGGATTTGGTCAGAATTAATGGTGTCCTCAATGCGAAGAAATACTGGCAGATACTTATCCATCATGAAATACCATAAAAGTAGGCGTCTGATTGGCTCCAAATTTAATTTTGCAGCAGGACAACAACCCCAAATATACAGTCAATGTCATTAAGAACTATCTACAGCGTAAAGAACAACAAAGAGCCCTGGAAGTGATATGGTCCCCACAGAGCCCTGATCTCAACATCGAGTCTGTCTGGGATTACATGAAGAGACAGAAGGATTTGAGGAAGTCTACATCCACAGAAGATCTGTGATTAGTTCTCCAAGAGGTTTGGAACAACCTCCCTGCCAAGTTCCATCAAAATCTGTGTGCAAGTGTACTTAGAAGAATTGATGATGTTTTGAAGGGTGGTCACACAAAATATTGATTTGATTTCGATTTCTCTTCTGTTCATTCACTTTGTTTTTTTTTTAATCAAATAACAAAATGGAAACAACTATTAACACTTCTATGTTTGAAACAATTTAACTTTGCACCATTTTTCCACAACTGCCTAAAACCATATGAAACGCCCCAATGCCTATTGCTGGTACAGCTACAACTGGTTATTGCTTAAAAAACTACGACACACAACAACCTGCTCCTCTGTATCCTGTGTATTTATAGGACACTGCTTCCTAAAAGATGGATTAAACAGGAAGAAGATAAAAAATGACATTCTAAATAACATGACCGGAACATTTTGAACATTCGGCTAGAAGAGACATTTACTGAAATAACTACACGTTTAAAGAGGTAGTCTGTAAATCAGAAACTTGGGGACTGCAGCTATAAGAACATTGCAGTTTACATCTCATATGTCCATGGACAAGATATGCATGCAACCAGACAGCACTGCCCTTGTAGCCGTATTCTCCAAGTTCTGTTCTTAATGACCGAATAGCTTTGAAAAACAAAACGCAACTTTTGAAAAAAAAATAAAAATCATTGTGTTAATAAAATTCTCAGGAACATTACTTACAAGTTTGACTCTGTGACCTGCTGTGGTTAAGATCTCCCAGGTGCACTCTTTTCGACTGGGGTACTTATCAGGATAGTTGGGGCTTGCAACTGTTCCCTCGGCACTTAGAAATCTGTGTTCACAGCCAGCTAGATGTAAATTGATGAGGCAGTTACAAAATTGAAATAATGCTTTTTACTTAAAACAAGACCTATTAACAATATAAACAAATAAAATATGCATTTTAAAAGGGGTTCTCATGACGACAACCCTTTTACAGATGCCCTATCAGGGAATATGGACATCATAGAAGCGAGCCCCACCTCTCTAAGCAACAACTGCTCCCATTCTGGTGGACTCAGCCCATCCATCTATTACATGGTCAGTCAGCCATTCAAATGATTGGCCATGTAATGCTAGGGGAAATGTTTGGCCAAAAGTGGCTTCCCCCGCGATAGTAGCAGTTCACCAGGGGTTATAGAATCTGCAACCAGGGTGATCGGCTCATCACCAAGCCCCTTCTGTTTAATAAATGTGCTTGACTTCAAGAGAGAACCCTTTAAGGCTGCAATAGCCACGAATAATAAATGTATAAGAAAATACATGACTGATGTTTTAATATCAAAATCACAGTATTAAAAAAAGGAACAGTAAAAGAGAAAAAAAAACAACCATTTCAGCTCAGATTTGCATTCCCAAATTCAAAGCCAATTTCATAGGATTTACTTCTCCCATGAAGGTTTCAAACTGTTGTGGGAAAAACTCATTTTTATATTAGAATTGATGTCACTCATATCCATTTGGATCTAGGCTACAAAGTCAACAGAAAGATTGCAGAATTGTTTTGCTTTCAGTAAAATAAAAAGACTAGTAAGTGGATAGGGACACAGCAGGTTGAAAGTTTTATGGCTTGTGGGGAAGTTACTGCAGTGTGTGAATAAGGCCTTATGTCCACACATTATTTTCATAGGTACAGATTAAACACAATTTGATGATTCTGCTTACTTTCAGAAGATATTGCAGTCTGACCTCCCAGGGTCCATGCTGCATAGAAAGTGTTGAAATCTGGAGAGCGCGTGATAGATCTCCTTGGCTCCCGCAGTCAGTACTGCTTCTGTCCAATCCAATTATTATGGGATTTTTCTTTTTATTATTGTTTTTTAGTATTTCTCAAATACAAACACAATCTAATGACAAAGCTGGTAACTTCATCTTCCATAAATTCACTGGACAGTCTTACCCTCTTTACAGTCATGTCCATTTTCATGGAGCGTGTATCCATTTTTGCACTGGCACACATAGCTGCCTAAAGTATTGACACACTCGTGCTGGCAGCCCCCGTTCTCCTTCGAGCACTCATCCTTATCTGCAAGGGAAAGCAGTCGGAGCTTACATTACTAATCTCACAACATTTTCATCAGGAGTTTCTAAATCACATCTTGTGCTGAAATATAGAAGAACACAATCTTATTACCGGAGAAGAAGTTGACTTTAAACCCTCTTTTTGACACAGTGTTGTCAGATTTAAATTCCAGTCGGATAGTATTGCCCTGTGACGTTATCACTTCTGGCTTCTCTGGTCCACAATATCTTCCGTGTAGTTTTGTATCGGTCTTGAGTATACTGCGAACTTCCACATAATCGTATTTACAGACCTGAAGAAGCCAATATAAATAAGCACACATGTAGATGTAAGAATACACACACATAAAACTTTGGTAAATAACTACTAACTGGGTATGAGCCGATACAAGGCTTTAACGCTATAATGGGTTTGATGTCCGGTGTTATATACAGCATTTATGTTTTGCATCTGCCGAACTTACATCATTGCCTTCAAGTTCAAAGAAATCAAATTGTAGAGATATTCTGTACTGTGCTGGTGCCACCACTTGCCACACACAGTTTTTATTAGTGGGGTATTCATTAGGCCAACCAGGACTAGTTATGGCACCATCCAGCTTGGTGATAACACCTCCACATGCAACTATGGGAAAGAGGAAATCGAGAATCTCTTGACAATGATATGGATTATAGAACTTTTGCACTTTGTAAAGAATTTGTAATAATAAAAAAAATATATAAAAACTATATAAAAAAACCATAAAAATTAAATTCTATATGAAAGTATACTACAAATATACTTTACAATATATTTGGCATATTCATACGAATTGACCTGAAGAAGTATATAGCATTCAGTAAAATTTTTCATAAACTTTCTAACCCAAAATGTATATTCCCATTTAAAAGAATACAACACAATTTCCTCATATGCTTAAAAAGCCTGCAATGGCAATCGTATTGATATTTTTTCAACCATAGCTCAAAGGGGTTTGCAGAGATGCATCCACAGGGCCGTGGCTTTATTGGCAGCCATAGTCATGTGAAGTCTCAATAGACAGGACGTCACCACCCCGAAGCCCGCTGGAAGAGCAAGCGGAAAGCCGTGTGGTAGAAACCACGGGCAGCTGTCTTTTCAGTATATTTGAAATCTATTTCCCGATATCTAGAGCATTAAAACAAAGGTTTTGGAAAACTGTTTAAAGTTTCTTCAAGACCCTTGTGATCTACCAACCTTCACAGCTTTTCTTATCTGGAGTCAGTTCATATCCTGGGTCACAGACACATTTGTAACTTCCCAATGTATTAACACAGCGCTGGGCACATCCTCCATTATCTGGCCTGGCACACTCATCAATCTCTTTTCAAAAACAGAAGCATAAAACTGGTTGAAATCATTAAAATAAAGTAGAAGAGACCAAAACTACAACGACATGTTTAACCTTAGAAATTAAATGAGATAGCATTTTCTAGAGTGACTATTGATTTGAAAGCGGTAGCGGAGTTTGGAAAACTCAATACCCAAAAACCCCCCTCACCCCAAAGTGATTAGTTGTTAGCTGACGGGTAAATACTTGGGGCAATAGCATGGCAGAGCACTCATTGAAATGAAGGAATGAATTGCTACCCTCCAGTGAAACAAACTGCACCAGACAATGCTCTCATCTTTAGCCAACAGGGGAAAGGGAGCCTGAGCAGGTCAAGTAAAAATTGCACAAATCATATGTAGAAAATCCACCACACAAATCTCATAAAACTTGAAAATGTTCATAAAAATATTTGGCAATTCCCAAACTTGAAAAAATTACTGAGGCCTTTGACTCCTATGTGTAGAACATAGGAGCCCCATTTTTTTTATGCCAAATTACAAATCTATATTATTACAGGTTAAATATAAAAGCATTTACATTAGACTGTGGACTGACCGGCGGCAGAGTTTAGACTACAATGTAATTCCTCATGACCATTCACCTAGATATACGGGATGCACTTTGATGCCAACCTGTTTTGAGCAGTAAGTGCGGGACTGCTTGGTGGCTCAGCCAAGCACAAATACTGTGCCGTGGCATACCGGCTCAGAGTGCAAGTGCCTCGCTGATGTCACTTGTGGCCTCCCAGCAGTGCCGCACTGACAGCTCACTAGAACTTCGTATTAAATCACGGTGCGTGTGAGTAAAAGAATGAACAGAAGCGCCGCCCTGAAATGGGATCAGAATCGTGCAGATTTCAGAAAACCAGTTGAAGGGAAATGAAGCAGTTTGCAATATAAGGGCAATATGCACAGATCAAACTAAATATCACATCCATATAGATGCCTGCTGAAAGAGGTAGCCATGATGAGGTTCACGCTGCCCAAGAGCAAGTGGAAACGCCACAGGAGCATGCAATATGCAAGAAATGTACTTGGAAAGGTGGTGAAATAGAAATAGTTACCTTTAAAGAAGTTTGAAGAAAATCCAGCTTTATTAACTGAGGAATCAGAGAAAAATTTTATCCAAAGTGTATTTGAGGTAGATTTTATGTCATCAGGCTTCTCGTAGCCACAGAACTGTCCAATAAGCGAACTATCTTCTGATGGACCATCACGTATTTGCAGGTGGTCATATAAGCAATTGTCATGTGCTTCAAACTAGGAGAAAAAAAAATAGTGATCAATAATGAAAGTGCTTAAAGGGGTTGTCCAGGTTTGGGGCTGTTTTTTTACACAGATTACTTAAATATATGATGGGTGTGGGTCCAAGACCCCACACCGATTAGCTGTTCAAGCTGCCTCCAGGCAGGGGAAGTACTGCAGCATGGCTGCTACACTGTGGTCAGAGCCTTCGGCTTCCTTCACCGAACCTGCATAGCTCCTGGCGCTCGGAGGCCGCTGATTGGTGCGGGGTCAGGGTGTTGGACCCACACCGATCATATACTGATGACCTATTCTGTGGATAGGTCATCAGTATAAAAAACAGCCCTAAACCTGGACAACCCCTTAAATATTATAATTATATTATAGTTTGAGGTCTGGGTAAATAAAAAATAAGTAAATACAAATCGTCAAACTAAAACAAGGCCAGAGCAATTCACCATCGTAATCATTACATTTTCAGTAACCACGGAAGTGTTAGGTTAAGGGTATGTTCACACAGCAAACGAAAAACGGCTGTAAAATATGAAGCTGCTTTCAAGGGAAAACAGCCTCTGGTTTTCAGAAGTTTTTTATGCATCAAGCGTTTTTTGATGCGGTTTTTTTACGCCCGTTTTTGGAGTTGTTTTTCTATTGAGACAATGAAAAACTACTCCAAAAACAGCTCAAGAAGTGACATGCACTTCTTTTTTTACGGGGTATTTTTTTTATGCGCCGTTTTAAAAAATCCGCATAAAAAAATGCCCCGTGGGAATGAAACGCCATTTTTCCCATTGAAGTCAATAGGCAGATGTTTAGAGGCGTTTAGCCTCCGTATTTTTAGCCGTTTTTTTAGGGAGTTTACGGCCTGAAAAACAGCTGAAAATAAGCAGTGTGAACATACCCTTAAAATTATTTGTGGTCTTCAGGACTCAACAAATATAAAACTCATTTAAAGAGGTTGTCTCACGATTATGGACGTCACAGGGGGGGTCAACACACTCAGAACAGATCAACATGAGCCAGATAGCACAGCCACTCTGTAAGAGTGGCCCCCGATTTGGCAGACCATGCGCATCCATGCATTACATGGACGACCACTCATTTGAATGGCTTCCATAAAATGGACGGATAATGTATAGCCAGACATAGGTTGCTCCAGAAATAACTAGTGAGATAACCCCTTTAAAAAAAACTAGTGCAGAGACAAAACTGAAGGAGCTGCTAAAAAGCAACCAATTATACCAGAGCTTTCATTTTATAACCAGCACTAGAAAGATGAAAGCTGTAATCTGATTGCTCCACTTTTTGCCCTCGTTTTCCTAAACAACCAGTGTCACAACAACAGTAAATTCCAGAGTGCATATTTTTATTTTTTTAACACTGTGCACACAAACCATATAAGAAGTCTTACCTCAAAAGTTTGAAAAGAGAGACCAACCACAAAGCCTTCTGGGACTGTAATTGTCCATTCACATTGTCTGTCTGGGCGATAATCATCTGGATAATTAGGTGACTGAATCTGACCAATATCTTTTTTTATATGGCCTCCACATTTAGCTAGAAGATATAAATGAAGTAAGTTACAATGTTGTAGGTCACAAAGCAATGTACTGACATATATCCTTTTCTGTTTGATGACCTGGTCCAGATCTCTACGTTGTTTTCCTATATTTGCAGCCAGTATATAAGAAGGGGAAGAGAACATAGCTACTTATAAATTTGCAAGAATTAAATGGTGTTGACTCCCTTTAATATGAGCTGCTGCACGAGTAGATTACTGCAGATTAGGTTCCCGAGACCTCCAGCAAAAAGCTGATTTTTGCCATGCAATCGCTGCAGGAGATAATGTAGTATATGGTAAATGAGTGGCCTTAGATAGGATCAGGGGCGGACAAGCTGTGTTGGTGCCTAAGTTGGTAGTTTTATAATGGGCCTTGCTTCAAATTTGGCATGATTCGCTGGCCATGGTACTTTAATGCAGGACTAGGGCAGCAAAGCAGAGTGCTTATTGGTGCCCCTGCGGCACCCAGTGCCTTAGGCAAATTACCCACCGGTCTCATTTAGATATGTCCCTGGCCTTGCATGTAATACATGGATGACCAGAGTCTGTCTTAACAAGAACCACTGCTTGTGAACACTGTTCCACTTTGGCTCATAGAGGGAGGTTCCTGGTCCCTAAAGCCACCTTACATCTCGTTATTGCCTTCCGCCGAACGTATACCTCCGGCAGAAGGCTGCAACTTATCCCACTGTCTAGGCATACAGTCAGATACCTCACCAAAACATGACTCCCCCTCCTGCAGGCAGATCACTACCTGATGCTCTGACTGGAGAGTCCGGCCCTGGTGAAGCTCCTGATATCCCTGTCCATATATGTACAGTGACGTCAGTAGCTTCCCCAGGGCCAAAGTCTGTGGGCTGAGCGCCTCATATATGGAAAGTGAAGTCAGCTGCTTTCTCGGTCGGAGCGCTTACGATTCTCTACCCGGGGGCCTCTGGCATAGGAAAGTACCAGAAATCACTGCCCATATATGAACAGCGATGTCAGAAGCTTCCCAATGTTAACGCATACCTGTGACGGATGCCATACACTGGCATCCATCACCCATAGGCTCCGATGTTAAGAAAACATACTTTTTGCGAAATTCCTTAGTATGGATTGGCATAGTCTACTATGCTAGTCCATTTATTTATTTTTTAAACAGTATGCTTACGTATACCAGCCCAACGGCGGCCAAATGGACACTCATTTGGCCTTCATCGGGCTAATAGAGCACTTTGGACACGTTTATCTTGCATTTTGGGAGCTTTCCTGACGTACACTATAACCGTAGGGCAATAACATAACGTGAAGGGGGTCTAATAGGGCATTTAGACAGGGGTTGTTCTGATAGGACAACCACTTTAATGTTTCCTTTGTAGGATTGGAAACACAATGCAACCCTGAAACATAAGGAACACACGGTCTGTCTAGGCATTAATATTTACAAAAATGAACGTAATTACAAGTTGTATATTTGCATTAGCCCAACACTTAAAACTGTAACAAACCTTCATAAACTGCATGGAATCCTTTACCCAGGATATTACTGCTACTCCTAAATTCAATCCATAGCCTGCTATCGGATGATTCTATAGGCTCCGGCATACGATCACCACATAATCTACCTAATGCAAAGTGGAAACAAAATTTGTGCATTTTCTACCAATACATATCCAGTCCTATATATTTAGGTGTTTATTTTCATTAACAATACTAGGCAACAATGAAGAATTATGGGACATGTAAGGAATTCTGCTAATTCTTGGATTTTTTTTTCTCGCTAGAGTCTACTTATCACCAGGTATAAAAGTAGTTAAGTGTCAAACCTTTGTCTATTATGTCAAAGACAGTTACATTACAATATGGAAGTTGTTCACAAGCTTCATGGGGGCAGCAATAATATGTTATCTGAATGTACATACAATATACAGTGGAGAAGCTCTTTATCACTTTAGTTATGCCTCATGCACACGACCGCGTGCACCAGCCGGGTCCCGTCAGTGATCCGTGGAAACAACGATCAGCACACAGCCCCATTGATTTCAACGGGTCTATTCACACATACGGGAGTTTTCGCGCAGCTAGCATCCGTTGCGTGAAACTCACTGCATGTCCTATATTGGTGTATTTTCACGCACCTAGCAGCCCATTGAAGTCAATGGTGCATGAAATCCACAGAAAGCACACCCGTCTGCTGTCCATGTTTTACGCACCAATTACATTGTAAAAAAAAAAAGTGTTTGTGAGTGCGTGAAAAACCCATGCCACTCGCAAAGCACACTGGTACATAATGCAACGCACACGGACAGATTTACGCACGTAAAATCTGTCACGCTCGCGTGATTGTAGCCTAAAGTGAATGGGTCCGTGAAAACTATCGTGTGCCACTCGGATGAAAAACGGCCCGAGTAGCACTCGGTCATGTGCAAATGCACTTAGAGTGGCGTTTCAAATACGTTAATTAATACACAGCTTATTCTAACTCACCTAACAAGGGTGCCTTTCTCCAATATCCATCTCGTATTTCAATATAGTCATACCAGCATAGTCGACTCTTAAAGAGGTCAATTTCTGTGAAATTTAGGACTATCTAAAACCACATATACATAATGGCATCAAACATTAACAAAACAAAACATTGTAAAACATATTAAAAATGTTTGTCCCAGTCAGATACTCTTACTAATGATTGAGGAAGTTTGTGTTGGCATATGGGGTGTATTTTGTTACTATAGTTCTTATTGTATGTCAGTCTGCTTACAGGAGGATCATATGTGACAAGCTATATTCCAGGTCTCTGGCATGGTTGCCAACTGTGCAGAAATTTATGGTCAGTCTACAAAATTAGGGAGTTGTGTATTTTGTACGGTATATCACTTATATGTTTTCCATGCCATATATTAGACAACATGATAAGCAATGGATACTTGTGTTCTTTTTTTTACACAGGTATAAAACTACATCATGTTAGTAGTAGTTCAGTTCAAGTAGTACTATTCGAAATACTGTACAAAATAACCATTAAAATGGTAGCACTAACTGTACTACTATCAGCCTTAAAAATAAAAAAAGTATTGATGACATTGAAGATTAAAAGCTATATACACACCTTTGAAAACGTGTTTTTTTTTTTTTAATTAACATGTATATTAGTGTAATTGGTGCAACTTTGTAATGAATTATTATTTTTTTAATTATTTAAACTTTTTGAGATACAGCCGCTTTGTATCCTATATACAGAGCAGCTGTATTGTGCACTGAAACCTGCATCTGTCAGGTCAGCAGCACTGACTGGTTCAGTGACAGCAGGTTCTGCATGTCTGACATGCAGGATCAAGCGGATATTAATCACATCTAAGTTTATAACTTAGATGTGATCGATAACCGGTGGAATCCGTCAGTGCTGCTGAACTGACGGATTCAGGTCTCCGTGCAAGATACAGCTGTTCTGTATACAGGATACAAAGCAGTTATATCTCAAAAAGTAAAAATAATTTTTATTGAAATGTAATTATAAAGTTGAACCAATCACACGAATACACGTTTATTAAAAAAGAAAAAGTTTTCAAAGGTGTAGATAGACTTTAATGGTATAATGGTGATAATAGGTATTAGGTAATAGGTATACAATTGGTACTACAGCAGTACATCCGGTGCTTATTTACCATTAATAGTCATAATAAACACAACATTGACAATAGAAATACTATTACTGCTACAATTACTATGCTCTGTGTAACCCATGATGTCAACTGTGCTGTTCTTCAAATACATTTGAAGCAGTAAAATTAGTAATTAAATTGTATCAAACAAGCCAGTTAAGCATTTGTATTGATCCTCTATAGTTAAAAAAATTATATTTTGTCTGATTTTTTTTCCCCCCGGTTGTCCGTAAAGAACCGATTGAGGCTGGCAACCCTAGCCTCTGGTCAACAACTGGGCGCACAGCATTATTATATATATATATATTATATATATATATGAAAGTATAAAAAGCGAACATACTTCTTAGTTATACTTTTAGGTACCTTTTCTCCAGGTGTTACAGATATTCTCCATATGCAATGCGTGTAAGATGGATAACCACTTGGATAACCTGGAGCAGAGAAATTACCACTCGACTCCATTAAAGTTTCACCACATGCTTAAAAAAAAAAAAGAAACAAAAAACAGATTATACATTGGACTCTTGTGGAACAGATGGGCAACAAAAAGTTATGGGGTAAATCTGCTAATTTTAGATGGTCTAATAAGTCCTAAGAAAAAAGTTTCAATAGCACATGACGGCTCAGACTAAATTATGTAACCTGAAATATACATTTTCTTAATCAACACTTAGAACGTTAATGTACTATATCAGCTATATTGAAACAAACATAATAGGATAGTAATTTTTGCCTGATTAAAAAAAAAATTACAATTAAAAAACCCCCATGAGATACACGTCCCTATCATGCTACAGGTTGGGCACCACCGTCATATTATATACAATAAAATAAAAGAAACCACAAAAAAAAAATGAATATAGAAGTTGTCAAAAGAAAAATCTCTGGCCATTACCTGGACATTTATATAATTTCTTTGCCTGCGCTATATCTCCCCGGCTAAGCCGCATGCGTTGTCCAATAGTTTGAATATGGCTAAGAGGTTGTCGAGGACGTATTGTGTCATAGTATAGGCCCCTATTGACAGAAAAAAATACGTTGCAGAATATGTTCTTAACATAGTTTCCATATTTTACTTGACAGTATTGGTCTTGATTTCTTGCTTTTTAAGACACTTACACACCACGGACTGATCTGAGTTCCAGAATGGGGACAGATCTTTCTTAAAGTAAAATATATTATAGTGGAATGCATATGTGGCGAACAAAATACTAGAATTAAACCCAAACTACACACACTGAATGCCCATCAGAACATGGCAAGAAGAAAAAAGGTCACGTAAATAAATGTTCTGCCATTTGGTCTATTACTGGTGGACCCGATCTTCTTTGGGTGGTCTTGTTCTTCTTCGCCATCTTAGTCTCTATTATGTGATATGTGTTGTACAGATCTGTATTATGTGGTCATGTATGATATAGAACATGATTATGGGATATATTACAATACATATTTATCTGTATTTATTATAGAGCAAATCCATTCCGCCAGGCATATTTATAAAACCGATCCCATAGTCTGCTGGGTGTAGTAGGTCTGTATTCACACCTGGGGTTTTAAAGAGATTTGCCATGCCAACTGCTGAAAAGGCTTAAGAGATACAATTATGTTAAGCTGTAAATATGCTCATAACCGTAGTCAATTCCCTTTCCTCACCAAGAGAAAGAAATGAGCAGAAAAGAAGACATCTAACAGCCTAAAATATATTTTGACATCCTGAGACATGACAAGACTGAAGTCAGCATTAAAACAAAATGCTCCTAAAAAATATATTTTCTGATTAATTTATTTACCGATTAGGTTTACTGGTTTAAGGTAGGTAACTATAAATACCAGTTGTTGGTATAAAATTGGGAGTGGAGAGGTGTTTAAAGGCTATATACACTTTTGTAACAATTTTTTTAATTGTTCCAATGCATCCATATTAAGAAATACTCTTGAGTAAAAGGTTTTCTATGTCTCCATGAGAACAGACTACAAGCAAACCCTGTATGTAGTCAGATCCTGCACTATTAATCCACTTAAAGACAGTAGGTTAGTAAGAAAATGGGTCAGGTAGAAGGGATGATGACTCAAGGGTCAGACACCAAACAGGATTTTTTTTGTAGTCTATATTCAGAGACACATAAATCTCCACAAAAGCTGTAGATAAATAGTAGATTTATAAATCAAGACTAATTTGCAAAGTTCCTTTATTTTTATTGAAGATACATTGGAACAAACCACAAACATTGCAGAAGTGTACATACCCTTTTTAACCATCGACCAAAACTACACTGAAATAAGCTCATACACTATTAACCAACATTTTAGGAGAAACTATATAGACATGAGATCCAATGACCATTCTAAAGGATAAACTAGAAAGATACAATATCATTTGTTGCTAATCATTGAAGCATAGTTTCCCGAAATCCTTCAGCAAGCAGCCATAAAGCAAAAATAGTGATGTATTCTACACGGAAGGGGAAGCTTTTCAAAATGAAAACTATTCATTAATATAGAATAATAAACGAGAAGAAAAAACACAACTTTAAAAGGGAAGTTCAAAACAAACTGATATTGAATTATTATCTTAGTAACTATATACCGTTCTGTGCAATAAACTCAATACTAATGTTACTTTGTACCTAGCACAACAAATCACTGGCAATTTCTCATATTTCCTACATATAGTACCTACAATTCACTGCATTTTGTCTCATTCCTTCACATAGCGTCTACCCCTTTACAAAGGCTCATTCATGGTCAACGCTGACATACTTGTCATTCCTGGAGATGATTCTTTTATCTCCAATGGCTCTTTTCAAGTTATAGGAAGATTAATATCTTTAATTCTTAGAAGCTCTTCAGTTGACTGTGATGAATTGCTAATTCGTAAAGACATGGACAAAACTGGAGTTGCAACGCTAGGTAAACTCTTTGTAATCTACAAGGAGATGGGGGTGCCAAAAGCTGCAATTCTTAGTAAATGGTTTTATTTGAACAAAGATTAGATTTAGAGTTTTGCAATCTCATTTAAAAAAAGAAAACCCAAAGAATAAAGTCTCTACAAGAAAAGATTTTCTACATAACTCAATTTTTAGAAGGTATCCAGACGCTGCTGTTATTTTCCATTAGGACTTGAGATATTTTTTTCCCCCCGAAAGCATTCAATTGCATTTTTTATTTTTAATTACCAGTTTTCCCCAATGCTTCATTTCCCGCTAGCTTAAAACCAGTTAGATATGGAAATGACTTCCATTATCTTGAAAGTGCCTTTGCTCTCACTATGAATAACACATTTCTTCTAAATTGAAATAGGATTATCATGGAAGCTCTAAACAAAAAAAAAAAAGCTGTTTGACTTCATCCCCAATAGGAACACTCATTAAACACTACAAAGACACCAAGGGTTAAATTCTTGGACTGGTTGTATTTTAGGCCTCATGCACAAGACCGTATTGGTTTTGCATTCAACAAAACCACGGGTCCGTTACGGTCAGTCGGACCGCAAAAAAACATTGTTGTGCATCCATGTGTCATCCGGACTCACGGATTCACAACAAATCACCAGTATTAGTGAATCTGCAAATTCGGTCCGTAAAATGAGCTGTCCTGAGTTTATGCGGTCCGTATTTGCTGGCCCCCGCACCGATCCGTGCAAAAATACGGTCGTGTGCATGAGGTATTTAATTTTGCAATATTTGATTTTTTGGTTGGGGTTTCAGTGGTAAAGAGAGATCATTTCATGTCCTTTTCCACAAAAGCACAACCTTAATCAAATCATAAAATGAACTTCATTTTACCCTGTAAATCGAATCAAGTGTTGTGAGTGAAGAGACAAGAATGTCATTATAAAATGAGCCAGAAAGCTTTGCAAAGAATGTTGTGTAAATACTTCAATATTAAAGTGTAGCAAAACGTTTGACGAACTTCTGACATGTCATACCGACATGTCAGAAGTTTGGGTTGGTGGGGATCCGAGCACAGAGACCCCCACCAATCGCTAGAACGAAGCGGCTGAAGCACTCGTGTGAGCGCTCAGCTACTTAGTTTCTGTTCGGCTTTTTCCGGAAAGCCGATGTATCGGAGTACGGGCTCATAGACTTTCTATTGAGTCCGTACACCGATACATTTATTTCCGGAAAGAGCTGAACAGACACGAAGCGGCTGAGCACTTCAGCTGCTTCGTTCTAGCGATTGGTGGGGGGCTCAGTGCTCGGACCCCCACCAATCCAAACTTCTGACATGTCACTATGATATGTCAGAAGTTTGTCGAACGTTTAGCTACTCTTTAAGCATAAGAGCTAAAAAAAAAAAGAAAAGCAATGTCACCTAATGACCAGTGCCTTTGTATGTAGTCCATTCCTGGCTAAACATTCAGCTAGCAATAAAGGCCGTACAATCAAAAAGACACATTACCCACATTCCGTCGTGAGAACAGAGGTTGGGGCATTAGGGGATTGTCATTTAGCTTACATGGCACACCTAGTAAGGTTAAAAGATTTGCCCAGGCCAGGAGCAGGTTACATTATATTCTGTCAAACGAATCATGGTCTATATATTTATCTGCAAATGCCCTCTGAATCCTTTTTTTGTGAATATGCTGTTTAATGGAGACTACTGGCAAAATGCTTGAATGTACAGAAAAGATTCTGGCCCAGTCACAAGCATGAAATAAACCAGACTGAAATGACTGTTTGTAAGCAACTACGCTGTTCGTTTTTACATACAAGGGTCCTTTGTATGTCTGTAGTTTATAGACCATTACTCCAGGAAAATTAATAGGATAAATTACGTGTCATGTTTTCAGGGTTTTTTTCCTACACCCTACAGCTTGTAAATATTTCTTAAGTACACTACCAGGTGGCCACATATCATTTAACATCGGTACCAAGACGGCTTTTGTTTACAATATGAACTTGTGTGAAACTGAATAACTGAATGCCAACAACCGTCATGAACCGACTCCTTTCCAATGTCATATGAAGATCTGAGATTAAGAATTTATTATGCAGCTTTGGGTGGAATTCTTCATAAAAAAAACAGTTACCAGATAGCAGCCTTATGTCAAGTTAAGCTGGTTGGTGCAATTGATAGACAAAAAGAATATGGCTTTTAACCAGGCAGATTTGTGCTTTTGCATTCATTTTCCGAATTACATTCAGCCTGCCTACAGCTGCCCCCTGGAATCAGTTTACAGTTTCCGCTTCTATATTAGTGGCCATTTAACAATTGACCGCAGTATGAGGCAAGACTAAGTTTACACTCACCAAATTACACAGCTGTGTTTCCAAAGCCTCGGAAGCATATCCTCTATATTTTAATAAGGCAAAAAAGGGAGTTCTGGACCTATTGTCTTGTATACATCATTTGAGTTAAAAGTTGACCTTAATTCTGCCATACAAAAGGATCTCCATATTTTCTAGGAGATAAAATATTCCCTGCATTGAATAAAGGCACTTTTGCATAGGTCCAAGGAAGCGGATGAGCAGACACCAAGAATACTCAGAGATCTACAAGTATCTTATCTGGTCCAAACCAAATGTAAAAGAAATGGGTGTGCAATCTACAAGCGTAACTGCACGCACGTAATAATGTATATCCAAAAAAAGATACAGTATGTTTAAAAGTCAAACTTCAAATGTCTTGTAAATCCTGGACTCCAAGTATTCCCAGAGTCTGATGGATGCAAAAAAAGAGACTCTCCGGCGACATGTTTATGGTTTCCAAAAATGTGTGACAAATACAGGGTGTCCGGGTACATTATGACCATTCCATTACCTAACACCACAGGAATTAAAGCCTAAATCCAACCAAACCCTAAAAAAATTTAATATAGGACTACGGTTAATCCCAATCTTCCACTCATCCTCTTCCACCAGCGTAATCACCATGAAAACCCCTTTAACTGGCCCTCTGCCCACAAACCAGACATGGAAGGGGGGGATAGAATGGTCATTAATAAGTTTCAATTGCAAATAAAACGGTTTTGATATAAAGTGTGGGTACCCTGACGGACAGAATCTTCGATCTCAACTTACTGGATCCCTATAAGTTTGACAAGGGTTGGGGTGTGGGAGTGAAAAAGTGATACGAACTGTAGTGAAAACAGATTTGTCCAATTTTGGGTGAGGGAGAAAAAAAAAAAATAAATAAATAAAAAGAATTCTAGCACTTTAGCATTTTCCCCCCACTGCCCAAAACAGATGTCTGTTTTTTATTGGAGACTCTTAGGCCGAATTCAGACGAGCATATATCTCGTCCGTGTGACGGACGTTTTTCTAACGGCCGTCACACGGACGCATGCATTTCAATGGGGCTGTTCACACGGCCATTGTTTTAACAGACCACGTGAAGGAACCGTGAAAAAATAGGACATGTCCTATTTTCGTACATTTTCACGGTTCTCTCAGTGGACTCCAGTCTATGAAGGATTCGTGAAAACCGGTCCCGGGTGCGACTCGTAGGTGAAAAACAGAGTTTGCACTCGTTTGTGTGAACTAGCCTTAGGTTGAGTTCAAATGCTGCAAATTATCTCCAGCCCGTATTTCACTGCAAATCCGCAAAAAGTTTTGCAAGTGTTACACGCGGATTTTGACGCTATGCGGATTTCACCCTATGGATTGCAACGTGTGAAATCTGTGGTGCGCTGTAAACTGCTGTGGATTTTCAGTGCGTAATCTGCACTGAAATTCCACAATATATAATTTTATATGTGAAGGACAAAATAACAAGAACTCGCCGTTATAATAGAAAAACTCCTAAACAAACATTATAAACCAGAGATATTTTAACATTTAACATACTCCAAAAGTAAACAGTTGAGATACTTAAGAGGGCAAATAGAAAAACAACAAATTCTATGAAGAACTTAAGAGACATAACCTTAGATTCCAACCTTGAGAATGTGTTCCGGGCATAATGCATGATACTGTCAAAGTCATATGTCTCTCCCAAAGAATTCACTTCTCCCGGCTCCATCTTAAGGAAGTTATATTCCTGACCTACAAAGAAAACAAAAAAATAAGTCTTTAAAACTCCTATATAACTGTTGCTAAACACAATATCCATTTATCCATTACCACAAGTCTCAATATTGGCTACCAAGTCATATAATCATACAATAGGCTGGGTTGTCTCCGGGACTAGTGTCTTACAAATATACATAAAGTAGCTCATCCAAAATCTTTTTGGAGAAAAAAAATATTCTCTGCAAGGAGACCAGTACTTTTTCATAGATCTACATAAGGTTTCCATAAATTGATGAGCAGATACCATGAAAGCTTAGTGTGTGATGGATAGAGGATACTCTCCCAAGACACGGTTATATTTTCCAAAATGAGTCACAGTCCATGTACAGTGTGACAATTCTATTACCTGGCACTATATGAATTAAAGTCTAAGGCTATGTTCACACGGTATATATTCAGGCTGAAAAATACAGAGCAGATTTAATGAGAGAACAGCCTCTGAAATCCAGCTGTTTTTGGAGCTTACTTTCAAAGGGTTTTTGATTTTTGCAAACGTTTAACTGTATTTTCAAAGCGTTTTTTTGAAGTGTCAATTGGAAAAATCAGCTTGTAAAACGCTTTTAAAAAAGTGAAACGTCCTTTTTTTTTTTAACAAAGCGTATTTTTATGACGAGTTTTTTTTAACTCAGCAGCATAAAAATATGCCTTGTATGAACTTCACAGTGCGTTTCCCATTGTAATCAATGGGAAGCTGTTGGTAGGCGTGTTTCAAGTGTATTTCATAGCATAATACAAGTGTTTTACACTCCGAAATAGACCTGAAAATATGTTGTGTGAACATGGTCTGTTGCCTCCCTAACCCGAAGATTCAAGTATGATCGCTCCTGATCAATATTCCTCCTTCACGCATTCAGACAGGTAACATTTTTACTGGTATCTCCCATCAAACTACAAATTAAACATAATTCATCACTCCAAAAATCAGCATTTCATCTACTCTAGAAGCAACAGAATGTGCTCTTTACACCAGTCTCGCCATTACTTGGCATAACACACGGTAGTCCCAGGCTTGTGTGTGGCTGTTCAGCCATGAAAACGCAAGCCACATCGCTTCCGATGAATAGTTCGGCTGCAGACTTTGTTACCGAGAACAGCAAATGTTTACGTCCTTCGAGCACTTGGCGATCCTTTAAGCTTGTATGTCTACCACTTGGTAGCTAAAACCGTTGTTTCCCCTACTATGGGTGCTTCCACTTTAACCTAAATGCTGTAGTAGACAGATAAGGAACATGACGCTCAGAATATTCTTAGGGTCTCTCACCTTGCTGTATGTTTTCTCTTACAATTGCCACATGTTCATCTCTGTCGGGACGAGTATGTTCATGCCAAAACCCAATCACATGTCCCAGTTCATGGACCACAATACCAAACTTATCACAGTTTTTTCCTATGGATATAGCTTGGGGACCTCCTCCACGTCGACCTACATATGAACAGCAGCTTAAAAAATTGTAAAAACAGTTATAAATAATTTTAAACTTTTTGTGCCTTTGAATCATTGTATGTCTTGTCCTCTATCACAGGCTAGTTTTCTATGAATATATTATTAACTACATAAAGTAATCAAAATACACAAGATAAAAAATAGACCAATGTTGTTGCAAAGTAAACAAAGACAAATCAACTAATCTAGCTTTTTTTTTTGCTGGCTGAACAGGTTATTAATATCTGCAACAAGATTGTTAATTGACAAAATTTAACATTCACAATTTTTGTGAGAAGAAAACAAAATTTTAGCTCCAACACCTTAAGGACGCAGCCAATTTTGCCCTTCAGGACGCAGCATTTTTTTTTTCTTATTTTTGCCTCATTGCCATGTAGTGACAGATGTCAATCACAGCCACTTCCCACACAGTTGATCATGTAGGCACAACTGCAGTGCCTCTATGATCACAGCACCGTAAATATCTGACTCTATTTGGCGAGCTCTGCAGTAAGAAATTATTTTGTATAAAAGGCTTTTGTTTTGAAACTGAAATAGCACAACCTTGACGAACAGCTTCAACGTGAAGAATGTAGTTTTCATACAGGTCTGATTATTTATGGTGCAATTTAGAACAGTTTGACTGGTACTCTAACAAATAAAATACACACATATGGAACCTATAGACAGACAGCCTCAGTCTTTCTGAATTACGAAACTAGAATCCTTTCTACACTCTATTAAACATATTTCTTTGGCACATAAATTATCATCCTATAGGGGCTGTTCACATATGTCCGTTGCCTCTGTCAGTTTCCCTCCGACGTGTTGCAGAAAAGCTGGAGGGAAACGGATGCTAGAACGGATCCCATAGCATTCTATGGTATCTGTTCTAGCACATGAAACATAAGATGTGCTGCCGAACGGCGCCGGACCGGTGAAGGCACTGTATCCAAAAACGTTACCTGCACTGTTTTTGTGTCCAGCTCCCTGGGAGGTCCGGCACCATATCCTATTTAATGTATTGTTCACAAGATAAACGCCGGGTGCTGCCATATCCACCTTCCGGCAGCACCCGGCGTGGGAATCCCCGGGCAGAGCTTACCCAACGCCTTGGCTGGAGAGCTGGAGTGGAATTTAGTGCCACTCATTCTACCACTGTAGATAGCGCCACCCCCCCCCCCCCCGTATAAAGCACTACAACCCCCTGTAGATAGCGCTACTGTAGCTCCCTCTAGGAGCGGAATCCAAAGCCAGAGCAATGCTGACGCTGTGGACGGGATTCTTCAGCTCTAGAAGGAGCACTTGACGTCACTGTCCATATATGGACAGTGACGTCAGGGGCTCCTCCAAGAGCGTAAGATTCCCCTGCCAGAGCGTCAGCAACGCTCTGGCCGGAAACTCTGCATCCAGAAATAACCCCTGATGTCACGGTCCATATATGGACATTGACGTCAGGGGCTCCTCCAAGAGGGGCGGTGGGTGGCGCTATCTACAGGGGAAGCATCAGTGGCTCTAACTACAGAAGGGGCATGAGTAGCACTAACTACAGGGGAGGCGTGTGGCATTATCTACAGAGGTTGTGGCACTATATACAGAGAGCAGAGGGGCATTATCTACAGAGGGCACTGCGGCATTAATTACACATTAAATTTATTTATTTTTAAAATGGACAGTGAAAAACAGAAGCAAAACAGGTCACAATCGGCTGTCAAAAACGGAAAAACTGACACAACGGACACAAAACAGATGCAAAACGGGCGCCAAAAAATGTACCGAGATGGCCGTTTTTAACAGCCGACACCCGGACCCCATCATGTGAACAGAGACAACAGCAATCCCAGTGTGGTGTGGGGTAGGTAGGAGATGCTGAGTGGGATTGGGTAGCTGTAAAGGCGCCAAAAACTAGCTACTCCCTGAAGTTAGGGCTAGTGTTTGCCGTCTTTGCAGGTTCACAAGGCAGCTACGAAGATCTGATCTGAGGTGAGTGGACAGCAGCTGCCTCCTGGGACCTCCCTCTCCGTGCCAGCCTCGGGAGTGTATTGAATAGGACACACGTGACGTTACAATGTGTGTGGCATACTTCACTGTAGGACAGGAGCAGAGAAGGAGAGCCCTGACATGCCCGGATCACTTCAGAAGTTTTGTGAAATGACAAGGACAACATGTATCTAATCTATCATGCATCCAATCTAGCATAACCCATGCGCCACTGATAAAATTGTCACATTTTCAGAGCCTAGACTACCTTTCTGGTGGACCATTGTGGTAAAAACGGATATTAAAAACGGATGACAACTGATGGTTTTGTAGTAAAACTGTGAAAACCTGATGGCAACTGAGGCTAAGTTCACACTACCGTGAATATACGTTTACCTCTCTTCCGTCAGAGGAAGAGAGGATAAAAAGATTAAACGGAAAGCAACGGTTCTGTTAGAATTACCATAGATTTCCGTTTGTTGGCTAGGTTTCTGTTTTTTTTTTTGACAGAAGCAAAAGTGCAGTCTGCAGAACTTTTGTTTCCGTGACAAAAACAAAAACCTAGCGAACAGAGACAAACAGAAAGCAACTGAAACAAAAGAATTAGCAATCAATGGTAATTCTAATGTAACCATTGCTTTTCATTTAAGCTTTCGATCCTCTCTTCATCTGACGGAAGAGAGGTAAACTTATATTAACGGTAGTGTGAAAGAAGCCGGATACATTTTTGCATCAGTTGTAATCACTTGAGACAAAAATACTGATGCTGATACAACTGATATATGTGAACGCACCCTTAATAGTTCATTGGAATTTATTCAGACTACTAATTATGGCAATATTGGAAAACCTAGGAAATTAAACGATCTTTCAATGGCTCTCCACCTCAAAATATTTAAAGAAAAATTCAACTGAAAACATAAGAATTACTGTAGAATAGTAATTTAGAAGTTACGATGACTGTCCACATTTGGTATTTTAATTTTTTTTCATTACTTATGGAGATATTGGCCTTTTTTTCTATTTAGTTAAAGCCTTTTTTTGTGGCAACAGGAAGCGCATTCATATTGCTTGTCTCTTGAATTATCTTCTCGGCAACGAATGGTAGAACGGTCTCCTTGTTATTTGATAAAACGTTCTGACAAGAAAAGACAGGCGGAAATCCGCTTCTGAGAAGACAAGTTCACACATTGCGGTCAAAATGTGTTTTTTGCAGCAAACCCCGCTAAAACCGCATAATTTAGCGAAAATAACAGCAACACAGTTTGCGGCAAAAAAATTATTATGACCACAATATGTGAACCCAACATAAATCAAAAGTGGTCGCATTTTATGTTCTATTTTCCAAAAAATGGCCATCGCAAAAGCATAGACAAATATCAATATCCCCATAAACAAAGAACTAGAATATAATTACCAAACTTTGGGTATTGCTCGGACGTTAAATGGATGCCAATTGGATACCTTTTTGACATAACCAATTTTTTTTGTTTTGTTCAAATGGTATATGCCAGACATGGCATGAATCTAGCCTTACTATTTTAAGGCTCTTTTTACCTTTTGGGCGGAAATCTGCACAAATTTACTGTCGTATTTCTGATAGTTAGAGTTCACAATTTCTTTTCAGGCATATTTCAGAGCGTGAAATGGTCGCATTAGGCTTAAACAATATGCCTTTAATTCAATGGTAAGCGGTTTGCATGCGTTTTCCATAGTGAAAAGCAGTGTAGTGCATACAAAGCGTAATTTTACAACACTTTCAAAAAACGCATCATAAAAATGCACCTCGTAAAAAAAAGTGACACTTCTTGAGGCGTTTTTGAGGCAGATTTTTAACATTCCCAATAGACTCTGCCAAAAACACTTTGAAGAAACACTTTAAAAACCAGGCAATTTTTAGGCCAAGTGTTTTCGGAGTCTGATTTCCCTTGAAAACAACCTTGTATTTTCTGCCTCGAACATAGAACGTGAAAACATAGCCTTAAATTAAATTACATTCACTTACTAGCTAACTAATTTCTATTTGGGAAAAATAAAAAAAAGCACAGATATTGGATATTGGAAAGTAACAAAATGTTGGGAGCACACCTAAAGCGAACCCATCAGTACGTTTGGAGTCACTAAACCACCAGCATGCCGTTACGCAGCCAGGGTTTGGTTTTCAAACATGCCAACAGAGGTTTGGGGAATAATTTTTATAGTAAGTTAGAACGCGCCGAAAGGAGTCTGGGTAAGGAGAACGATGGCATGGGGCGCATGCACATTGAGGACGTGAAGAAGGGAACAGTACACTAGGTGAAGCAAGACCATGAAACAAGGTGTACATGCGCTCGATGCCGCCAGACTCCTTACCTGGACTCCTTTCAGTAAGTTCTAACTTACCATACTAATTATTTCCTAAACGCCTGTTTTAAAGGTTGGCACGTTTGGGACACTAAACTACCAGAATGCCGTTATGCAGCTGGAGTTTAGCGGCTCCAAACGTCCGACAGGTTTCCTTTAAGGCCATGTTCACATGTTGTGGATTCTGTACGTTTTTTATGCCCCATTCACATGCTCCAGAGGAAAAAAAAACAAAACTGTAATCGTTATATATCTTTACTTCATCTTTATATCCAAAGCAGGGTCATTATTTACGTGGATTCTGCACTTAAAAAGCACAGATTCACTTCATTGCGATTCAAAAAAGCTAACCCACATGCAAATCTGCAGCAGAGATCAGCTGCGGGTTTCCACAAAGCTACACAGCAAATTTGTCTAATGAAAATTCTGACCGTGTGAATATTACAGTAAAGACATTCCACCGGCCATTCCTTATTGATCAATGTTTGGGGGTGGGAGGGGGGGGGGGATACTGGTATGTTCTGATAGTAAAGATGAAAAAGATCTTTGTTATTCTACCCATGACCTTAAGCAGTATTACAAAAATGGAAAAAAAACTTTTTGTACTAAGTTTTGCAATTTATTTGTATAAAATGCACGAAGATTTTAGACCTTCTGTAACTTTCAGCCCTTATACTTACCCACACGTTCTGTAAGTAAAGACAATATAACTTTCCTCATCCGTTCTTTCTATAAAGGTTACGCAGGTATATCTTTCCCAGTGTCTCATAGCTTGTTTAAATATTGCTCTCTGGTGGCCTGTAAAATAAAACCATTAAAACAAGTGAACCTCAAGTGTAACAATAGAAGAAATATAAATTTTGACCCTTAGTAAAAGTGACACGAGGGTAAAGTGCGTGCTAGGTGAGACGCTGCAAACGCCTCACAATAACAATGTAGCTTTATGTAGAATTAAGCACGTATTGATTGTATTTTTCTCTTGGCAAAAAATATCTTTTATCAAAAAAATCAATGTCATATAGATCACACACAGAGAATAAATATGAATATCACCCAATGTGTTTAAAGTCCATGATGTATCCAGATAGATTCTTCCCGGTGATTTTATAGTTCGTTTGCACAGACTTCACATGGAGGAAAGATTGGCGACTTACTATGCCAGGCGTATTAACACCATAGTGTAAGACCATAAAAGAAAAAACACTCAATATTGATTTGCAATTTTATCCTTGGCTTACCTGTACGGCCATTTCTACTTTTCAAAAATGTTCATGAGACCCATGACGTTCACACAACAATTTTAGTAATTTATGTACATGAAATTGCCATGATATAAATGCTTATGGGATTCGAACTAACTTCAGGACACAACAAAATTTTCAAGATGTCAATATACACAAACCAGTAAAGTTGCCTTGTATTATATAAGGTATGATTCCGCCAGGCCATATTCGTTCCGTCCTTGAGGTTGCAGCTCTGCGGACTCGTTCCCCATGTGGTTGAGGACTTTCAGTAGTGGATTGATTTGCAGTCACAGCACCCAAGCTACCTTGTGGAGAAAGTTGGAACAAAGTTTAAGTATTCCAGTAAATGCTAACCCACAACTATCAACATTGAAAAATGGTTTTGCAAGACCTAGAACTGTCAATTAGATCTGGATATTTTTTTATTTGAATCAACATCTGTATTAAAGGGGTTATCCGACTTGTTAAAACATTTTTCTAAACAGCTGCAAATGCCCCCCAAAAAATAATATTTAGTACTCACCCATTCTTTCCCCGAGTGATCCAGCCCTGGCGCTCCGGCAGTCCTCCTGGTGCTTGATACATGCTTTCAAAACATGACTGCTGAAGCCAGAGACCTCAACTGTTACATCCTGTATACCTGGCATCATGGCACCCATCACTCAGCGGTCATACCCGGAATAAGGCACGTGACCACTGAGGCCTTTAATTGGCTGTAGCAGTCACATGCTGGCCACATATAAACGAATACCCCAAGGACCAGCGGGAAAGTCAGTGCTGGATTGCCAAGGAAAAGAATAGGCAAGTACTGATATTTTTTTTCTTTTAGGACATTTGCAGTTTTTAAAAAATGTTTAACTAAAATCTGATAACCCATTTAAGTTTTAGCGGAGATTGAAAATGGTCATGATTCCATCCACTAACTTTTCCAAACTAATCCATGAAATCAAACACGGTGAAGTAAACATATTTTTGAGGCGTAGATGAATACGGTTGACTCTACCGAATATTAAGAATACCGTTTTGGGAGCAGTAAATGTTTAAAGGCTTTTAAATATTGATCAATATAAACTTTTACAACTTAGGGTGGCTTTACATGCTTCCATAATGTGTACAATTCGACAATTTTTTAACTAATTTCGATAGTGGATTACATTCATCTGAACGTGTAAAGACTCGCAGATAACTACTAGAAGTCCCACTCTTGAGGAGTGCCATTTTATTCACAAAGTGTTGACAGGCGGGTAAACAGTAATTTCTATTCCTTTTCAACAATCACGGGCAACGAATAGAGGAATTACCTAATGCTAGCTATTGTTTGGAAACGACACCCCTCAAGGTACTTATTAAAGGGTGTTCTGAGCATTTTCACCCCACAGGTCTTTTCCATAAATGACTGCGCTGCAGATGGTGCAAAGTAAAAATTGCAATTTTCCTAGATATGCCATTTCAGTGGAAAATATGTCGTGCCCAGCTTGTACCACTGGAGATACCCCAAAAATGGTTAAAAGGGTTCATCCGGGTATGGTTATGCCATATATGTGGAAGTAAACAGCTGTTTGGGCATACTGTAGGGCTCAGTAAGGAGGCAGCGCCATTTGGAATTTGAAGCGTAATTTTGTTTGGGAGTAGCTTTGTTTGAAACTTTACTGGTATTTTAGTTTATAATGTGGGGTTACATGCAATCTGTGCAGAGTAGATCAGGGTCATAGTCAGGTGGTATAATAATGGGGTAAAAAAATAAATATTAAATAATCCATAGATATTTGTTACGCTGTGAAGAAATCCTTTATACACAGGCCAGTGTCGCACTGATAAATGGTGTCGTTTCTTATCCCCCTTTTGGTCCACACTCTGCACCTTTGCAGTTTGGGGAATTTTGTTGGGAAACTTTTGTCCTGCTATAATACGGGCACACTAGATTCCAGCAGATATGTTTGGGCCCTACCCTTCCTGGTTCCCTAATTTTAGGGCCTCTTGAACCAGAAGAAATGTTCCCCTCAGGCCTGCATATTTTTCTTTCCTAATGTATTGTAGCCTTAACTTATTTTATTTTCTCATAGACATAGTGGTATTAGGTCTGTTTTTTTGCGGGACGAGCTGTAGTTCTTATTTGTACAATTTTGGGTTGCATCCGACGTTTGAAACACTTTTTATCCTATTTTTTGGAAGGCAAGGTAACCAAAAAACAGCAATTCTGGCATAGTTTTCTAGTTATTTTTTTTTTTTTTTACAACGTTCATGATGCGTTATAAATTACATGTTAACTTTATGCCGGCAATACCAAATTTATAGAACTTTTTTTTAAGTTTTACAACTTTTTGAACAATAAAATTACTTTTGTAAAAAGAATGTATTTTCTGTCACTATGTTGTGAGAACCACAACATTTTAAGGTTTTCCTAGATGGAGCTGTTTGAGGGCTTTTTTTAGAAGAGCTATAGTTTTTATAGGTACCATTTTTTGGATACATGCGACTTTCTGATCACTTTTTATTTACATTTTTCGAACGCAGAGTGACCAAAAAACAACAATTCCAGCATTGTTTTATTTATTTTTTTCAGTCATTCACCGTACGGGATAAATAACATAATATTTTCTATAGATCAGGCCGTTACGGATGCATCGATACCAAATATGTATGGTTTATTTATTTAGCTCACACGAGTTGTTTAGCTGCTTCATTCTAGCGACTGGTTGGGGTCTCAGTGCTCGGACCCCCACCAATCCAAACTTCTGACATATCACTATGACATGGCAGAAGTTCGTCAAACGTTTAGCTACACTTTAAGGGGTCAATGGCGGGGATCGGAGCTAACCTCGGTCCCCGCCATTACAGCATTGTGTCAGCTGTAACATACAGCTGACAACCGGGGATGCTGGTACGGTCTCAGCTTCTGAGCCCGTGCCATCTATTTGTCGTATGTTTACGGCAATTTGCAGGAAGCACTGGCTTCCCATGACGTATCCATATGACAAATGTCGGGAAGGGGTTAAAGAGGCTCTGTCACCAGATTTTGCAACCCCTATCTGCTATTGCAGCAGATCGGCGCTGCAATGTAGATTACAGTAACGTTTTTATTTTTAAAAAACGAGCATTTTTGGCCAAGTTATGACCATTTTCGTATTTATGCAAATGAGGCTTGCAAAAGTACAACTGGGCGTGTTGAAAAGTAAAAGTACAACTGGGCGTGTATTATGTGCGTACATCGGGGCGTGTTTACTACTTTTACTAGCTGGCCGTTCTGATGAGAAGTATCATCCACTTCCCTTCAGAACGCCCAGCTTCTGGCAGTGCAGATCTGTGACGTCACTCACAGGTCCTGCATCGGGTCGGCACCAGAGGCTACAGTTGATTCTGCAGCAGCATCAGCATTTGCAGGTAAGTAGCTACATCGACTTACCTGCAAACGCTGATGCTGCTGCAGAATCATCTGTAGCCAGCCTCTGGTGCCGACACGATGCAGGACCTGTGAGTGACGTCACAGCGTGATCTCTGGAGAACACGGCTGTGTCTGCACTGCCAGAAGCTGGGCGTTCTGAAGAGAAGTGGATGATACTTCTATACACAACGCCCAGCTAGTAAAAGTAGTAAACACGCCCCGATGTACGCACATAATACACGCCCAGTTGTACTTTTACTTTTCAACACGCCCAGTTGTACTTTTGCAAGCCTCATTTGCATAAATACGAAAATGGTCATAACTTGGCCAAAAATGCTCGTTTTTTAAAAATAAAAACGTTACTGTAATCTACATTGCAGCGCCTATCTGCTGCAATAGCAGATAGGGGTTGCAAAATCTGGTGACAGAGCCTCTTTAAACAGCGTATTCTCATCATAGCTTTCATAAAATACAGTAACATACAATGGTCAAATTGTGAATGCTGTAACATTATTAACAAGGAATAAGTGGAGTTATACCTTCATACAAAATGAACCGTAAAATTTGTCAAAACTGTTTATAAAAAAAATAAGTAAAAAGATACCCAAAGGTCTGGGTGGGGTACCACATTACCCTTTATAACTGTTTGAGATGTTAGATTTGATGATGTCATATTCAAAGGTGAAGTAAAATTGTCAAGTGGGTCATCTAGAAGACAAAATAAAAAGCTTTATTAGTAATAATTCAACTATTTGTATTCGGAAATGTATTAAACACTAGATAAGAGCTTTTCAGTACCAATATAGGACATAAATATTGAGAACTATTATAATTTCTACTGAAGTTGGAGCATCACAATTTCATTTAATTTGCCTGCTCTGACCCTAAGGATATAGTTTTCCAACTACAGGTGTTCTGCACATGTTGCCTTTCCAAGTTCATCAATGCACATCTAAGCTAGAGAGTTAATAGTTTAATGCAAAGATTTGCTATATCAAAATGTATAAAGGAAGATAAATGTTCACCAAACTAATAATTTTGCTGAAAAGGTCTTCTCATTTCTTGCGAATTATTCTAGGAGCATCACATCATTGTTCGGATGGTAACCCTGGCCCTACAAAACCTGCTTCTATAGCCAAATCTACCAACGCGGATAGAATCCAGTTGTGTAGAGAAACATACCAAGAATTTCAGACAATTAGAACACTTCAATATTGTATAAGAATATTTTACAAAACGTGAAAAACAAAATACTTCTTTCGTCAGGAAATCCAAGGATGATATTCTCTGCTCATATACTGCTAACTAGACCATGGCGGCAGTGAATAGAAGTTCCAAAAATGTCTTACCATTGGAGAAAGTAATATACCTGCAGCCACCTCTACATGCTCTCTCATTAGGAGACTTTTCCGCTCCGCCTTCTCTACATTAACACGGCTTAGAAACCCATAAAATCACATCGGAGCCAAATTGTGTCCTATTATGAAGCTAGAATTGCCTTTGAGAGAAAGGAAAGCTGAAGACCCTAAAAAAAAGGACCTTAAAATATGAAAGAAAAGCTTACTAAAAACCCATTCCCTTATGAAATGGTCATGTTTTATAGTTTAGCCTTGGGAGTAGCTCTATCCAAATTATTTTCATTGACACCAATCTAACTAGTGAAATGTCGGCCGATTTCTGTGATTAGAATAAATAAAACCCACTGAACAATTTCTTGGCCAATGGTATTGTTCCAGTTTCTTGTGCCGACTGTTCATGGAGTGGTCACATAGCCTGCAATGAGTAAGTATACCCAATACAAAAACGGAGGTGGACCCTTCTATTATCTACCAAGTAAAAGTTATAAGACTTGAGAAACTGCCAATGGCAATTTAAGCGTCAAGAAAGACATTATACAGCACTGGAATGTGTTACACAACTTCTATATTATGTTATGAAAAATAATACGCTTAGCTAAAAGGGTAAGGCTGGATTCACACGAGCACATTATGTCCGTAATGGACGGACGTATTTCGGCCGCAAATCCCGGACCGAAAACACTGCAGGGAGCCGGGTTCTTAGCATCATACTTCTGTACGATGCTAGGAGTCCCTGCCTCTCCGTGGAACTACTGTCCCGTACTGAAAACATTATTCCCGTACGGGACAGTTGTCCGTCAGCGAGGCAGGGACTCCTAGCATCGTACATAAGTATGATGCTAGGAGCCCGGCTCCCTGCAGTGTGTTCGGTCCGGGACTTGCGGCCGAAATACGTCCGTCCATTACGGACTTAATGTGCTCGTGTGAATTCGGCCTTAGCCACCAGTGCATTTTATGATGGTCTCCAGACATCTGAGCTACCCATACACTTAAGATAGCTGTTGGCCAACACCTTTTCTTCCTGACTCAGCAGAGTGTGCATGTGTATTCAATGGTTAGAAGGCAAAAAGCCACTGCCAACCGCCTTTGCCAGTTTTTATCTCATACGTGAACAAAAAAAAAAAAAAGATTGGTTATGTTGAATTCCATCATGCCACCTGAATCTTCTTTCCCCCTTGACATCTGCTATAGGGGGAAGTCAGGACAGTCCAATACACATCAAATAATCGTCCGATCCAGATAAGATCGTCAGGTATAGCTAAACAACATCTAATGTATATGGCTATCTTTAGTGCTTATAATTCCCAATGTATTGTTGACAAATGATGGTATTTGCCATCTTGGCAATTCGAATAGACCAGATAATGACTAGATGACTGTTTTGCTTGATTTATAAAATGTTTTGGATTAATATGAAATATAGTGTAGAACTTCTAAACCTGTTCTCAGCCTAAAGCTGGCCCTACACATGAAATAGCTGCCCCAAAAAAAACCACTTATTTAGCCAACAGCAATTTCTCCCAACCAGCTGAGCATGCATGTTTTTTTCAACAATCAGAGGGCAATAAGCCGCAACCAGACCCATCCTGCAGCGGCTCATCTCCCGCAGGAACAAAGGTTTCGGCAGGTTGAAAGCAAACATTCATTACCCTCCTTACACTGCTATTGGAGAGCAGTCGAGAGGTCCCCATAAATCAGATTTTAGCCAATCCCACCGAAATCGGCAAAGTTTAGCCAACTTATTTTTTTGGCCAGGTCTACTACAAAACGGGTGACATAATGAGGTCACTAACATATCAGATTTACAAATTCTCATACTTTGTACCATTCTGGCAGCTTTAGCTATAATCAAGTCCAGTTTTATGACGTAAATTCAAAGTTTGATTTGGAACCCCCACTGCATTTTTTTGTACTTGATCCTCTAAAATGTAGGTGGCATGCATGATGAACACCATTAGCCTGGCTTAGATCAAAGATGTATACATATATATACCATTATGATTTAATCTGTTTACCATATACATTTTTGCATTAAGCATCTGATCATTACACACGTACGGATATAAGAAGGATGTTGCATTTATCAAAGACAGTAAATTTGCATTACACAAAAAAAAAAAGAAAAGAAAATACATAAAATCGTATCTATAGATAAACCTATTTTTTTTTATTAATATAAATCAAGCAAATCGCATTGTTGTTCGAAAAATTACACAGTCAATTAAAAATGTTTTGCATGTATCAAATTGTGACATAAAATGAACGGAGAGATTGAATTGCAAATTACCCCGTAGTGCACATTGCAAGCCTGACCTTTGTGCTATTGTCTTAACAGGCAGAAAAGATCTTTTCAGGCCTGCAGTTACATTCTTTCCCAGGGACCAGATTAAACTCTTCGGCTGGCAAACAGCTCGGAACAGATACTTAGCAATGATTAAATGTTTGGGGGTTTTAATCAGCATTGAAACTCTACAATATTTATTTCTGGTACCGATTGAGTGTACGGTTCTCTTTCGGGCATACTTTTCTTTCTTTTATTCTAAAAAAAATAAAAAACAAATATTCCTTCTATTAATCATAGTAATGGCCCAGACCTTGATTAAGATGGGTATGAGCTTCTGCTTCAAGTTACGGTTGGCAATCCACTTACTTTGCTGGACATAGTTCCCGAATGTCTTTATCAGAATCCAACACCATGAGAGCCGAGGCAAACAAGCTGACGGAGCAGGCTACAGTGGAAGACATTTATTTCATATTTTATGTGCCTTGTGTATATACAGAAGGCTTCGTTCACATCTGCATTGTGCCTTCCGTTCTAGCGAATCAGTCAGAGGACCGCTAGAACGGAAGTAAACTTTTCAGTCAAAAACCCCATTGATTTCAATAGGTTTTGTTTTTGCATCAGTTGCGCTCAGTTAGGCTCCGTTCCGTCAGGTTTCTGAAGCAATAGTCTGCTGCGCAATTGTTTCCGTCAAAAATTACAGAAACCTGTTGGAAAGGACTTTACTGTTTTTTTTTTTTACATTGAAGTCAATGGTTGACAGATACAAATGGATACGCCATCCGTTTGTATCAGTTATGCATTACGTTTAACAGATCAGTTTTTTCTGCTCATGCACAGACTAAGGCCGGATTCACACGAGCGTGTTTTGTGCGCACAGAAAACGCAGTGTTTTGCGCGCGCAAAAGGTCCGCAAAAGCTCCGTATCATCAAAATATGATGCGTGGCTGCGTGATTATCATTATGACACTCTGTTTTTATGTTTGTAAGCACGTGGTGCTTTTCTGTTTTCATTCATAGCTTTGACTACTGTAGCGCGCATCACACGGAAGTGCGTCCGTGTGCGGTTTTCACGCAGTATTAGTGTGCGTGCAGAGCGAAACACGGCCAAATATAGGACATGTCGTGCGTTTCACGCAGCGGACATACGCTGCGTGAAAATCACGGACAGTCTGAACGGCCCCATTGACTAACATAGGTCCGTGCGACGCACGTGAAAAACACGCGCGTAGCACGGACATATTATACGTTCGTCTGAATAAGCCCTAAAAATGAAAGCAAAAAAGATGCAAAGATAAAAACGTAGCCGTTAAAAACGAAGTATTAGGCTTCGTTCACATCTGCGCCAGGGTCCAGTTCAGACGTTCCGTCGGAGCTTCCTGTCGGAACGGGACCCTGATGGTGACAGATCCGGTGCCAATGATTTCCGTTTGTCAATGTTGTGCAAGAGTTCCGTCGTTTTGGCGGAATGAATAGCGCAGTCGACTACAGTATATATATCATCAAAACGAAGGAACCCTTACACAACAGGGACAAACGGAAATCATTGGCACCGGATCAGTCAACATTGAAATGAATTGTGATGAATGGAAACCTATGGTTTCCGTTCATGGGTTCCCCTGACGGAAAGCTCCAACAGAATCCATGAACGGAGTCCCAACGCAGATGTAAACAAAGCCTAAATCAGATGCCACAATGCAGATGTGAACGAAGCCTTAGCCACATCTTGTTTAGTCATTTTTATTATTCAAACTAGAACTTGTGAACTAGCGGCCAATAGATTCTAAGTATACAGTATGTTCAGACATGGTGGATGTATTGCCAGATTTTACATCCAGATTTTACCTTGTGCATTGTAGAGGACCTAAAATCCACACAGATGTTTTCTGCCACATACTTTGCTGCAGGTTTTTTATGCAGACTCCGCACCAAAAAATAAAAATAAAAAAATGAGCAACAACATGGTCTTAAAAAGGTTGTCCATGCGGGGGGCGGTTTTTCATACTGATGACCCATCCACAAGATAGGTCATCAGTATATGATCGGTGGGGGTCCAATACCCGAACCACGGACGGATCAGCTGTTCCGGTGCCCAGAGGGAGCTGGAAGCTGTGCAGCGGTCGGTGCCGGAAGCTGATGGCTCCGGTTATAGTATAGCGGTCATGCTGCAGCTCTGCTCCTATTCAAGTGAATAGGAACAGAGTTGCAGTAACCCAGCACGGCCGCTATACTATAACCGGAGCCATCAGCTTCCGGCACCGACCACTGCATAGATTCCAGCGTCCGGAAGCAGACGGAACGGCTAATCGGTGCGGGTGTCTGACCCCCACTGATTAGTATGAGAAGCTGCCCCCTGCCTGTACAATTCCTTTAATTAGACCGATCAGCCATAAAATTAAAGGCCATGTAAACTTTTTTTTTTTTAACTAAAACAGTGTATTAAAGTGTTTTGCGCAACTTTGTAATAGGTTTTATGGAATATTAAAATATTTTTACTTTTTCCAGATACAGCTTCTTTGTATCCTGGATACATAGAAGCTATATTGTGCGCCGAGACCGGAATCTGTGAGGTCAGCGGGATGGACTGCTTTGGTGACCGTGGGTCAGGAAGAAGCCAGACAAGGCTAAACTCAGGGTCGGGCTGAAGAGGCTTGGCGTGCGATGTGGAGATTTTAAATATTTATGAGCACTTTTTACTTTATTCCATATACTTGCAAGGTAACGAAAGTACAGAAAGATTTTATACAACACTGCAGTCTGCGCTAGGTTTGTCTGCTTTTATCCTCTGCAGCGCCACTTTATGGGAAACCATGAAGTAGAAAAATCAAGTGTATTCTAAAACTTCATTTACCACATCTAACCTCCTTGATATTGGGGATTGTGATTTTTTTTCTTCCTGGAGACAGAGTGTTGAATTTTTATCCGGGCTATACAGTGTCTTTTGACCTTGACCACGGACTACCTAATAATAAAAATAACGATTCAAATAGTGTCAAGTTATTTACCGAAACTTGAAACGGAGGGGGGAAAAAAACCAAGAAGAAGCAAAACTAGCAAGATGAGAACAAGTATAACAATGTGACAAAGTGAGAATAGACCCTGCTTGTAACAATGGGGGGGGGAGTAACAGAATCAGTACATAGTGCTAATTTTGTCCATTGGAACAGCCCCTTGTTTTGGCACTGAGAAACCAGACAGTCTCTCACTACTTTGTTTGATGTTCTGCTGATAAGGGTTGTACTTTTTGCTTCTGACGTGCATTTATTATGGTCTTCGTTGCAAACCTGGCTTTGACTGATGACTTGAGATACTGCAGTCTTACAGCTCCTACAGCTAGGATAGGCATACCAGTCCCTGAGTGCTACTCCAGAATGTCCTACGCCTTGCCCGATAGCTCCTCTGCTTTCTACAGCTTTTCTCATTCCCCATGTTGCTTTTAGTCACTGTCTACAATCGGACTAATTTTGCTTTGCAGAAGTCTTTAGTATGAATCCTAATTGGTGGCAGTCGACGTTCCTAAGAGTAGGTGACTGCACTTTGGAAGTATTAGTGCAGTCTGTTCCCTTACCCTGCCAGGATTTGGTCATGTTGCCTGAGATGGGCTTCTCTAAACACAGATCACACAGTATGCCAAAAACTCAGTGACTGACTGCCCTTTAAGCAATGAGACTCCCAGCTTTCTGCATGTGAAGTACCGGCTGAGAATAATTCCTGTCTCACAACTCAATTTTAATTCAGTTTTTGAGCAAAAGCCGGGGATGGAAACAAAACCGATAAGATGTGTAAAATTGGCCATACACATTGTACAAAATGTATCCGAACCCGCCGACTATCGAATGTCTATGGGGGCCACTCAACTCTCCCCTAACAGCAGATAGATTGTTCCAACGTGCCCGATATTTTATTCCTACGTGAGATAAACTGCTGCCAGAGTGGTCTGGCCGTGGCTAATGCCCCTCTACCAATGGAAATATACATGCACACTTTGCTGACGGTGCATGTTTATGGGGGAGTTGGGAGAAATAACTGTATGGCCACCTTTCGTCCTTCCTTTTGTATACACTTACAGCTATGGCACAAAATAACTGCATGAACACTTAATGGGTGAATCCAGCCTGACTGTGCCAATGGCAGTACTAGCCAACAGCACAGAAAAAGGAGCAGTCTGCCCAATCAGCTCCAGGGAGAATTTTACCAACCACACGGATCATCAATGTAAAATGAAGTATATTTTAGATTTTCAATTTTGCATTGAAACATGTAATTGTTCTAAAAGGGGAAGTACATTTGGACATGAGGGACCTGATGCCAAGAAGCAATGCTTGAATAAAAGCACAAATTGCCTTTACCTTAATCTCTGACACTTGTCATATACACAGGATATGCCATGAATGTCCGATAGATGCAGGTCTATAACGGTGTCCCCTGAACCCTATCCGATCGTCTACCACTGTGCTCCAGCCACTGAGTAACAAGGTGGCCGGGTTTTTCAAAAATACCCGGACGTGTTTTTCTCTTCTGTCTCTGGAACTTCTAAAAAAAAAAAACGTTACTCTTATCTCCATTGCAGCGCCGATCTGCTGCAATAGGAGATAGGGGTTGCAAAATCTGGTGACAGAGCCTCTTTAACGCATTAAATACAGTGTCAAGAAACTCTCACTTGACTTTTTTATTGGCTTCTGTTGTGTGATATCACGCTGCAGCAAGTTATCAGAGTCAGAGTAAAGATGTAGCTAAGTTTATTTTGTTTCCGCAATGCTCATACACTTCTATGGGCGAACCGCAAAAAAATTAGGAAAACCAGGCCACCACGTAACTCAGTGGCTAGAGCCCAGCAAAACGGCAGAGGATAAAACAAGGGTCAGCGGGTCAGATTCTAGAGATACATGTGAGTCCCAAAGGTGGGATCCAAACCTGTCCAACATTTATGGCATATATTTGGATATGCCATAAAATGTCCCAGTTGGGAATACCACTTTAAAAGACAATCCCTTGTTAAACAGAAGTAGGCGTAGCTAACTGCTCCAGGTCCAGCTGTTCTGACTCCTGCAGTAGTATTACATGGCATTAAAAATGAATGGCAAACCATGTTACACATTCATGGGATAAGTCCACCAGAATGGGAACCACCTCTACAGAGCAGATCTCCATGCTGGTTTGGGATCCCCCCTCTTTGACATCCATATGCAATACAAACATTTTCTCCTTAAAAATATTGAGAATATCAGGAATGTCCTTTAATCTAATTGTCCAGAAATTTTCCTAATCTGGAATTTGTTTGAAAAACCATTACAATAAAAAAAAATAATAATAATGTTCGAAAGATTTTAGTTCTACTTTAACTGAATTTGAGAATTATAGTTTAATAGCCTCAATTTTGTATATATTTTTTTTGCAAGATATATAATTCTAGGCGATCATACTAGCAGCATGTAACCACAGACTCCACCATATTAACTGCAAACACTGGCTGGTCATACAAACTTGTAAAAAGGTGATGACATGGATTTGTGGAGGTTTTGCTCTGAACTAACCCAATTAAATTCTATATGAGGCTATGTTAAGCCCCAGTGGTTAGGATTAAAAGATAGTGTTGTCGGAATGGTTAAAAGTAATATAACTTTTCATCAGCTTCGAATTTGCTTTATCTAAACCTAAAAAGTCATTATTTTAATCAGATGAATCATAAAAGTCTCCTAGTTTCCTGGAATATTGCATAAATAAGAAAGCCAAGATTAACTCTTTGGACCCATTTAGGTTAACTTATTGAGCACAACAAACACATTTTCAAAAAGGGAATTTATAGTCAGAGTACATCATGTTTTTAAACAAAATGTTCAAGAATTTTTTGTTTGGCTTTTCTTTTACTCGTTTTACTTAAATTGTGAACTTTTGCCGTTTTTCCAATGGTCACTAAAAGCACGCACGCACGCGCACACACACACATACACACACTTTGTGCCACGCAGACTAGATGCTCCTAGTAGGTTCAGCCTGGCATAACTAGAAGTTGGAGTTCTAATTAGGGTCAGACGGTGATGAGAGCTGGCCATAGACAAGACAAAGCTATTTGGCCAGCTCTGCCGACAACACCATAAACGTTCCTACCTGGGTTGGCTGAATGGGTATGTTATTTTTACGAGGCCGGACAAGTGGTTGCCATACAACTTTAGCTCCTCTTATTTTGAAGGAAATGAAATAACATTGGTTGGGTTGAAATCCAAGAGAGATGTTTGTTACAATAGTAACTAGCAATAGTAGACAAAAAATAAAAATGGACACCAATGAAGGAGTTATAGAATGCAGAATGTCCCAGAATTTTTATTACTTAGGGTTTATTCAAGAGGTGCATCAAACCGCAGTTTATTGCCACAATGGCTGCAAAATTGCACCCAACCTTTTTTTTTACTTTGATTAACATGGGTCGTGTAAACGAGAGCTGATTAAGGAGACTGCTCATTGATCGGCGCTAGTTTGCGCCTTTCACAAGGAGCAATGCATGGGGCGAGGGAACGTCACTACGATCACTCGTCCCCATGCATTTCTATCATGTCTGCAGCACGTCTCCCTCTGGTGCCGACAACGACAATATTTTATACTGTTTACACAGAGCAATGATCGGGAATGAGCGTTCATATGAACGCTCTTTTGACCGATAATTGGCCTGTGTAAAAGGGCATTTATGGTATGACCATTCACATCCTATTTAATCAGGTATCTTTGCGATCCGTGTTAATTAGATTTCTTTTGCATGACATTTAGGGTTCATGTTCTTGGCTATAACGTTGTCTTTATATAGTACAGTACTTATGATGGACGTCTCCAACTGCTATATTGTTCTTGCTATGTGCATTACATATACTGTGTGTACCTTGCTATATGGCTGACTGCTTGTATTTTATACATCTTGTATCATGTCATAAATTGAAAAGAAATATAATTTTAAAAAAATACATAAAAGAAACCCCCCCCCCCCCCCAAAAAAAACACACCACAGGTCAAAATTTTCCATTAGTTATTCTCGTTACAACTTTTCCTCACAGATTGGATGAAGGGTTTTTTACTAACAATAGCGAGATGTGCTCAGAATTGAAACCTCTATCTCTTCTTCTAGCTAAATCACTAGAGCTTTCCTTCAGACCCTACATAAAAGGATACAAAGGTGCAGGGACCCCCAGTGAGGAAACAAACAAAGCCGTTAGGATCACAAAACATTAAGATTTGGAGGGGGTATAGAAAGCAAAGAAGAAAAACTCTTCAGAACACAAAACTCTAAAAAACAGGAAGATTTCGTATACCTTCCACAAAGGCCAAAGTGCGGAAACTTGACAGTTCGAAGGGCATGTCACACTTTAGCACTTCACAAACAAATTGCGTAGAAAGAAGCACCATGAAGGCTTATAATAGCCACAAAAATACCAATGATGTGTTTAATCCCAAGGTCAGAAACAGCTCAAATAAAAACTATACAGTGCTGAAAGGGAAAGAGGAAAACTCTAATTAGGACAACATTCCTGCCCCAATTTGAGCCCGGCCTGCTTATAACCATCCGCTACTTAAGAACATTGAATAACTACATGGAACAAAAAGGCATTCATCGTATGGTGATGCAGTTAATGCTGTGTCGGGGACAATTTAAAGTAAAGACATAAAACTTTCAAAAGTTTGGCTCTCGGTGCACAACCGGTAAATATACAGAATACAGCATGTGATCCTATTTGTAGAATAATCCACTTTATTTACATATACAGTGAAACCTCTTTGAGATGCCCACCCAAATTGCATAAAAGAAAATGGTCTTTTATGAGGTAATGCTGCCAAAGGAAAAAAAAATAAAAATAGATACATATTGCTGGTTAAAGTTTTTAATGCAGTTAACAAACATGCCATGTACATGAAGAAACACACAAAATGACGAAACACCCCAAAATCATCAATAATACAGTTTACATACAATGGAAAGGATTGTTCTGACCTTTACCTAGTGATGAAACTTATGTGTAACATATAAACAATATCTAAACAGTATACTGCAGTGGTCTTCTACATGTGGCTTTCCAGTTTACCCTAAGAGACACTTGTAGCATATGATGGAAGTTTTGGGCTGGAATGTCATAGGTTGAAGAACAGCGCAGAACAGTATAGTACTGTAGAGTATCGCTCTCCATCCCCAGCAAGGCTCCCATCTCCTTTACCTGCTCCGTCCCCAACATGGCTCATCTCTCCTTTTCCTGCTCCGTCCCAAACATGGCTCATCTCTCCTTTTCCTGCTCCGTCCCCAACATGGATCATCTCTCCTTTTCCTGCTCCGTCCCCAACATGGCTCCCCCTCCTTTTCCTGTTCAATCCCCAAAATGGCTCCCCCTCCTTTTCCTGTTCAATTCCCAGAATGGCTCCCCCTCACCTGCTCCGCCCCCAGCATGCCTCCCCCTCACCGTCCCCAGCATGCCTCCCCCTCACCTGCTCCGTCCCCAGCATGCCTCCCCCTCACCTGCTCCGTCCCCAGCATGCCTCCTCTCACCTGCTCCGTCCCCAGCATGCCTCCCCCTCACCTGCTCCGTCCCCAGCATGCCTCCCCCTCACCTGCTCCGTCCCCAGCATGCCTCCCCCTCACCTGCTCCGTCCCCAGCATGCCTCCCCCTCATCTGCTCCATCCCCAGCATGCCATTTGCCTTTAAGATCGACTGTCGAGTGCAAAGTCTTTATTAATTAATTAATTATTTGAGCATTCAGTCTCCAAAAGGGACGGACAACCCAGTTGATCCCAAAGGTGATCAACCAGTTTTGAGTTGGGGTAATCACTGTGCCACTGATAAGTTGTCACTAGCGGAGATAAAAGCCTTCTACATTATTTATTTGAAACGGACACCACTAGACCTTTTTACACTGCCAATGTTCAGGTGAATGAGTATTTTACGAGTGCTCGCTCCAGATCATTTCCTTGGCTGATCGGATCTTTTATGCGGCCATAAAATGGTCGCTAGTCGGCAGCACATCACACTCTGTAAACAGGAAATGTGCTGCCACTATGAAATCCATCTTCTGTCTAATCAGAGACTCTAGCTGCTGTCATGTCCCTCACCCCAAAACCTACTTTAAGGACAAATTAAGTGTTGAAGTGACTTTGAGGGGCCTATATAATAGAAACCCCCATAGATGACCCCATTTTAGAAACTGCAGCCCTCACATTTTTCAAAACTGCATTTACAACCTTTAACTCTTTGTGTTCCACAGGTATCAAAGCAAAATAGAGGTAAAATTAAAAAACGTAATTTTTTAATAATTTTTTTTTTTTTTACAGATTTTCTATTTTAAATTCATTTTTTCCTGTAACACAGCAGGGGTTAACAGCAAAACAAATCTTATTACCTCTATTCTGCAGTTTGTAGAAATATCCCATATGTGGCCCTAGTTCACCACTCGACTCAACACAGCCCTCTGAAATAAAGGAACAACTTATTGATTTCCTTAGAATACTTTTTAGGCACCATGTTGTATTTGAGTCCCTAAAGTAACAGTATAATGGTAACCCCCATTTAAGAAACTACACCCCGAAGGAATGTATCTAGATGTGTAGTACGCTTTAGGACTCCACAGGTGTTTCATAGAATTTCTAAACACTGGGCCGTGAAATAGAAACATTGCATTTTTTCCCAATAAAACGTAGCTTTAGCCTCAATTTTTTCATTTATAGAAAGGGTAATAGGAGGTAAAAGCATCCAACAATTTGTTCCGCAAATTTCTCTTGAATACAGCAATACCCATTATGTGGTCGTAAACTGCTGTATGGGCACACGGCAGGCTCAGAAGGGAAAGAGCGCCATTTGGCTTTTGACCAAGGATTTTTCTGGAATATTTCTTGTGCGCCATGTTGTTTTTGCAGAGCCCCTGAGGTACCAGTCAGCTGTGCTGTCATTCACAGCATGATCTCACGAGATCACGCTGTGCTGTGTGAGTAAGTCCCACAGAAACGTTACAAAAAGTGTCGGGAGTGTGAAAAGACATTGCATCCTGGCTGGAGGCAATGTCTATTCAATCTCAAGACACTTCAGTAAAGTTAATGTGGGTGTATGTGACAGCACAGCGTGATCTCGCGAAATCACACTGTGCTGTGAGTACAAATGGACATGAATGGAGAGAAGTGTATGACGCTGATTGGTCAGCATCATACACTTCTCTTTACAACGCCCACTTGGTCAAAAGTTAAAAAACGCCCAGTTGGGCATTAAGAAACTAATTAGCATAAATCTAAAATTGTTCGTAACTTGCTCAAAAATTATTGTTTTTCAAAATAAAAACCACTGTTATCTGCATTTCAGCGCCGATCAGATTATGTAGGAGATATGGCACTTATAATCTGGTGACAGAGCCTCTTTAAAAGGTGTTGTGGATTTGGCCTGCTCATCGCTCAATGTGCCATATAACGAGGACAGGGTTGATTTGATTGGGGGAGAGGCAATTAGGACATCAAGAGGGTTTTCAAGGCATTCCGTAGATACATCATGCAGTTGCGCCTTTAAAAAGGAACGCAATTGGCTATAAGCCAGGTAACGATTAGTTGGGACACTTTTTGTATCAACTAGTTTTTGAAAAGTCATTTAGGGCCTTCAGAGGAATGTATAAATGTGATTCAATTGGAGTATGCCCAAGGCGCGCCACTTGCGAAAATGAGGATTCTCCTTCCCTTGCGTAAACTCTGGATGACCCCATAGGCTCATATGTTTAGATTTATACGTTCTGGAAGCTGAAAAGAGGACATGATGGTTTTTCAAGCCATGATAGTATCTCGAAATAGCACTCTGCGTCTTACAGTGAGTGGAAGTGACCCGAATGCCATATGTAATAAGGAGGATAGATGCCAGGGAGCCACGATCCCTGCCTCTAGGGAATAGTTAGAGTAAAAATTGTAACCAATCAAGTCTGTGTCGGGCAAGACATGCTAAATTATAACTACGGCTATCAGGAAGATTAAGTCCTCCCATATCCTTTGGAACCATAAGTTTCCTCAAAGCTATTCTCGGACATTTTCGGGACCAAATGAAGGAGGTAAAGGCAGAGTTTAAAATTTAAAACATCTGTATGCTTAAGGAGAAGTGGGATGGTCTGCATCGGGTAGGGTAGCTTAGGAAAACTTACCATCTTGAGCAAGTGACACCTGCCCATAAAAGAGGGGGTAAGTGATGCCAGCGTTTTAGTTCCTTTGCAATTTGTAGTTAATAAAGGAGGGTAGTTCAGATTATATAAGGAATCGGGGGTACAACCAATATGAATCCCCAAATATTTGATTGAGCTTTTGGAGACAACTGGTATATCTAAAGTGGCTCAATCAAGTGGACAAGAGTTTCTGGACAGATACAGTAATTCACACTTACTAACATTTACTTTAAAGCCGGAATGTGTCTAGAAGGTCTTTAGCAGTTCGAAAACTCGGGAAGATCTCTTAGCGGATCTGATAAAAACACTAAGACATCATCTGCAAAGTATGTAACTTTAATAACATCCGTGCCCACAGAAACTACACCTCTTAAAAAGGCATTTATCTAGGGGTGTAGTGATCATTTTGACCCCACAGGAGTTTTCCATAAATTGATGCCTGGGCACACGGTAGGGCAGGGAAGGACCACCATTTTGTTTTTGGAGTATGTATTTTGCGCAAATGGTTTTTGAGCACCATGTCTCATTTGCAGTACCCCTAAAGTGCCAGTACAGTTACAAAAAGTGACTCTATTTTGGAAGCTACACCCGTCAAGGAATTCTTGAAGGGGTTTAGTGAGCATTTTGAACCGACTGGTCTTTTCCATAATTTAATGTGCAGTGGATAGTGCAAAGTAAAAATTTCCCACAATTATGCCATTTCAGCGCCCCGCTTGTGCCACTAAGGACATACACCCTGTATGTTTCTATGTGGGTTGTCCCGGGCCCGGCAATACCCCACATGTGGCTGTAATCCACTCTCACGGTAGGGCTCAGAAGGGAGAAACAGACAGTTATTTGGGCATTGGAGCACAGATTTTGCGTAAATTATTTTTGGGCGCCATGTCACATTTGAAGTGCAAGTACAGTTGAAAAAAAAAAATTACCCCCTTCTGGAAACTATACCCCTCAAGGATATGATATAGGGGGTGTAGGGAGCACTTTGAATCCAAAGGTGTTTTCCAGAACTTCATGCACAGGGGATGGAGCAAAGTGAAAATTGCAATTTCCCACAATTACGCCATTTCAGGGCCTAATATGCTATGCCCAGCTTGTGCCACTGGAGGCATAGATCATGTGCTGAACACTCCATATAGGACTCTTACAGAGTTTCAGTTTTTTTTTAGGGCAGACTTTTTACTTGAATGATTTTTAGGCAACACCTTAAGTATGCAGAGGCTCTATGTTCCAGAACATAAAAGGAAGTTCGAGAAATGCCTCATTTAATAAAACGACACCCTTCAAAGCAAGTATTGGTATAGGGGTATAATAGGAATTTTTAGTTTTGTCCCTTGTGGGTGGGGGTGCTATTATTAGAAGATTAAATTAATCTGGAAAATAAATGCCCAGGGAGTATTTAAGAAATGAATGGAATGGATGTGATGTCAACGGAGGAGTAAAAATTATATTTAATGAATATCAACAGAGGTGTGATAAAAAAAAATTTAAGCATTCTCTGATGCAGAGGCCTGGTTTAGAGGGACAGGTCATACAGTAGTGAGTGGTGTTTTTCCTAATCCCTCTACTAGCAAACTAGACACCTTTTCTGGGGTTTTTGTTGATTTTTTTCTTCAGGGGGGTGGGGGAGAGTACTCCAGAATAATACATGGCCAGTATTTCCCTGGAGATCCCAGAAGTGCTGCTGCCCTCTCCTTCCTGGTCTCCAAAAATCTGGGTTTTTTATCATTTTTCCTGAAATCCCAGGAAAGTCTCCCTATTGCTGGCTGCAGAGAACAAAAGGCGTTATAGAGTGTTACTTGGGACAGCAATTTTTTTTATAACACACCCTAGAATTTCTTAGGACACTGTAGGGCTGCAGAACCTGGTCCGAAAGTTCCACCCCTCCCATGAATTGGTTATAGTCCTGGATGCACACAGGCTTGATAGTCTCCTTGATGGTCTCCTCTGTGGCTCCTCAGACCGGATCGATCATCATGGGGTGTGGTCAAAACAAAAACACATCATGCTTGTCTTTGACAAGCATTCAATTTTCTGAGCAAACAGCCCTGCTTTTCCCATGGGTCTGTTCTATAAAGGACTTGGGGAGACCCTTTTGATTTTACCGGATCGTGCCACATGCTAGTGTGCCCCTGGCAGCAAGGCACTTTAGGAGGGGGATGCCATTGTAATAATTGTCCAAATACAATTGGTATCCGTGGTCTAGTATGGGGTGGAGCAAATCCCACACTATCCTCCCACTTATTCCCAGGACAGGGGGACAGTCTGGTGGCTCAATCTTTGAAACCTTCCCTTTACATACACAAAAGCGCAGTGAATACCCAGACACACTTTTGCAGGCCTTATACAGCTACACGCTATACCTAGCCCTTTTGTTGGGCAGGTACTGGCGGAAGTGTAATCTGCCCTTAAAGTAGACTAGATATTCGTCCACTACTAGGCTTTTTTGGGGGTTATAGACCGGACTAAAATTTTTAGTTGTAGTTGTCAACTACTGGCCTCATTTTATAGAGTATCATATTTGGGGTCGTTTGGGGGTGGGCACTCACCATTATTGTTATAATGAAGGAACTTGAATATACTTTCACAACGGGTACTGGGCTTGGAAAGAAAATAAAGAGGGGAATGGTAAGAGATGTCTCTGTTCCAATAAGAACGTATCGTGGGTTTTTGGTAATGCCCATACTCAATAAAAAGATTAGCCCTTCTTTCCCAGGTACCTATTGAATGCTAATATTATAACATATAACTTTATTGTGACTGAATATTAAGCATACAATTAAGATTAAAAGCGCAATGTGAACTGAGGGTCCCTATATAGTAATGCGAATATTGTTCAGCAGTCTGTTCTATCGGAGTGCAGGGTTAAACCAACACCTCTGATGACCACACTGCCTGTGAGAACTACAGTTAGCGGCTTCAGTCCGCTTAAGAAGGGACTTGAAATTAACAGGCCACATTGAATTTTAAAAAGGGACAAGCCCCCCTCCCCCCCCCCTTCCGACATGTTTCACCACCATAGTGCCTTCCTCAGGGGAAAATGGGGATAAAGCAATATTAGCATGACTATATAGGACTCTCAGTTCACATTGCACTTTTAATCTTAATTGTATGCTTAACCCCTTCAGGACTGAGCCGGTTTTGGCCTTCAGGACGAAGCCGATTTTTCAAATCTGACATGTGTCCCTTTATGTGGTAATAACTCTGGAATGCTTTTGCCTATCCAAGTGATTCCGAGATTGTTTTCTCGTGACATATTGTACTTTATGTTAGGGAAAACATTTGGTCGATAAATTCAATATTTATTTGTAAAAAACACCAAGATTTGAAGAAAATTTGCAAAAATTAGCATTTTTCTCAATTTAAATGTATCTGTAAAACAGATAGTAATACCACACAAAATAGTCACTAGTTAACATTTCCCATATATGTCTACTTTAGTTTGGCATCGTTTTTTGAACACTCTTTTATTTTTCTAGGACGTTACAAGGCTTAGAACTTTAGCAGCAATTTCTCATATTTTCAAGACAATTTCAAAAGGCAATTTTTACAAGGACCAGTTCAGTTCTGAAGTGGCTTTGAGGGCCTTATATATTAGAAAGTCCCCATAAATCACCCTATTTTGAAAACTGCACCCCTCAAAGTATTCAAAACAGCATTCAGAAAGTGTTTTAACCCTTTAGGCGTTTCACAGGAATTAAAGCAAAGTAGAGGTGAAAGTTACAAATTTCATTTTTTTTTTTACAAAATTCATTTGTAATAAAAAAAATTCTATACCACAGAAGGTTTTACCCGAGAAATGGAACTTATTATTTATTGCCCAGATTCTGCAGTTTTTAGAAATATCCCACATGTGGCCCTAGTGCGCTAATTTACTGAAATACAGGCCTCAGAAGCAAAGGAGCACCTAGAGGATTTTGGGGCCTCCTTTTTTTTTAGCATATATTTTAGGTACCATGTCAGGTTTGAAGAGGTCTTGTGGGGCCAAAACAATAAAAACCCCCAAAAGTGACCTCATTTTGGAAACTACACCCCTCAGGGAATTTATCTAGGGGTATAGTTAGCATTTTGAACCCACAGTTTTTTTGCTAAATTTATTTGAATTAGTATGTGAAGATGAAAAAACTTAGAAATTTTTAATTTTTAATTTTTTCAAGGAATAAAAGAGAAAAAACACCCGAACATATGTAAAGCAATTTCTCCCGATGACAGCAATACCCTATATGTGGTAATAAACTGCTGTCTGGACCCACAGCAGGACTCCGAAGGGAAGGAGCACCATTTGGATTTTGAAATTCTGATTTTGCTGGAATAGTTTTCAGTGCCGTGTCACGTTTGAAATGTACTGGAGGGTACAAAATAGTGGAAACCCCCGGAAAGTGACCCCATTTTGGAAACTACACTCATCAAGGAATTTTTCTAGGGGTAAAGTTAGCATTTTGACCCCACAGTTGTTTTGCTGAATTCATTGGAATTATTCTGTAAAGGTAAAAATCTACTTTGTTTCTGAAAAAAGGTAGCCATTTTTAATTTTTACAAGGAATAAAGGAGAAAAAGCACCCCAAAATTTGTAAAACAATTTCTCCCGATTACGGAAATATGCCATATGTGGTAATAAACTGCTGTTTGGACCCACAGCAAGGCTCAGAAGGGATGGAGCGGTATTTGTCTTTTGGAGATCAAATTTAGCTGAAATGGTTTTTGGTGCCATGTCGCATTTGCAAAGCCCCTGAGAGGCCAAAGAGTGGAAACCCCCCAAAAGTGGAAATTACACCACTTAAAGAATCTATCTAGGGGTATAGTGGGCATTTAGACCCCACAAGTCTTTTGCAGGATTTATTAGAATTAGGCCGTGAAAATTAATATCGACATTTCTTCCACTAAAATGTTGCATTTTTACAAACATTTGCAATTTCTCCCGAGTATGGCTGTACCCCACGTGTGGTCATAAATGGTTTTTCATTAGAAAGTAATTAACCCTTTCTGGACTGATCCATTTTTTTATTTTCCTTTTTAGTTTTTTCCTCCCCGCGTTCCAAGAGCCACAACTTTTTTATTTTTCAGTCAATAGAGCGGTATGAGGGCTTATTTATTGAGGGACGAGCGGTCGTTTTTATTGGTACCATTTTTTGGTAAATACAACTTTTTTAGCACTTTGTATTACATTTTTAGGTAGAGCCAAGGTGACCAAAAAATAGTGATTTTGCGGTTTTAAATGCTTTATTTTTCACGTGAGACGCTCCATACATCACCCCCCACACTAAGACATGCTATGTCGTGGTGTGCGCAGGGGTTAATGTGCAGCGGATGGTACAGAGTGAAAATTAAAATTTTCCACTCATATGCCATTTTAGTGCACTACATGTTATGCCCAGTTTGTGCCACTGAAGACGAATACCTATTATAATAAAATATTAAGCGGGTTCTCCTGGGTATGACGATGCCATATCTATGGGCGTAAACTGGTGTTTAGGCACGCTGCAGGGCTCAGAAGGGAGGGAGCGGCATTTGGCTTTTGGGGCGCAGATGTAGCTTGGTAGTTGTTCTGTTTGGGGTTTTACTGGTGTTTCAGTTTATAATGTGGGGCATATGTAATCTGTGCGGAGTACATCAGGGTACATGTTATCTGTGCGGCGTACATCAAGGTATAATAAGAGGGTATAATAATGCAGTAAATACATAATAATCGGCAGATATGTGGCCAATGTCGCACTGATAAAAGGCGTCCGATCTTATCCGCTTTTGGAACACTGCACATTTTGCATCGCCATATTCTGAGAGCCAGAACGGTTTTATTTTTTTCCTCCGGAGCTGTGTGAGGGTTTATTCTTTGCGGGGCAATCTGTAGTTTTCATTGGTGCCATTTTGGGGTACCAGAAATTTTTTTGATCACGTTTTATTCAATTTTTTGGCAAGCAAGGTGACCAAAAACCATTAATTCTGACACTGTTTTTTATGGCGTTCACCCTGGGCTATAAATTACCATTGTATTTTACACAGCGGGTCGGTACGATTACGGCGATACCATATGTATATAATTTTTTGATGTTTTGCAGCGTTTGCGCAATAAAATCACTTATTTATAAAATAAATTATTTTTTGTGTCACCGTATTCTGAGAGCGATAACACTTTTATTTTTCAGTCAAAAATGCGGTGTAAAGGCTTGTTTTTTGCGGGACGGGATGTAGTTTGTATTGGTACCATTTTGGCGTACATGCGACTTTTTGATCACTTTTTATTGTATATTTTGGGAGGGTTGGTAACCAAAAAATTGTGATTCGGGCACAGTTTTTCGTTTATTTTTTTCGCGGTGTTCACCGTGCGGGAAAAATAATATTACAGTTTAATAGTTGGGGTCGTTACGAACGCGGTGATACCAAATATGTGTACTTTTTTTATCGTGTTAATTTTTTTCCTATAATAAAAGACTTATTATAGGAAAAAAAGCATTCTTTGTTTATGTCACTTCTAACTTTTATTTTTACACTTTTTCAAAACATTTTTATTATCTTTTTTTTACTTGTCCCACTAGGGGACACTTAGACCTGCAGCTCTGATCGCTGCTGGAACAGATTACACTACACACGTAGTGTAATGTGTTCTAACTGTCATCCGATCCGCTGTAAACCTCTTCAATGTGGTGATCGCAATCGACCACCGCATCGAAGGGGTTAATTGCCGATTTCAGCGGCAACAGGCCACTGATCGGCAACAGGGAGAGCAGGGCTGACACCCTGCACAGTTAACCGCCGCTGCGATGTAGCGCCGCGCGGCGGTTAACTGTCAAAGCACTGACGTTAGTGAACGTCAAGGTGCGCGAAGTTACTGCACACATTGACGTTCATTAACGTCAAGGTGCGGGAAGGGGTTAATATTCAGTCACAATAAAGTTGTATGTTATAATATCAGTAGGCATTGAATAGGTACCTGGGAAACAAGGGCTAATCTTTTTACCTATGGCAATATTGATGAGCTTTGTTTGTACCTCAGACCACCAGCTACCTGGGTCCTCTTTTTTTGTATTTTGCATACTCAATAAAAGGCCCCAGAACTTGCAGTGGGGTTTCTAGGGGTCCATTTTTGTGGCCAAGAGTAATAGTAATTTGAATAGTGGGCAATAAATTGCTCCGCATAGATATTTGTTTGCGCCACCATCAAGTTCACAAGGTCATCAGTGCAGAACAGTTGAAAAAAGTTTGTTTCACTGAATCCTGAGGTATCTACATTGATGCCTTGAGTCGCAGTAAATTCAGGCACCTTGGGTGCAAAATTATTTGTGGAGATCCATGTGGAGTCAATCGTACTAGGCTGCGATTGTGCACTACTGACGCCTACCTATGGATGCATACGTGGCAGTAGTGAAGTCACTTGAGGAAAAGGACACAAAAAATGTCACCTGATCTCCACTGCCAGAATCAGATTCCTCAAAGAACAAGGCATATGCTTCTTCGGCAGTAAAACAGCCGCTTAGTCATTTTTTTTTTCCCCTCTGTAAAAAAAAACAAAAAACATTCTTTAAAAAAAAAAAAAATGCGTAAACTTATTCCCCAAACCTAAAAGTGAAAACTCCCAGTGTCACTGGGCAGCTAGTAACAAGTGTCACAGGTGTCAAAACTAGTGTAAAACTTTTTTTTTATAGGTTTGGGGGTTTTTTTTTTTGTTTTTTTTTAGTGCGGATGGGGCTGAATGTGCCAATCAGGCATGAGGCGCAAATTAATTTTCCTTTTCCTTTTGAACGTCGCTAAAAGTAGACATTTCATTTAGTATGCAAAGATTAGATTTTTGGATTGCAGCTGTAAACAGAATTTTCTTTTTACTGGGTTAGGGCATGACTAAAGGCTTGTTGCAGAAATTTCTGCAACTACCCAATTCAACTGAATGGGCTTGCAGAAATTAATGCACATGCTGAAGTGACAGCCTCATTTAGATATATGGAATAGATTTTCAGTTGAAGAAATTACTGCAACAAATCTGAAGCATATGAACATGCCCTAAGACATACCCTTGTAAAATGCCATATTCGTATACATTGAAGTCCCAAATTGAGACCCTCCTCTACTAGCTAGTCCCATTTATATGATTATTTGTGGCTGTCAGTTCTGGATGAACACATCGGGAATTGTGTAAAGCTTTGTTTTACCTGCAACAACAGCACTACATGAAATTTTTTCATTTATACAGAGATTCTGCTAATACACTACGGATGAACTGCAGTGTGAGGCTGAGAAAAAAAAAAATGCACAAAATAACCAATACAACATATGTATAATGGAAGATATTCTGATTAAAGAGTCTTACATATGACTCATTGGTGTAGATTTGGCTGATAGATCCCCCCCCCCCCCTTTCCAGCTCAGGACATCTCACTATTGGTTAAAGTAGAGAACTGCATCCATTGCATTCCCCAGCACTAGAATGTAAAATGAGACAATCATGGACTACAAGGGACGCCATTACATTTTAATTGGAACTTTTTCCTAAAAGTAAACCCACCAATGTAAACAGTATTAGGGCACCTAATAGATGTCCCAATTTTAAGACTTCTACCAAAGCAAATGTCATCAGGTCTTTAAAGACATGCAGATTAAGGCCAGATTCACATGAACGTTGTATACCTCGGTGTGCTGTGTGTGGAAACAACGCACAGCACACGGACCTATGCAACTTAATGGGGCTATTCAGACATTCACGCATCGAGTGTCCGTTGCGTGAAACTCACTGCATGTCCTATTTTGGTGCGTTTTTGCTTGTCACGCACCCATTGTAGTCAATGGGCACATGAAAATCATGGACAGCACACGAACGTCTTCCATGTGCGGTCTGTGATTCACGCACCAGTTGCTAAAGAAATGCAGAGGAAAAAAAAAAAAAAAAGATGTGCATCAACACGGACATCAAAAACGGATGCCACACGGAACTGCAATGCAAGAAAAACGCTGCGTTTTTTACGAGCGAAAAACAAACGTTCGTGTGAATCTAGCCTAAAGTTGTAGTAAAAAACAAGTACAGTGAACTACAGACCCATAAGTTTGACATTAGTCTTTTCATTTAGAGTGAAAAAAGTGAAAGAGCAAGTATAGCTACCTACAAGAAAAACCCCAATAACATGATCTGGTATATCATGAAAATATATGAGAAGTATCCCTGTGCTTGATTGGTCAGCAAACTCCCCTGACCTAAACGCCATAGAGAATCTGTAGGATATTGTCAAGAGGAAGCTGAGACACCAGACCCAACAATGCAGACGAGCTGAAGGCCACTATCAAAGCAACCTGGGCTTCCATAACACCTCAGCAGTGCCACAGGGTGATCACCTCCATGCCACGCCGCAATGATAACACCTCAGCAGTGCCACAGGCTGATCGCCTCCATGCCACGCCACATTGATGCAGTAATTCATGCAAAAGGAGCCCCGACCAAGTAATTAGTGCATATACTGTACATACTTTTCAGTAGGCCTAACTAGGCTTCTCATAGTTCGCAGCAGACACCTCTGACAAAACAGGAGGCCAGCCTGAGGATCAGGGATGCGTTGCTATGGGATCACCTCTCACTTGCAGAAGGAGACATCCCATTATTAGAAAGGTAGAGAGTTAGGGAATTTATAAGAAGATTAGTAAAAATTACTGCATCACAATACTTTCTAAAGCTCTACAGCATTCAGCCGTGGTTTCCATATATTGAACTATTAAACGACAGACACCTGATGGAACCCATTAAAGTCAATGGGTTCAGTCTGGAGACCGATGGTGCAATGGATCCGATGCTTCTGGTATTTTCTTCGTTCTGCTCCTCGGACTAATTAATAGTGAAAATTAATAGTTTTGGTTTAATGGCTATGTTATGGAAGTGAGCTAAGGCTATGTTCACAACTGCGTCGTGTCTTTCCGTTCTCCAGAGTCAGAGGAGCAAAAACATGGGGAAGCCGAAAGCTACAGTTCCATTGCCCCACGAACACCACCGGTGGCCAACGGAACCCATTGACTTTAATGGACTCCGTTGGCTGTCCGTGGCTTACCGAAAACAGCGCAGCATGCTGTGATATGGTTTCTGGTCATCGCTGCAGATCTGCAATGGAGGACCCTACACAGATGTGAACAGAGCCTAACACATCAGTGAAGAAAATAAAATAAAGTTAAAAACGGATAAACTGTTTTCATGGGCATTTTGCATCAGTGTGTCTTCAAATTTTCATCCATTTCCGGCCGTGTGACATTTTTTACTGGCAGTCTGTCATCCATTTTTCACGGCTGTTAATCAGCTGTCCTAGCTGGCTCCGGATGCTATGCAGCGGTTGGTGCTGGAAGCAGAAGGCTCCTTACATTGCATAGTAGTTTTGCTCCTATTCACTTGAATAGGAGCAGAGCTGCAATACGGTCGTTAAAAAGTGGTCTGAGCCATCCGCTTTTGGCACCCACTACTGCAAAACTTCAGGTGCTGGAGGCAGCCAAAACAGCGGATCGGTGCGGGGTCCGAGTGTCGGACCCCCACTGTTCAAATACCGAAGACCCATCCTGTGGATAGGTCATCAGTGTGAAAAACCGCCCGATGCCCAGACAATCCCTTTAAGGCCATTTTACACGAGCCGACAATCGGGCAAATAAGTGCTGGTAAGATCACTTGTTCCCGATCATTGGCCTGCACAAACTCTCGTTCGTCGGCTGATCACATCTTTTAGGTCACCTTATAAATGGTCGTCTATTTTTTTATTTATTTTTTTGAACATTAATTTTTTATTGGTTTTAAACACAGAAATCACTGTTGTACAAAAGCATATAAAATGTACCATCATGAAGATAAACAAAAAGACAAAATAGTACAATCCAGTACATCTGAGGTAGGCAGAATGAAAATACAATCTTGGAGGGGAAGATGAGAAGGGAAGGGACAGGGAAACAAGGAAAAATTTCAGTAAAACATCAGTATATCCATTATTGTGTTACACCAAAATTTACAACAGCTCCAACCATAGTCATAGTGGTGAAGCACAGAATTCCATACATATGCCTCAACATGGGAACATATCAGTCCACCTTTGCCACTGGGCCTTAAACCTACTCATTCTGTTCTGTCGGAGTGCAAATAATCTCTCATATACACAATGGGATGAAACACTTTCAATAATCTCTCTCAAGGAAGGAACCATGGCCGACTTCCAGTTTTTAGCCACCAATAGTTTAACTGAGAGACATATATGGCAGACCAGGGCTCTATTTGCCGGTGAAATTGTACCCATATTTAAGGACAGAAGGGCTATATCTGTGTTTGGGGTCAGCTGAACCCCTAACAATCTAGAACAAAGATTGAAGACTGAGACCCACACTGGAGCAATAACGGAGCATTCCCAAAAAATGTGATGTAGGGTCCCCACCCCTCCGCACCCCCTCCAGCACCCGGGGCTAGCCCCGGGAAATATCCTGGATATTTTAAGGGGAGTATAATACCATCGCAACAAAAGCTTGTGATAAACTTCCAAAAGGTTTGAGTTCATGGTAGACCTAAGCGTCCACTTAATGGCCTTGGACCATTCCTCTATGGGGTAAGTAGATCCCAATTCCCCCTCTCACTGTAACATCTGTGGACTTTTAACCATCATCGTATCCCCCAAGAGCACTTCATAGAAGGACCTCGTTAAGTTAGACTCTATCACGGAAGACTCGAAGAGCAGATGGTATAACCTGGAGGGAATGCAAACCTGTGCATGGGCCCTTGACGGGAGGAGATGTCAAATCTGCAAGTACTTAAAAAACTCAGAGTGAGAAATGGCATACTTCGCCCTTAATTCTGAGAAGGATTTAATACGGTCCTCCCAATAAAGGTCTTCCAACGTCGCCACGCCCAATGTAGCCCAATTACGCAGGTTCAGATTAGGTATTAAAAGCTCAAGAGCATCCAGTGGTAAGAAAAGCTTGCACACCGAAGTAGAGGAGGGTATCAATGGCAAAATATATGTCTCCATGCTTGTAGCGAAACTTGTACCGTGGGGAATTTAGGCAGTACCTTCTTAGGAAATTTTGCATGGATTAAAAGTAGCGAGGGAAGAGGGACATCCCCCATCAAGTGTCATTCAATCGTAGGCCAACTAGAGCCAGAGAATGAAGTGCACCAATATCTCAATTGTCGCACCACTATAGCCTTATGGTAAGCCTCTAAGCTCGGCACTCCCATACCTCCTCTCTGCCGATGTATGTAAAGGCGGTGTCTAGCTATCCGAGGTTTCCTATCTTTCCATATAAACCGCATCAGCTGATCCTGTAACTTCCGAAGGATGAAAGCCGGCAGAGGAACCACAACTGTCCTAAAAACATAGAGTATCTTGGGGAGGATAAGCATTTTATATAGAATTACTCGGCCCATCCAGGACGGTTCTGTGTCCGACAGGCGTTTCAATTCGTCTTGCAATTTATCATGGAGAGGGAGAATATTAATATGAGCTAATTTAGAGAGGTTGGAGAACACAATTTTATGCCTAAATATGGAATCGACATCTCCTCCCAGCCAAACGGAAACTCCTTCTGAATATCTTGCCGCAGTGTCAATGGCATGGCTACTCCCAATATCTGAGACTTAGAAGCATTCACTTTATAATAGGACACCTTGCCAAATTGTCTCAAAATCTCTGCTACTCTGCGGAGAGAGGTCAGCGGGTCTGTGAGGGTCAATATGACATCGTCCGCAAACAATCCAATTTTATGCTGTCGATGTCCCACAGATATCCCCCGCACTCCCATATCCATCTGTATCAATTCTGCCATTGGCTCCATTACCATGGTAAAAAGTAAGGGAGATAATGGGCAGCCCTGTCTCGTTCCATTAGTGATATTGAATGGTTTAGACAGCATCCCGTTTGCTAACACCCGGGCAGAAGGTGTAGAGTACAGAGCCCCAATCGCCTCCAGTATAGGGCCAGAAAACCCAAATCGTTTCATAGTTTCAAAGGCGAATCCCCAATGTATCCTGTCGAACGCCTTCTCCGCATCCAGAGTAAGGAGAACAGAAGGCGTCCGACCAGTCTCCACCTTAGAAATCAAATTTATAATGCGCCTTGTGCCATCTGGCGCCTGTCTCCCTTGAGTGAAACCCACCTGATCATTATGAATTACTGTGGGAAGTATCGTCAAGAGACGTTGGGCCAATAATTTCGCATAAAGCTTCGTATTACAATTTAGCAATGAGATGGGCCGAAAATTAGCCGGGAGATTCGGAGGCTTCCCTTGTTTTGGAATAGTTACAATGGTAGCCTGCAACATCTCAGCAAGGAGGCTTCCCCTAGCTATGGCCTCGTTAAAAATACGGGCTAGATAAGGGGCCAAAATAGATTCATTAAGTTTATAATATTCAGATGAGAACCCATCCGGTCCCAGGGCTTTGCATGATTTAGCTAGTCTTATAACTTTGGACACCTCGTCCGGTAGGATAGGAGCGTTTAGTTGGTCAAGTTGAAGAGAAGTTATTTTAGGCAACTGAATCTGATCTAGGAATGTATCTATGGCCTCTACCGTAGGCGGTACTATAGTGGGGTCGTCTTGTAAATTATACAATTTGGAGTAAAACTGGCTAAACCTGTCTGCAATACCTTGAGGATTCGAGATCTTTGGCTCACTTCCCTCCGCTATCAAAAACGGTATCTTAGACTTCTGCCGTTTTTGTTTAACTCTATTCGCCATATATTTACTCGCCTTGTTATGTGAGGTGTAGTAGGTCATGCGAAGGGAGGTCAAACTTTTGTCAAAGTCTGCTATCAGGAGTTCTCTCAATTCCTGTCTTAGTTTAGCCAAAGCATCATGTACAGTGAGAGACGGGGAGGATTGCTGTTGTAACTCCAGGACCCTAATCTGTGCTAGGATGCGATCTGTGTTCATCTGTTTTTGTTTTTTATAATGGGAACTCTGTTGGATCAAGAGACCACGCATCACCGCCTTATGGGCATTCCACAACACAAATGGATCTATGTCCGGGGAGTCATTCAGGTCAAAGTAATCCTGTATCTGAGAGGAAATACGTCCTCTATATCGGGTCAAAGCCATCAAAAAGGTATTGTTCCGCCAAGACCTGCGAGGACGAGACCAGGGTGACAGCGCTACCTGCATGGAGATAGGGGCATGATCTGACCAAGTAATTTCTCTCACGTCAGCTTTTATCACTGAATTCAGCAGCCACTTATCTACTAGAAATTGGTCTATTCTAGAAAAGGTGTGGTGACAGGACGAGTAAAAGGTGAATTCTCTAGCCGAAGCATTATGACATCTAAATACGTCGTAAACCTCCTGCTGCTGAGCCCACGGCGATAAAGTAGTGAGAGATCTCCTGCTCTTACTGGTAGAATCTAGAAGTCTGTCTGGAATGACATTAAAATCTCCGCATAAGATAAGATGACCCTGATGAATTTTGCGGACTTTCCGCATGGTTTTGTTTAGAAATCTGATCTGAGAAGCATTAGGGGCATATATATTGATCAATGTGATTAAAGTATCATTAATGGAGCATATCAGAGCAAGAAATCTCCCCCTAACATCCGGGAGTCAACTAATTTAAAATCTATCGTATCCCTAATGGCGATCAAAACCCCCGCCTTTTTCCGTTCAGCATTAGCCATAAAGACATGGGTAAATCTAGCATTTGCAAAGGTCGGACATTTCGATTGCTGAAAATGTGTTTCCTGCAGACACATAATATCCGCACCGGACTTCAGAGCCTCCTTCCAGGCAGACGACCTTTTAAAAGGGCTATTCAGACCCTTAACATTAAGGGATACGATCTTAACCGCCATAATCCCTATTACAGAGCTGCAATATAACATAGTTAAGGCACTGTATCAACTCTACATTAAGGACTTGGAAAATACAGAAAAGGATATTCTTGGAAAAGCTGTTTGGGTGAGACAACCGGGGAAAAACAAACACAAAAACCTGTATTCATATTGGAAAAACAACATTCCCTGGGGCCAGGGACAGTTCCAGCAGGATCCCATCAACCTTGGCGATCCCGTAAAGGTTTCGGGGGTGAAAGTTCGACCAGATGAGACTCGACCTCATATCTAGCCAAGAAAAGCCAGTCCCTCAGCGAGCTTCAGCATTCCTCGACCATTCTGGGGAGATCCTCGCCGGTCCCCTAGGAGATGATTTCCGCTGTGGGTCAGAGAGCGGGAAACCCCAGTCCGACATCAATTTATCACCGTCAGCAGGCTTGATCAGGACATGAGTACGATCATCTTTCCGTATCAACAGCTTAGTAGGGAAGCCCCATTTATAGGGTATCTTGTGATTACGTAATAACATGGTTACCGGAGAGAAGGCCCTCCTTGCTTGTAACGTAGCCTGCGAGAGATCCGCATAGAGATGGACGCCGCCATATGGATCTGGCAAAGGCTGCTTTTTCCGTGCAGCAAACATCAGGGCCTCTTTCACATGGAAAAAATGAATGCGGGAAATCACATCACGCGGGATGTCAGCCGGTAGAGCCTTGGGTTTAGGCAGACGATGTGCGCGATCAATAATCCAATCCGGAGGGTGTGATTCATGCAAGAGGGTTTTAATCAGCTTCTGGAGATAACCCTGAAGATCCGTTTGTGCCACCGATTCAGGAATTCCCCGAAACTTAACATTGTTCCGTCTGTTCCGATCCTCCATATCCGCCATTTTGCTTTTCATAGCCTCCATCTCCTCCTCTAACACATAATGCGCGTCAACCAGATCATTATGGGCCTGTGTGAAGTCTCCCATCTTGTTCTCCACATGTTCTACTCTAGCACCCAGATCTTCTATGGAAGTATTAAGCTTGGCAGTGATTTTGGCCATATCCTGTTGCAAAGATCCTCTGAGCGCCATTACAATGCCTTTAATAAACGTTTCTGACGCCACCTGGTCTGTGGTGGGTAGATTAGATATTGGGTCTCCTCCCTGTGCAGCATCTTCTTCTGAGAACCGTGAGCTCTGTCTATCAGGGTTAACTATAATCCCGTCTTCCCCCCTCTCTAGCCTCTGTTCCTCTGCACTGTCAGCTTGGGGTGTTTGCAAGAGGCTAGGCGCGGATAGCGTGTCTCCCTCTCTCTCCTTGGATCTATGTTGGGGGTACACCGGAGTGTGTGAAGACTCACCCAGAGAGGCCGCAGGGGAAGCTGGTCCCGAGTCCCTGCCACAAGCGCCAGAATCTCCTGGGGAGTTGGAGCCGGCGCCATCTTGGATGCCATCCCGCCTCATACTGCGGGTAGAGAAGAAGTCCGTCAGGCGCTTCGGGCCGGATTTGTTGCCCCTCTTCCTTGTCATCATCTCGCCTGCGATCAGGGGAACCGGGAAATGACAGGTAAGTCGGCTTTCGGTCGTTTAATCACCGTCGCTTCGAGGTCTGAGGACGGAGCTCCGAGCTAAGCGTCCACCACAGTCAGCATCCAGGCCACGCCCCATAAATGGTCGCCTATTGGCAGCACATCTCCCCATGTAGCAGTCACTTTTTTGCATGCATCTCCTTCAATGTAAGTCCGACAGAAAGAATATTTTGCATACCAGGACAGTGCCAGCTTTCCAGTACTGTCCAACTCCATCCGAAACACTTGTTTGGCGTTAGATTTGATAACCAGAAGCCTGAGCAGCATTGTGGTCAGTCTGTCAACAGAAGGACCTGCAAATGCACGCCCAGGACTTCTGAGCTGAGACATGGAGGGAAGAAGGTTACTGGACTGTCAGAATTGTGAAATGTCTCTTTGTACGGCAATCCTTCTAGGGAAGAGTCTCTCTGTAATGCAGCATTCAATAGAACATGGCATGACTACAGCGCTAAGACAAACACTACTGCCAATATAACCCTAGGTTATTATGGAAACAGGCCATTAATAGGCAGGAACAATGACTGGCACCAATGCTGTAATAACAGGAGCAAGGTCAGGTCATAAAACTGGGTTAGAAGACTTTTTCAGGGACCATTTAAAAAGGTATCATAAGCCATTGTGTTGGACTAAACAGATGAGCAGGACTTAAAATAAATAGATTTTAGGACCACTAACCTGCAGTAAGTTCTGTCTGGTTATTTCTTGGTCCTCCCGAATCAATAGATTTGTTTACTTGAAACCATTTTAAGTCTTCTTCATCCAAAGCAATATCACCCCAGAAAGCAGCTGTGGAGACCATGAGAAAATAACGGATCGTTATCTTAGTTACGTGTTGGAGAACATTTTACGAATGCAATAAAGCTAAAATATCAGACCAAAACACAACAAACTAGTATATGTAAATTAATGCATTTAATCCAAGAATACACATAAAATATCAGATAAAAACATGAACCAACATATAAATACACCCAGTTGTATAAATTTATAAAAAGGGATTACAATCCGGGGATAGACCAAAAATAAAACCAGGGTGAGCATAACATGTTGGTTTATTTTAGTTGCTCTTGTACAGGGTATCTTGTACTGGAGATTTGTTAAAGCCTAAAAAAACAAAAAAACATAAAAGTTATCAGCGACATCAAAACTTAGAGCTACTAAAACCCATCCACAAGTCTCTTTTGGGGGGAGTCCATATGCAACCAGGTAGGAACCCCAGTTGTAAACGTACTTGTCCTGACTGCACAGTTACCAATGAAGTTACAACAGCAAACCACCATTACAATATTGTCAATTACTAAAAAGAACAATGGTAATTCTGTTTTTATGTAATATTTCCTCAAGACAAAAACAAAATAAATGAATACATGCTCCCGATTTAGGTGTAGTGGTTTATATGCGCACATGGTGCCATGAAGGTACACTAAACCAGAGTTTTTTTTTCATTGACAACAAAACACAGTGCCACCTAGCAGTCATATTATGAAACATTCTTTCAAACAGTACAGTTAAAGGATATGTTCACTTCAAATACCACATTACAGTTTATTTATGGATATAATCTACATACAAATTTAAAGACTACGTAAAACTTTGAAAGCGATTTTGTGCAACTTAGTTTTTATTTAAAAAAAATTTATTTTTGAAATACAGCTGCTCTGTATCCTGTATACAGAGCAGCTGTATCTAGCGGTGAATCCTGTATCCGTCAGGTCAGCGGGTCCTGCGTTTCTCTGACACGCAGGATCGAGCTCTTACCGATCACGTCTAAGTTCAGATCTTAGATGTGAGCAATTACAGGTGAATCCTGCGTGTCAGACACGTAGGACCCGCTTTCACTGAACCCATCAGTCCCGTAGACCTTACAGGTACAGGATTCAGCGAATGATACAGCTGCTCTGTATACATATCACAGAGCAGTAGTATCTCAAAAAAAGTTAAAATATTTTTTTTCTGCATCAAACTACTGTATGGTACATAATGTATAGACTGCACTTCCTAAGATGCAATTACCAGAACAAACGCTATGAAGTCATTGAGTCAGCAAGGAATACGGAGCTCAGAAGCCTGCAGAATTGTGAATGTAGTTCTAGGCTATGTAATACAGGCCGTAACTTGGAATCTGTACAAGTGATTTACAAAGCTACTGAACTTTTTATGTAGAACACTTAACCGGTTAAATTGGGTTTAAAAATAGACACCTGCTATAATAAAATATTTTTCTATAATATCTCTAAGAGGCCTCGTGAAGCCCTAAAGTGTCAATCAATCAGAAATAGTAGCCTACAATGTAATGACATTTCTTTCAATAATAGCCTCAAAAGCCTGGGATTGATTACTACGGAGGTGTCACTTGAAAATGTAGCCACTTTGACTAGTTTGTAGATGCCATTTTGAATACGCTTCTACGATGAACAGTTTATCAACAGTGATATAGTCTTCATTTTCGTTGTCACTTTTTTTTTACCCTTTATTTACTAGGAGACAGAAATTCCTTAGAGCAAAAGATTACTAAAAAAAAAAAAAAAAAAAAAAAAAAGAAGTACAGGCACTGTGTTCTGTTAGCAAAATTAAGGTCGAGCATAAAACCAAAAAAATTTAAAGGGTTGTCTTACTACAGACAATGGGGGCCGACATAGCATCTGATCGACACGGGTACGGCTTCCCGAAAGAAAGCAGTCAATCAGCTACATGGACAAAAATGGAATACATGCAATGTTTGAGTATTCACCGTTCTGTTTTATAAAAAGCGATCCCGAGAAGGATGACATCCATATGTCCCAATAGGGCTTTTGAACAAGTGTTGTCTTCTTGACACCTTCAAGTGTGTTTATCTATTAGATAAAGAGAAAAATAATGCAAAGGGGTTTGTTCGTATCAGCGTTCGGTTTCCATTGTTGGGTTCCATCAGGCCTTACAGTCAGAGGAACCAATTAACGGAAAGGCAAACGGAAACTGTAGCTTCAGTTTGCATTACCATTGATTTCAATGGTAATGCTTCCGTTGCTAATGGTTTCCGTTTGTCTCTATTCTGTAAGGTTTTTGGTTTTTTTACGGAATCAATAGCGCAGTCGACTGCACTATTGAACAGGCCCACACACTTTTTTCCTCCTTTGCTTTGTTACTTTGTGACTAGAAGTAACCACTGCGGATCAGGGGAGTCCCCTTTGTACATCCTTGCATGAGCTAACTCTAGGTAAAACTGGCCCAGCAAAGGACCTGAAATATGTCACAGCCACCAATCCATGCAAAACAAAGTATTTTAAAGGGTATCTACTGTCAAAAAAAAGATGGATATCAAGGAAACCATATGGTCACATGTAAATACCAAATTCTATATACAAATATATACGATTTCTAGAAGAAAAAAAAATTGCATAAAAAAAAAGTGGAGAATATGGCATGGCCAGAAGTCATCACGAAATGCACAAAAAATGCCTAAAATACTTGTCATTTTTTGGTGCAAAACATTGCTGTGACTGTATGCCCGCCCGTATACAGTTAGGTCCAGAATTATTTGGACAGTGACACAATCTTCATGATTTGGGCTCTGCTGCCACCACATTGGATTTGAAATGAAACAATGGAGATGTAATTGAAATGAAGACTTTCAGGTTTAATTCAGGGGTTGAACAAAAATATCCTTTGAAGCGTTTAGTAATTTCAACCATTTTTCTACACAGCCTCCTCATTTCAGGGGCTCAAAAGTAATTGGACAAATTAACATTACCATAAAATCAAATGTTTTTTTTGTTGTTTTTTTAAATACTTTGTAGAGAATCCTTTGCAGGCAATGACTGCCTGAAGTCTGGAACCCATGGACATCACCGAACGCTGGGTTTCCTCCTTTGTGATGCTTTGCCCGGCCTTTACTGCAGCGTCTTCAGTTGTTGCTTGTTTGTGGGTTTCTGCCTTAAAGTTTTGTCTTAAGAAAGTGAAATGCAGCTCGATCGGGTTGAGATCTGGTGATTGACTCGGCCACTGCAGAATATTCCACTTCTTTGGCTTAAAAAACTCCTGGGGTGCTTTCGCAGTATGTTTTGGGTCATTGGACGTCGCTTCACAGTACAGATGAACAATCAAAGTTGCTGCATTTGGTTGAATTTGAGCAGAAAGTAAATCCCTGAACACTTCAGAATCCATCCGGCTGCTTCTGTCTTCAGTCACATCATCAATAAACACTAGTGACCCAGTGCCTTTGGCAGCCATGCATGCCCATGCCATCACACTGCCTCCATGTTTTACAGAGGATGTGCTGTGCTTTGGATCATGAGCTGGGTGGCTTCTTTAGATGTTGTTTGGCAAAGTCTAATCTGGCCTTTCTATTTTTGAGTCCGGATTCACACGAGCGTGTGCGTTTTGCGCACGCAAAAAAATGCTGCGTTTTGCGTGCGCAAAAGGCACTTAACAGCTCCGTGTGTCATTTTCGCGCAGCCGCCATCATGATGATACTTTGTTTGGATGTTTGTAAACAGAAAAGCACATGGTGCTTTTATGTTTTCATTCATACTTTTCACTGCTGTTGCGCGAATCACACGCGTCCCACGGAAGTGCTTCTGTGTGGTGCGCGTGATTTTCACGCACCCATTGACTTCAATGGGTGTGTGATGCGCGAAAAACGCACAAATATAGGACATGTCGTGAGTTTTACGCAGCGGACACCAGCTGCGTAAAAATCACGGACTGTCTGCACGGTCCCATAGACTAATATAGGTCTGTGGAGGCGCGTGAAAATCATGCGCGTTGCACGGACGTATATCACGTTCGTCTGAATAAGCCCTGAGGCCTATTAATGGTTTGCACCTTGCGGTGGACCCTCTGTATTTTCTCCCATGAAGTCTTCTCTTTATGGTAGAGTTAGATACTGATACACCTACTTCCAGGAGAGTGTTCTTCACTAGGGTAGATGTTGTGAAGGGGTTTTTCTTCACCATGGAAATGATTCTGCGATCATCCACCACTGTTCATGAGATCACCAGTGCGCTTTTTTTTTTTTCTCCAAGAATGTACCAAACTGTTGATTTGGCCACTCCAAACATTTGTGCTCTCTCTCTTTGGTGGATTTCTTTATTTTTTTCAGCCCAACGATGGTGTTTCACTTGCATTGAGGGCTCCTTTGACCTCATGTTGTGGGTTCACAGCAACAGCTTCCAAATGCAAATTCCACACCTGGAATCAACTCCAGACCTTTCAAACAATTCATAGTTTTTACTGCTGTTGTGTGAATCACGCGCGTCACACGGAAGTGCTTCCGTGTACGGTGCGTGATTTTCACGCACCCATTGACTTCAATGGGTGCGTGATGCGCTAAAAACGCACAAATATAGGACGTCATGAGTTTTACGTAGCGGACACATGCTGCGTGAAAATCACGGACTGTCTGAATGGCCCCATTGACTAACATAGGTCTGTGCGACGTTTGTCTGAATAAGCCCTAACTGTGCATGAGCATTACAGTCCAAATCTTATGGCAGCATTCTGTAAGAAAATATATAACGGTATGTTCACACGCAGAGTCAAAAGCGTCTCAAAATACGGAGCTGTTTTCAAGAGAAAATAGCTCCTGATTTTCAGACGTTTTTTGTGCCACTCGCGATTTTCACGGCCGTTTTTAGAGCTTTTTTCAATAGAGTCTATGGAAAACGGCTCCAAAAACGTCCCAAGAAGTGTCCTGCACTTCTTTTTCGTGGCCGTTTTTTACGCGTAAAAAAAACGCTCTGTCGGAACAGAACGACATTTTCCCATTGAAATCAATGGGCAGATGTTTGGAGGCGTTCTGCCTCCGATTTCTCGGCCGTTTACAGCCCGAAAAACTGTTGTGTGAACATACCCTAAAGGTTATCACTACAAGGCCGTAGTGGTGTAAAAGAAACAAATACTGCACCAGAAGGAACTGGGGGGGTGGGGGGGGGGGGGAGTTTTTGGGCAGTGGGGATAAAGAAACAATTCTAGAAAAGCATTTCTAAGAACTTTTATGGAAAACTTCTTCCTTGCTTGATCACTGCCTGTAGAAAAGGTGATTTAGATAGTGTTTACACTAGAAATTTTCAAAGCTCTCCCAAAATGCCGTACAGCAGACCAGGTCAACTGGTTTCAAAAGAATAGAATGCAAATCCGTTCCATAAGTCATTGTGGAAATCAGAACCAGACTAAGTAAAGCAAAAGTATAAAAATATATAAAATTTATATAAAAAAGTTGTTGCATCACGATCTTCTTAGAAGACCTTCGACTATAACAAAAAAAACGCACTAAACACTGCATGCGCGATTCCGATTCTAAGGCTTCCACTTACACTTTTTTTTCAGGGTTTTAAAACACATGTAAAAACAGTGTTTCAAGCCTTTTTAATGGCGGTTATTGACGGAATATTTCTATTTAGTACATGCGGGTATAGTCTACAGAAAAACGCCACGCCTCGAGCATTCTGCAGTTTAAAAAAAAAAAATCACCTACAAAAAAAACACAAGCCAAAATGCTGTGTATGTAGGCGCTCTCATATTTTGCTATAGACTGGTAATGCTGCAAAAACCCCACTGAAAACACGGGTGTTGTGTGTGTGTGTGTGTGTGTGTGTGCGTGTGCGTGCGTGTTCTCCTCCCCCCCCCCCTCCTTCATAGTCTCAATTCTGCCTGTTGGGCATTATGAAGAAATCTGCGGGATATCCATGACACCTCTACAAAATGTAAGATAAAATTTTATGTATCATTTAAGCCTTATTCCCACGAGTGTGTCCAATTTGCGTCTTCAGTCATCCGTTTTTTTTTTCCTCCTCCATGACCTTCCTGGTTTGACTTTTTTTGCCACTTTAGTTGCTGATCTCTGAAAAAAAAAAACGGACAGCACACAGATGTTCTTTTTTTTTATTCACGCACCCATTGACATTCATGGGCGAGCCTAGTCTGCAAGAACAGATTAGAATAGGACATACTGTCAGATTCTAGCAACAGACAAACGCTCTGTGAAAAAAATTAAAAAAAAACCTGATGTGTGTGAATAGCTTGCATGGGTCAGTGTGCGGTTTGTGGCGAGAAACACGTTCATGTGAATACAGCCTCTTAAGCCTCCCACACACGAGCGTGTTCGGTCCGTGATATATGGTTCGTACGTCCGCTGCATTTCCCGGACCGAACACACTGCAGGGAGCCGGGCTCCTAGCATCATAGTTATGTACGACGCTAGGAGTCCCTGCCTCGCTGCCGGACAACTGTCCCGTACTGTAATCATGTTTTCAGTACGGGACAGTAGTTCCATGGAGAGGCAGGGACACCTAGGGTAATAGATAACTATGATGCTAAGAGCCCGGCTCCCTGCAGTGTGTTCGGTCCGGGAAATACGGCCATCATACGGACCGTATATCACGGACCAAACACGCTAGTGTGAATCCGACATTATTCTCACCATGATACAATTGGTTTATTTTATTTAAAAAAAGGAAAAATATTCTAGGGTATCTTTCTTCCCTGGAACAGTATTTTGAAGTAAAATGGTGTATAAAGAAAGAAAAAAAAAAAAAAGGTTTATTTTTTTATTTTATGGCGTTTTCAAAACTGTAACCAATTTGGTTAACATTGTCGCCATTTAATTCAGTATTTATTTACATTGGTACAAGAGTAAGTTTTGGAAACACTCAATACTAAATTTTATTTGGAATGGAATGTATCAGAGCAGTGTTTTTTCAGCTGATACTACAGCTGGAGTTGGCCCAGAATGTATCTGGAAAAACGTTCACATAAAACTTAATTCAACTCGCTCATTCAAAACCATGCAATTGAATGGAATAACTGAAATGTTGCCACTACTTTTATGTCTCTACTGCCAAAGTCAACGGTGTGTGCCATACTATGTAAAAGGAAAACCTAAAATTGTCATGACGCACGCATTGAATTAATTTAATAATTAACAAATAGAATTTATAGCAGTAGGCACTATGACCCGATTTCCATGAACGTGGATCTGATTTATAGAAGAATTAGTAATAAATTGAATATATGGTTCAGAATACTGTTGTATTATTTCTCCAGTTGATATCGTGTCAGGGTGCAGTCACACGTGGCAAACTTTGTTGCAGAAACCTTCTGTAACGAAAAATCAGTTCCATTCATCTGAATTAAACCTGCAGAAATCCATGTATCTGCTTCAGAAACATCCCTATTCAAATAAATGGAACGGATTTTTAGTGGCAGAAAATTTCTGCAACAAAATCTGCAGCGTGTGACTGCACCCTTAGGCCTTGTTCACACAGTTCAGATTTTGCATGCATTTTTTTAAGCCAAAACCATAACTGGATCCACAAGAGGCGACACTTTAAGGCCTTCCTTTATATATTTATTCTATGTTCTGTTTCTGGTATTGGTTTAAAAAAATATATATATACACATGCAAAATCTGCACTGTGTGAACAAGGCCACATTCTATGCAGGAATACTTAAAAGATTATCTCTGCCTTTGGAGACACTTTAAACATTACTGCATAAAATAGTATTTTCACCGATCACAAATATGAGGTTCTCTGTTACCAGCAGAGAGTTAGATGTGCTGTGCATTTACTCTCCATTGAACTCTAAGGGCTCATGCACACGACCATGGTGGTGTGCACGGCCCGTGATTTTCGGCTCGGACGTCCGCGGAGTGTCACCCGCGTGCTGTCCGCAATGCACGGACCGTGGAAACCACGGTAGTGTGCATGGGCCCATAGAAATGAATGGGACCGAAATTCACCCGCAGAATGGTGTGTGAATTGCAGCCGCAAAAATACGTTCGTGCACATGTGGCCTAAGTCCTGGCTCACACAATGCAGATTTTCTAAGCATTTTTTAAAAGGGAACGTGTCAGCAGTTTTGAGGCCTCAAAACTGCTGACAGGGTGACATAGGGTAGGGGGAGGGCATTTTAAACATACCTTTGTTCTTGTTCATGCAAGTCGCATGACCAAGAAACCTACATTTGATTGCCTCGGCACGGTAGTCGCAAGAGCTACTCTCTGCTCTGGGTGACGTCTGTAGCGGCCAATCACCTGCATTTGGCGCGCCGGGGGAATAAGACACACATTTTCTTGGTCATGCAACTTACATGACGGGAAAAAAAAAGTACGTTTAAGATGCCCTCACTCTATATTACCCTGTTAGAGACTTTATGGAGCCTATACACGCAGTATGATTCTAGGCTGCTCCCCTTAATAAACCTCAGCAACCGATTCAGTAAGGGTATGTGCACACGACAACGCCAAAAACGTCTGAACTTACGGAGCTGTTTTCAGGAGAAAACAGCTCCTGAATTTCAGACGTTTTGACAAGTGCACGCGTTTTTTTCGCAGCGTCTTTTACGGACGTAATTGGAGCGGTTCTTCGTTGGAGTCAATGAAAAACTGCTCCAATTACGTCCCAAGAAGTGTCCTGCACTTCATTGACGCGGCCGTAATTTTACGCGCCGTCTTTTGACAGCGACGCGTAAAATGACAGCTCGTCTGCACAGAACATCGGAAGACCCATTGCAAGCAATGGACAGATGTTTGCCGATGTATTGGAGCAGTCTTTTCAGGCGTAATTCGAGGCGTAAACCGCCTCCATTACGCCTGATAATTGGTCGTGTGCACATACCCTAACACTCAACAACTAGATCTACATCAAATGTATAGAATTGTTGAATGAAGACTACACAACGAACTTCCACCTCATCAATTATAATGGCCCTGAGAAGCAGGCACCATATCCCACAAGGCCACCCATAGGCTCAGGCTAAACTCACATTAACGCATGTTATCCTACCAAAGTCCAATATCTGTGTGTAATGAATCTATAGAATATACGAGTTTCACTTTTTGAATTGAATTACTGAAATAAATTAATATTTTAATTCATTGAGAAGGACTAGTATATAGTCTATTAACTGGTTTAGCCAAAAGCAACAGTTTGAATAAAATAAGAGGTCTTATTATGGCATTTGGGTTTGCTTGTAAGGTTGAAGGATATGGGGAAAAAACAAAACAAAAAAAAGCCTAAAAAACGTACACAAAAATCCAGTAATGCCGTACGTTTAAAATTAGAGTGGTATTTTTCACATTCACACCGATTTCATGGAAAACACAAAATGGTCACGCTGCTATCCACTGTAATCTCCATGCAAAATGTTAAATTTTCAACAGTACGGCATTATATCCGGCTTGCTGCATATGGATAACAGTGATTGAGGAATCCTTCATGCTGAATTACATCGGCAGCAGTTCTTCAAAATGTAAAAAATGGCAAGGATAAAAGTTTTACTGAAACATTACTCGATTACTACTTATGTTTTAAATAGATCTGCCAAAAGATAATAGATGCAAAGTGCATAGCACCTAATAATGCTTAATATTGTTAATAAATGTAATTCAAGGCAGCCGGATTCAAGTAATGCAAGTTTGCCAATATATTCAGTTCGGCATGTCAGCAACAACAATGTATCAATTCGCACAAATTATTTTTTTATTTTTTTTTAAGCCCTTTTTCCATGTTTTTTTTTTTCATGCAGCTGCTTGTCTCAGCCATTGGAAGGGTAAGCTTACTTGCCTGTTTCTATCCCAAAAGAACCCTGTGCATATCCAAAAGAACCTTGTGCATACAAAACGGATTTCTTCACTCACAGACTGTTAACAGGTTCAGTCTTGGACCACAAGTTTTAAGAAGAAATAAGAGACTTTTCTTCTTTATTGGGTGATTAATGCAACGAACAGGATATATAACCTGCAACAGTCACTCATGCTGCATCGCAACTGGCTAATACATCAAAACATAACCAAATATACAAGGAGAAGAGCTGTGGGAATAATTGGGTCATGGATATGACATGTAGAGCTCAACAAACCACTATTCTTGAATAGCCTATCAATGAAAATGGTGAAACTAACAAAGAATGGAATTACATGGTGTAGTCTTGATGCAGTTTTTGCATATGTAAACAAAATCTTTATACTTGGATCCACTCAAAAACAAACAAAAACAAACACACACACACACACACACACACACACACACACACAACCTTAAAAAAAGTGAATATATAAAAGACCACTCAAAATATATAAAAGATGGAAGTATACGAAAACTGCCCCCCCCCCCCACAGAGCACTGCTATATTGAAGAACAGATATAGATCAGATGTCCGCTTTCATTTTCTAGAATGGGTGTCTTATACTGACAAAGGGGCGACTCCAGTCCCGAAACCTGTTGATGTTTTTAAAGAGGCACTGTCACCACATTATAAGTGCCCTATCTCCTACATAATCTGCTCGGCACTGTAATGTAGATTATAGCAGTGGTTTTTATTTAGAAAAACGATACATTTTGTCCAAGTTATGACCTATTTTAGATTCATGCTAATGACTTTCTTAATAGACAACTGGGCATGTTTTTACTTTTTGACCAAGTGGGCGGTGTAAAGAGAAGTGTATGATGCTGACCAATCAGCGTGATACACTTCTCTCCATCCATGTACTCAGACATCGTGATCTTGCGAGATCACGATGTGCTGACACTCACACATTAACTTTACTGAAGTGTCTTTAGAGTGAATAGACATCGCTTCCAGCCAGGACGCGATGTCTATTCACAATCCCAACACTTCGGTAACGTTTGTGTAATTTACAGAGCGATCGCACGAGATTATGCTGTGCTGTGTGAGTAAGTCACACACAAACGTTACCAAAGTGTCGGGATTGTGAATAGACATCGCGTCCTGGCTGGAAGCAATGTCTATTCACTCTCAAGACACTTCAGTAAAGTTAATGTGTGAGTAAGTGACAGCACATCGTGATCTCGCAAGATCACGATGTCTGAGTACATGGATGGAGAGAAGTGTATGACGCTGATTGGTCAGCGTCATACACTTCTCTCCACAACGCCCACTTGGACAAAAAAGTAAAAACACGCCCAGTTGTCTATTAAGAAGGTCATTAGCATAAATCTAAAATAGGTCATAACTTGGTGAAAATTGATCGTTTTCCTAAATAAAAACCACTGTTATCTACATTACATCGCCGATCACATTATGTAGGAGATAGGGGATTTATAATGTGGTGACAGAGCCTCTTTAAGCCTGTAATAAAAAAAGTTATACTACGAAACTTTCTTCTGAGCAGTGTGGTCACCTACCTTATGAAATCAGGGATGACCCAAGCTCACAGTCCACGGTACAATGTGAACAGATGGCACGTCAGAAGATCACTTCTGGCTGTATTACTCATTCATGTAATCAATGTAGAAATTAACGCCACTAGCAGATTATCTGGCCTATGGTGTCGCGTTTACTAAAACTATTTGATAGACACACATTTACAGTAAGACACAAATTTCTATTTCTAAAACATGTTTTACTGTAATAAAACGATGCCTGGGAGAAAATATTTGCTCACCATAAGCTTACCATACAGAATTAGCCTGACCCTACCAAAGCATGCAAACCTATCACTAGGACGTATCAAGACTTTAAACTCAACTTTAAAAAAAAAAAAAAAAAAAAGAGGGAAGCTCTTCCTCAAATGAGAAATAAATAGCATTACTAATGAGAAAGTCTACTTCTAGTTTTATCTTCCCTGTAATAAGGAGTAGAAATTACCGGAAAACTTTCTATTGCCTGGCATGACGGCTTCCTGTTTGCGCCTCCATTGCTGCTTATATAAGACACAGCTGCTTTATATCTGGAATGATTTTTTATTGGCACACATTCCATGTTTCAATGGGGAATTTATCATGGCCAATCTTCTGGCCATTAGCGCTCACAGATTAGAGGATAATTTCAGCTCTCATTGGGGCCTCTATCCTTGACAGAACTTTCTTACAAATATACCATTCCATATTTCCGAAGGCTACATCTGTGGTTATTACAGGCCAAACTAGCTCGTGAAACAAATATCCTTTGGCATGATCGAGTTATTGTTTTTGCGATTACAGTGACAGATGTGCAAGTTCATCTAATTTTATCTTTTATAACACATTCCTTCCATCCTTGTTGTACTAGGACACAATTCTTTAAAAGAAAACATTACAAAACTTTCTATCCAACAATTTACCCTGGAATAAAATAGAAGATAGTAAAAGATGAGAGTTCTGCTTGTCCTTATTACAGCTGTCAAATTTATCGAAATTTTATCTTCATTGTGGACTACTTTTTGGCACAATGTAGAGGACCAGCTTATTCTTGAAATGTCAGCTGGGGAGAAATCCAGTACGGTGCTACTTCCATATTTTAGATTTGGCAAATTTGAATGCATTCCTGTATATCCATGTTGAGTCCATACTTCCACATACATTAGATCACACTGGATTATCACAAATTATCTGTATCAAAATGAATTACAGCTGTCATTTGCAATTTGAACTGCAATGGATAAATAAAAAAAAAAATGTAAAAAAAATTATAGAAATCGCTTTCCCAGTTTATGGACTCCGCAAAATTACAATGTGAAATTTATTATAGACTACGAAAGTAAAATAGACCACAAAGAAGCTGCTATTATATGCTATGTCATAAAATAACTGATTCATATGAGGACAAAGCCGTTGTTACAGGCCCACAATGTCCATGAGGCGAGGTGAGCTTCTCGCCTTAGGCAGTGGCCTGCTGCCTCTTTAAAAGGGCGGTGGCGCCACTGAAACCAACCGCCGCCACCCGCCCCTGCAATATAATTGTATCTGCATCTATAGGATGCAGATATAATTAAACGGCTCACCAGCGATGGCAGGGCATTGCCATGACATTCAGCACCTTTCAATGACTTAGGTGTCGCGATTAAATCATAGCGCCGCTTGCATCATTGAAAGGCGCCGAATGGCAAGGCAAGGTCCATTAGTTCTATGCCCTGCCATTCAGCGTTTTCAATGGCGCAGGCGGAGCGATGAAGTCATCACACCGCTTGAGTCATTCATCCCCAGCAGACCTGCTTAGAAGAGAGCAGAAATGGTGGTTTGCCCGGGAGAAGTTCTCAGAGGTCTGGACCGGATGGAGTAGAAACAAAAAATATTAGAATCAGAGAAGAGGCCAACTGTGAGTCACTCAAGAAAAAAGTTTATTCTGCCTCTAATCAGTACTGTAGTCACTGTATTATCTGCAGTGAGAAGTTTTTTTGTTTGTAAAGCAGCAACTCCCAGCAAATCCTTACCATTGTTTGGGCCATTATGGGAGAAGTAGTTTTACGCCATCAAACCTATACAGCAGGGGTTACAGTGTGTTTGCAAAATATCTTTGTACTGCGCTGTATTTGTTATGGTACTGTATATATGTACAGAGCTTGCTTCTGGCGCCGTACGCATGTACAGAGCTTGCTTCTGGCGCCGTACGCATGTACAGAGCTTGCTTCTGGAGCCATACGCATGTAAAGAGCTTGCTTCTGGAGCCGTACGCATGTACAGAGCTTGCTTCTGGCGCCGTACGCATGTACAGAGCTTGCTTCTGGCGCCGTACGCATGTACAGAGCTTGTTTCTGGCGCCGTACGCATGTACAGAGCTTGTTTCTGGCGCCGTACGCATGTACAGAGCTTGTTTCTGGCGCCCTACGTATGTACAGAGCTTGCTTCTGGCGCCCTTCGTATGTACAGAGCTTTCTTCTGGCGCCGTACGCATGTACAGAGCTTGCTTCTGGCGCCGTACGCATGTACAGAGCTTGCTTCTGGCGCCGTACGCATGTACAGAGCTTGCTTCTGGCGCCGAACGCATGTACAGAGCTTGCTTCTGGCACCGTACGTAAGTATGGAGCCTGCTTCTGGCGCCGTACATATGTACTGAGCTTTGTTCTAGTGCTGTAATTATATAGGATATATTTATAATAACAAAATTGCAGGGCAGATGGAATTGTTGCAATTCATTGCATATTGAATGGAAACCGGTCAGTTAGTTTTAACTCCTTGAACCGCCACCATGCGGTAATGACCCGACATGAGAATATTTCCTAACATTCCCCTCTATGTTTTGGTTTTTAGATGTAGCAAAATCTATAAAAATCAACTTTTAAGCCGGCACACGCTGTATGCGAATTACTCTATAAAAGGGTCATGGAGTGGTGCCGCTATCCTTAAGAGTCACAAAGTCCCAACTCAAAATCCACCTTTCCATGCTTGGTTGGTATCCCCCTGGCTGTTCTACATCCCTACCAGTCTCCTCCAACTTTCTCGGATGCGGCATTGCCTTGTACTCTAGGAGCACGCACCATGCAGCGAGGTGTACTCTGCCCAGCTGCATCGCTGCACCATGCATCCACAAGATGGAGGAGGCTGGTAGTGATGTACAACAGCCAGGGGATGCCAATCAAGATCTGGGGGGTGCCATTTCAATTTTCAAAGGCAGCAGAAAAACTAGAAATCGGCCCTGCATGGTTACGATTGTTTGACTTTGGACCTGATCTCGCAAGTAATTTGTAGAAGAGGATTTCGGATCATGCATGATTGCCTAAGCAATCTAAGTTCCATAGAGATCATAGCCTAGTGAAAATTCTCAACCGGTTGAGGATCTGTTATTAGTCAAAAGGTAGAGTAGATAATGAAAATAATCCAAAAGTCTAAATATGTCAGTATCCTTTAAAGCGTACCACCAGTGTGAAAAAAAAAAAATACAAAAATTCAGTGCTTGTAGATCCTCCTTTTTCCTAATTCACTAATAGTAAGTTGTTATCATTGTCGGTCATGTCACATATACAGTGGTGCAAGCACACTAGCTCACATTATACATACCACTGGAAAAAACAGGCTTCCACAGTTCCTCCCATCCACTGTAAGGCTGGGTTCACAAGACCTATTTTCAGACGTTAACGAGGCGTATTATGCCTCGTTTTACGTCTGAAAATAGGGCTACAATACGTCGGCAAACATCTCCCCATTCATTTGAATGGGTTTGCCGACGTACTGTGCAGACTACCTGTAATTTACGCGTCGTCGTTTGACAGCTGTTAAACTACGACGCGTAAATTGACTGCCTCTACAAAGAAGTGCAGGACACTTCTTTGCAACGTAATTTGAGCCGTTCTTCATTGAAGTCAATGAAGAGCAGCTCAAGATTACAGGCGTCATAGATGCCTCGCATAATACGAGGAGCAGCATTTACGTCTGAAACGAGGCAGCTGTTTTCTCCTGAAAACAGTCTGTCTTTTCAGATGTAAAAGCAAGCTAGCATGTGCACATACCCTTACACATCTCTAATAGCTTCCGATTAAGCATAGAAGTCATGAAATAATGGATCAGCCAATAAACTAAAATAACCCTATGGAGAAGTAAATTATAAAAAAGGACAACAGCCAAGTAATAAGCATCAGCCTGACCAACAAGTTATAGGGGATGCAACCCATCAACTGACTGATCCTACATCGTCTAATGATATTTCCAAGTCATGTACAAACAATTTGACAAACAGCATAACCAAGTGTCATTGTACTATGCATGTCAACAATTTCAATGCCAGATATTTAGAAAAATCTTGGATAAATGGGGGATTTGGATAACTCATGTATCATAATTGTATTTAACAGTATCAAGATGATAAACAAAATCAACTGATGCAGGATAAGATATGGAGGTGCTCAGCAATTGAAATCAAAAGCATCACTGTCAAAATCAGCAAAGAATAGGAAATTACGTCATGTGCCAATACATAAAAGTACTTATTCCATTTGTTTAAAAATAAAGCGTGGTGGATACAACCCTTGGAAACAGGCAACAGTTGTTTTGCGCTACATGCGCTTCAACAAGGATCTGATGGTACATTCACAGGAATAAATGTTTAAGAGGATACAAGAAGATGTTCGGGGTTGCCCCAGGGTTATAAATTTTTTAGAATGCCCACAATTGGGATTTGAATGCCCTTTTCTTTGCTGGTTTTAAAAGTCACTAGGACTCTCTATTGATAGATACACTTGCTTACTTTAAAAGAGGGTGCATTGGATTAGAAGGTCTAAAGCAGTGGGTTCAATGGGTCTGAATGATCTATTTGTAAGTGCCAGGCTCTTTTGTAACATATCAGCATGTTTCTGCTTGCTATTTGTGACTTTTTATACTGCTTTGTTCTTAATAGTGTCAGGTCCGTATTTCACACCGAATAACCACCTCTGTAAATTGAAAGCTGAAGGCATGCCTGGAGAGAAGTACACCACACAAATGTTTGGTACAAAGCTTCCCTCTCTCAGTCAGGAGGAAGACTGAAAAAACGTTTTATTCAGAACAAAGAAACACAGAAAGAGACACATGCCCCTCCCTATAGATGTGGGACTTGCTTAAATCCCATTGGCTCCTCTGCTGTAAGTTTTCCTATACATTCTTCTGCACACTCCTCTTTGCATTCCAGGGGGCGGTGTCTTCCATAGGTGTGTCCGACATGAACAAAGAACTAGTTATATATATCAGTATATTACACAAAGAACTGAAATGTATATATACATATGTGTGAGGATAATATTTTTCAAACAATATACATAGTATTGATCCCTGACAATAGTTATTGCGGCACTTTCTCCTTTTTATGTTATGCCTATAAATTGGATGTGTTGAGGGGCAGTACCGTCAGGACCACAATCAAGTGTGTGTAGTACGCAATGGCTGTTGCCAGTGTTTAAGGATTGAATCCACTACGCTATTCTTCTTTGTAATTTAATAATGGTCTCTAAAAGTTCCCAATAAATAGTAATGTATTGGGAACAAATCTGTGCATCAAACACTAGAATTCCGATATAGGAATAGGGAAACATTAAAAAGTCACACGTGATTCAAAGTAATGCCACGCTTTTACCAAAATTCTTGGGCAACCAAAAAAAAAAAAAAAAAAAGTCAGCCTACAGCTCGAGCTAAAAAAATACAAAAGAGATGGATATACAATTTTTGATCTTATACCTGATTGCCATTTATCATTTAAGGCAAATCCTTAAAAATCTTTTTTTTTTTTTTTTTACCTCCACAGAGCGGTCAATCTTGAAGAGATGAAACATGAAAGTCCTTTAACATCCTCTTATTGCAATAGGCCAATTGGAACCCAATATCTTGAGTATATGGTTTATTACCAAAAGAAATCACAGATGCAATTTTGGAGTAGTCAGATGGCCTTTTATATTAATAAAACAGAGGGCACCTGAGATTGCCCTTAAAGGGAACCAGTCACCAGCATTTCACCTATTGAACTTTACTTATCCCTCACTGGCCACTGCTATTAAAAGTTCATTGGCGTTCTCCCCTCCTCAACTCCTCCGACTGTAAATAATGGTCTGCAAACATTTTGCGCTTTTTATCGTAATAATCCGGTGTCCCTTTGTGCGCACACACCAGAAGAGGACATCAGTGCACAACCGTGAGATTTGTGTGCTGGGGGAAAGCGAGGAGCTGTCAATCAAAAGTAAGGAGGCGGGGTAAAGCCGGAAAAAGACTTGAGGAATGAAGATATGACTCTTTTCAAACGAAGATTTGATTCTTTTATGCTCATTAGCATACGGTGTGGGAACACTAAAAAACGGAATACTAAAAGGTACATAGCCGACTAAGTCAATTACAGGTTATATAGAAGTGATTTTTCACCCTCTACCACCAGGTATTGCTGGTTTAATAGGTGAAATACTGGTGACAGGTTCCCTTTAATTTAAGTTTTCTCACTAAAACAGCCCATTTCCATATGGACACCTTAGAGAGGGGTTTCCAATGAGCCAGAAAGCTCATTTTTATTTTTTTTTATCGATCATTTCGTTACTATACGAAACTTTTCTATTTTCTAACATTTGCACTGGGTACATATGACAAATTACTTTATGGGTCCTGTGTACTTTCCAGTCAGTTTATCAACCCATTTATAACCAGTCTAATGCCAGTACACGAAGATACATACCAAGTGCACATATTTAATTTACGAAGTGTGATTTTTCACACACATCCATTTTGGATCCATTTCTGTTTATAGTAGAAAAAGTATAGTAAGACCGGTCATATTCTGCCAAAGTATATTAAACATATATACACTTAAACAGGTGGCAATCTAAGGCAAAAATGTATTGATGGCAAGAAAGTGAATGGAAACAAAAAAAATAAAAAATAACACTGGCAGATCTAAAGTCATTAAATGGAATTAAATTTTACAACTTTTAGAAGTGAGCACAACCATTTATTGGGAGTAGATTTCCATACTACTATTCAGTCAGGACAATTAGATAGAGGTCCCACCACAGATCATAAAAATAGGGGGGGGTCCTGTGTCCAGATTTTTTTTGCATATTTAGTCAAATATAATATGACAAGATTTAGCGTGATCATTTAGTTTATACAAAAAGATTGCTTACGGGTGACCTATTTATGTATAAATATATAAAAAGGTTAATACAGAGATCTCCCTTCTGATCTATTTATACCCAGAACGAACTATAACAAGGGGGCATCCTCTACGTCTAGAGGAAAAATTATTTCTACATCAACAGAGAAGGTGATTCTTTACTGTAAGAGCAGTGAGACTATAGAACTCTACCAGAGGAAGTTGTTTAAATTCACTGAAAGGGGCCTGGATGCCTTTCTGGAGCGTAATATTAGCAATGTTTACATCACCATTGATATCAATGGTGACGGAAACGGAAGCTGTGGTTTACGTTTGACTTTCCGTTGCGTGGTTCACCCGACGGAAACCTCAGACGGAACCCCGGAACGGAAAGCTAACGCTCATGTGAAGAGGCCCTCAGACGCTTCTGATGTCTCAAGGAATGTGACAGTTGTAGCCTATGTCATGCATAGGTGCGTCTGTGTGGTGGCTCTCGAAGCACTGACTCCAGCCGCAGTCCAATCTGTGTGAATGTCCCCCAGATTCTTGAACGGCCTTTTTTTGACAATCCTTTCAAGGCTGCTATTATCCCTGTTGCTTGTGCACCTTTTTCTACCACACTTTTTCCTTCCTCTCAACTTTCCATTAATATCCTTGAATACAGCACTCTGTGAACATTCAGCTTCTTTAGCAATGTCCTTTTGTGGCTTACCCTCCACAAGGTGTGGAGGGTGTCAAGGACCGTCTTCTGGACAACTGCCAAGTCAGCAGTCTTTCCCATGATTGTGTAGCTACTGAACCAGATCATTTAAAGGCTTAGGAAACCTTTGCAGGTGTTTTGTGTTGATTAGCTGATTAGAGTGTGACACCATGAGAAGACAATCTTCAACTTTTACCCAATATCTAATTTTCTGAGAGACAAAATTTTGGGTTTTTATTAACGGTTAGCCATAATCATAAATATTAAAAGCTAAAAATGCTGGAAATAGCTCACTCTGTGTGTAATGGTTCTATTTAACATAGGAGTTTCACTTTTTCAATTGAATTACTGAAATAAATTAACTTTTTGATGATATTCCAATTCATTGTGAAGCACTAAATATACACACATACATATACACACACGAGGGGCAGTCAAAAATTATTTGCACTCCGGTTATATTAAAACTTATCAGCGTTTTCCGTACAAGCTTGCGGTCGCCCCAGTCGCTGCTGTGCAGGTTTGATCGTGTCAAGTCTGTTTATATACGAAAAACAGCAAAGTACGGGCACCACACTATATGTGTATCACAGGGTGCTGCAGAACGTGCAAGACATCTAAATTGATGAAAGCAAGAAAAGATAGCACGATCAAAATAGCACACACCCAATACAAATAGTATGGAAAAAAAAACTTTTATTGATCCAAAACATATACATATGACACACAAATAAAAACATGTATGAACAGAAGCCCATGTGTAGATAAACAGGGCAAAACTACAGTCACTATACTTTACTCAATAGGATAATAATATATCAAGAGTTGGTTAGTACTGGGATTACCTGGTGCTCAGCATGCCAAGAATTGTAGCTACACAAGAGATAAAGCTATAGAATGAATCACAAGCAGGCACTAGAAAATAGATAGAAAACAGAAAGAGTAGGTACGCATAACCCAGAAGTGCTGTAGTAAGTAAGGGAACTACCCCACGCGTATCGCTGCTTTACAATGCAGCTTCCTATGGGGAAATAGAATTATATTCTAGCGCTATTTTGATCGTGATATCTTTCCTTGCTTTCATAAAGGAAGTCTGTTTATACAGTGAAGGAAATAAGTATTTGATCCCTTGCTGATTTTGTAAGTTTGCCCACTGTCAAAGTCATGAACAGTCTAGAATTTTTAGGCTAGGTTAATTTTACCAGTGAGAGACAGATTATATATTAAAAAAAAAAAGAAAAATCACATTGTCAAAATGATATATATTTATTTGCATTGTGCACAGAGAAATAAGTATTTGATCCCCTACCAACCATTAAGAGTTCAGCCTCCTCCAGACCAGTTACACGCTCCAAATCAACTTGGTGCCTGCATTAAAGACAGCTGTCTTACATGGTCACCTGTATAAAAGACTCCTGTCCACAGACTCAATTAATCAGTCTGATTCTAACCTCTACAACATGGGCAAGACCAAAGAGCTTTCTAAGGATGTCAGGGACAAGATCATAGACCTGCACAAGGCTGGAATCGGCTACAAAACCATAAGTAATCATAAGTAAGACGCTGGGTGAGAAGGAGACAACTGTTGGTGCAATAGTAAGAAAAATGGAAGACATACAAAATGACTGTCAATCGACATCGATCTGGGGCTCCATGCAAAATCTCACCTCGTGGGGTATCCTTGATCCTGAGGAAGATGAGAGCTCAGCCGAAAACTACACGGGGGGAACTTGTTAATGATCTCAATGCAGCTGGGACCACAGTCACCAAGAAAACCATTGGTAACACATTACGCCGTAATGTATTAAAATCCTGCAGTGCCGCAAGGTCCCCCTGCTCAAGAAGACACATGTACAGGCCCGTCTGAAGTTTGCAAATGAACATCTGGATGATTCGGAGAGTGATTGGGAGAAGGTGCTGTGGTCAGATGAGACTAAAATTGAGCTCTTTGGCATTAACTCAACTCGCCGTGTTTGGAGGAAGAGAAATGCTGCCTATGACCCAAAGAATACCGTCCCCACTGTCAAGCATGGAGGTGGAAACATTATGTTTTGGGGGTGTTTCTCTGCTAAGGGCACAGGACTACTTCACCGCATCAATGGGAGAATGGATGGAGCCATGTACCGTCAAATCCTGAGTGACAACCTCCTTCCCTCCACCAGGACATTAAAAATGGCTCGTGGCTGGGTCTTCCAGCACGACAATGACCAGAAACATAGAGCCAAGGCAACAAAGGAGTGGCTCAAAAAGAAGCACATTAAGGTCATGGAGTGGCCTAGCCAATCTCCAGACCTTAATCCCATCGAAAACTTATGGAGGGAGCTGAAGATCCGAGTTGCCAAGCGGCAGCCTCGAAATCTTAATGATTTACAGATGATCTGCAAAGAGGAGTGGGCCAAAATTCCATCTAACATGTGTGCAAACCTCATCATCAACTAAAAAAAAACGTCTGACTGCTGTGCTTGCCAACAAGGGTTTTGCCACCAAGTATTAAGTCTTGTTTGCCAAAGGGATCAAATACTTATTTCTCTGTGCACAATGCAAATAAATATATATAATTTTGACAATGTGATTTTTTTATTATTTTTTAATATAATCTATCCCTCACTGGTAAAATTAACCTAGCCTAAAAATTCTAGACTGTTCAGGTCTTTGACAGTGGGCAAACTTACAAAATCAGCAAGGGATCAAATACTTATTTCCTTCACTGTATGTGACTGCGGTGCGAGAAACAATGGCTGCCCCACTTATTTGCACGAAAGAAGAGAAGTGATTAGTTTTTTTGTGGTCAGAGGGTGTGTCTGGTGCTGATATTTTTCGCAGAGTTTTTGCACAGTATAAAGAAAGCATTTTGTCGTGAAGAAGGGTCTATGAATGGATAGAGAAGTTCAAGGAAGGTCGCACTTGAAGAAGCGTCAGCCACGAAGAAGGAGCCGGATGCCCGTCCACGACTGATGACAATATTGAGCGTGCATGTGAACGGATTCTATTGGATAGACTATCACCTGTTTGGTCTCCTGAAAGAAGCCCTACAAGGACGAAGATTCACGTTTGATGAAGAGGAGAAGACAGAGTTGCAATCGTGGCTCGCAGCTCTGCCTGAAACTTTTTTTAATGTGGGAATACGAAAGCTTGTTGACAGATGGACAAAGTGTATTGAAAAGCAGGGAGATTGAGAAAAAAAAAAAATTATTATCTATACACACACATATAAAGTGGATATAAAAAGTCCCTGTTAAAGTGCCAGATTTTGGTCATGTTACAAAATCAGGCCAAGATTAATCATTTCACAACTTTAATGTCACCTATAATCTGTACAATTGTATTGAAAAACAAAACTGAAATCTTTTAGGGTGGAAAAATAAAAAAAGAACAAAAATAATGTGGTTGCATAAATATGAACACCCTTAAACTAATACTTTGTTGAATTACCCTTTGACTGTATTACAGCAGTCAGTCTTCTTGGGTAGAGGTCTAGCAGCATGGCACATCTTGAATTGACAGATTGCGAGGGCATCTCCTGTGTACAGCCCTATTCAAGTTACCCCACAGATTTTCAATGGGATTCAGGTCTGGGCTCTGGCTGGGCCATTCCAAAACTTTGATCTTCTTCCGGTGAAGTCATTCTTTTGTTGATTTGGAGGTATGCTTTGGGTCGCTGTCGTGCTGAAGGTGAAATTCCTCTTCATCTTCAGCTTTTTAGAAGAGGCCTGCAGGTTTTGCGCCAATATTGACTGATATTTGGAACTGTTCATAATTCCCTTCACCTTGACTAAAGCCCCAGTTCCAGCTGCAGAAAAACAGCCCCAAGGCATAATGCTGTCCCCACCATGCTTCACTGTGGGTATGGTGTTCTTTTGGTGATGTGCAGTGTTGGTTTGCGCCAAACATATCTTTTGGAATTATGGCCCAAAAGTTCAACCCTGGTCTCATCAGACCAGAACACGTTTCCCCACAAGCTTTGGGCAGACTTGATGAAGGTCTTTGCAAAACATAGCCGGGCTTGGAGGTTTTTCTTTGTTAGAAAAGTCTTCCGTCTTGCCACCCTACCAGCCCAGACATATGAAGAATACGGGAGATTGTGTTTACATTCACTACACAACCAGTACCTGCCAGAAAGTTCTGCAGCTCCTTTAATATTGCTGTAGGCCTCTTGGTAGCCTCCCGGACCAAATGTTGTCTTGTCTTTTGATCAAGTTTTGAGGGACGTCCAGTTCTTGGTAATGTCACTGTTGTGCCAAATGTAATCCACTTCTTGATGACAGTCTTCACTGTGTTCCATGGTATATCTAATGCATTGGAAATTCTTTGGTATCCTTCTCCTGACTGATGCCTTTCAACAATCAGATCCCTTTGATAGGTCATAGGCTCTTTACGGACCATGGCTTTTGTTGTCACACGCAAGAAAATGTCAGGAAAATCCTAATAGTAAATGGGGTTACTAAGAATCACTTTAAATAACGGCAGCTGTGTACAGACTACTATTTAACATGAGTTTAAATGTGATTGGCTAATTCTGAACACAACCACAACCCCAATTATAAGAGGTGTTCACACTTATGCAAACACATTATTGTAGTTTTGTTATTTTTATTTTCCCCCTCTAAATGATTTCAGTTTGTTTTTCAATGGAATTGCACAGATTATGGGCCACATTAAAAAGGTGGAAAAAGTTCTGAAATTATTCATCTGGTACTGATTTTTTCACATGACAAAAACCTGGCACTTTAACAGGGGTGCGTAGACTTTTTAGATTGTATGTATGTATGTATGTATGTATGTATGTATGTATGTATGTATGTATGTATGTATCACATAAGCCATCATTCTATGGACAATACAAAGCAAAAAAGTATTCCATCGTAAGAACATGATGCCGGTAGTCTAATCTGGTGGTTGTAGTTTGGAGGTATGAGGATGGCCTCAGGATTTGGATAAATTGTAATTATTGAAGATACCATGGCTTGGAACAAACTTAACTCCTAGGTAAGGCCAGAGATACAACTTCCTGGGTCTCAATGCAATATCTTTAAATGGGTCCCCTCAACATCACGTGGGATTTTTAGTACTGCTGACTTCTAGCTATTAGGCCCCCTTAGGCACTAGCTCCCAAATGTTGCTGAACCCCCTGCACCTCCAGTTATGCTGCTGCTCTACTCCTCTTTGATGTTCTGGCTTAAAGAGGCTCTGTCACCAGATTTTGCAGCCCCTATCTGCTATTGCAGCAGATAGGCGCTGCAATGTAGATTACAGTAACGTTTTTATTTTTAAAAAACGAGCATTTTTGGCCAAGTTATGACCATTTTCGTATTTATGCAAATGAGGCTTGCAAAAGTACAACTGGGCGTGTTGAAAAGTAAAAGTACAACTGGGCGTGTATTATGTGCGTACATCGGGGCGTGTTTACAACTTTTACTAGCTGGGCTTTCTGACGAGAAGTATCATCCACTTCTCTTCAGAACGCCCAGCTTCTGGCAGTGCAGATCTGTGACGTCACTCACAGGTCCTGCATCGTGTCGGCACCAGAGGCTACAGATGATTCTGCAGCAGCATCAGCGTTTGCAGGTAAGTAGCTACATCGACTTACCTGCAAACGCTGATGCTGCTGCAGAATCAACTGTAGCCTCTGGTGCCGATGTGGCCGTCACGATGCAGGACCTGTGAGTGACGTCACAGATCTGCACTGCCAGAAGCTGGGCGTTCTGAAGAGAAGTGGATGATACTTCTCGTCAGAACGCCCAGCTAGTAAAAGAAGTAAAAACGCCCCGATGTACGCACATAATACACGCCCAGTTGTACTTTTACTTTTCAACACGCCCAGTTGTACTTTTGCAAGCCTCATTTGCATAAATACGAAAATGGTCATAACTTGGCCAAAAATGCTCGTTTTTAAAAAATAAAAATGTTACTGTAATCTACATTGCAGCGCCTATCTGCTGCAATAGCAGATAGGGGTTGCAAAATCTGGTGACAGAGCCTCTTTAAGATTGAAACAACCAAGATGTGAAAGCCCCTGGCAGATTTGTAAAGGCTGTTAATTTCAGGGAGTTAGAAGAAAGGTTAGTAGACCAACAAACAGGTGCTGTTTTTAACTCCTTCATTTCTAGGTTTGGATTCCCATAAAGGATATAAAAAATAAAAAAAAAGATCCTTTATAGAATTTTAATAAATAACCATGCCAGCCACCCAGAGGGTGTAATATATTATTCCCATGGTCTTGTACACTTTGTGTAGATTTACTGTACACTTCCACGTGATAGATTAGGTCAGTAATCCCACTAATGGTAAAATTTGGTTCAGTTCTGCATAGAGGCATAAAGGCCAATACCCAGTAGTCACGGTAACACCAGTGTACCAGAAAAGACATTTGTTTGGCGGACACAATGTATGCATCTGAATCAGGTTTAAATAGAAGCGTGAAAAAAAAAAAATAGAAAAATAAAAGTGAGCTTGAACAGGCAGCCGAATAGAAGTTGTTGAAAAGTTACATTATAAAACAAACTAGAAAAAAAAAAATTTAATACATATTTCGGATTGAAGAAACAAGCGAATAAAAGCTGAAGCTATAGAACATGTATGGGGAAATAATAGCTCTTCTGTGAGAAGATTAGACTTTAGCATGGTCAGCACTGCACAACAAAGCCAAAGGGTAAATTACAGTATACAGAGCACGCAATAGGTTACGCAGACACTAATCTTAAAAAACGAAAAATATATTGGAAAAACTATAGCCAAGGAAGTCGTGGTATTTATATGTACTACAAATTTACAAACTCTACAGCTGATATGTAAAGAGTAATTACAGCAACTGCAATTTCCTGATATACTGTATACTCCTTTCCCATCATCAGATCTCAATCCAATATATCCTTTCAGCACGGGATGACTCATTGATTGTGCATACAAGAAATCACCAGCAACCAATGCCATCATGGCAACATAAATACGTGCCACAAACTATTTACACATTTCTGAAGGAAAAGCTCCAAAACAATATAAAAGTGTATACTTAAAGGGGTTTTCCGATATAAAACATAAATGGTCTAGCCTTAGGATAGGTCATCCATGCATAATTGGGTGCTGAACTGCAGTACCATAAATGGCCACAGAGTAGTGAAAGTGCTACGGTGATCCTTAGGATAGAAATCAATGTGTAATTGGTCAGAACCCCACAGATTACAGATTGCTGGTCTATTCTAAGAAGAGACCATCAATGTTCTATCCTGGAATGCACATTTAGGTGTATAGATGTTCCCAATTTTTATTCAGATTTTGGCACTTGTTTTTATGCTATAATACTGAACATTTCTAATTATGCAAATCAGATTAATTTCCTGGAGGGGCATATTTTACAAGAGTAGGGCTGTAGCAACACGTGCCACAACACTGGTTAAGATTTTGTTACATACAGAGTCGGACTGGGGTCATTTGGGCCCACCAGAGGAAATTATTCTAAGGGAACAGCCTCTACCTAAACAGAACATGTGCATGTCAACTTTATTGTTGTTATCCTTGCACGCGCGCACACACACACACACACACACACAAACGATATATCCTCAAGGTCTAAAAAGGTTATAAAAGGCTCCAAAGTTCGCTCTCCAAATAGGGTTGTCTTCTGCTGGACCTGTGGCAGACCCAGGGCCCACCGGAAGATCATGTACCCTGGTAGGCCGTTCCACCTTGGTTACATAAAAAGGAGTGTAATGCAAGGGTGGCGTATTTTGATTGTATCATATGTAAGCATATGGGAGAAAAAAATATTACTCAAAGCAAGAAATTGAGAAATCTGTCTGAGATGAAGAATATTTTTCCCATTGGACATAGTAAGTTTTTTTATGCTGCGGAAATACAAGGCAAATACTTCACCTGTGACTGAACTCTATGGTAACTTTGACACACAGTAATGGGGACGTCGCGTGGCAGCAAAATACTTGAAACTGATGGGCTACAGTAATGCACGCTACAGTAGTGATGTAATAATGGACACGTAGACCAAGCCTTACAGATCACTTCAATATTAAAACGAATGGAAATATTAACCAGGTCCATAGTGACTTACCATATTTACAGAAAGCAATACAATTACAGCTATCATGTAAAGGCAAGGACTACACCTAGACTTTTTTCTGTATTACTTAAATTGATTTTAACTACAGCTGAAGTCCAAATATGTATATTGAATTTCATCTTCGCTGCAGTCCAAGATCGCATGCAATAGTTCAAATCAATTATGTAGTTCTACAAAAAAAAGTCTAGGTGTAGCCTTTGCCTAAGTGGGCAACTTTTTAACTTTTCCATATTTCTTATTTGTTTCCACAAAATCATTTTCAAATCTAAAAGTTCAAACCATTAAAGAGAACCTGTCATTAGCCCCACCCCCTAGAAGGCCACCATTGCCTTATAGTGTAGCTGAAAAGATTTCTAAACATGTCCCTTTAAGTATTAGTAGTACCTGCATTCGTTAAAGAAACTTTCATCACCTCACACAGGCTGTATGTTAATTACCTGTAAGGGTATGTTCACACGGCCTCTTCTCGGCCGTTTGCGCCCAAAAAACGGAAGCAGTTCCGATGGTGTATTTCGCAGCGTTTTCTTCCTCGTAAAAAAAAAGGCCGCTAAAAAGAAGTGCAGGACACTTCTTGGGACGTTTTTGGAGCCGTTTTCCATTGACTATTGAAAAAAAGCTCCAAAAACGGCCGTAAAAACCGCTGCGAAAATCGCGAGTGGCACAAAAAAAAAGTCTGAAAATCAGGAGCCGGTTTCTCTTGAAAACAGCTCCGTATTTTGAGATGTTTTTGACTCTGCGTGTGAACATACCCTAAGGAGTAGAGTAGGTGAAGCCGCTCCACTGAATATTTTCAGTGAATGGTCCCTAGACACCCTAGTCACTAGCCTCAGGCCGGAATACGTAATCGCAAGCCAACTCCGGCAGCATCTGGCGCATGCACGGTGAAGCGGTGTGTACTAACCTTGGCTTCATCTGCGCACTGCACATGCGCCAGATGCCACCAGAGCTGGATTGTGATAAGACGTCAATGCTGGAGCTGGGCAAACAAAGAAAAGAGTCGACACAGGAGCGACAGGGTATTGATAAGGGGAGTATTTTTGTTTTTTTATACAGTTGTCAGTGGTATAATAAACCCATTTAAAAAAAATTTTTAAAAAAAGTATTTGTGTCTGGAGCCAATACCTAATTAAACAAGAGCATTTTAGAAGAGTCACTGATTATTTATAATACATATCAACTTCACATAGGTCTGTTTGCAATGTTAAACATGTTCTAGTTTTACTAATTTTCTTCTTTACGCTGCTTTGTTTTGATTACTTTAGCCACCATCCTGCTAGATTCTTTTATTTTCCTGTCTCCACTCTAATCCATTGAGTTCATTGCCAAGCTCATTCACCCCCAGGGCCAGCCATTTCTAAAGTCCTATGCAAATCCATATCACACAGTTTGTCAAGGAAAGCTCAGTGATTTTAGCCAGGCAGAGCTTTGCAAAGCTGGTCATTTGTGCACAAAATAAAAAAAAAAAAAAAACACTCACTCATACACATGGGTGTTCTAGAAACAGAAGGAAAGAGGCCAGATTTGTGAAATAGTAAATCCACATCCATATGATTAAACAATTCCCTACACCAAGAAATTTCTTAAATAAAGACATATGCTTAGGCTGGGCTCAAACGTCAAATTCCTTTTTTTTGGGCACTTTTGCAGCAAAACTGCAACATTGGCGGCAGTTTTTTTTTTTTAAAAAAAACGAGCGGTATTGCCGCGGTCGCAGCATAAAACACACATTTTGACCGCGACGTGTACCCAGCCTCAGGAGGATACGGCCAATTATGGAAGATGGATTAGGTAGAGGAAAATTCCACTAAGGCCTTATTTACACTAGCGCTGCGCATCTCTGACGTGAAAAACTGCACTTTTCCACGTCCGCGGTGCATCGTGCCCTGCGCTGCGGGACGCGATGTCTCGCATCCCCCATAGATTAGAGTCTATGGAGTGATGTGTGAAAAAATAGGACATGTTCTATTTTCTCACTGACCCTTCACACGGTCCGTTGATACAACGGCTGCGTGAACGGCCACATTGAATTACAAAGGTCCGTGGGACGGCCGTTGAAACACGCTCGAGTAAATAAGGCCTAAATCTATGAGTAGTAACAATTTGTTCTGGTATAAGGAACCGAATGACTACTGAATTACTATATATCTGAAGTTTGACCGCATACTGTATGAAAATAAAAAAAGTCTATACTACAGAAAAATACATTTTCGAATGTACAAATAAAAATTTTATTAATAAAATGTATTTGATTTTATTGAATTACAATGCATCTTTCTGCACTTTGCCGAGCCTAGTGGACCTTATTAATGATATTTCTGCGTGTGTATAGATGGAGGGTGGGACCCCAAAAAAAAATTTTCTGGTGGGCCCAAGCCCCACTCAGATCCTGGGAGTGCATTATATTGCAATTTAATGTAAGAAAAAAGGAATTGCCCCATTACATTTTAGGAGCTCTGATGACAAGCTAGCGGTTTCCTAGGACAAGCAGCAGAATTTAGAATGCAGCTTTGGGCTATAAGATTTTTATAATAGATTAAATTTATATGTGAACTGTAAATTAGTGTTCAAAAAGTAGACCTAAGTTGCTCATATGCAAGGTCATAATTTTTTTTTAAATAAAATAATCAGCGTTGGACTGGCTTCCTGCCCAGTCACTTACTCTTGTAAGCCACTGGCTGATATAGGCCTGTGGCCTACTAGAAGGGAGTCGGGAGGACGCAGAGGATGTCTGCGTCCCGACAAAGGTAATGCGAAGACATCACTGCACCGGTTCACGGACAACAGGACCTATCCTCTCTTTTTATGAATGGGGTCTGGTGAGGTTTGTCGTTTGTTTTTTTAATTGGCACAAACTACTATATCGGCATCACAAATGGGGCCTAACTACTATGTCGGCGGCACAAAGGGGGCCTAGTTACTATATGGGTTGTTCAAAGGGAGCCTAACTACTATATAGGTGGCCCAAAGGGGGAACTAACTACTATATAGGGGCTCGAAGGGGACCCAACTACTATGTCGGCGACACATAGGGGGCCGAACTACTAATAGCTAAATAGTAAATAGCTCAAAGGGGCCTCACTATTATATGGGTGGCTCAAAGGAGGCCTCACACTGTATGGGTGCAACAAAGAAGGACCTAACTGCTATATGGGGGACCCAAACTACTATATAGGGGCACAAAGGGTAGCCTAATCTCTATAGGGAGGTAGAAAGGGTTCCCAACTACTATATAGGGGGGAAAGGGCATACATGGTTACGGTGTATGAGCACATTCCTTTGTAGGGAATACAAAAGTGGCACTATAACTGTGTGAGGCTTAAAAGGGGCCTCTATTACTGTTCGGGGGCACTATTACAGTATGGGGCCCTAAGAGTAGCAGTATTACTGGGGCCTGAAGGGGGATACTATTACAGTGTGGGGCACCAAGAGTGGGCATGATTTCCATCTGGGGCACTATAAATGGCAAGTTTTTGTAGAAGGTGGAGAATAGGTGAGGAAGGTGCTGGAAAAGCGAGGAGCCAAAGATGTTTGTGTTGCAAATTCTGCAGAGCCCATTCATGGCTGGAAGAAGTCGTCATGGCAGACTGGGCCAGATGAAAAAAAGGGAAAAAGTGAACGACTCCAATCTGAGAAGACGTCACCAGTGAGTCACTGGATTTCAATGTAGTGTATTAACTTATAAGGTCTGCAGAGTGCCTGTGAAGAACTTGTATCTATGGTCACTGTATGGTGGCAATACTGGCTTTTGTTTTACTCCACATGTTTTACTCAAAGATTTGGTTGCATATAGCTTAAGGGTGGGCCCCAATAATCCTCTTGTAGGCCCAAGGTACTCCAGCCTGTTATTGGAAAAAAATTTTTTTTTTAGCAGGACTAGAAGGTGGCAATTGATGCAAAGGGTTCAGAGTTAAAACACAACCCAATTACAAAACAGTCAGATTAAATAGACAGTAGTGTATAATACACACTTATAAACAATAGTAAGAATCTGAAAGCAGCAGTAATGATAAAAAATACCACACGTGCTCAGGCATGACCTTGGTGTTGTGTAAAAAAATAAAATAGGTGCATAGTCATAAGTTTGCATATTTTTCACAGCCTCAACCTACCGAGATTTTTTTCAGTATAATTATTTGCCAAGTGTGAATGATGAACTTGTGATTTCAAGGTTGTCTTTTTATTTGTGGTTTTAGGCCCCATGCCCACTTCAGTTTTTTCCTTCAGGGTGCTATCCATTGTGGTCACGGATAGCACCCGGAATCATTCATTTCAATGGGGCCATGCACACTTCCGTTGTTTTAACAAAACCAGGCAGCCGTTCCATCAAAAGTAGGGCAGGTCCTACTCCTGCCCATTTTTGACCGAACAGTCTCGGCCTTCTCATTGAATTTGGTTCGTGAAACAACAGGCTGCACACGGAAGCCATATGATAAGCTGATGATTAAGCGTTTGCTCGTTCATGGGAAGATCATTACCCTGTTTATATAGGGCAATAGTTGGGAACAAGCGCCCGTGCAAACATTTGTTTGGACGATCATTGGCTCATGTAAAATGGCCTTTATACAGCCCAGATTTTTTTGATTTTTTTAGCCCAGATCTTCTATTCTGTGAAGTGACCAATATGCAATATGAAGAGCTAATTACTTAATATGGAAGAATTATTTGCATCCACAGTTCCATGTATTAATAACATCTGAAGCTTTTATAGCAGATCCACAAGATGGGCCATAAATGTCTGATAGGTGGGGGGGGGGGTTCCACCTCTGTGACCCCTACCTATTGGGAGAACATCTTCAATAATGGGTCACTATTATATATTATATAGACTTCAACGTGGCCACCTCTCCATTGAAGCCGCCCTCACCTAAACAGGCATTTATGCCATATTCTGTGGATATACCATACATTCTTCACATGGGAAAATCGCTTTAGGCCAGTTTCCCACAAGCGTAACATGGGCGCATTTCTACACCCGCAGTCTTAAGTACTTATTCAGACACGCATATTACAGCCAAAATAGGATTGGGTCCCATTATGGGAATAAACGAAAACCTTTCCCACAGAGTTTTTCCTAGGACTAAACAAAAGCCCTACATAAAAAAAAATTTTTAATCCTAAACGATCACTTCAAATAAGATTGAAAAACAAAAACACCATACAAATATCAAACAAGAAATCTTGTTGCAAAAGAACTTATTGGTTGAGGAGAACTGAAGGCACAGTGTGGTTAGAAATATCTGTGACAGAGTCGACCTTTCTACCAATCTCTGAATAGGTCTTAGCAGGATGGCACAATCAGTTATTGGACACTGTACTCCAGAAAAAAACAAAAAACAAACAAACAAAAAAAACATATGGATCCATCTTATATTAAAACATATTACTAATGTCTGGACCAAAGATACATAGAATAACTAGCAATAAATGTGAATGCAATTTGTCTGGACAAATTAAAAAAAAAACCCCCAAAAAAAAAACGAAGGGTCAAAACAGGCCTTGGTCCAATTTTTTGTAACTTTTTTTTGGACTCTATAATCGTTGTTTTCATACTGGTTCGGGTGGGAATTAGGTAAAGAGTTCAGGGCCTTGAACCTGCCTACAACCCTTCTTGACTTAGCACAGTAAATAACCTTGATGAACTGTATTAATTTAACAATATACACTTCAACAATATATACACTTTATTTTAGAAGAGATTATGATTCCAGTATGTGATCTGTTACTATCACTGCCTGTATGAACAATTAAAAATTTCATTCACTAAACACTAAAAAAAGGCTTGATAACCGTATACTAATCAGACTTTAGCAAAGTGACCAGAGAGGGGGTGCAGAAGAGGTAACACACCTATGTGCACCTCAAATGCTAACGTGTTTCTCCCCCTTTTTTTATGATATAAATCCCTGGTCATCCATGCCAATAGAATTGCATCCCTACGCGTTTCCACACCCCCAGTTTACATCAGAGGTCACTCTTATAATTGTACTAAAGCACCTTTTGCGTGCTCTGACATTCACCCAGTAATGCACCCTGTAAACTGGGGGTGCGGAAACGTGTAGGGATGCAATTCTATTGGCATGGATGACCAGGTGATTATATAATAAAAAAGGGGGAGAAACACCTTGGCATTTGAGGTGCACATAAGTGTGTGTTACCTCTTCTGCACCATCCTCTCCGGTCACTTTGCTAACGCCTGATTAATATCTAGCCTTTTTTTTGTGTTTGACTACCTTAATAAAATTCAATTTTTAATTGTTCATACAGGCAGTGATAGTACTTGAATTTAAAGTGAACGTAAATCGAACACCTATCGTTGCAACAGTCAGTTGCATAGTGTGATATTCAGTATATGATTTGCACTTACAATTCTCATGTCCATTTATATAGATTTACAAATTATATCTATATAATATAGCAAATGTATTTATTTTACCAATAACTTAATTTATACTGATGTTGACCATGCTAGTTACTACAATAGCCAAATTATTATTTTTTTATTACATATTTTTATTGCATTTTTCCATTGAATTACTGCCAAGATAGCAACCAGCATTTAAAAAGTTCCTTCTGTTCCAGGGAAGGTATAATATTTTTTCCACAGTGATCTCTAGAGTTAAATGCTGAAACCCCTGGAATGTACTCAGCACGGTTGAAAATCAGGGTTTCCTGGTCTCTAGGCTTTTTACGTGAGCCAGTAGAATGTTAGCAGCTGCTACCAGATTGTTCACAGCTGCTGGTTCTGTACAAAAGGGGTATAAACTAAATCTATATATTGTAATCCGAGTCCTACACTGGACAGAATTTTAAGCACCCAACACAAGCAAATATTGCCTAGAGTAGGAGTCAGCAACTACTCCTCCTGCTGTGGAGATTAACAGCAAAAATTCTCACATGTTGCGAGATTGTAAATTTGGAATTCAAGATAAAACAATTACTTAAAAACCACATAAACATGAATAAAACTAATATAATTGTAATTGACAAACATCAATCAGGGGTACCAATTCAGTTGAGGGAGGAGTAAATAGAAAAACAAAAGATGAAAGAACCACCAAGAACTATTAAAGTGTTTATGGCGGAATAAAAATAATATTGCGCAGTCGTTCAATTTACTTTATAACTTATCCTCATTTCTTGAGAATACTAATGGCTTATTGGCCGCAACGTATGTGTATTATAAGGGTTATGTACATGGTCATGATGCAACATTTCTAGAGAGTAGATAACACAAATCAGTTTCTTCCCATATATAAACTGATCAGCCATGACATTAAAACCACCTGCCTCATTGTTATGTTTCTCACCAAAGGAGTGGATCATCAAAGCTGAAATTAGTTTGGCGCCGACTAGACTGGGGTGCGGAGTCTAAGGATGGCGTTCTTCACCCTTAATACCTGCAAGGAGGTATGGACTCTGCCGGTCCCCAATATAGTTTCCAATTGGCAGCAAGTGCGCTGTAGAGGAGTGAGAAACGCACCAAGGGGTCATTAACAGAGTACTCTGGAAGTAGCAAGCAGAAGGATGAGACAGAACCGTAGTTCTGCTATCAACTCTCCTATATATAGCACACAGAGGAGAACATCCTGCTCCACAATCTCTTCGTAGCATACCCTCAAAAGCAGAATGGAGGACATATTACAGCATTAGTGAGCAGTGTAGCTGTGAATCCAGCACAGAGGTGAGATAGAAAACTCACAAGAAGCTGCAGTCAGAGCGGTGAGGTCAGTCAGCAAAACTTGAGATTCCTTTTTTTTTTTCCAATGTTAGACTCCTCTATAATGCAGGCATGCCCAGTGAGGGCCAATTTAACCACAGAACAAACTGTGAACTTGAACCGGGCTCCCTGCTGGCGGCACATTTTTCAACTGTATTTGCGTTCTCTGGATGAAGACACAGTTGAAAACCAGTAAAGGGGGATTAGAGGGCGTACAACCAAAAACAGAGGGAAAGTGGCATTGTGGTACACTATGCTAACCCACTTCGCTCCTAAGTCAGGTCCGTGCACAGCGCTTAGTCATGACGTTTTTTAGAGTCATGAAGTTACGTGCGCCACGCACAATGTTATGATGCTGAATGGCGTCAGGACTCGTGTTGTGCCCGGAGATGAAGAAGACCCGATTCAGGAGTGAGGAGAGCAAGTATAAGAATACTGTCCTGGGCCCTCTATCGAATCCCATCATGCGTGATACTGTCTGCTGGGCCCTGTATCGGTGCCTGTCATGTGCGATTCGGTCTGCTGGACTACTGTATATAATCCTATCATGTGTGGTGCAGTCTGCTGAGCTGCTGTATATAATCCTATCCTGTGGCAAAGCCATAGGGGTCGTAGTCTTATTGACATGCGGTCTCCGATATATAATAAAATATTTGGGGCATGGCAATACATATGTATTGGGGCTATTGCCCTTGATGTCTTAAGACCTTAGAAATGCCCCTGGCTGCTAGTGCTGCATCAATGGATCACTTAGGAGACCCAGCAATGCAGCTGAAAGCTGCAGGCCGTCAGCCATGAAGAGAAGTTGGCCCCCCCAAGATGATCTTTTGCACATGAGCCTTCAGCTACGCCTCTGTTTTGGGTCCTACCCCCGCTACGTTCATTTTGGGGACTCTGAAACCTCAGTTCTCTTGATCAGTGGGAAAACCAGCGGTGGGACTCCTAGTGATCAAACACTTATATGCCATAAATGTCCAGTAGTAGTGAATGGGAGTTAGGGTATGTTCACACGCAAACTCAAAAACGTCTGAAAATACGGATTTGTTTTCAAGCGAAAATAGCTTCTGATTTTCAGAAGTTTTTGTAACAACTCACGTTTTTCGCGGCGTATTTTACGGACGTTATTGGAGTGGTTTTTCAATGGAGTCAATGAGAAATGGCTCCAAAAACGTCCCAAGAAGTGTCCTGCACTTCGTTTTCGTGGGCGTATTTTTACGCGCCGTATTTTGATAACGACATGTAAAATTAAGCCTTGTGGGAAGAGAATCCCATTGCAAGCAATGGCCAGATGTTTGGAGGCGTAATGGTGCTGTTTTTTCAGGCGCAATTCGAGGCGTAAACGGCCCGAATTAAGTCTGAAACCACTGCGTGTGAACATACCCTTATGGAAATAGCATAGCACGGTGTGCTACTCTGTTCCCAGAACTCAGGAGATAGCCTTGCTATACCGTTTCCGTAACTGCCTTTCCATTCTATGGGAGTTACGTAAAGAGCGTAGGTCAGAGACCTTGGTTGTTTCCGTAACTACCGACCATCTTGTCAGACAGTGTCCAGGGAGCAGCGAGAGTCTAGTAAGGTAGGACTGGAGTCAGGGGGCCCCATTCTAGAGATAGACATGAGTCCCAGGGTCTTGTGTATATGCCACAAACATCAATGATGGTAAAACACCTTTAAATAAATTACAAAAAAAAATTAAAAATGTTTTAAAGTTGATATCTTTAAGAACAGTTCGATTTACTATAAGCTAAGCACAGTGTTGTGGTATATGTGTTAATTGAACGTTGTAAAAAAAAAAAAAAGTCCTACCGTATTTGGCTACTGGGAGTGTCGGTTTGACAGTCGTCTCCGTTCCCCCTTGCAGCCTATATTTCTTGCTGGTGTAATGGACTCCAAAAACATTTTGTGAGAAACGTGCAAATGGTCTTCTCTTAAGAGTGGTCACCTACAACAGTGACTCAAACATCTGTAAAATACCTCAATAGCCAAATAACCCTTTAATGGAGCACACACACACACACACATCTGCAACTGGCTGCCATATGATGTTTGTTAACAATATTTCTGCTAACGTGACTGTCATAGCTGTGGCTTATGTGGACCCCCTAGACCGCTCTGCCGTGGCAGAGAAGCAGCTGACCAGATAATAGTCAATAACAGTCACTGTGAATGAGTACCTGGAGGGCTATGCAGGCAGATGCTTTGGAGTGGCAGATGACCACGTACGTGGCAGATGAGGCAACATGACTCAAACAACGAGTTTAGACACAGGTACAAACGTAACAGGATACAGGTAGCAGGATACGCGAACATCGGGAGCAGGATACAAATAAGGGACCATTTGCTTAACGAACATGTGACAACAATGCTCAAGCAAGGAGCGAAAGGGCAGAGCCCTTTTTAAAGTCCAAGGTGTTCACTGGATCGGTGGGACACTTACCAGGTGCACGCGCTGGCCCTTTGAGTCCGGGAGTGAGCGCACGCGCATGCATCCTACGGGAACGAGCAGCAGAGAGAGGAAGTACCTGCCGGCATCTCTGAGGAGAACGCCGGCAGAGTGGTGAGTTAGACGGCGGCCGCCATGGGAAGTCAGGTAGCGGCGGACGTCAACCACCATCGTTACAATTACTTTTTATAATTCACACAATCGTCCTTGAAAATGTTTCTACTTCTTTGCATTTAGAAGAAAATAAATATATCTTAGTTTGGGATATAACAGGACCCAGCAGAGGAACTATTTATGTAAACATTGGACCATACAGATCAAGACACCACCATGTGCAAGGTTGTTATAGTTCAGAAGATAGGCGGCCTGGAGATCCCCAAGATGCCCACATCAAGGGTCCTCAGAGAGTAGGAAATTTGGGGTACGTGAACCTGATGCCCATTTCCTCCAAGTTACACTTTCAGGCTAAGTTCACACGGCAGATACGCTGCGTAAAAAGTGTCCTCAGGTAGTAGGACATTTGGGGTAAGTGAATCTGATCTCAATTTACTCCAAGTTACACTTTTAGTCTAAGCGTAAAAAGGGTACACTACGTATTCGCAGGGAATTCCGGATGAAAAAAAAAAACACACCAACTCGTGGTGCAGTTTTTTTTAGCCAGAATGTCTGCTGTGGAAAACTGCACTTTAAGAAAAAAATAATACACACACACACACACACACACACACACACACACACACACACACACACACACACACACACACACACACACACACACACACAAACAAAACAGACTAGTCTCCTGGGATGACGTTTCACCCCATGTGACCGCTACAACCTGTAATTGGCTGCAACGGTCACATAGGATGAAATATTATCCCAGGAGGCCGGCCTGAATGAAGAAGCACAGAATTCTGGGTAAGTTGTGGTTTTTTTCCCGAGTTGTGTTTTTTGTGGCAGAATTGCAGCATTTCCGCTGCAAAAAACGCAACATCTGCTATTTGGTGCAGGGTTTTACCTACCCATTGAATTCATTGGGGAAAATTCGCAACACAAAAGCAGCGATTACCCAAATACAACTGACATGTTGCGGATTTAAAAACAAAACAAAAACACACCGAAGGTCAATTTCTCAGCGTCTTTGCTGCTCTTGTATTATGCTGCGGATTTTTCATAACTAAACCAGTTGTGGAAATTCCGCAGTATTTACACTATGTGTGAACTTACCCTTAAGGCTGGTTTCACACACAGCGTTTGTGTCAGTGGTAGTTTCAATAGATAGGTAGCCTGCTCCATGGTATGGTATTTTTTTAATTTATTTATTTTGCCTTTTTCTTTGTAGGCTTCTCAATAGAACTTAAGGAGGCCGAACACTTCTCAATCTCTATTAAAAAACCTTGTGAAATTACACTTACAGCAAATATTAAAATACTATCAATCTTTACAAGTACACAAACAATCTATCTTTACACCAACAAAAGCTTAAGTTTTATGTAAACTGGGCAAATCGAAAAAAAGAATAAAAAAACTTTACAGAAATATTTGGTTCCAGCAGTAATGTTTTATTAATAATTTGTGCAAAGTAAATAGAAAGAGACCTGGTAAATAGGACAGGTTACAGTTCAACTGGAACAGGTCATAGACATTACAGAAAAGAGCTTACCAGCAATCGAAGAATCCTGCAAGCATAAATTCTACATTAAGGCCTTGTTCACACAGTTTTTTTTGCAGGCATAAAAATCTGCCTCAAATTTCCTTCCGCGGCAAGAAACAGAATGCCACTTTTTTTTTTTTTTTTTACCGCGAGCGACTAAAAGCCGCTGCGGGAAAAAAAACGCCTCCGCCTCCCATTGAAATCAGTTTCTGAGTCAAAATCAGCGTGAAAAGAACTGGGCCTAAGTCTACATATTAAGAAATTCCATACAGTAATTCTCCCATGCTGGACCTTCACACTTGTGTAGTCTTTTACACTTCTGAAGTTATGGCATCTAGCCATCATCTCACACACTGGCCAATTTCATAGGAAGAGAATAGACCAATTGGAATAATTTTGGGCTGTGGTAAAAAAATAAATAATTTGTGAGCAACTAGAAAACCCATGCAATCACAGGGAGTACATACAGAGAACTATAGACAGGTTGGCTTTTATTGTGTGCAGACAGACCAGAAGAGAGACCGGGGTAGCGGAGGAATTCTGGGAGATGTACATTGCTTAAAAAAAGGACATTACTACAGCTGCCCTTCCAGTGATGTAGACGAGAAGGGAGCCTATGTATGCCGAAAATATGCTAGATAATAACCAAGCATGAAATGTGGACAGATGGTGTTCTATCAACAATATATGAGAGTGAACACCGAAACAAAATACGGATCCTAAATAAGGCTGTGTTTCCATGTCTAGGGTGCTAAACCTTGCACCTAGAGACAAAATGTGCTCAACCTATGGAAGGTAAAAATACGTAAATTGTATTGGTATACATAAAAAAAGAAAGAAAAAAGCGTCATCAGGGGATAAAGATGGGGCCCTTGGCCCTTTTTATGTCTCTTTTGGAACACACTGCGCTTTTTTTTTTGGACTTTCCCTTAATTGCCGTTTGAGGGAACTTCATTGGGATAAAGTGTTACCCCAGTACAATATGGGAACCCTCGCTTCCAGCAGATATGCTTGGGCCCTTCACTTCTTGAAAATTAAGGAATGTCCCTGTCTGGCCTGCACATTGGGATAGCACCTAAGCTTTTCACAATGCCATCAGTACGATGTGCAAGGTCACCTTTTGTACCACATCCTTGATTTCGCATGGCACTGTACAGTTTTATCACTTGATATGAGAGATCAAGCCCTCCGATGTACTTATAGCCCAGGATGCGATCTGTCTTGGGGGTCAAAGTAGTAGTACCTTGTACAAGGACAGGGGTGCTGCAGTTACCGTGGATTGTGGTCAACATTTGGACATCCCCCTTGTCCTTTTACTTGACTAACGTGTTCTTACTGCATACTGCCTGTTCTCACCCCTTCTGAACTCTGGCCAAGCCGTATTTTAGGGAGGCCTCTCAGTACTTTTGGTAGAGCGGCACTTAAAGAAAGGGATGGTGTAATATAAGTTTTACATGTAACCCTGGTCCACCAGTGGTCGCACCAAACCACACGCTATTTTACGAGTAACTTTCAGGAGGGGGGGGGGGCCGCATTGCCATGGTACAATCATGGTGTCCTCTATTTCATAAACCTGAAACCCGGTGTGTGTACCCTGAAGTACTCACGCACAGCTTGAACATTTTCATTCCATACCTCACCCTTGTAAAATTTACTAGGGACTAGTCTATGGAAATGATGTTTTTTGGGGTGTATGCTTCGGCTAAAATCAATGACTATATAGTTAGTTTTTTTACTAAATATACAGCGTTACATTAAGCGTCAGTGACTAACATTCAGGGTTTTTTTTGGTGTTTTTTTCTGAAGTTCGTTCAGCCAATCACAGGTTGCAGTGGTCACATGGGATGAAACGTCCCAGGGCTGCAGAGCGTCATGACGTCGGAGGGTCGCATCGCCATGGCAAGTATCCTTTTTTTTCTGTGCAGTTTTCCACAGTGGACATTCCGGATGGAAAACTGCACCACAATTTGGTGCGTTTTTTTGGCTGCAATTCCCTGCGGCACACAGGGTGGATACGCGGTGTGCTTTTACGCAGCTTATCTGCCCTGTGTGAATATACAATGACCTCAGGATATCAACCACTAGTTGATATGAGTAGCTGAAGGACATGGAGGTTAAAAAATAGTAACACCATATATTAGTAAAATACACTAACCTACTAGCCTGCTACCCCAACGCCCTACCTATGCAGATGCTAGATACACCTAATCAGGTTTTGTGTATGTATATGTGTGTATATATATATATATATATATATATATATATATATATTACATGGATGTCATCAATATCATTTCGGTGGGGGTGCAGCTTGTGGCACCCCTACCGATCAGCTGACTGACTGAAGAGATTGCAGTGTTCATCGCCTTACACGTTCGTAGTAGCTGCGCCTGGAATTGCAGTTTCGGTCCCATTTTAGTGAATGGGACTGAGCTGCAATCCCAGGCAAAGCCACTATGGAAGTGTACGATGCTTTGCCTGGTAAACTTTGAAGAGGCACTTCAGTCAACTGATTGGTGGAGGTGCCGGTTGCCTAACCCCCACGAGCGCATATCTTAAGAATAGGCCATCAACATAAAAGTCCCAGAGAACTCCTTTTTGGAAGGAGTTTCCTGTGGACAGACTCTGGCTATTCATACATTTATGCCATATACACTATAGATGTCATAAATGTTAGTAGTGGGGTGAAAAAATAAATTTAGGCTAAATGCACACGATGCGCATTATGTGCAAATTTGCAACGTATATCTTCCTACAGCAAATTTGCAGTGTAATACAATACCAGCAAAGTAAAGGAGATTTTAAGCACTCATCTACACATTGCAGATTTTTTCTGTATGCAAATTGACCTGCGGTGCGTATTTTAAAATCTGCAGCATATCAATTTATCTTGCGTTTACGCCTGCGAATTGATTCGGACTGGTTTATAATTTCAAAAAACCACACACACCAAAATAAGAAAATGCTGCTGCATCATAATGTAAAAACCGCACTAAACACGAATCACAAAATGCACTATGCGGATTTTACATGCGGTTGTGGATTTTTCTGGTTGCACTCAGACGTGGCGTGGCGTATGTGACTCGTTTTTCTGCAGCATAAAAAATACACTGCAGAAAACTACAATGTATACCTACAGGAAAAATATTCCACAGCTCAGACAGATTTCTCTAGCTCTTGCGTTGCTGAATATTTTCCCCATAGGCTTACCGTGTTTTTTCGCAACATAGGTTTACACTCCGGGAATACAAAATCAAGTACGCTACATGTGACTGCACCCTACCCATCTAAGAATATAGTGACCAGAGTTAAACCAATTATAATATTTTTTTATAGAGTGGGCTTACGGGCTGAGCTCACGCCATAGTATGAGCAGGTCTTCTGCATCTAACAGCCGACACGTCAGTACATAAAAAAAATAAAAAAAAGTAAATACAGAAAACCAAGTTTTTTTGCTATATACTTATTGATTTACTTTTAAACTTTTCAAATAACAAAAGCACAAAAAAAAAACAAAAACACCTTTTTCCCCATTTTCCCCCAAGCACAACGTAAAAAAAATAAATTTCATTAATTTAACTAACTGGTATCATTGCGTCCATAAAATGCTAAACTATTACAATTATACCATTACATTATAGCACAGCAAACGCCATGGAAAAAAAAAAATGAAAGCTCCAGAACCACTGTTTTTTTTGGTCACTTTCGCTTCCAAAAAAAATAAAAAATGAATTTTATTTTTTTAAAAAGGTGATCAAAAAGTCTTTTACCCCAAAATGGTACCAATAGAAACTACTGCTCACCCTATAAAAAATAATGCCTCATACGGCTATATCGATATGGGGGGAGGGGGGGTATGGCTTTTAGAAGGTGGGGAGGAAAAAACGAAAGTGAAAATTTGAAAAATGGCTGTGGCGGAAAGGGGGTTATTGGATTAATGTTATTCAACTATGCAAGTATTCTGCAGTCTGTAACTCTTCAAGTGAATGACAAGTAAATCTGGGCGTCCCATAACAAAATCTAGAATGGGACTACCCCACTCGGCCGTGTTTGCACAATGCATGTTCAAGTATTTTCCGGATTATTAGAATATAAAATTATGGACAGACACACAAATAATAAATGACAGACACAAGAAATAAAATGTTTCATATAACAAATCATATACATAAACATATGCAGGTGTGTGAACAAATAAGTACCCAAACACCAATATGAGATACACAAACACACGTGTGCCATTGATACAAAAACATACACAGTGGGGAGCTGCGTTCACACGCGCCAGACTTCTTGCAGAAACTCCTGCCACTGAAAAGTCGGTTCCATACATATCCATTAGGGCCGCTGACCTGACTGATACAGGTTTCAGTGCTAGAAACAGCTGCATCCCAAGAAGTAAAAATAATTTTTAATAAGTATTTTGAAAGTTGCACCAATCACACTGATAGACATTTTTATTTGAGGGGGGGGGGGGGGGGCGAAAGAAAAAAAAAAAAAAAGGTGTACATAGCCTTTAGATCTCCCAGCATATATTTTCCTTGTATTTTAAACTGAATAAATGAGTAGGTTACAGTTGTTTTCTGAAATTCTTCCCCGATCTATATATTATTTTTTTTACTTATACAAGACAACTTACTGTTGCACGCTTTTAAACTGTAGTGGAAGGCAGTAGGGCTCCCACTTCTCCTGCAGGTTAGGGTATGTTCACACGCTTAGCAAAAAACTTCTGAAAATACGGAGTTGTTTTCAAGGGAAAACAGCCTCCGATTTTCAAGCGTTTTAGAAGCTGAAAATGAAGCTTCTTTTGAGGCTTCTTTTCAGGCGTTTTTCATAGTGTTCAATGGAAAATCAGCTCCAAAAAACGCCTCAAGTGACATGCTACTTCGTTTTATGGAGCGTCTTTTTACGCTCCGTTTTTTTAAAACAGAGGTGTAAAAAGACACCCCGTATGAATTAAATGCTGTTTTTCCCATTGATTTCAATGGGCAGATGTTTGTAGGTGTTTAGCTTCTGTTTTTTCTGGCATTTTTCGAGGTGTAAACACCCCGAAATACGCCTGAAACAACTGCGTGTGAACATACCCTAAGAAGTGTGTTGAGTGATATACAAATATCCCCCTAAGGTTGGGTTCCCACAGTGACGATTTGCTGCGTTATTTGCACCAAAACCAGTAATGGAACCTAAACAGAATATATAAAGAAAAGCCTCATAGGTCTGGTCTCCTGGATCCAATTCTGGTTTTGGCTTACAAAATGCAGGTAAAATCTGCAGCAAATCTGAACTGTGGGAACCCAACCTTAGGGTATATTTCTACAACTGTCCCATTTCTCTGAATGGCCTTGCAGAAATCCATGCATGTGCTCCAGCAACAGCCCCATTTAGGCTTCGTTCACATCTACGTCGGGACTCAGGTCATGGGTTTCGTTGGAGTTTTCAGTCAGAGGAACCCATGAATGGAATCCAAACTGAAACAAAAACCATAGGCTTCGGTTTGCATCACACACGATTTCAATGGTGACGGTTTCGGGGCAAATGGTTTCCATTTGTCACCCTTGTGTAAGGGTTCCGTCGTTTTGACGGAATGGATAGCGCAGGCGATACGATAGAACTGAATGGTAGTTACGGAAACAGCGTAGCTCAGCGAGCTACTCTTTTTCCGTAATTCATGGTCGTAAATCACAAGCTTCAGCCACAACACAGCAGTAGAACAGGGTTTAGGGGGCCCCGTTCTAGAGATAGGTGTGGGTCCTAGAGGTAGGACCCGCATCTGACATTTATGACACATCCTGTGGATATGTCAAATGTCTTGGATGGGAAAACCCCTTTAAACTCTGAAGCCTGCAGAGTTGTGAATGCAGGTCTGGACTAGAATACAGAATGGAACTCAGAACCAGTACACGTTAAGTAATTATTGTTAAAAAGAACATGCTAACGGTTTTTATTTAACTTTTTACAAAATTTACCTCCACAGAAGTTTTTTTTGCAATTCACGTTCCTATAGAATTACATGGCTATTTGTAGCATTTAAAGCTAGCAAGTGGAAAAGTGAAACGTTCAGAAAAGCACCATTAAAAAGGTAAAGGTTTAACAATGGCCATCAACGACGCACAGTCTCTGGGTCTCCTTTCAACTAAGAACATGATGTCATGGTGAATTCATCATTCTTGCATTGTGGTCATAAAGGTAACAAGCAGTCTAAATAGTACAGAACAGCCTGCGGTTCTCAAGTTCTTTCACAGCTAGAGAGGTGATAAAATACCATCATTAGTGAGAGCTCAAGGACAAAAAAAAACTTGATATTCCAACACACTCGTCCACTTCCTGCTCCAAATTGCCCTTAAAAAGGAGACGATTCTATTTAGGCAAATACAGAGGGAACCCTTTCCCCCAGCTCAAAATATAACTGCACTGCAACAACAAAAGGTAGTGCATGCCAAAAAGGATGATTACTATTACTCCTTCTGCCGGACATGAAACCAGAGAAGATAAAAGCGGGCTACACCTCTAATGATTTTGAAAGGACTCCGGAAATATATATATTTATTTTTTTCAATTACCACTTCTTATTCCACATTGCCCATGACAGTACCCCTGTAGAATAATGCTATAATTCAAAATAGAGTGGGACTACCGCTTGAAGGACTTTACATCCGAAGGCTAGGTCAGAAACGGAGTTAAAGATGCAAAATGTATTGTTTTAGCAACATATACGATAAGAGTGCCAACTGGCAGCCCTACATATTTGATCTAGAGAAGAGTCAGCCCTCTCTGCCCATGAGGTTGAGATAGCTCTTGTAGAATGGGGTCCAAAGAGAAAAAAAATAATTAAAAAAATGAAAGGAATAGATCATGACTAGTGTAGGCTAAATGGCCTGCCTGATCCATCTACGGATGGTAGATTTGCTGGCTGTCAAATCCTTGTTTTTGCCTTGAAATTGGACTGCTAAATGCTCAGAATTTATCCACTTTTATGGTATTAAGGTAATGAATAATACATTTTTTGACACCAATTTGGGGAGAAACAAAGGTAATTTTTCTTTCCTCCAGTATTATAATGTGATGTGGGAATGCAGAAAGGGCCCGGATCTCACCAATTTGAGAGAGAAGAAAAAAAAACAAGTGAAAAAGAGCGAGAGAGCTCTATAAAAAAATAAAATAAAAAAAACACACCACACACAACCTTCTGATCCAAGGGTGATCCACTAGTTCGGTATCAAAAATCCAAAATTTGGGCCCTAAGGGTCCTGCGTTTGAGATTCTACTCTAGTCCTGCTTACAGAGAAAATTGAGACTTAAATGAAACATTGGGATATTTTCAAAAGATCTTGGAAATACCTGGTAAAATTTAAGAAAAAAAAACTTTCCATACTCTTAAATCTTCGATGTTACCTGCTTTCTAATGGCTTAAAGTGCAGAAATAAGAAAGCCCTCAGTCTCAAAATTACCCTTTCAGTCTCCAGGTGAAGGTTTTGGGTATGGTTGTAGAACTGGGCCCTGAGACAAGAGATCCTCCCTGTCTAGTAAAATCCAGGGCTTGTCTATGGACATATGAACTTTGATGTCTTTGGCCAAAATAGGACAATTAATGTTACTGTGGCTATATCCTCCCTGATCTTATCTTTAAATCCTCCTTGGAATGAGACACACGAGGAATGGCATTTTCTCTTCTTGCCCTAGGAATGAGTCGGGCCATCTATTGGTGTAGCCTGATCTGATGAGTTGTGGGGAAAAAACAAAAAACATTGTTTTAAGGTTTTTCCTGGGAAAGAAGTCTATCAAAGGCATCACCCATCTCTTCATCATGGCAAAAATGTCTATATTCAGGTACCACTCTGTCCAGCCTTCAAGCCTTGGCCTTCCTAAGGTCCTTGGAGGTAGCAAGAGTTGTAATAAGCCCCCCCCCCCCACTCCAGGCTGTAGAAGACAGGGAAAAGGGCCTGATTAGAGTATCAGTTCACATCCCAATTCTGGAAAAAGCCCCTCTGGTGAAGTAGAGATCTGAATCGGGCCCATTTCACCACCGGCATGAACGCAATCGGCGGACCCAGAACCAACATAGCAATTTGGAATTAGGTCTTGAGTGAAAGAAACAGATCCATCACCACCTCTCTCACTAGAGAGAACTGTTCCTAAGGGAAAAAGAATGTCTGAACTGAAGATTTCAGTAGAATACCTGAAACTCAGATTATGTATATTCATTACACACAGTGTGATCTGTTTCCAGCATTTTTTTCTTTTAATGTTGAGGATTATGTCTAACAGTTCATGAAAACCCAAAATTTAGTCTAGAATAGTGGGTAAAAGTTGAAGATTGTAGACTCTGTGCAGACTCTTGGTGCTTGAGAAATTCCAAACAGAAGTGCACTGTATTGCAGATGGGTTAGAGTCTTATTTATCATTATTGCTACCCTTAAAAATTTCTGATGGCTGGGATGTATGGGGGACACGATAATATGCGTCCTCCAAGTCTATTGATGCCATGACAACCTGGAAAAAAAGAAAGTTTACTATAGAGGACAGGGTCTCCAAATGAAACTTTTTTTTATCTAAGAGAAAGGTTCAACATTTTTTAAATTCACTATGACACGGTAAGATTTGTTTTTTTTATACGAGAAAGAGGAATAAAATCCACTCTTTCTTTCTGGTCTGGGGGAACCGGATTCAAGACATCCTTTTCTATCAAAACAAGAACTTCTACTTCTATTGCATTTTGTTTTATGAAGGTAACGAAATTCTAGACGTAAGCCATCCTTTATGGTGTTTAGCATCTATGTATTTGTAGAGAAGTTTTACCAAGCCTGAATAAAGAAGGATAGGGGACCCCCTAATCTTCCTCTGGAGTCATTGTTGGGAGTCTTTGTTTCGGGTATTACTCTAGGGATTGAGCTGAAACCCTTTATATCCCTTATTAAATTTAAATTTTCTGGAATCTAAAGTTATTTTGATACTGTACCCTGTTGGATAAAAGGAGTAGTTTTGTCCGATTTGATAAGGGAATTCTTTTTTTCCTATCAGACGTTTTTTTCAAGCAAGTCATCATGAGTGAGAAGAAGAAAGATAGTCTCCTAAACATGGAATGGCACAACATTTCACTTTGGATGCCATGTCTTATTTCTACGTTTTTAGCCACAGAGCTCTACTAGCAGAGCTCGAGAGGGCGGTGGATGTGGCTCATCCTAGACTGGAAGAGAGGACAGGATCTGCTCTCTGGGAGTTTTGTCTTTACTGTGGGATTTTAGCTGGGAGAGCCAAATTCCAAGGAAGTTGGTTACACATTAAGCTGCAATACCCAGTGTTTTTCAGTTTTTTTTTATTCTGATAAAAATCTGATGATCAGAAAGGAATCCTAGATATTCAAAGAGCCGTGTATTTTTTTCCCTCAACATCTTGGTACTGGGGCATTTTTGGGGCCCTATCTCAATAATTCTGTTCTTCAAAAGGATATTTTCTTTTGTGTATTCTAGAGATGAAAAACTTCCCATCAGGCCCATAAATAGATATAATACATGGGCAAGCCATTGATTTCAATGAAAAATGAAATACTTAATTTCTTCGTTGGTGGCAGTGCAGGGCAAATGAACACTTGCTGCCAGGTTTCCCCACAGTTTACACAGTTGATTTCTGGGGTGCACCCAGCAGTGGGACAACCTGTAATAAGCTTATCTTCAGGGCAACATTCTAACACAAAAGACTGTCCACAGTGGATAACCCCTTTAAGTAGCTTATCAGAGTCATCAGCTGGAAACATATCTGCCCCCCATGCTGTACACACAAGAAGACTTGTCTTTTGATTTCAGCTTCCCTTCCTCTTGGAGAGGTTCCTCTTTGATGGAAATATCAGACAAGGCAGTACGTCCAGTATAAATAAATCGGGCGTTCAAAATCTCTAAAACTAAATAGGAGCAAGATTAAAAATTAAACGGTTTAATACTTTTTAGATAATAAGGAGAATTCCGGTGTTACAATATTGTCGACATAGACAGTAGATAATGATTTGGGATGTGCGCTTTTGTTCATACATTTGGCACGTCTTTTGTTGCGTGTTTTAGCAATACATTTCCTAGGCTCTCTAGAAATCTACAATACAATCGAACAATAGAATAAAATTTGTAATATACAGTACTGTGTAAAAGTTTAGGCAGTTGTGAAAAAATGCTGCAAAGTGTTATGGAATCACCGGTTGAGCAAATCCCAGGGTGGACGCTTATGGAATTGCTATGTGAATTGCTATGTGAGCGATTCCCCAAAGGCTGCTGGAGACGGTCAGGAATGAGCGTGCAAATAAATCTGCAACCTCAAATCTGTCACAACTCTGATCAACAGAATCTAAGGCTTCTCTATGGTTTTCGCCAGAGCCCACTGCAAGGCAGGTTTGACTTTGTTAAAATAACCTGGGTTCTATTCTGCAGAGTTCCGTGTTGGATAAGAGGTGCAATGCAGGCAATACCAGAGCAGATAACAAGACAGCCCAAGGGTAAACAGAAAATCCAAATCATAAAGCTAGTGGATAATCAGGGATTGCAGAGGTCAAAACATGCCTGGAGCAGAAAGTCCAAACCAGTAAGCAAAGGTTAATACAGAGACAAGCCGAGGTCCAGTTACAAAAAGTGCAAATAGTCAAAGGTAAAGGGTATAGTCAGTATCATGAACATGGAGACAAGGAAAAATCACAAGCAAAGAAATGAGAACCAACACAGATTTAAATACTCCACCCTTCAATCTGATAGGAAGAAAGACAGAGAAGTGGAATAGGCTCAACAATTAAAAACAGAACCGCCCAAAAGCTAGACTAGTAGTCATGGTAATCTTAACAGGGACGGACGTTTCCTAACAGTAAGAATGCTTTCAAAAATAGAAGTGTTAATAGTTTATCAATTAACAAAATACAAAAAGTTATTGAACAGAAGAGAAATCTAAATCTAATCAATATTTAGTGTGACCACCCTTTGCAAGTGTGACTAGAAGAATTGATGCAGTTTTGAAGGTGCACAGTTTTTGGAGGAACTCGGCAGGGAGGTTGTTCCAAACATCTTGGAGAACTAACCACAGACCTTCTGTGGATATAAGCTTCCTTAAATCCTTCTGTCTCTTCATGTAATCCCAAACAGACTCGATGTTGAGATCAGGGCTCTGTGGTGGCGATATCAATTCCAGGGCTCCTTATTCTACTTTACGCTGAAGATAGCGCTTAATGACATTGTCTGTATGTTTGGGGTCGTTGTCCTGCTGCAAAATAAATTTCAGACGCCTTATTGATGGTATTTCATGATGGATAAGTATCTGCCTGTTTTTCTCAGCATTGAGGACACCATTAATCCTGTTCAAATCACCAACTCCATTTGCTGAAATGCAGCCCCAAACTTGCAAGGAACCTCCACCATGCTTCACTGTTGCCTGCAGACAGTCATTATTGTATCACTTCAGCCCTTCGGCGAATAAACGGCCTTCTGTTACCACCAAATACACACCTCAACATTGAAATTGCAACACCAAGAAGTAAGAGTTTTGGAATTGTGGAAATCACAGGATCGATAGCTTTTTTTAGTGACACGCAAATGATAAAAATAAAAAAAAATGGAAACAAAAAATATTCCAAAACATCTTGATTTATTTAGTATAGAATATGAGAGCCACACACAGTAATACACGCATTTACACGCCTTGACATGCTATCAATGAGGTTATTAATGGTTGTCTGAGGAATGTTATGCCACGCTGAATGCAATTGAGCACGCAAATCATAAAGATTGGCTGTTGGCCGCACCCTATGCAACTGCCGACCAATGACGCCCCAGATGTGCTCGATGGGAGACAAGTCCGGAGAAGCTGCAGGCCATGGTAGCATGTTTAGGCCATGCAGGCTGCTCACAGTAGCACAAACAACATTGACCTGGCGTTGTACTGTTGAAAAACGGCTTCTGGGACACTTTGGAGAAATGGCCACACCACCGGTTCCACGACAATATCAATGCAACGGCGAGCTGTTAGTGTATCTGAGATTAAAAATAAAGGGGTCCGGCTACCGTACCTTATGCCACCCCACACCATAATCCCGGGAGTAGGACCGGAGTGACCTTCCCTTGTGAAGGCCTCTTCATAGCATTACCCACGTGGTCTCCAGAGCAGTCTCTGGCTATCATCGCTGAAGAGGTTAGTCCTCCATGCCAGCCTCCATTGCCGTGCACTATGATAGTGATGGCGTGTGGTCAATGGAACACCTGTGGCTGGATGTCTGGCTTGTAGCTCAACGTTGTGCAAATCCCTTCTGATGGTTTGTGTTGACACTGGTTGCCGTCCTAGGCTTGGGATGTGACGTCCAATTTCACTTGCAGTACAGAAAGGATCCCTATGCGCTATCCTTCCAATCAGACAATCGTCTGTGCAGAGGTTCACCTTGCGACAAGTGACGATACCTGGCATGCTTTGATTTTTGAAGTTTTATGTGGCTAAAAACAAACTTTGCTTTCAATCTGGCTTTAATGCCCCTTCCACATGCCACAGATTAACCTTACAGCTTGCCCTTCTTGGTGTTACACTCCTCAACATTGAAATTGCATTTCAAATTTTGACTCATCAGTCCAGAGCACCTGCTTCCATTTTTCTGAACCCCAGTTCCTATGTTTAGGTGCATAGTGGAGTCGCTTATCCTTGTTTCTGACCCACTGCGCCAGTTACAATGCACTCTGCAGATAATGCCCCTTGTAGATGGCGCCAGTCACAATGCCCCCTGTAGATAGTGCCAGCTACAATGCCCTCTGTAGATAATGCTCCCTGTAGATAGCGCCACTTACAATGCACTCTGCAGATAATGCCCCTTGTAGATGGCGCCAGTCACAATGCCCCCTGTAGATAGTGCCTGTCACGTCGGGTTCGTGGACTCACTGGGCCGTACCACCTTGGCGGTATGGCAGCTGGCCAACAGGGCGCAGGTTAAAGTCTATAGTTCGCATAGGGTACCTGTGGCAGCATGGACTGTAGCAAGGCAGGCTCGGCTGGGACTAGGCAGCAGGTAGACGTCAGGCGTGGAGTAGAAGGACAGGCGTGGAATACAGCACAGCATGACTGGCTCAGCATGGCACACGACCAGGATAGCACGGGATACAGGAACAGGAACTGGAACACACTAGGAGACCATCGCATAGACAAACTTAGGGTACGAGAACAACGCTCATGCATAGAAGCGAGGGGGCTGAGCCCCTCTTATAGTCCAGAGTACTCATGGGCTGATAATTCATTAAAGTCCAGTGCGTGCGCTGCCCCTTTAAGAGCGGACACGAGCGTGCGCGCGCACCCTACGGGATCCGGCCGAGGTGAGTGAAAGCGAGCGCTGGCGTCTCCTGAGGAGGAGACATGGGCAGCACTCGCCGACCCATGGCTACGGGCATCAGGGGGAGAGTGAACCTGGCGGCCCGCAGCCACAGACATGACAGTTTCCACGTCAAAGGTATGGCTTTTTGGTCGCAATTCTTCCACGAAGACCACTTTTGGACAGACTTCTCCAAACTGTAGAAGGACGTACATGGGTCCCACTGGTTTCTGACAGTTCTGAGCCGATGGCACTGATGGACATCTTCCGATTTTGAAGGGAAGTAAGAATAATGTGTCTGATCTGCTGCACTAAGTTTCCTTGGACAACCACTGCGTCTACTGTCCTCAACGTTGCCCGTTTCTTTGTGCTTCTTCAAAAGAGTTTGGACAGCACATCTTGAAACCCCAGTCTGCTTTGAAATCTTTGCCTGGGAGAGACCTTCCTGATGCAGTACAACTACCTTGTGTCTTGTCGCTGTGCTTAGTCTTACCATGGTGGAGCTGTGACATGAAACGGTCTTCTACACCCTCACCTTTTTAGCAGAGTTTGGCTGTTCCTCATCCAGCTTTAAGCCTCATAGAACACAACAGTTTATTTTACAGTTAATGACCTGTATATGAAAATGATGATCATTGTCATCTGTTTGGTATAACTGGTTAGTCATACACCTGAATATAATCCTACATAATACATGACTTTGTGCAAGTGTACCTAGAAGAATAGATGCAGTTTTAACCCTTTCCCCCTGCATGCATTCTGGGCCTTAATGACATAACAAAATTAGCAGTTTCACGATGTCTTTATTTAATAGGTTATAACTTTGTAGGAATCATATGGATCCCTATAAATTTTATGGTTTTTTTCAGCAAAATCAGAGCTTTATTTCGATGGTATATACTATAGATAGGTTTTTTGGTGTTTTTCAAAATCTTACAAAAATGCAAAAATTTTTGGGAAAGAATGCAGTTTTCTTCAATTTGTTGTGTAAAAGCTTTTAAATAAATAATGTTTTTACTTTTGCATGCCTGTAGATTTATTTCTGTATTTGTTCTGATTGCGTGGATACCAAACACGTTGGTGAATGTTATCTTGCTGGACACTTGGTAAGGCCTCAAACTAAAAAGGTGTCCAATTTGGCCTAAGGATGACGATTTCCAAAGATGATTTTTAGGCACCATAGTCTCTTTGCAGAGGCCCTGTGGTGTCGGATCATAAAAAAATACACCTAAAAAGACCCAATCTGGGAAAAAAGACCCCACAGGGCTTTTACATATTGGTATAGTCTGCGCCTAGTCCTTTCAGATTTTTTATGAAATCTGACCAATTATATAAAATGTTTGACACTATGTATTATCGCTGTTTTATGCCCGCGGCGCTCAATGGCCGCGGGCGAAAAACGGCGAGATAATTGCCGCGAAAATCGGCGTGCAGGGAGAGGAATATCTGCCTCAAAGTTCCAAATGGAATTTTGAGGCAGATATTCCTCCCCCAAAATACTCCGTGTGAACATAGACTAAGAGGTTCACTTTAGCATAAGGAATCCCTTCCTATTTTGGCTCTCTCTAATTCAGCTCCTTTGCTACTGTAGGATAGGTCTCAAAGCATAGGTAATTACAGTCCTAGTTTTGAAGGGCAAAATACAAAACGTGTATGTCATGGTTCCCTGGGCCTTTTTGTATATTATGTAGGAATTAAAAGTACAAATCTGCATCAGATATATTGCCACCTTCTTGTACCAGGCTCTAGTTATCCTTTTGATCAAATAAGGTTGGAGAGCCTGGTCTGAAAGGTCGACGCCACACATGAACCTATTGTACTCTGTAAGCATATTTAGAAAAATACACATAACTTTGCAAATAAACATTTTTTGAAAACAAATCACACTGTAGTAATCAGCCTCATAGCGCTTATTAGATTAGTTAGTAGGGGAATTAATAAACTGGTGACCGATCCTCTTTAAGGCCAAGTTCGCTGTTTCAAAATTCGCGGTTTCAAAAGTTTCAAGTAATCTGCAGCAAAATCGTCAATAGGATTTGCTTTTGGATTTCCGCAAATCTGTGCACTTTCTACAGCATAAAAATTGACATGCTACAGATGTTTAAAAAAAAAAAAAAAACAGTCTGCACAGGGATTCGGATTCTCATGGTGCCTACGGGGGTCGCGCCTCGGATGGGTCTACTGGCGATCTCCTTCCTCGGGGAGAACTCTTGGAAGACATATCGGTGGGACTGACGCAGGGTGGGTGGCTGGTTCCCTGCCCATGCTTTCATTCTCACTGGTGTTGAGGACCATGCGAGGGAGGGGAGGCGAGCCGGTCGTCCGTTTAATTTGTATATTCCCTCACCTGACCTATTTAATCTATTGCTATAGCGAGCTTAATGGTTATAGTTATGACTTAGGTTTTGTTTATTTGTTTTTTTCCCCCATTCACCCCCCCCACCCCCCCAACTACATGGATGTACGAAATGGTTCGGTCGTATTTTTCTGACATTCATTAAGATATACTTGCTGTTTTGGATGCATCTGTTTTATTTTCGTGATGTTTCTTATTCTTTTATTTTATCTTTATTATTATCTTTTATATTGCTCATACCCCATCCCCTATTTACTTTTTGTATCCCTCATTGAAAAATTTAATAATTTCTGTGCATAAAATTTCCACAGCATGTTACTGTATTCCGCTGTGGATTTTCCAGACAGAAATTTCACAGCAAATCTGTTACATGTGAACGTAGCTTTAGAGTAAATTTACATGTAGCCGATTTAATGCAGAAATTTCTGACTGTCCCATTCATCAGATGTGTGCAATAGATATTCAGTCACCGAAATGTCTGCAATGAACCTGCCGTGTGTAAAGATAAGTCACTTTTACACCGGCCGACACACGGCCGATGCAGCGCGCGCCGCTCAAGGAGACATCGTTGATTGGCGCTAGCTTGCCCCTGTCAAACGGAGCTATGGATGAGGACGAGCATTACTCGCATCGCTCGTCCCGATCTTTTATCATGTCGGCACCGCGTCTCTCTGTTTACACAGGGAGATGTGCTGCAGACAACGATAATCTTATACTTTTTTAAAACTTTACGACCAGCAGATAATTGAGCATTTGCTCGTTCATCTGCTGATAATTGCCCTGTGTAAACAGGGGGAACGATCGGCAACAAGCGTTATATGAACGCTCATCTGCCAGATAATCGTCCTGTGTAAACCCCCTATACCCTTATGCTTCTCTTTTAATTATGTTTCCGGGACACTGATTTAATACACTTAGGCTGGGTTCACACGACCACATTAACGTCCGTAATGGACGGACGTATTTCGGCCGGAAGTCCCGGACCGAACTCAGTGCAGGGAGCCGGGCTCCTAGCATCATAGTTATGTACGACGCTAGGAGTCCCTGCCTCTCCGTGGAACTACTGTCCCGTACTGAAAACATGATTACAGTACGGGACAGTTGTCTTGCAGAGAGGCAGGGACTCCTAGCGTCGTACATAACTATGATGCTAGGAGCCCGGCTCCCTGCACTGAGTTCGGTCCGGGACTTCCGGCCGAAATACGTCCGTCCATTACGGACGTTAATGTGCTCGTGTGAACCCAGCCTTAAAGGGAATGTGCCGCGAATTAAACCTTTTCTTTTTTAAGTTACTTATTTCTATTATATTTTTTACGTTTTTTGCTGTATTTTTTTTTTCTTCCACATGCTGGAAAGTATTCAAAATTAAATAAGAATTTGACATGTTTTCCTATGTTCGCCACCAGAGGGAGCACTTCCAAGTATTACAGCAAGGTGAATAAGGCAAAGCAACCTGACTCACAGCTGCTGTAAATGTGGGAGGCAATCTCACCCCCTCCTACAAGCCAGGAAAAGGTGTCTTCAAATTGCTAAGCAGTGTCCGGTAGCCATTTTGGGTGTGATTCTGCAGCTGGCAGAAGCTATAGCACACCAAAAGGCTAAGTGTATGTTCACACGCTTACTAAAAAGGGAAAAAAGCTTCTGATTTTCAGCCATTTTTTAATCAAACTTGCGTTTTTGGAGCCGTTTTTCTATAGAGTCAATGAAAAACGGCTCCAAAAACGTCCCAAGAAGTGACATGCACTTCTTTTTCGTGGGCGTCTTTTTACGTGCCGTTTTTGGAAAACGTCCGCGTAAAAAAACGCCCCGTTTTTCCGCTACATGTTACATGTTTTTTTGCGCATTTTACATGCATCTCCTGCTAAATGTCTTTATCCTTCCATCCTGCTGACAGTCTTCTCCAGCGTCACCATACAATCCTGCTGACCGTCTCCTCCAGCATCACGGTCAGCAAGATTGGGTGGTGATGATGGAGGAGACGGTCAGCAAGATTGGGTGGGGACGCATCACCATACAATCTTGCTGACAGTCTCCTCCAGCGTCCCCATACAATCTTGCTGACAGTCTCTTCCGCAGTAGAGGAGACTGTCACACCACTCTGTGATAGGAATAACCATCTGCTGCAGAGTCTCCTCGCCGACCTCCTGCTACATACATACATACATACATACACACAGCTCTACTACACAGACACACACAGTCAGCACTGCTACATAGACACTGGCAGGGATTTTACAAGGAACACAAATAAGCAACGGCCCTTAGAAGATCAGAACAAGCACGAGCTGCACTGATAATAAACCGGCAGGGGATGACAGACTCCACAGCTGAACTGCAGGTATCGTCAGCAGAATACAAGGGCCGTGCTGTGGATCATGCTGGGCTGGAACAATGGGAAGTGTATGATGCTGATTGGTCACTGATTGGTCAGCGTCATACACTTCTCTTTACAACACCCACTTGGTCAAAAGTTAAAAACACGCCCAGTTGGTCATTAAGAAACTCGTTAGCATAAATCTAAAATTGCTCATAACTTGCTCAAAAATGATCGTTTTTCAAAATAAAAACCACTGTTATCTACATTCCAGCGCCGATCAGACTATGTAGGAGATAGGGCACTTATAATCTGGTGACAGAGCCTCTTTAAAGATATAGCCCCAATAGGGAACTACAAATGTTCATTTTGTGGACAGATGAAAATAGGGATAAATGTCCAAATGGGTGCAGTTAAACATTATGTTAGTAGCCTGATTACGTGTAAATCTAATTACCTGGTATATGCGGTGTTCTGTCCTTGTCAATTCTTTTACATAGGAAAAACTTATGTATTCCATTGGGACAGGAAAGGGTTCCCCAAAATGTTTGTCCTTTGCGAGCATACAACGTGTGTTCACCCCGTGTGAGGGTGGAGATCAACGCGTTAAACTATTACGCTGTGAAGCAAATTGGATAATAAAAACAGAGGCTCTAGGACCCCTGGGTTTGAATGATAGGAATGACCTATCAGCATTTCTAAAATAGAACCTTGAAATAGGCATGTTTGACACATTGTACTTAATCTATTGATCAGCTGCTTATAAGTAAAAACATCAAATATTAATAGAAACCTATACATATTATATTACCGTGAGAAGAGGAAGTGCTATGATGAGACAAGGTGTGGGTATTTAAGTGTGTGTGCACTGAATCCCAGTATGCCTTGATAAAGCGTCTGAAGGACGTGAAACGGTCGGCTGTATTGTCTTTCAATCCCGTTTTGCCTGCCTCAATTTAGGAATAAAGAGAAACCTTTTTGCAAATGGTGAGTGCCGTGCTGTCTTCCTTTCTACATGTTGTCTCTTTAAATGTATATTCCCAACTTCTACATTTATGGCATATCCACAGGAAATGCCATAATTGATTGATGTGGGTCCCATCTCTGACATCCGCACCCATATCAAGAAGGGGGTGTCACCCAACCCCCCGTTTTGCCAGGTGAGGCAGCAGTTGGCCACAGATTCCAGACAGAGACTAGTGAAAAAGGGGCCATGCGGTTCTCTCTATTCTAGTCTATGTGAGTTACGGGAACAACTGAGAAAGCACTGCTAGGCTGGGCCCATAACTCCCATAGAACAGAATGGAGAGAACGGCACACATGCGCAGCCCCCCTTCCTCCATTAATCCCCACCAGGTATCTGCAGCTAGCCTCAACATATAGTTGCGATACCCGATAGAGGTGCTGGTCCCGGAACAGGGACCTGCATCGATCAGACATTTATGCTCTGTACCAGGGGTCCAGGGCCGCCATCAGGAATTTCTGGGCCCCATACAGCCAAGATGTCGGGGCCCCCCCTCCATTACCGGTGGTGGGCAACGGAAATTGTGGCACTCACGTTTGTACGTTATACGCATTAACTGATTTTGGTGCCGATGTCAATTACAGTGAAGGAAACCATGAAGCCGGCAGTGACCGGTTCATGCTCCGGATTTTGATCTATTTAGCTAAAACGTATCCGACTGTATGGCATACAGTGGGATACGTCGCCTGGGGAATGGCCCAGGGGAAACTCCTGAAGTCACTGCCCAGGGCTGGAGCCTTCTACTAGCGCTCTGCCCAGGGAGTCTGGCGCTGTTCCTGATGTCCATATACGTAAAGTGACGTCCGAAGCTTTGCAAAGCCTGAGTACACAGCCGGAGCGTCGACAATGCTCTGGCCAGGGATTCCGGCCCTAGAGAATCCTCTGATGTCACTTTACATATATGGACAGTGATGTCAGAAGCTTTCCCAGGGATAAAGTCCATGGGTAGAGCACTCGTGCTGCTGCCTGGGGACTCCGGAATAACAAAGTCTACTACGCCATTTCATCCTTCAAAAATAAGGTAAACCGACGTCTACCAGCCCGACGGAGGCTAAAAGGACATAATGGAGACCTGTGAATTATCGTTTATGTTGTTTATACTGTAAGGTAGGAGATTTCCTGACTACACGATAAACTTAGGGCAACAACACGATGTGAAGGGGGAAGGGAGGGGGGAGCGCTTGTGAGGATGTAAGGATAACTAATGCTCCGTTCTTACGTTGCCATTAAAGTTCAATGTGTTTTTCCACAGCAAAAATCGGAGGCTTTCCCTGATTCCTGGCGCAGATGCTACAAGCGTGTAGCAGATCCGCACGAGAATAAGGCCCTGTTCACACAGTTTATTGCCACATTTTTTTCAGCGGAAACCGTGGCAAAAAACTTCCGAAATCGCCTCCATTGATTTCAACGGGAGGCGAAGGCGTTTTTTTCCCGCGAGAGAAAGAAGCAAATTTGTCGTGGGTATTTTCGTGCGGCAAATCCTCAGTGTAATACAGAACCAGCAAAGTAAATGAGATCAAGAAATCTCATTTACATGTCGCATTTTTTGCACAAAAACTGACCTGCGGTGCGTATTTGAAAATATGATACATGTCACTTTATCTTGCGTTTCCGCTTGCGAATTGTTACGCTGCGTGAAATTCACTGACAGTCTAAACGGCCCCATTCACTAACATAAGTCCGTGCGACGCCAGTGAAAATCATGCTAGTAGCACGGACGTATAACACGTTCGTGTGAATAAGGCCTTATATTGTAATTTGTAGTGAATTTTCAGTGCGCAATCCGCACCAAAAATAGGAGGCAAGCAAGTGGCCTTATTCAGACGTCCATGTTCGGTTTGTGAAATACGGAGCGTGTATCGGCCATATTTCCCGGACCGACCACAGTTCAGGGAGCCGGGTTTTTAGCATCACAGTTATCTATAATCACTGGAGTCCCTCCCTTCCCGTGGGAGTATACCCGCGGAGAGGCAAGGACTCCCAGCAACACTGATAACTATGATGCTAGGAGTCCGGCTCCATGAATTGTGGTAGGCCTGGGAAATACGGCCGATACACGCTCCGTATGTCACGGACCGAACGCGGCCGTCTGAATAAGGCCTTAGTCTAGTTACACAGTGCGGTGAAATCCCATTTTTTTTTGCCACAATTTTTGCAAAATCGCTGCAAAAACGTGATTTGACCGCACTGTGAGAATATAGCCTAACAACACTTTTCATGTCTTGTATCCTTTTTTTTATGCAATTTTCGTAATTGCGGCACAAATCACGCGGTTTTGCCGCGATTTTTATATAATTGCGGCAAAACTGCGCCATTTTTGCCGCGATTACGAAAATCGCGCCAAAAAAAACGCTAGGAAAACGAAAAAATACCAAAAAACATTTTAATCAACTTTATACATACTACAAATGGGGTCAGGGGGATGGGAAGCAGGATGGATAGGGGAACATACTCACCAGCCTGCAGGTCCGTTCGGCAGTGTAGAGGAGCTGGGGGGCGGGCTCTCCACACGCAGCTTCAGCACATGCTGCATCTTCCCCTTCCACTGAAGCTACAACAGGTATGCAGGGGGTGCCGCGGGCGTTGCTAGGGGGGTTCCGCGGGCGTTGCTAGAAGGGTGCCGCGGGCGTTGCTAGAAGGGTGCCGCGGGCGTTGCTAGAAGGGTGCCGCGGGCGTTGCTAGGGGCGGGGCACGAGCGTTGCGAGGGGGGCAACAGTCCGAGGGGGGGGGGCAACGGCAGCCCGGCGGGCCCCTTTTCTTCATCCATGTGGCCGGGCCCCTGACGGGAGTACCAGTAATACCCCCCTGATGGCAGCCCTGCAGGGGTCTCAAACTCGGCCGGGTAAATGGGCCGCACATAGAAAAAAAAATGTGAAGCATTACAAAATTATTGTTAATCAATTCGTTATTTAAAAACTACTATAATAGTACTACATTACTATAATAATAATAATACTACATGACTATAACAATACTACATTACTAGAATAATAGCACTAGGTTTAAATGGGAATCTCTGCTCCTGACATCACTGTCCATATATGGACAGTGATGTCAGGGGCTTCCCCAGCCGAAGTCCTGGAGCAAAGGCACTTCTAGCATTCTGACTGGGACTCCAGCTCGGCTCCTGACATCACTGTTCATATATGGACAGTGATGTCCGGGGGCTTCCTCAGAGCAGGTCGCTAGTATAAGCGACATCAGGGGCTACGTCATTCGCCGACGCAATCCTCTTTCGGCCTGCTCTTTCCTCTCCCGAGGGAGCTATGGTGCCCCGCGTGCCGCAATGACAGCCTCAGGGGCCACGTGTTTGAGACCCCTGCTATATACTGTAGATATTCCATAAGTGTCTAAGTTGGGAATACCACTTAATAACAAAAAGTTAATAGCAAAAGCTTTTTGTTGTCCTCTTCTGTCACAGAGTTTAAAATTTGTTAGACATTTCTTAGTTAGATCTGTTTTTAGAAAGCTGTGTGACCATTCATATGGCTGCCACATGGGTTAGACCAGCTTTTCTAGACTCTTGAATGGCAAGTCTGTCTATTTCAACCTATATGGCAGCCATACCGGAGTCAGGGTAAGCTTGGCGATAAGCCCTGTGGAAAGATAAAATGGAGATCAACTTTTACAGCCTGCAGCAGATGTGTCTAGTTGTGCAGCAGTAGGGATGCAGGGAATGTACAGCAGATTTGCTATTTAGGTATGTTCACACGCGCAGTCAAAAAGGTCTGTAAATACGAAGCTGTTTTCAAGGGAAAACCGCTCCTGATTTTCAGAAGTTTTTTATGCCACTCACGATTTTCGCTGCGTTTCTTACGGCCGTTTTCAATAGAGTCAATGAAAAGCGGCTTAAAAAACGTCCCAAGAAGTGTCCTGCACTTCTTTTTCGCGGCAGTTTTTTTACACGGACGTTTTTCAAAACGGTCGTGTAAAAAAAATGGCCCATCGGAACAAAACACCGTTTTTCCCACTGCAATCAATGGGCAGATGTTTGGAGGTGGAAGCATTTTTCGGCGTTTATGGCCCGAAAAACGGCCGAAAATAGGCCGTGTGAACATACCCTTAGGGCTATAGGAAATCTAAGCGACAGCCTGTGTGGAATCTATAATATGGACTATATTGGGAGTGATCAATCTTTCCCAAAACCAGGTGTAAATAAGACAAGAAGACAACACGGGCTTCCCTATGACCACCCCAAGAATTATTCCTACATGAAAACAATGGAGGTCCCTCACTAATTGTGGTAATGCCGCCAGCATCTACCCATGGGTTTCCAGCTTTACTGATGTATGTGTTTTTTTTGTTTTTTTTACAGAAATTATCAAAACACAACAGTCTGTGACTCAACAGGATATTCTCACCCATGCACTTGCTTATGAACTATGTTTGAAGAATATAAGGGCCTATTTCCCTAGTGTGGTCAAAACATAGATTATTGCTGCAATTACTGTGAAAAACCGCTGCATTTTCAATGCTTTTGTGGTAATAACCTAGCATCATGTGAATAAGCCTTTAAGCAGACATCAGGTAGAACCTTTTATATGGCTAGTTTACAAGCACACATCGACGATAACAACACGCCAATCGGCGCCCGTTTGCTTTATCTACATGGACCAATGATCGGGAGTATGGGTAAAAATTATTGTTAATACTAACGGTCGTCCCCATGCAGTGTGCATCTTGTCAACAGCATGTCCCCGGTTTACACGTGGAGCTGTGCTGCCAACAAACGTTTGGTTTTTTTGCCCACATAAAAGATGCGATCAGCTGACAAACGAGCGTTTGCTTGTTTGTCGGCTGATCGCTGCCATGTTTACACAGGACAATGATCGGGAACTAGCATTCGTACGAACGCTCCTTCGATGATCTGCCTGTGTAAAAGGGCCTTTAGGATAAAGTGGTTAATTATTGACAGATTACGGCTATTTATCTCTCAGTTTACCCCAATTAGTGCCTGAACTACGTTTACCATCCATTATAAACATGTATACACATAAAAGGGACTTCGAAGAGATCGGTTTACATCCTCAGCAGGCAAGGCCAATATTCAGCATAGATCATTTATTATATAGTTCTGCTGATAATCATTCTTGCAAGTCAGAGTATGGATATTTCTATAATCTCCTGCTATTAAAGGCAATGTACACCATTGAAAACTATTATTTATTTATTTTTTAATCAGCTTGATTGGTGCAACTTTGCAATTACATTTTATTAAAAAATATTTATACTTTTTGAGATACAGCTGTATCCGTCCGGTCAGAGTGACTGACGGGTTCAGTGACTGGATCCACCTGTTATCGATCACATCTAAGTTATGAACTTAGATGTGATCGGTAACCGCTCGATTCTGCGTGTCAGAGACACGCAGGACCTGCCGTCACAGAACCCATCAGTGCCGCTGACCTGACGGATACAGGTCTCAGCGCTAGATACAGCTGCTTTGTTTACAGAATACAAAGCAGCTGTATCAAAAAGTTAAAATATTTTTTAATAAAAGGTAATAATAAAGTTGCACCAATCACACGGATACACGTTTCTATTTTAAAAAAAGTTTTCAAAAGGTCTACATAGCCTTTAAATCAGTCTATGGAAAAGTTGCTGAGCTAACACAGACTAGAATTTCTAGCGATTTCAGTAGTAAGATAGCAGTACTAGAAGTCCCCCTTGTAGCTTAGGGAATACGGTAAGTGGACAATACACAGGTGCAGAAGCGTCAATGACGATTTGGCCACACAGTATTATTTGAACACCTCTTTTTTTCAAATGACCAAAATACAAGAGATCTATGCAAAAGATGGAAACGGGATTGTTTAGCCAGCATCAATTGCTTTTTTGCTACATGAAATCCAGGCAAATAGCCACTCACATAAACAGCCGTGTGAACAGCCCAATAGACATGCTTTCATTTTAATGCAGCCGTGTGACGGCCTTAGCTTCAAGAAAGTAGAATACTCAAACAATTGCACCATTTATGGCCAACTTAAAGAGGAGCCGTGACCGGTTCAGCAAAGCCCAATTTCACAATAGAAGCGGAGATCGCGCTGTGCAGGGAAGGAGAGAAGCGGAATGATGCCGATAGGACAGGGTCATACAGCCAAACCAAACTACGCTCCCAGTGAAACCTTTGCGTCACCACCCCTATGGCTAGTATAGCCTAATTAGAATAAAAAAAAGTTCTCATAACTCGGAAAGTAAAAAATGGATTGGGATACAAATTACACAGACATCAGTGTGAGGCTGGGTTCACACGACCACATTAACGTCCGTAATGGACGGACGTATTTCGGCCGGAAGTCCCGGACCGAACTCAGTGCAGGGAGCCGGGCTCCTAGCATCATAGTTATGTACGATGCTAGGAGTCCCTGCCTCTCTGCAGGACAACTGTCCCGTACTGTAATCATGTTTTCAGTACGGGACAGTTGTCCTGCAGAGAGGCAGGGACTCCTAGCATCGTACATAACTATGATGCTAGGAGCCCGACTCCCTGCACTGAGTTCGGTCCGGGACTTCCGGCCGAAATACGTCCGTCCATTACGGACGTTAATGTGGTCGTGTGAACCCAGCCTGACAGCGCCTATGACAAGAGGTAGGAAGTTGGGCTTTACTGAACTGGTGACAGGTCCTCTTTAATGCAACAGGTTTTAAATCATCAACATATCACAGTTTGGCATACAACACCTATAGGAGTTATCCTGTGTCACAAATGTAATGTATGCGCCAATACCAAAAAAAAGACACAGGAAAAGGTTTTATACCAAGTACATCTATACTAATATGTTAACTATGATAGTGTGGTGTCCTATCTGTACAATTGACATATCCAAAACATTTTAGATGGTGGTAATACACATGATAAGTGCCCATGTGAAAGATAACGCTATGTATATACATATATATTTTACTAATAAAGTTGTACCTTTCATGGTATAAAACTTTTTCCGGTGTCCTTTTTCAGTGTTAATGCATATATAAAAAAAAGTTTAAAAGGAATTAAAGGGGTTGTTCCCAGAACAAATCTCTGACAATATGCACGATAAGGGCATATAAATGTACATGGGTTTTCCCATCTCAAAGTGATGACATTTCGCTAGGGTAGGCCATCTCCTTCTGACCAGTGGGCTGGGTTCACACGACCTATTTTCAGACGTAATGGAGGCGTTTTACGCCTCGAATTACGCCTGAAAAAACGTCTCCAATACGTCGGCAAACATCTGCCCATTACTTTCAATGTGCTTTACGATGTTCTGTGCTGACGAGCTGTCATTTTACGCGTCGCTGTCAAAAGACGGCGCGTAAAATTACAGCCTCGTCAAAAGAAGAAGTGCAGGACTCTTCTTGGGACGTAATTGGAGCAGTATTTCATTGACTCCAATGAAGAACAGCTCCAAATTACGTCCGTAAAAGACGCCCCGCAAAACGCGAGTACATGCAATTATGGCTGAATTTCAGGAGCTGTTTCCTCCTGAAAATAGCTCTGTAATTTCAGACGTAATTGCCGTTGTCATGTGCACATACCCTAAGGGTATGTGCACACACACTAATTACGTCCGTAATTGACGGACGTATTTCGGCCGCAAGTAGTGGACCGAACACACTGCAGGGAGCCGGGCTCCTAGCATCATACTTATGTACGATGCTAGGAGTTCCTGCCTCTCCGTGGAACTACTGTCCCGTACTGAAAACATGATTACAGTACGGGACAGTTGTCCTGCAGCGAGGCAGGGACTTCTAGCATCGTACATAAGTATGATACTAGGAGCCCGGCTCCCTGCACTGTGTTCGGTCCGGGACTTGCGGCCGAAATACGTCCGTCAATTACGGACGTAATTAGTGTGTGTGCACATACCCTAAGAATGACCCTGTGTAATGACCAATCACGGCCTGATGTGGTGATGTGCCGTCCATAATGATGGGTGGTGGTTGGCCACACGATGTCCCTATTGAGGACGGGTCATTACACAAATAAGTAAACGAAAGAGAAAGTTTATTATATTTGTATTTTGGCCTGATTGAAAGGATATCCTTGAGCTATTCTCTTTCATCCCCTGGATAAGAATTCTATCCTAGTTATATTGCCAGCTTTCCCAGGCTCCAGCTTAGAAAATCTACCAAATTATATGGCGAGTTCTGGGCTTATCACCGAATAACTAGGCAGATTTGACATTCAGGAATCTAAGAAAGCTGTGTGGTGACCCCTGTAGTAGCAGTAATGGCATCACATATATAACAAGGAACTAGTCAAATAGAATATTATATGACTCCACACAAGGACAGCCCATCACTTAAGAGGGAACTTTTCACATTTATAGGGAGCTATTTATACAGCAAGGAAAACAAAAATAAATAGGCAAAATAAATAAAATAATATTTTACCCCAAATATTGAGGCTACGATAAATAGTTGTGTTCATTTAAGCCACCGTATAACACGGGATTGGTAAAAAAAAAAAAAGGGAACAGATTGGTCAATGTGTCGTTATTATCCTGAAATCTGACGGAGTTGAAAGAATTCCCAATTTAGGAGATCACAGGCGGCTTAATAATGAGCTGCCAGGACGACGACCAAGGACAAAGATTAATAAAGATGCAACTCTGCTGTGATCAATTTGCATTTCAATAGCAATATCGTATAAGACAAGACTTCCTATCCTTCACCGGCCAGCGACAAAACTATTGCCACACGATACGACACGGATAATTGAGGCGTCCATGGAAGCTAAACGATCGGATGCGATCAATTAAAATCCATAGAAAAATGGAAAACACTTAATTTTCTTGTTAATCTTTCTGTGGATTTGGGGAATGATTATTGGCTGAAAGGCACAACACGTCAGGGATTTTCAGTATAGAATTGGTCGCAATGTTACGATTACTTGTCACGTTTATCTAGATATCGGGAGTAGATCAAAAAATATCATATTATTTTATCACTTTTAACAAAAATAGTTAATTTTGCAGTCAACATAATACAGAAATGATCTAATAACAGGTTAGTGGTAATATCGTACAGGAACGGACTTCTGATCAGAATGATGGGCTGAATGAAGGGAAGGGGCGACTTGCACCTACCAGCCTTGCACGGATCCTTGTACTCCGTTTCCTCGGTGTTATCTTCCATTAAGTATTCAAACCCAAATTGATAATCCTGCCCCATGGCCAGGCGGATGCCCCACAGTAAGGACAGGGCTACAGATGTCAGTGTGCAGAGCCTCCTCACATGAGATCCGCAGCCAGTCATTGCTGGAGACAGAGTACAAGTTTGGAGGGAGGACACAGGACCGGTGTTTGGACAGAGTGAGGCTGGGGCTGCAGGTGGGCAGAGAAGTTGGGGTGCAGCAGCGGTACAGCACAGGGCTCCGCGAGCTGGAGATGATAGCTGTGGGGGGATCGGGACTGCAGGCGGGGTATAAAGGGTGCAGGGGGCGGTGCGGGCGGGGCGTGGTCTCGGTGCCGTGCTTTCTAGATAGTCCCCGGCCGGGTGTTCCTCACTGGCTGCTTCGTCCAATCAGCCGCTTCCTGCACTCACCGCTCATTATAAAGCAGGCGGTCACTGGGAGCTGCCCACAACTTCTCCGGCGACGGCACAGTGCCCTGTGTAACGCTGGACCCTAGCAGAGCGCTATAGTATCAGTAATATATATAACGCCGGACCCTGGCAGAGCGCTAGAGTATCAGTAATATATATAACGCCGGACCCTGGCAGAGCGCTATAGTATCAGTAATATATATAACGCCGGACCCTGGCAGAGGGCTATAGTATCAGTAATATCTATTACACTGGACCCTGGCAGAGGGCTATAATACCAGCACTATCTATAACACCGGGACCTTACACAGCACAAAGCGCTATAATACCGGTACCTAAAACCTCACAGAGCGCTATAATACTAGCAAAGAGCTCCATAATACCAGCACCTGATATAGCACAGAGAGCTCTATAATACCAGCACCTGATACAACACAGAGCGCTATAATACCAGCACCTGATACAGCACAGAGCTCTATAATACCAGCACCTGATACAGCATAGAGCTCTATAATACCAGCACCTGATACAGCACAAAGTTCTATAATACCAGCACCTGATACAGCACAGAGCGCTATAATACCAGCACCTGATACAGCACAGAGCTCTATAATACCAGCACCTGATACAGCATAGAGCTCTATAATACCAGCACCTGATACAGCACAGAGCTCTATAATACCAGCACCTGATACAGCACAGAGCTCTATAATACCAGCACCTGATACAGCACAGAGAGCTCTATAATACCAGCACCTGATACAGCAGAGAGCTCCATAATACCAGCACCTGATACAGGAGAGAGCTCTATAATACCAGCACCTGATACAGCACAGAGCTCTATAATACCAGCACCTGATACAGCACAGAGCTCCATAATACCAGCACCTGATACTGCACAGAGCTCTATAATACCAGCACCTGATACAGCACAGAGCTCTATAATACCAGCACCTGATACAGCACAGAGCTCTATAATACCAGCACCTGATACAGCACCGAGCTCCATAATACCAGCACCTGATACAGCACAGAGCTCTATAATACCAGCACCTGATACAGCACAGAGCTCTATAATACCAGCACCTGATACAGCACAGAGCTCTATAATACCAGCACCTGATACAGCATAGAGCTCTATAATACCAGCACCTGATACAACACAGAGCTCTATAATATCAGCACCTGATACAGCACAGAGCTCTATAATACCAGCACCTGATACAGCATAGAGCTCTATAATACCAGCACTTGATACAGCACAGAGCTCTATAATCCCAGCGCCTGATACAGCACAGAGCGCTATAATACCAGCATCTGATACAGCACAGAGTGCTATAATACCAGCAAATAATACAGCACAGAGCTCTATAATACCAGCACCTGATACAGCAGAAAGCTGTATAATACCAGCACCTGATACAGCAGAGACCTCTATAATACCAGCACCTGATACAGCACAGAGCTCTATAATACCAGCTCCTGATACAGCACAGAGCTCTATAATACCAGCACTTGATACAGCACAGAGCTCTATAATCCCAGCGCCTGATACAGCACAGAGCGCTATAATACCAGCATCTGATACAGCACAGAGCGCTATAATACCAGCAAATAATACAGCACAAAGTTCTATAATACCAGCGCCTGATACAGCACAGAGCTCTATAATACTAGCACCTGATACAGGAGAGAGCTCTATAATACCAGCACCTAATACAGCACAGAGCTCTATAATACCAGCACCTGATGCAGCACAGAGCTGTATAATACTAGCACCTGATACAGCACAGAGCTCTATAATACCAGCACCTGATACAGTACAGAGCTCTATAATACCAGCACATGATATAGCACAGAGCGCTATAATACCAGCACCTGATACAGCACAGAGCGCTATAATACCAGCACCTGATACAGCACAGAGCTCTATAATACCAGCACCTGAAACAGCTCAGAGCTCTATAATACAAGCACCTGATACAGCACAGAGCTCTATAATATCAGCACCTGATACAGCACAGAGCTCTATAACACCAGCACCTGATACAGCACAGAGCTCTATAACACCAGCACCTGATACAGCACAGAGCTCTATAATACCAGCACCTGATACAGCACAGAGCTCTATAATACCAGCACCTGATACAGTACAGAGCTCTATAATACCAGAAAATGATATAGCACAGAGCTCTATAATACCAGCACCTGATACAGCACAGAGCTCTATAATACCAGCACCTGATACAGCACAGAGCTCTATAATACCAGCACCTGATACAGCACAGAGCTCTATAATACCAGCACCTGATACAGCACAGAGCTCTATAATACCAGCACCTGATACAGCACCGAGCTCCATAATACCAGCACCTGATACAGCACCGAGCTCCATAATACCAGCACCTGATACAGCACAGAGCTCTATAATACCAGCTCCTGATACAGCACAGAGCTCTATAATACCAGCACTTGATACAGCACAGAGCTCTATAATCCCAGCGCCTGATACAGCACAGAGCGCTATAATACCAGCATCTGATACAGCACAGAGCGCTATAATACCAGCAAATAATACAGCACAAAGTTCTATAATACCAGCGCCTGATACAGCACAGAGCTCTATAATACCAGCACCTTATACAGAACAGAGCTCCATAATACCAGCACCTGATACAGCATAGAGCTCTATAATACTAGCACCTGATACAGGAGAGAGCTCTATAATACCAGCACATAATACAGCACAGAGCTGTATAATACCAGCACCTGATACAGCACAGAGCTGTATAATACCAGCACCTGATGCATCACAGAGCTCTATAATACCAGCACCTGATACAGTACAGAGCTCTATAATACCAGCACATGATATAGCACAGAGCGCTATAATACCAGCACCTGATACAGCACAGAGCGCTATAATACCAGCACCTGATACAGCACAGAGCTCTATAATACCAGCACCTGAAACAGCTCAGAGCTCTATAATACCAGCACCTGATACAGCACAGAGCTCTATAATATCAGCACCTGATACAGCACAGAGCTCTATAACACCAGCACCTGATACAGCATAGAGCTCTATAACACCAGCACCTGATACAGCACAGAGCTCTATAATACCAGCACCTGATACAGCACAGAGCTCTATAATACCAGCACCTGATACAGTACAGAGCTCTATAATACCAGAAAATGATATAGCACAGAGCTCTATAATACCAGCACCTGATACAGCACAGAGCTCTATAATACCAGCACCTGATACAGCACAGAGCTCTATAATATCAGCACCTGATACAGCACAGAGCTCTATAATACCAGCACCTGATACAGCACAGAGCTCTATAATACCAGCACCTGATACAGCACAGAGCTCCATAATACCAGCACCTGATACAGCACCGAGCTCCATAATACCAGCACCTGATACAGCACCGAGCTCCATAATACCAGCACCTGATACAGCACAGAGCTCTATAATACCAGCTCCTGATACAGCACAGAGCTCTATAATACCAGCACTTGATACAGCACAGAGCTCTATAATCCCAGCGCCTGATACAGCACAGAGCGCTATAATACCAGCATCTGATACAGCACAGAGCGCTATAATACCAGCAAATAATACAGCACAAAGTTCTATAATACCAGCGCCTGATACAGCACAGAGCTCTATAATACCAGCACCTTATACAGAACAGAGCTCCATAATACCAGCACCTGATACAGCATAGAGCTCTATAATACTAGCACCTGATACAGGAGAGAGCTCTATAATACCAGCACCTAATACAGCACAGAGCTGTATAATACCAGCACCTGATACAGCACAGAGCTGTATAATACCAGCACCTGATGCATCACAGAGCTCTATAATACCAGCACCTGATACAGTACAGAGCTCTATAATACCAGCACATAATATAGCACAGAGCGCTATAATACCAGCACCTGATACAGCACAGAGCGCTATAATACCAGCACCTGATACAGCACAGAGCGCTATAATACCAGCACCTGAAACAGCTCAGAGCTCTATAACACCAGCACCTGATACAGCACAGAGCTCTATAACACCAGCACCTGATACAGCACAGAGCTCTATAATACCAGCACCTGATACAGCACAGAGCTCTATAACACCAGCACCTGATACAGCACAGAGCTCTATAACACCAGCACCTGATACAGCACAGAGCTCTATAATACCAGCACCTGATACAGCACAGAGCTCTATAATACCAGCACCTGATACAGTACAGAGCTCTATAATACCAGAAAATGATATAGCACAGAGCTCTATAATACCAGCACCTGATACAGCACAGAGCTCTATAATACCAGCACCTGATACAGCACAGAGCTCTATAATATCAGCACCTGATACAGCACAGAGCTCTATAATACCAGCACCTGATACAGCACAGAGCTCTATAATACCAGCACCTGATACAGCACAGAGCTCTATAATACCAGCACCTGATACAGCACAGAGCTCCATAATACCAGCACCTGATACAGCACCGAGCTCCATAATACCAGCACCTGATACAGCACCGAGCTCCATAATACCAGCACCTGATACAGCACAGAGCTCTATAATACCAGCTCCTGATACAGCACAGAGCTCTATAATACCAGCACTTGATACAGCACAGAGCTCTATAATCCCAGCGCCTGATACAGCACAGAGCGCTATAATACCAGCATCTGATACAGCACAGAGCGCTATAATACCAGCAAATAATACAGCACAAAGTTCTATAATACCAGCGCCTGATACAGCACAGAGCTCTATAATACCAGCACCTTATACAGAACAGAGCTCCATAATACCAGCACCTGATACAGCATAGAGCTCTATAATACTAGCACCTGATACAGGAGAGAGCTCTATAATACCAGCACCTAATACAGCACAGAGCTGTATAATACCAGCACCTGATACAGCACAGAGCTGTATAATACCAGCACCTGATGCATCACAGAGCTCTATAATACCAGCACCTGATACAGTACAGAGCTCTATAATACCAGCACATGATATAGCACAGAGCGCTATAATACCAGCACCTGATACAGCACAGAGCGCTATAATACCAGCACCTGATACAGCACAGAGCGCTATAATACCAGCACCTGAAACAGCTCAGAGCTCTATAACACCAGCACCTGATACAGCACAGAGCTCTATAACACCAGCACCTGATACAGCACAGAGCTCTATAACACCAGCACCTGATACAGCACAGAGCTCTATAATACCAGCACCTGATACAGCACAGAGCTCTATAATACCAGCACCTGATACAGTACAGAGCTCTATAATACCAGAAAATGATATAGCACAGAGCTCTATAATACCAGCACCTGATACAGCACAGAGCGCTATAATACCAGCACCTGATACAGCACAGAGCGCTATAATACCAGCACCTGAAACAGCTCAGAGCTCTATAACACCAGCACCTGATACAGCACAGAGCTCTATAACACCAGCACCTGATACAGCACAGAGCTCTATAACACCAGCACCTGATACAGCACAGAGCTCTATAATACCAGCACCTGATACAGCACAGAGCTCTATAATACCAGCACCTGATACAGTACAGAGCTCTATAATACCAGAAAATGATATAGCACAGAGCTCTATAATACCAGCACCTGATACAGCACAGAGCTCTATAATACCAGCACCTGATACAGCACAGAGCTCTATAATATCAGCACCTGATACAGCACAGAGCTCTATAATACCAGCACCTGATACAGCACAGAGCTCTATAATACCAGCACCTGATACAGCACAGAGCTCTATAATACCAGCACCTGATACAGCACCGAGCTCCATAATACCAGCACCTGATACAGCACCGAGCTCCATAATACCAGCACCTGATACAGCACAGAGCTCTATAATACCAGCTCCTGATACAGCACAGAGCTCTATAATACCAGCACTTGATACAGCACAGAGCTCTATAATCCCAGCGCCTGATACAGCACAGAGCGCTATAATACCAGCATCTGATACAGCACAGAGCGCTATAATACCAGCAAATAATACAGCACAAAGTTCTATAATACCAGCGCCTGATACAGCACAGAGCTCTATAATACCAGCACCTTATACAGAACAGAGCTCCATAATACCAGCACCTGATACAGCATAGAGCTCTATAATACTAGCACCTGATACAGGAGAGAGCTCTATAATACCAGCACCTAATACAGCACAGAGCTGTATAATACCAGCACCTGATACAGCACAGAGCTGTATAATACCAGCACCTGATGCATCACAGAGCTCTATAATACCAGCACCTGATACAGTACAGAGCTCTATAATACCAGCACATGATATAGCACAGAGCGCTATAATACCAGCACCTGATACAGCACAGAGCGCTATAATACCAGCACCTGATACAGCACAGAGCTCTATAATACCAGCACCTGAAACAGCTCAGAGCTCTATAATACCAGCACCTGATACAGCACAGAGCTCTATAATATCAGCACCTGATACAGCACAGAGCTCTATAACACCAGCACCTGATACAGCACAGAGCTCTATAACACCAGCACCTGATACAGCACAGAGCGCTATAATACCAGCACCTGATGCAGCACAGAGCGCTATAATACCAGCACCTGATACAGCACAGAGCTCTATAATAGAAGCACCTGATACAGTACAGAGCTCCATAATACCGGCACCTGATACAGCACAGAGCTCTATAATACCAGAAAATGATATAGCACAGAGCTCTATAATACCAGCACCTGATACAGTACAGAGCTCCATAATACCAGCGCCTGATACAGCACAGAGCTCTATAATACCAGCACCTGATACAGCACAGAGCTCTATAATACCAGCCCCTGATACAGTACAGAGCTCCATAATACCGGCACCTGATACAGCACAGAGCCCTATAATACCAGCACCTGATACAGCACAGAGCCCTATAATACCAGCACCGGATACAGCACAGAGCTCTATAATACCGGTACCTAATACAGCACAGAGCCCTATAATACCAGCACCTGATACAGCACAGAGCCCTATAATACCAGCACCGGATACAGCACAGAGCTCTATAATACCGGTACCTAATACAGCACAGAGCGTTAGAATACCAGCACCGGATACAACACAGAGCTCTATAATACCAGCACCTGATACTTCACAAAGCTCTATAATACCAGCTTCTGATACAGCACAGAGCTCTATAATACCGGTACATGATACAGCACAGAGCTCCATAATACCAGCACTTGATACAGCACAGAGCTCTATAATATCAGCACCTGATACAGCACAGAGCTCTATAATACCAGCACCTGATACAGCACAGAGCTCTATAATACCAGCACCTGATACAGCACACAGTTCTATAATACCAGCACTTGATACAGCACAGAGCTCTATAATACCAGCACCTGATACACCACACAGTTCTATAATACCAGCACCTGATACAGCACAGAGCTGCATAATACCAGCACATCATACAGCTCAGAGCTCTATAATACCAGCACCTGATACGGCACAGAGCTCTATAATACCAGCACCTGATACAGCTCAGATCCCTATAATACCAGCACCTGATACAGCAGATTCCTCTATAATACCAGCACCTGATACAGCACAGAGCTCTATAATACCAGCATCAGATACAGCAGAGAGCTCTATAATACCAGCACCTGATACAGCACAGAGCTCTATAATACTAGCACCGGATACAGCACAGAGCTCTATAATACCAGCTTCTGATACAGCACAGAGCTCTATAATACCGGTACATGATACAGCACAGAGCGCTATAATACCAGCACCTGATACAGCAGAAAGCTGTATAATACCAGCACCTGATACAGCAGAGTCCTCTATAATACCAGCACCTGATACAACACAGAGCGCTATAATACCAGCACCTGATACAGCAGAGACCTCTATAATACCAGCACCTGATACAACACAGAGCTCTATAATACCAGTACCTGATACAGCACAGAGCTCTATAATACCAGCACCTGATACAGCACAGAGCTCTATCATACCAGCACCTGATACAGCACAGAGCTCTATAATACCAGCACCTGATACAGCACAGAGCCTTATAATACCAGAACCTGATACAGCACAGAGAGCTCTATAATACCAGCACCTGATACAGCAGAGAGCTCCATAATACCAGCACCTGATACAGCATAGAGCTCTATAATACCAGCACCTGATACAGGAGAGAGCTCTATAATACCAGCACCTGATACAGCACAGAGCTCTATAATACCAGCACCTGATACAGCACAGAGCTCCATAATACCAGCACCTGATACAGCACAGAGCTCTATAATACCAGCACCTGATACAGCACAGAGCTCTATAATATCAGCACCTGATACAGCACAGAGCTCTATAATACCAGCACCTGATACAGCACAGAGCTCTATAATACCAGCACCTGATACAGCACAGAGCTCTATAATACCAGCACCTGATACAGCACAGAGCTCTATAATACCAGCACCTGATACAGCACAGAGCTCTATAATACCAGCACCTGATACAGCACCGAGCTCCATAATACCAGCACCTGATACAGCACAGAGCTCTATAATACCAGCACCTGATACAGGAGAGAGCTCTATAATACCAGCACCTGATACAGCACAGAGCTCTATAATACCAGCACCTGATACAGCACAGAGCTCCATAATACCAGCACCTGATACAGCACAGAGCTCTATAATACCAGCACCTGATACAGCACAGAGCTCTATAATATCAGCACCTGATACAGCACAGAGCTCTATAATACCAGCACCTGATACAGCACAGAGCTCTATAATACCAGCACCTGATACAGCACAGAGCTCTATAATACCAGCACCTGATACAGCACAGAGCTCTATAATACCAGCACCTGATACAGCACAGAGCTCTATAATACCAGCACCTGATACAGCACCGAGCTCCATAATACCAGCACCTGATACAGCACAGAGCTCTATAATACCAGCACCTGATACAGCACAGAGCTCTATAATATCAGCACCTGATACAGCACAGAGCTCTATAATACCAGCACCTGATACAGCACAGAGCTCTATAATACCAGCACCTGATACAGCATAGAGCTCTATAATACCAGCACCTGATACAACACAGAGCTCTATAATATCAGCACCTGATACAGCACAGAGCTCTATAATACCAGCACCTGATACAGCATAGAGCTCTATAATACTAGCACCTGATACAGGAGAGAGCGCTATAATACCAGCACCTGATACAGCACCGAGCTCCATAATACCAGCACCTGATACAGCACAGAGCTCTATAATACCAGCTCCTGATACAGCACAGAGCTCTATAATACCAGCACCTGATACAGCAGAAAGCTGTATAATACCAGCACCTGATACAGCAGAGACCTCTAAAAATACCAGCACCTGATACAGCACAGAGCTCTATAATACCAGCTCCTGATACAGCACAGAGCTCTATAATACCAGCACTTGATACAGCACAGAGCTCTATAATCCCAGCGCCTGATACAGCACAGAGCTGTATAATACCAGCACCTGATACAGCAGAGACCTCTAAAAATACCAGCACCTGATACAGCACAGAGCTCTATAATACCAGCTCCTGATACAGCACAGAGCTCTATAATACCAGCACTTGATACAGCACAGAGCTCTATAATCCCAGCGCCTGATACAGCACAGAGCGCTATAATACCAGCATCTGATACAGCACAGAGCGCTATAATACCAGCAAATAATACAGCACAAAGTTCTATAATACCAGCGCCTGATACAGCACAGAGCTCTATAATACCAGCACCTTATACAGAACAGAGCTCCATAATACCAGCACCTGATACAGCATAGAGCTCTATAATACTAGCACCTGATACAGGAGAGAGCTCTATAATACCAGCACCTAATACAGCACAGAGCTCTATAATACCAGCACCTGATGCAGCACAGAGCTGTATAATACCAGCACCTGATGCAGCACAGAGCTGTATAATACCAGCACCTGATGCAGCACAGAGCTCTATAATACCAGCACCTGATACAGCACAGAGCTCTATAATACCAGCACCTGATACAGCACAGAGCTCCATAATACCAGCACCTGATACAGCACAGAGCTCTATAATACCAGCACCTGATACAGCACAGAGCTCTATAATACCAGCACCTGATACAGCACAGAGCTCTATAATACCAGCACCTGATACAGCACCGAGCTCCATAATACCAGCACCTGATACAGCACAGAGCTCTATAATACCAGCACCTGATACAGCACAGAGCTCTATAATACCAGCACCTGATACAGCACAGAGCTCTATAATACCAGCACCTGATACAGCATAGAGCTCTATAATACCAGCACCTGATACAACACAGAGCTCTATAATATCAGCACCTGATACAGCACAGAGCTCTATAATACCAGCACCTGATACAGCATAGAGCTCTATAATACTAGCACCTGATACAGGAGAGAGCGCTATAATACCAGCACCTGATACAGCACCGAGCTCCATAATACCAGCACCTGATACAGCACAGAGCTCTATAATACCAGCTCCTGATACAGCACAGAGCTCTATAATACCAGCACCTGATACAGCACAGAGCTCTATAATACCAGCACCTGATACAGCAGAAAGCTGTATAATACCAGCACCTGATACAGCAGAGACCTCTATAATACCAGCACCTGATACAGCACAGAGCTCTATAATACCAGCTCCTGATACAGCACAGAGCTCTATAATACCAGCACTTGATACAGCACAGAGCTCTATAATCCCAGCGCCTGATACAGCACAGAGCGCTATAATACCAGCATCTGATACAGCACAGAGCGCTATAATACCAGCAAATAATACAGCACAAAGTTCTATAATACCAGCGCCTGATACAGCACAGAGCTCTATAATACCAGCACCTTATACAGAACAGAGCTCCATAATACCAGCACCTGATACAGCATAGAGCTCTATAATACTAGCACCTGATACAGGAGAGAGCTCTATAATACCAGCACCTAATACAGCACAGAGCTCTATAATACCAGCACCTGATGCAGCACAGAGCTGTATAATACCAGCACCTGATGCAGCACAGAGCTCTATAATACCAGCACCTGATACAGTACAGAGCTCTATAATACCAGCACATGATATAGCACAGAGCGCTATAATACCAGCACCTGATACAGCACAGAGCGCTATAATACCAGCACCTGATACAGCACAGAGCTCTATAATACCAGCACCTGAAACAGCTCAGAGCTCTATAATACAAGCACCTGATACAGCACAGAGCTCTATAATATCAGCACCTGATACAGCACAGAGCTCTATAACACCAGCACCTGATACAGCACAGAGCTCTATAACACCAGCACCTGATACAGCACAGAGCTCTATAATACCAGCACCTGATACAGCACAGAGCTCTATAATACCAGCACCTGATACAGTACAGAGCTCTATAATACCAGAAAATGATATAGCACAGAGCTCTATAATACCAGCACCTGATACAGCACAGAGCTCTATAATACCAGCACCTGATACAGCACAGAGCTCTATAATATCAGCACCTGATACAGCACAGAGCTCTATAATACCAGCACCTGATACAGCACAGAGCTCTATAATACCAGCACCTGATACAGCACAGAGCTCTATAATACCAGCACCTGATACAGCACCGAGCTCCATAATACCAGCACCTGATACAGCACCGAGCTCCATAATACCAGCACCTGATACAGCACAGAGCTCTATAATACCAGCTCCTGATACAGCACAGAGCTCTATAATACCAGCACTTGATACAGCACAGAGCTCTATAATCCCAGCGCCTGATACAGCACAGAGCGCTATAATACCAGCATCTGATACATCACAGAGCGCTATAATACCAGCAAATAATACAGCACAAAGTTCTATAATACCAGCGCCTGATACAGCACAGAGCTCTATAATACCAGCACCTTATACAGAACAGAGCTCCATAATACCAGCACCTGATACAGCATAGAGCTCTATAATACTAGCACCTGATACAGGAGAGAGCTCTATAATACCAGCACATAATACAGCACAGAGCTGTATAATACCAGCACCTGATACAGCACAGAGCTGTATAATACCAGCACCTGATGCATCACAGAGCTCTATAATACCAGCACCTGATACAGTACAGAGCTCTATAATACCAGCACATGATATAGCACAGAGCGCTATAATACCAGCACCTGATACAGCACAGAGCGCTATAATACCAGCACCTGATACAGCACAGAGCTCTATAATACCAGCACCTGAAACAGCTCAGAGCTCTATAATACCAGCACCTGATACAGCACAGAGCTCTATAATATCAGCACCTGATACAGCACAGAGCTCTATAACACCAGCACCTGATACAGCACAGAGCTCTATAACACCAGCACCTGATACAGCACAGAGCTCTATAATACCAGCACCTGATACAGCACAGAGCTCTATAATACCAGCACCTGATACAGTACAGAGCTCTATAATACCAGAAAATGATATAGCACAGAGCTCTATAATACCAGCACCTGATACAGCACAGAGCTCTATAATACCAGCACCTGATACAGCACAGAGCTCTATAATATCAGCACCTGATACAGCACAGAGCTCTATAATACCAGCACCTGATACAGCACAGAGCTCTATAATACCAGCACCTGATACAGCACAGAGCTCCATAATACCAGCACCTGATACAGCACCGAGCTCCATAATACCAGCACCTGATACAACACCGAGCTCCATAATACCAGCACCTGATACAGCACAGAGCTCTATAATACCAGCTCCTGATACAGCACAGAGCTCTATAATACCAGCACTTGATACAGCACAGAGCTCTATAATCCCAGCGCCTGATACAGCACAGAGCGCTATAATACCAGCATCTGATACAGCACAGAGCGCTATAATACCAGCAAATAATACAGCACAAAGTTATATAATACCAGCGCCTGATACAGCACAGAGCTCTATAATACCAGCACCTTATACAGAACAGAGCTCCATAATACCAGCACCTGATACAGCATAGAGCTCTATAATACTAGCACCTGATACAGGAGAGAGCTCTATAATACCAGCACCTAATACAGCACAGAGCTGTATAATACCAGCACCTGATACAGCACAGAGCTGTATAATACCAGCACCTGATGCATCACAGAGCTCTATAATACCAGCACCTGATACAGTACAGAGCTCTATAATACCAGCACATGATATAGCACAGAGCGCTATAATACCAGCACCTGATACAGCACAGAGCGCTATAATACCAGCACCTGATACAGCACAGAGCGCTATAATACCAGCACCTGAAACAGCTCAGAGCTCTATAACACCAGCACCTGATACAGCACAGAGCTCTATAACACCAGCACCTGATACAGCACAGAGCTCTATAATACCAGCACCTGATACAGCACAGAGCTCTATAACACCAGCACCTGATACAGCACAGAGCTCTATAACACCAGCACCTGATACAGCACAGAGCTCTATAATACCAGCACCTGATACAGCACAGAGCTCTATAATACCAGCACCTGATACAGTACAGAGCTCTATAATACCAGAAAATGATATAGCACAGAGCTCTATAATACCAGCACCTGATACAGCACAGAGCTCTATAATACCAGCACCTGATACAGCACAGAGCTCTATAATATCAGCACCTGATACAGCACAGAGCTCTATAATACCAGCACCTGATACAGCACAGAGCTCTATAATACCAGCACCTGATACAGCACAGAGCTCTATAATACCAGCACCTGATACAGCACCGAGCTCCATAATACCAGCACCTGATACAGCACCGAGCTCCATAATACCAGCACCTGATACAGCACAGAGCTCTATAATACCAGCTCCTGATACAGCACAGAGCTCTATAATACCAGCACTTGATACAGCACAGAGCTCTATAATCCCAGCGCCTGATACAGCACAGAGCGCTATAATACCAGCATCTGATACAGCACAGAGCGCTATAATACCAGCAAATAATACAGCACAAAGTTCTATAATACCAGCGCCTGATACAGCACAGAGCTCTATAATACCAGCACCTTATACAGAACAGAGCTCCATAATACCAGCACCTGATACAGCATAGAGCTCTATAATACTAGCACCTGATACAGGAGAGAGCTCTATAATACCAGCACCTAATACAGCACAGAGCTGTATAATACCAGCACCTGATACAGCACAGAGCTGTATAATACCAGCACCTGATGCATCACAGAGCTCTATAATACCAGCACCTGATACAGTACAGAGCTCTATAATACCAGCACATGATATAGCACAGAGCGCTATAATACCAGCACCTGATACAGCACAGAGCGCTATAATACCAGCACCTGATACAGCACAGAGCTCTATAATACCAGCACCTGAAACAGCTCAGAGCTCTATAATACCAGCACCTGATACAGCACAGAGCTCTATAATATCAGCACCTGATACAGCACAGAGCTCTATAACACCAGCACCTGATACAGCACAGAGCTCTATAACACCAGCACCTGATACAGCACAGAGCTCTATAATACCAGCACCTGATACAGTACAGAGCTCCATAATACCGGCACCTGATACAGCACAGAGCTCTATAATACCAGAAAATGATATAGCACAGAGCTCTATAATACCAGCACCTGATACAGTACAGAGCTCCATAATACCAGCGCCTGATACAGCACAGAGCTCTATAATACCAGCACCTGATACAGCACAGAGCTCTATAATACCAGCCCCCGATACAGTACAGAGCTCCATAATACCGGCACCTGATACAGCACAGAGCCCTATAATACCAGCACCTGATACAGCACAGAGCCCTATAATACCAGCACCGGATACAGCACAGAGCTCTATAATACCAGCACCTGATACAGCACAGAGCTCTATAATACCAGCACCTGATACAGTACAGAGCTCCATAATACCGACACCTGATAGAGCACAGAGCGCTATAATACCAGCACCTGATACAGCACAGAGCTCTATAATACCGGTACCTAATACAGCACAGAGCGTTAGAATACCAGCACCGGATACAACACAGAGCTCTATAATACCAGCACCTGATACTTCACAAAGCTCTATAATACCAGCTTCTGATACAGCACAGAGCTCTATAATACCGGTACATGATACAGCACAGAGCTCCATAATACCAACACTTGATACAGCACAGAGCTCTATAATATCAGCACCTGATACAGCACAGAGCTCTATAATACCAGCACCTGATACAGCACAGAGCTCTATAATACCAGCACCTGATACAGCACACAGTTCTATAATACCAGCACTTGATACAGCACAGAGCTCTATAATACCAGCACCTGATACAGCACACAGTTCTATAATACCAGCACCTGATACAGCACAGAGCTGCATAATACCAGCACATCATACAGCAAAGAGCTCTATAATACCAGCACTTGATACAGCTCAGAGCTCTATAATACCAGCACCTGATACGGCACAGAGCTCTATAATACCAGCACCTGATACAGCTCAGATCCCTATAATACCAGCACCTGATACAGCAGATTCCTCTATAATACCAGCACCTGATACAGCACAGAGCTCTATAATACCAGCATCAGATACAGCAGAGAGCTCTATAATACCAGCACCTGATACAGCACAGAGCTCTATAATACTAGCACCGGATACAGCACAGAGCTCTATAATACCAGCTTCTGATACAGCACAGAGCTCTATAATACCGGTACATGATACAGCACAGAGCGCTATAATACCAGCACCTGATACAGCAGAAAGCTGTATAATACCAGCACCTGATACAGCAGAGACCTTATAATACCAGCACCTGATACAACACAGAGCGCTATAATACCAGCACCTGATACAGCAGAGACCTCTATAATACCAGCACCTGATACAACACAGAGCTCTATAATACCAGTACCTGATACAGCACAGAGCTCTATAATACCAGCACCTGATACAGCACAGAGCTCTATCATACCAGCACCTGATACAGCACAGAGCTCTATAATACCAGCACTTGATACAGCACAGAGCCTTATAATACCAGAACCTGATACAGCACAGAGAGCTCTATAATACCAGCACCTGATACAGCAGAGAGCTCCATAATACCAGCACCTGATACAGCATAGAGCTCTATAATACCAGCACCTGATACAGGAGAGAGCTCTATAATACCAGCACCTGATACAGCACAGAGCTCTATAATACCAGCACCTGATACAGCACAGAGCTCCATAATACCAGCACCTGATACAGCACAGAGCTCTATAATACCAGCACCTGATACAGCACAGAGCTCTATAATATCAGCACCTGATACAGCACAGAGCTCTATAATACCAGCACCTGATACAGCACAGAGCTCTATAATACCAGCACCTGATACAGCACAGAGCTCTATAATACCAGCACCTGATACAGCACAGAGCTCTATAATACCAGCACCTGATACAGCACAGAGCTCTATAATACCAGCACCTGATACAGCACCGAGCTCCATAATACCAGCACCTGATACAGCACAGAGCTCTATAATACCAGCACCTGATACAGCACAGAGCTCTATAATATCAGCACCTGATACAGCACAGAGCTCTATAATACCAGCACCTGATACAGCACAGAGCTCTATAATACCAGCACCTGATACAGCATAGAGCTCTATAATACCAGCACCTGATACAACACAGAGCTCTATAATATCAGCACCTGATACAGCACAGAGCTCTATAATACCAGCACCTGATACAGCATAGAGCTCTATAATACTAGCACCTGATACAGGAGAGAGCGCTATAATACCAGCACCTGATACAGCACCGAGCTCCATAATACCAGCACCTGATACAGCACAGAGCTCTATAATACCAGCTCCTGATACAGCACAGAGCTCTATAATACCAGCACCTGATACAGCAGAAAGCTGTATAATACCAGCACCTGATACAGCAGAGACCTCTAAAAATACCAGCACCTGATACAGCACAGAGCTCTATAATACCAGCTCCTGATACAGCACAGAGCTCTATAATACCATCACTTGATACAGCACAGAGCTCTATAATCCCAGCGCCTGATACAGCACAGAGCTGTATAATACCAGCACCTGATACAGCAGAGACCTCTAAAAATACCAGCACCTGATACAGCACAGAGCTCTATAATACCAGCTCCTGATACAGCACAGAGCTCTATAATACCAGCACTTGATACAGCACAGAGCTCTATAATCCCAGCGCCTGATACAGCACAGAGCGCTATAATACCAGCATCTGATACAGCACAGAGCGCTATAATACCAGCAAATAATACAGCACAAAGTTCTATAATACCAGCGCCTGATACAGCACAGAGCTCTATAATACCAGCACCTTATACAGAACAGAGCTCCATAATACCAGCACCTGATACAGCATAGAGCTCTATAATACTAGCACCTGATACAGGAGAGAGCTCTATAATACCAGCACCTAATACAGCACAGAGCTCTATAATACCAGCACCTGATGCAGCACAGAGCTGTATAATACCAGCACCTGATGCAGCACAGAGCTGTATAATACCAGCACCTGATGCAGCACAGAGCTCTATAATACCAGCACCTGATACAGCACAGAGCTCTATAATACCAGCACCTGATACAGCACAGAGCTCCATAATACCAGCACCTGATACAGCACAGAGCTCTATAATACCAGCACCTGATACAGCACAGAGCTCTATAATACCAGCACCTGATACAGCACAGAGCTCTATAATACCAGCACCTGATACAGCACCGAGCTCCATAATACCAGCACCTGATACAGCACAGAGCTCTATAATACCAGCACCTGATACAGCACAGAGCTCTATAATACCAGCACCTGATACAGCACAGAGCTCTATAATACCAGCACCTGATACAGCATAGAGCTCTATAATACCAGCACCTGATACAACACAGAGCTCTATAATATCAGCACCTGATACAGCACAGAGCTCTATAATACCAGCACCTGATACAGCATAGAGCTCTATAATACTAGCACCTGATACAGGAGAGAGCGCTATAATACCAGCACCTGATACAGCACCGAGCTCCATAATACCAGCACCTGATACAGCACAGAGCTCTATAATACCAGTACCTGATACAGCACAGAGCTCTATAATACCAGCACCTGATACAGCACAGAGCTCTATAATACCAGCACCTGATACAGCAGAAAGCTGTATAATACCAGCACCTGATACAGCAGAGACCTCTATAATACCAGCACCTGATACAGCACAGAGCTCTATAATACCAGCTCCTGATACAGCACAGAGCTCTATAATACCAGCACTTGATACAGCACAGAGCTCTATAATCCCAGCGCCTGATACAGCACAGAGCGCTATAATACCAGCATCTGATACAGCACAGAGCGCTATAATACCAGCAAATAATACAGCACAAAGTTCTATAATACCAGCGCCTGATACAGCACAGAGCTCTATAATACCAGCACATGATATAGCACAGAGCGCTATAATACCAGCACCTGATACAGCACAGAGCGCTATAATACCAGCACCTGATACAGCACAGAGCTCTATAATACCAGCACCTGAAACAGCTCAGAGCTCTATAATACCAGCACCTGATACAGCACAGAGCTCTATAATATCAGCACCTGATACAGCACAGAGCTCTATAACACCAGCACCTGATACAGCACAGAGCTCTATAACACCAGCACCTGATACAGCACAGAGCTCTATAATACCAGCACCTGATACAGCACAGAGCTCTATAATACCAGCACCTGATACAGTACAGAGCTCTATAATACCAGAAAATGATATAGCACAGAGCTCTATAATACCAGCACCTGATACAGCACAGAGCTCTATAATACCAGCACCTGATACAGCACAGAGCTCTATAATATCAGCACCTGATACAGCACAGAGCTCTATAATACCAGCACCTGATACAGCACAGAGCTCTATAATACCAGCACCTGATACAGCACAGAGCTCCATAATACCAGCACCTGATACAGCACCGAGCTCCATAATACCAGCACCTGATACAGCACCGAGCTCCATAATACCAGCACCTGATACAGCACAGAGCTCTATAATACCAGCTCCTGATACAGCACAGAGCTCTATAATACCAGCACTTGATACAGCACAGAGCTCTATAATCCCAGCGCCTGATACAGCACAGAGCGCTATAATACCAGCATCTGATACAGCACAGAGCGCTATAATACCAGCAAATAATACAGCACAAAGTTCTATAATACCAGCGCCTGATACAGCACAGAGCTCTATAATACCAGCACCTTATACAGAACAGAGCTCCATAATACCAGCACCTGATACAGCATAGAGCTCTATAATACTAGCACCTGATACAGGAGAGAGCTCTATAATACCAGCACCTAATACAGCACAGAGCTGTATAATACCAGCACCTGATACAGCACAGAGCTGTATAATACCAGCACCTGATGCATCACAGAGCTCTATAATACCAGCACCTGATACAGTACAGAGCTCTATAATACCAGCACATGATATAGCACAGAGCGCTATAATACCAGCACCTGATACAGCACAGAGCGCTATAATACCAGCACCTGATACAGCACAGAGCTCTATAATACCAGCACCTGAAACAGCTCAGAGCTCTATAATACCAGCACCTGATACAGCACAGAGCTCTATAATATCAGCACCTGATACAGCACAGAGCTCTATAACACCAGCACCTGATACAGCACAGAGCTCTATAACACCAGCACCTGATACAGCACAGAGCTCTATAATACCAGCACCTGATACAGCACAGAGCTCTATAATAGCAGCACCTGATACAGTACAGAGCTCCATAATACCGGCACCTGATACAGCACAGAGCTCTATAATACCAGAAAATGATATAGCACAGAGCTCTATAATACCAGCACCTGATACAGTACAGAGCTCCATAATACCAGCGCCTGATACAGCACAGAGCTCTATAATACCAGCACCTGATACAGCACAGAGCTCTATAATACCAGCCCCTGATACAGTACAGAGCTCCATAATACCGGCACCTGATACAGCACAGAGCCCTATAATACCAGCACCTGATACAGCACAGAGCCCTATAATACCAGCATCGGATACAGCACAGAGCTCTATAATACCAGCACCTGATACAGCACAGAGCTCTATAATACCAGCACCTGATACAGTACAGAGCTCCATAATACCGACACCTGATAGAGCACAGAGCGCTATAATACCAGCACCTGATACAGCACAGAGCTCTATAATACCGGTACCTAATACAGCACAGAGCGTTAGAATACCAGCACCGGATACAACACAGAGCTCTATAATACCAGCACCTGATACTTCACAAAGCTCTATAATACCAGCTTCTGATACAGCACAGAGCTCTATAATACCGGTACATGATACAGCACAGAGCTCCATAATACCAGCACTTGATACAGCACAGAGCTCTATAATATCAGCACCTGATACAGCACAGAGCTCTATAATACCAGCACCTGATACAGCACAGAGCTCTATAATACCAGCACCTGATACAGCACACAGTTCTATAATACCAGCACTTGATACAGCACAGAGCGCTATAATACCAGCACCTGATACAGCACAGAGCTCTATAATACCAGCACCTGAAACAGCTCAGAGCTCTATAATACCAGCACCTGATACAGCACAGAGCTCTATAATATCAGCACCTGATACAGCACAGAGCTCTATAACACCAGCACCTGATACAGCACAGAGCTCTATAACACCAGCACCTGATACAGCACAGAGCTCTATAATACCAGCACCTGATACAGCACAGAGCTCTATAATAGCAGCACCTGATACAGTACAGAGCTCCATAATACCGGCACCTGATACAGCACAGAGCTCTATAATACCAGAAAATGATATAGCACAGAGCTCTATAATACCAGCACCTGATACAGTACAGAGCTCCATAATACCAGCGCCTGATACAGCACAGAGCTCTATAATACCAGCACCTGATACAGCACAGAGCTCTATAATACCAGCCCCTGATACAGTACAGAGCTCCATAATACCGGCACCTGATACAGCACAGAGCCCTATAATACCAGCACCTGATACAGCACAGAGCCCTATAATACCAGCACCGGATACAGCACAGAGCTCTATAATACCAGCACCTGATACAGCACAGAGCTCTATAATACCAGCACCTGATACAGTACAGAGCTCCATAATACCGACACCTGATAGAGCACAGAGCGCTATAATACCAGCACCTGATACAGCACAGAGCTCTATAATACCGGTACCTAATACAGCACAGAGCGTTAGAATACCAGCACCGGATACAACACAGAGCTCTATAATACCAGCACCTGATACTTCACAAAGCTCTATAATACCAGCTTCTGATACAGCACAGAGCTCTATAATACCGGTACATGATACAGCACAGAGCTCCATAATACCAGCACTTGATACAGCACAGAGCTCTATAATATCAGCACCTGATACAGCACAGAGCTCTATAATACCAGCACCTGATACAGCACAGAGCTCTATAATACCAGCACCTGATACAGCACACAGTTCTATAATACCAGCACTTGATACAGCACAGAGCTCTATAATACCAGCACCTGATACAGCACACAGTTCTATAATACCAGCACCTGATACAGCACAGAGCTGCATAATACCAGCACATCATACAGCAAAGAGCTCTATAATACCAGCACTTGATACAGCTCAGAGCTCTATAATACCAGCACCTGATACGGCACAGAGCTCTATAATACCAGCACCTGATACAGCTCAGATCCCTATAATACCAGCACCTGATACAGCAGATTCCTCTATAATACCAGCACCTGATACAGCACAGAGCTCTATAATACCAGCATCAGATACAGCAGAGAGCTCTATAATACCAGCACCTGATACAGCACAGAGCTCTATAATACTAGCACCGGATACAGCACAGAGCTCTATAATACCAGCTTCTGATACAGCACAGAGCTCTATAATACCGGTACATGATACAGCACAGAGCGCTATAATACCAGCACCTGATACAGCAGAAAGCTGTATAATACCAGCACCTGATACAGCAGATTCCTCTATAATACCAGCACCTGATACAACACAGAGCGCTATAATACCAGCACCTGATACAGCAGAGACCTCTATAATACCAGCACCTGATACAACACAGAGCTCTATAATACCAGTACCTGATACAGCACAGAGCTCTATAATACCAGCACCTGATACAGCACAGAGCTCTTTCATACCAGCACCTGATACAGCACAGAGCTCTATAATACCAGCACCTGATACAGCACAGAGCCTTATAATACCAGAACCTGATACAGCACAGAGAGCTCTATAATACCAGCACCTGATACAGCAGAGAGCTCCATAATACCAGCACCTGATACAGCATAGAGCTCTATAATACCAGCACCTGATACAGGAGAGAGCTCTATAATACCAGCACCTGATACAGCACAGAGCTCTATAATACCAGCACCTGATACAGCACAGAGCTCCATAATACCAGCACCTGATACAGCACAGAGCTCTATAATACCAGCACCTGATACAGCACAGAGCTCTATAATATCAGCACCTGATACAGCACAGAGCTCTATAATACCAGCACCTGATACAGCACAGAGCTCTATAATACCAGCACCTGATACAGCACAGAGCTCTATAATACCAGCACCTGATACAGCACAGAGCTCTATAATACCAGCACCTGATACAGCACAGAGCTCTATAATACCAGCACCTGATACAGCACCGAGCTCCATAATACCAGCACCTGATACAGCACAGAGCTCTATAATACCAGCACCTGATACAGCACAGAGCTCTATAATATCAGCACCTGATACAGCACAGAGCTCTATAATACCAGCACCTGATACAGCACAGAGCTCTATAATACCAGCACCTGATACAGCATAGAGCTCTATAATACCAGCACCTGATACAACACAGAGCTCTATAATATCAGCACCTGATACAGCACAGAGCTCTATAATACCAGCACCTGATACAGCATAGAGCTCTATAATACTAGCACCTGATACAGGAAAGAGCGCTATAATACCAGCACCTGATACAGCACCGAGCTCCATAATACCAGCTCCTGATACAGCACAGAGCTCTATAATACCAGCTCCTGATACAGCACAGAGCTCTATAATACCAGCACCTGATACAGCAGAAAGCTGTATAATACCAGCACCTGATACAGCAGAGACCTCTAAAAATACCAGCACCTGATACAGCACAGAGCTCTATAATACCAGCTCCTGATACAGCACAGAGCTCTATAATACCAGCACTTGATACAGCACAGAGCTCTATAATCCCAGCGCCTGATACAGCACAGAGCTGTATAATACCAGCACCTGATACAGCAGAGACCTCTAAAAATACCAGCACCTGATACAGCACAGAGCTCTATAATACCAGCTCCTGATACAGCACAGAGCTCTATAATACCAGCACTTGATACAGCACAGAGCTCTATAATCCCAGCGCCTGATACAGCACAGAGCGCTATAATACCAGCATCTGATACAGCACAGAGCGCTATAATACCAGCAAATAATACAGCACAAAGTTCTATAATACCAGCGCCTGATACAGCACAGAGCTCTATAATACCAGCACCTTATACAGAACAGAGCTCCATAATACCAGCACCTGATACAGCATAGAGCTCTATAATACTAGCACCTGATACAGGAGAGAGCTCTATAATACCAGCACCTAATACAGCACAGAGCTCTATAATACCAGCACCTGATGCAGCACAGAGCTGTATAATACCAGCACCTGATGCAGCACAGAGCTGTATAATACCAGCACCTGATGCAGCACAGAGCTCTATAATACCAGCACATGATATAGCACAGAGCGCTATAATACCAGCACCTGATACAGCACAGAGCGCTATAATACCAGCACCTGATACAGCACAGAGCTCTATAATACCAGCACCTGAAACAGCTCAGAGCTCTATAATACCAGCACCTGATACAGCACAGAGCTCTATAATATCAGCACCTGATACAGCACAGAGCTCTATAACACCAGCACCTGATACAGCACAGAGCTCTATAACACCAGCACCTGATACAGCACAGAGCTCTATAATACCAGCACCTGATACAGCACAGAGCTCTATAATACCAGCACCTGATACAGTACAGAGCTCTATAATACCAGAAAATGATATAGCACAGAGATCTATAATACCAGCACCTGATACAGCACAGAGCTCTATAATACCAGCACCTGATACAGCACAGAGCTCTATAATATCAGCACCTGATACAGCACAGAGCTCTATAATACCAGCACCTGATACAGCACAGAGCTCTATAATACCAGCACCTGATACAGCACAGAGCTCTATAATACCAGCACCTGATACAGCACCGAGCTCCATAATACCAGCACCTGATACAGCACCGAGCTCCATAATACCAGCACCTGATACAGCACAGAGCTCTATAATACCAGCTCCTGATACAGCACAGAGCTCTATAATACCAGCACTTGATACAGCACAGAGCTCTATAATACCAGCGCCTGATACAGCACAGAGCTCTATAATACCAGCACCTTATACAGAACAGAGCTCCATAATACCAGCACCTGATACAGCATAGAGCTCTATAATACTAGCACCTGATACAGGAGAGAGCTCTATAATACCAGCACCTAATACAGCACAGAGCTCTATAATACCAGCACCTGATGCAGCACAGAGCTGTATAATACCAGCACCTGATGCAGCACAGAGCTCTATAATACCAGCACCTGATACAGTACAGAGCTCTATAATACCAGCACATGATATAGCACAGAGCGCTATAATACCAGCACATGATACAGCACAGAGCGCTATAATACCAGCACCTGATACAGCACAGAGCTCTATAATACCAGCACCTGAAACAGCTCAGAGCTCTATAATACCAGCACCTGATACAGCACAGAGCTCTATAATATCAGCACCTGATACAGCACAGAGCTCTATAACACCAGCACCTGATACAGCACAGAGCTCTATAACACCAGCACCTGATACAGCACAGAGCTCTATAATACCAGCACCTGATACAGCACACAGCTCTATAATACCAGCACCTGATACAGTACAGAGCTCTATAATACCAGAAAATGATATAGCACAGAGCTCTATAATACCAGCACCTGATACAGCACAGAGCTCTATAATACCAGCACCTGATACAGCACAGAGCTCTATAATATCAGCACCTGATACAGCACAGAGCTCTATAATACCAGCACCTGATACAGCACAGAGCTCTATAATACCAGCACCTGATACAGCACAGAGCTCTATAATACCAGCACCTGATACAGCACCGAGCTCCATAATACCAGCACCTGATACAGCACCGAGCTCCATAATACCAGCACCTGATACTGCACAGAGCTCTATAATACCAGCTCCTGATACAGCACAGAGCTCTATAATACCAGCACTTGATACAGCACAGAGCTCTATAATCCCAGCGCCTGATACAGCACAGAGCGCTATAATACCAGCATCTGATACAGCACAGAGCGCTATAATACCAGCAAATAATACAGCACAAAGTTCTATAATACCAGCGCCTGATACAGCACAGAGCTCTATAATACCAGCACCTTATACAGAACAGAGCTCCATAATACCAGCACCTGATACAGCATAGAGCTCTATAATACTAGCACCTGATACAGGAGAGAGCTCTATAATACCAGCACCTAATACAGCACAGAGCTGTATAATACCAGCACCTGATACAGCACAGAGCTGTATAATACCAGCACCTGATGCATCACAGAGCTCTATAATACCAGCACCTGATACACTACAGAGCTCTATAATACCAGCACATGATATAGCACAGAGCGCTATAATACCAGCACCTGATACAGCACAGAGCGCTATAATACCAGCACCTGATACAGCACAGAGCTCTATAATACCAGCACCTGAAACAGCTCAGAGCTCTATAATACCAGCACCTGATACAGCACAGAGCTCTATAATATCAGCACCTGATACAGCACAGAGCTCTATAATACCAGCACCTGATACAGCACAGAGCTCTATAATACCAGCACCTGATACAGCACAGAGCTCTATAATATCAGCACCTGATACAGCACAGAGCTCTATAACACCAGCACCTGATACAGCACAGAGCTCTATAACACCAGCACCTGATACAGCACAGAGCTCTATAATACCAGCACCTGATACAGCACAGAGCTCTATAATAGCAGCACCTGATACAGTACAGAGCTCCATAATACCGGCAGCTGATACAGCACAGAGCTCTATAATACCAGAAAATGATATAGCACAGAGCTCTATAATACCAGCACCTGATACAGTACAGAGCTCCATAATACCAGCGCCTGATACAGCACAGAGCTCTATAATACCAGCACCTGATACAGCACAGAGCTCTATAATACCAGCCCCTGATACAGTACAGAGCTCCATAATACCGGCACCTGATAGAGCACAGAGCGCTATAATACCAGCACCTGATACAGCACAGAGCTCTATAATACCAGCACCTGATACAGCACAGAGCCCTATAATACCAGCACCGGATACAGCACAGAGCTCTATAATACCAGCACTTGATACAGCACAGAGCTCTATAATACCAGAACCTGATACAGCACAGAGCTCTATAATACCAGCACCTGATACAGTACAGAGCTCCATAATACCGACACCTGATAGAGCACAGAGCGCTATAATACCAGCACCTGATACAGCACAGAGCTCTATAATACCGGTACCTAATACAGCACAGAGCGTTAGAATACCAGCACCGGATACAACACAGAGCTCTATAATACCAGCACCTGATACTTCACAAAGCTCTATAATACCAGCTTCTGATACAGCACAGAGCTCTATAATACCGGTACATGATACAGCACAGAGCTCCATAATACCAGCACTTGATACAGCACAGAGCTCTATAATATCAGCACCTGATACAGCACAGAGCTCTATAATACCAGCACCTGATACAGCACAGAGCTCTATAATACCAGCACCTGATACAGCACACAGTTCTATAATACCAGCACTTGATACAGCACAGAGCTCTATAATACCAGCACCTGATACAGCACAGAGCTGCATAATACCAGCACATCATACAGCACAGAGCTCTATAATACCAGCACTTGATACAGCTCAGAGCTCTATAATACCAGCACCTGATACGGCACAGAGCTCTATAATACCAGCACCTGATACAGCACAGATCCCTATAATACCAGCACCTGACAAAAGCAGATTCCTCTATAATACCAGCACCTGATACAGCACAGAGCTCTATAATACCAGCATCAGATACAGCAGAGAGCTCTATAATACCAGCACCTGATACAGCACAGAGCTCTATAATACTAGCACCGGATACAGCACAGAGCTCTATAATACCAGCTTCTGATACAGCACAGAGCTCTATAATACCGGTACATGATACAGCACAGAGCGCTATAATACCAGCACCTGATACAGCAGAAAGCTGTATAATACCAGCACCTGATACAGCAGAGACCTCTATAATACCAGCACCTGATACAACACAGAGCGCTATAATACCAGCACCTGATACAGCAGAGACCTCTATAATACCAGCACCTGATACAACACAGAGCTCTATAATACCAGTACCTGATACAGCACAGAGCTCTATAATACCAGCACCTGATACAGCACAGAGCTCTATCATACCAGCACCTGATACAGCACAGAGCTCTATAATACCAGCACCTGATACAGCACAGAGCCTTATAATACCAGAACCTGATACAGCACAGAGCTCTACAATAACAGCACCTGATACAGCACAGAGCTCTATAATACTCTCAACTGATACTGCACAGAGCTCTATAATACCAGCACCTGATACAGCACAGAGCCTTATAATACCAGCACTGGATACAGCACCGAGCTCCATAATACCAGCACTGGATACAGCACAGAGCCCTATAATACCAGCACCGGATACAGCACAGAGCTCTATAATACCAGCACCTGATACAACGCAGAGCTCCATAATACCAGCACCTGATACAGCACAGAGCTCCATAATACCAGCACTTGATACAGCACGGAGCTCTATAAAACCAGCACCTGATACAGCACAGAGCTCTATAATACCAGTACCTGATACAGCACAGAGCTCCATAATACCAGCTCCTGATACAGCACAGAGCTCTTTAATATCAGCACCTGATACAGCACAGAGCTCTATAATACCAGCATCTGATACAGAACAGAGCGCTATAATACCAGCAAAGAGCGCCATACCAGTACTATCTATAACACCAGACCCTGACACAGCACAGAGGGCTATAATACCAGCAAAAATCTCCATAATACCAGTACTATCTATAACACTGAACCCTGACACAGCACAGAGCGCTATAATACCAGTATTATATAACACCGGACCCTGACACAGCACAAAGCGCTATAATACTAGCAAAGAGCTCTATACTACCAGTCCTATATACCAGTAATACCTATAGAGCCATTGTCATTGAAGGGGGCTAATCCTCTGCTTTTCCATACAGAATCCATGGAAATATGTAACATGCTAGTTATCTCTGTGGCTGATTTTTTCCCTCGAGCGGACAAAAATCCTGGCAGCAATTTTTCATAGTTTGTCAAATCTGAAACGTGAATGGAGCCTAACTATGGAAAACTAGTAATTGGTTCTAAAGCCTCCAAACTGTCATAACAAAATAATATGATATGCACTTAGCCCTTGGCAACATCCGACATAGAGTTATGTCAGATGTGTGCTACCCCACAAACAACTAACACTCGCCTGTAACAGCCAAGATCGGAGGTAATCGCTTAACGCCTCAGATGCAGTGATCAATAGCGACTGCGCAATCCGGGTGGTTAGAGAAAGGGAGGAGACACCCTCTGTCCCTTAATTGTACCCCCCCCCCCCGCTCTGAAATTGTGGGGTGCTGATTGGTTGAATGTTTAAACCCTTCCCGCCGCAGCCATTTTTCGTATTTTCACTTTAGTTTTTTCCTCCATATCTTCCAAAAGCCGTAACTTTTTTAGTTTTCCATCAATATAGCCGTATTGTTTTTTGTGGGACGATTTGTAGATTTTCACTGCACCATTTATTGTACCATATAATGTAGTGGGAATTTGGAAAAATTTCTTTGTTGGGTGGAATGGTAAAAAAATACGATTCCCCAATTTTTTGGGGGTTTCATTTTTACACTGTTCGCCGTGTGGTAAAAACTCCATGTTCAATTTATTCTATGGGTCAATACGATTACGACGATACCAAATTTATATAGGTTTTCTATGTTTTACTAGGAAAAAAACTGATTGTTAAAAATAAAATTTCTGTTTTGTCGATATATCCTGAGAGCCATAACATTTTTTTTCTGTTAGTTGAGCGGTGCGGGGACTTACTTTTTGCAGGGTGAGTTGTAGTTTCTATTGATATGATTTTGGGGTACATGGCACTTTTTGATCACTTTTTATTCCATTTTTTGATGGAGACAAATTGACCAAAAAAAACATTATTTATTTTATTTTTTTTACAGCGTTTACCTGGCAGGTTAAATAATGTTATATTGTAATAGTTCAGACTTTTACGGACATGGTGATACCAGTTATGTAAAATTATTATTTTTTAATTGTGCTTGGGGGAAAAAGAGAAAAGGGTTATTTTTTTATTTTTTGTTTTTTTTAAGATATTAAAAAATCTTTAACTGTATTTAACTTTTTTTTACTCATCCCACTAGGTGACTTGAACCAGCGATGGTTAGATTGCTTTCATGATAAACTGCAATACTAATGCATTGCAGTATTTTGTTATACTGACAGTCTCCTATGAAGCCCTGCCGGAGGCAAGACTTCATACGAGTACAACGATTGCAGGGGGGTAATATCACGTCAGAGTCAGCGGCCCACTGTATCTAACGACTAGGTCCCTCCATCCCTATTGATCGCGGCATCTAAAGAGGTTAAATAAGCGGGATCCCGCTCGTTACAATGAAGTGTCGGCTGTTACACACAGCCGACATGCTTGTTCTATCATCAATTCTTCTAGGTACGCTTGCACAAAGTCATGGATTTTGTAGGATTATAGTCAGGTGTATGATTAACCAATTATACCAAACCTGTGATAATGATCACCTGTTGAAGGTTGGTTGTAGGTTGAAACACAGTCATTAACAGAAACGGCTGTGTGTGAGGCTTAAAACTGGGTGAGAAACAGCTGAACTCTGCTACAAAAGTGAGGTTGTGGAAGACATGTTTCATGTGACAGTTCCATCATGGCAAGACTGAGCACAGCAACAAGACACAAGGTAGTTATACTGCATCAGCAAGGTCTTTCCCAGGCAAAGATTTCAAAGCAGACTCGGGTTTCAAGATGTGCTGTTGAAGCTCTTTTGTAGAAGCACAAAGAAAAGGGAAACGTTGAGAACCGTAGACGCAGTGGTCAGTCAAGGAAAACTGCAGAAGATCCAAGACGCATCATGCTTACTTCCCTTCAAAATCGGAAGATGTCCAGCAGTGCCATCAGTTCAGAACTGGCAGAAACCAGTGGGACCCAGGTATACCCATCTACAGTTCAGAGAAATCTGGCCAGAAGTGGTCTTCATGGAAGAAGTGCCACCAAAAATCCATACCTTCAATGTGTATACAAAACCCCAAAAAACCCATAGGAACTGGGGTGCTGTAAAATGGCAGCAGGTGCTCTGGACTGATGAGTCAAATTTAGAAATATTTGGCTGTAATAGAAGGCAGTTGTTCGCAGAAGGGCTGGAGAGCAGTATCATAATGATTGTCTGCAGGCAACAGTGAAGCATGGTGGAGGGTCCTTGCAAGTTTGGGGCTGCATTTCAGCAAATGGGGATTTAATCTGGATTAATGGTGTCCCCAATGCTGATAAATACAGGCAAATACTTATCCATCATACAATACCATCAAGGAGGTGTCTGATTGGCCTTAAGTTTATTCTGCAGCAGGACAGAAACATACAGCCAATGTCATTAAGAACTATCTTCAGCGTAAAGAACAACATGGAGCCCTGGAAGTGATGATATGGCCCCCACAGAACACCCATCATCAAGTCTGTTTGGGATTACATGAAGAGACAGAAGGATTTGAGGAAGCCCATCTACAGATCTGTGGTTAGTTCTCCAAGATGTTTGGAACAACCTCCCTGCCGAGTTCCTTCAAAAACTGTGTGCAAGTGTACCTAGAAGAATTGATAATGTTTTGAAGGCTATGGGTGGTCAAAACAAATATTGATTTGATTTAGATTCCTCTTCTGTTCATTCACTTTGCATTTTGGTAATTGATAAAAAAATAAAATATTAAGGCCTCATACACACGACCATTTTCGGTCCATGTTATACGGACCACATTTCTCGGACCGAACACAGTTCAGGGAGCCGGGCTCCTAGTATCATAGTTATCTATGACGCTGTGAGTCACTGCCACCCTGCGGGACTACTGTCCCGTACTGAAAACATGTTTCAGTAAGGGTTAGTACTCCTACTGGGAGGCAGAGACACCTAGCGTCATACATAACTATGATACTAGGAGCCCGGCTCCCTGAACTGTGTTCGGCCTGGGAAATTCGGCCGACAGGCAGTCTGTATTTCACGGACCGAATACGGTCATGTGCATGGGGCCTAACACTTCTATTTTTGAAAGCATTCTTAATTTTAAGCATTTTTCAACAACTGCCTGAAACCTTTGTACAGTACTGTATATACAACGGATGTCGGATGTTAACCAAATGTTAAAAAAGAATCCCATTTTTAACATATATTTCTGTAAGCAATAAAAAAGTAAACATAATTGGTGTTGCCCCGTCGGTAACTGCTGGGTGAACGCTGTAAAAAAAAAACAACACAAACATTGCTGTTTTTTAGTCACCCCGCTTCCCAAAATAAATGGAATAAAAAGTGATCAAAAAGTCGCATGTACCTCAAAATGATACCAATTACTACAACTCACTCTGCTAAAAAGAAGCCCCCACACTGCTCCATTGACAGAAAAATGAAAAAGCCATGTGTCTCAGAATATGGCGACACAAAAGAAATAATTTTTTTAACAAACTATTTTCACCTTTTGAAAGTAGTAAAAGAAAAAAAACGATATAAATTTGGTATCGCCGTAAACAAATTGACCGGCAGAGTAAAGTTAACATGTAATTTTTACTTTCAATTCAACCCCACAAAATATTTTTTTAAAGTTTCCCAGTATATTATATGGTACATTAAATGGTGCAATTAAAAAGTACAACTTGTTCTGCAAAACCAAGCCCTCATACTGCTATGTCGACAGAAAAATTAAGTTATGACTTGGAATGCAGTGATGACAAAACCAAAAAATGAATTAACAAAAATTGGCTGTGTATTCAAAGGGTTAAGAAAAAATAAGCAGATACAGCTGCATATATACACTCAATGACTACTTCATTAGAGACACCCATGTAGTAGAAGATTGGACGTCCTTTGACCTTCAGACCTGTAGCAATACCTTGTGGCATGGATTCCACTAGGTGTTGAAATCGTTCTGCAGGAATATTAGCCTATGTGGACAGGACAGCTTCTTGCAGTTGCTACTAAAACGCCCTTCTGGCATAGGGCAAACAGCCGCCATGAAAGGGTGAACCTGGTCGGCCACAATGCTTAGTTAAGCACTTCTGTTAAAGCATCCAGCCACATAGAGTTAGGTCCCATGCACACAAACTTATTTTTTTCCTCCCGTAAACACTGGCATAAATACGGGTCCATTGTCAAACGTATTCGACCCGTATTCCACCAGTATTTACGGACCCGTGCCTGTAAATACGGGTCCGGTGTCACCAGTATTCCACCCGTATTTACGGGCCCGTTTTCTCTGCACTAATCGGCAGCCCCTTCTCTCTATCAGGAGTTTCCGCAGCGTTTGAAAGTTGAAAAAAAGTTGAAAAAAAGTTCATACGTACCCCGGCCGTTGTCTTGGTGACGCGTCCCTCTTTTGACATCCAGTCCAACCTCCCTGGATGACGCGGCAGTCCATGTGACCGCTGCAGCGGTCACATGGGATGAAACGTCATCCCGGGAGGCCGGACTGGAGAAAGAAGAAGAAGAGTTCTGGGTAAGTTAACTTTTAATACTATAAACTACAGCGGTAGTCACTGTCCGTGGTGCTGAAAGAGTTACTGCCTATCAGTTAACTCTTTCAGCACCCTGGACAGTAACTATCCCCTGACTTCGCCTAGCAACGCTCCCGTAATTATGGGTGCACACACATAGCCACCCATAATTAGGCTTCTATGGGCCTGCCCGTGCCGTTATTACGGCCTGAAATAGGACATGTTCTATATTTTTCAATGGCACGGGCACCTTCCCGTAAGCATACGGGAAGGTGCCCGTGGCCAATAGAAGTCTATGGGCCCGTAATTACAGGCCGTAATTACGGCTCGTAATTACGGGCGTTTTTACGTTCGTGTGCATGAGGCCTTAGGTCCAGAATTATTTGCACAGTGACACACGTTTTGGCATTTTAGCTGTTTACCAAAACATATTGAATATACAGTTCTATAATCAATATGGGCTTAAAGTGCAGACTCGCAGCTTTAATTTGAGGGTATTCACATCCTAATTTGAGGAAGGGTTTAGGAATTACAGCTCTTTAACATGTAGCTGCCTTTTTTCAAGGGACCAAAGGTAATTGGACAATTATCTCCAAAGCTATTTAATGGACTGCATGGGCTATTCCCCCATTAATCCATCATCAATTAAGCAGGTTAAAGGTCTGGAGTTGATTCCAGGTGTGGCATTTGGAAGCTGTTGCTGTGAACCCACAACATGTGGTCAAAGGAGCTCTCAATGCAAGTGAAACAGACCATCGTTAGCCTGAAAAAAATTAAGAAATCCATCAGAGAGAGAGCACAAATGATAGGAGTGGCCAAATCAACAGTTTGGTACATTCTTGAAAAAAAGCGCAATGGTGATCTCGTGAACTCCAAAAGGCCTGGACATCCACGGAAGACAGCAGTGGTGGATGATCGCATAATCCTTTCCATGGTGAAGAAAAACCCCTTCACAACATCTAGCCAAGTGAAGAACACTCTCCTGGAAGTAGGTGTATCAGTATCTAAGTCTACCATAAAGAGAAGACTTCATGACAGCAAAGACAGAGGGCTCACCACAAGGTGCAAACCATTAATCAGCCTCAAAATTAGAAAGGCCGGATTAGACTTTGCCAAACAACATGTAAAGAAGCCGCCCAGTTCTGGAACAGCATGAAACTAAAATCAACCTGTAACAGAATGATGGGAGGAAGAAAGTATGGAGAAGGCTTGGAACGGCTCATGATCCAAAGCAAACCACATCCTCAGTAAAACATGGTGGAGGCAGTGTGATGGCATGGTGGGGGCAGTGTGATGGCATGGGCATGCATGGCTGCCAAAGGCACTGGGTCACTAGTGTTTATTGATCATGTGACTGAAGACAGAAGCAGCCGGATAAATTCTGAAGTGTTCAGTTATCTACTTTCTGCTCAGATTCAACCAAATGCAGCAAGGTTGATTAGACGTCGCTTCACAGGACAGATGGACAATGACCCAAAACATGCTGCGAAAGCAACCCAGGAGTTTTGTAAGGCAAAGAAGTGGAATATTCTGCAATGGCCAAGTCAATCACCAGATCTCAACCCGATTGAGCTGCATTTCACTTGCTTAAAGGGAATGTGCCACGAATTAAACCTTTTTTTTCTTTAAGTAAGTTACTTATTTCTATTATATTTGTTAGGTTTTTTGCTGTATTTATTTTTTTTCTTACACATGGTGGGATGTATTAAAAATGAAATAATAATATGACATGTTATCCTATGTTGGCCACCAGAGGGAGCACTTCCCAGAATTACAGCAAGGTGAATAAGGCAAAGCAACCTGACTCACAGCTGCTGTAAATGTGGGAGGGAATCTCACCCCCTCCCTATTTTTGGCTACAAGCCAGGAAAAGGTGTCTTCAAATTGTTAAGCATTGTCCGGTTCCCATTTTTGGAGTGATTGTACAAATGGCAGCTGGTACAATCTATAGGACACACCAAAAGGCTAAGGGTATGTTCACACTCTTAATAAAAAAAAACGTGGGAAAACAAGGAAAAACAGCTCTTGGTTTTCAGCCGTTTTTTAATCAGACTGCCGTTTTTCGCTGCGTTTTTTATGGCTGTTTTTGGAGCTGTTTGAGTCAATGAAAAACAGTTCCAAAAACGTTCCAAGAAGTGACATGCACTTCTTTTTCGCGGGCGTCTTGTTACGTGAAGTTTTTTTAAAATGTGGTGTAAAAAAACTCCCCGTTGGAACAGAACGCCTTATTTCTCATTGAAATCAATGGGCAGATAGTTTTTAGGTCGTTAAGAGACACATACACAGATGAAAATAAAACATGGCAGCCCCCAGTACAGTAAAAAAGTGTTAATAAAAAACAAATTGTGTGTGAAAAAATAAATAAAGTCAATATAATATTTTATTGAATAAAAACACATAAATTAATTTAAAAAAAAAAACATGACACTGTCCCTTTAAGACAAAACTTAAAGAGGCTCTGTCACCAGATTTTGCAACCCCTATCTGCTATTGCAGCAGATAGGCGCTGCAATGTAGATTACAGTAACGTTTTTATTTTTAAAAAACGAGCATTTTTGGCCAAGTTATGACCATTTTTGTAGTTATGCAAATGAGGCTTGCAAAAGTCCAAGTGGGTGTGTTTAAAAGTAAAAGTCCAAGTGGGCGTGTATTATGTGCGTACATCGGGGCATTTTTAATACTTTTACTAGCTGGGCGTTCTGATGAGAAGTATCATCCACTTCTCTTCACAACGCCCAGCTTCTGCCAGATCACGCTGTGACGTCACTCACAGGTCCTGCATCGTGTCGGACGAGCGAGGATACATCAGCACCAGAGGCTACAGTTGATTCTGCAGCAGCATCGGCGTTTGCAGGTAAGTCGATGCTGCTGCAGAATCAACTGTAGCCTCTGGTGCCGATGTGTCCTCGCTCGTCTGACACGATGCAGGACCTGTGAGTGACGTCACAGCGTGATCTGGCAGAAGCTGGGCGTTGTGAAGAGAAGTGGATGATACTTCTCATCAGAACGCCCAGCTAGTAAAAGTATTAAAAACGCCCCGATGTACGCACATAATACACGCCCACTTGGACTTTTACTTTTAAACACACCCACTTGGACTTTTGCAAGCCTCATTTGCATAACTACAAAAATGGTCATAACTTGGCCAAAAATGCTCGTTTTTTTAAAATAAAAACGTTACTGTAATCTACATTGCAGCGCCTATCTGCTGCAATAGCAGATAGGGGTTGCAAAATCTGGTGACAGAGCCTCTTTAAAGCAGAAAGACCCACAAACAAGCAACAACTGAAGACACTGCAGTAAAGGCCGGGCAAAGCATCACAAAGGAGGAAACCCAGCGTCTGGTGATGTCCATGGGTTCCAGACTTCAGGCCGTCATTGCCTGCAAAGGATTCTCTACAAAGTATTAAAAAAACATTTTATTTATGGTAATGTTAATTTGTCCAATTACTTTTGAGCCCCTGAAATGAGGAGGCTGCGTAGAAAAATGGTTGCAATTCCTAAACGTTTCACAGGATATTTCTGTTCAACCCCTTGAACTAAACCTGAAAGTCTAGACATCAATTGCATCTCCGTTGTTTCATTTCAAATCCAATGTGGTGGCAAACGGAGCCCAAATCATGAAGATTGTGTCACTGTCCAAATAATTCTGGACCTAACTGTATATTACAGGACCCAGGGTATACCAAGAAAACATTCCCCACACCAATTCTCCACCTCCGTCAGCCTGAACTATTGACACCTGACAGAAAGGCTTCATTAACTCATGCTGCTTGCGCCCAAATTCTAAACCTCCTATTAGCAGGGTGCAACAGAAATCTGGATTCATCAGACCAGGCAATGTTTTTCCACTGCTTAGTGATTAAATTTTTGCGCTCTTGCCATGCTGTTTTTATTAGACAGCAATGGCACACGAACTGGTCCTCTACTGATATAGCCCACTCTAATGTGAGTTCACACTGAAAATTATCCACGTAAAACTTGCTCACTTGATTTTATTCTGCTCTACGGGATCGTGTGTCTAATTTCCATACAGGAAAGTGAAAGGGCAGATGGTTTAAGGATACGTAAACCTTTCACGTGTATTTACATATGTTTTTTTGTCACATTTTTGCCATAATTTCCGTAAGCGCTGCAAAACCACACAATTTTTGTAAAAACTGCAACACAAAAACGACGTAAACACACTCTTGTGCGTATTTTTGTATGTTTTCATCAGCAATCAGTGGTGGTGTCAGCACCTGAACCTTCATCAATGCTATATTCTGACATGTCTCTATGTGCCTGGCACACATTGGAAATTTCACAGTCACTCTTCATGATGGGTCAGGATGGAGCAGCAGTCAAAACCCTCACTGAACCTTAAATGGAGGTTTGCACATTTGTGAAAAGAACTTACAGAAGGAGAGAAGGTGGAACTTACTCCATGTTTGATTAGTAAGAAGCACTTGGGTTGGCACCACTTCTTCTTCACTTGGTTCTGTTCACTAGATGCCTTTAAAGGGAATGTGTCATCAGAAAATTACCTATTGTTTAAATCTAGTTTTTATGTTAAACTTATTTTTGAACAAATTTTGGTAATTTTTTATTTTATTTGTCTTTATCTTTATTAAACAATAATCTAAAAATCTTGCAGTTTTCACTCTGGCCACTAAGCCTCACAATAGACTGACCCTTCCTGTTCTGTAGAGATCACTTCTCAGCAGTCATGTCATTATCATCACAGGCAGGATTACAATGACAGGATTACACCTCTATATGGATAACACAGGATCCACCATTGACAATAGGTGATGGACACAGCTACCCCCTACCTCATCCTGCACAGTGATCTCTGCACTGGTCAAAGAGCATGCCTAAAAAAAACGTAGAAATCAATGGGTCAGTTCCAGATTAATGTTTCCTATGGTCCATCTAGCTGCTGTAAAGCATATCTCTAAATGCTGTTAACAGCAATTTAGGCAAGATGGCTTCCCCCATATTCATGTAAATAAAATAGAATTAAAAAAAATCTACAATCAGAAAATAAAAGCAGATTACAAAAAAAGATTATGTTTCACTAACTGGTTTTAATCAGTAAAAAACAATATTGGGGATACATTCCCTTTAACAATATTCCAGTAGCTGTGATCTTATTATCTGAAGTCACAATCTATCTAGATCAGGGGTGGGCAAACTTTTTGACTCGCGGGCCACAATGGGTTCTAAAATTTGACAGAGGGGCCGGGCCAGGAGCATTTGGAGGGAGTGTTTGGGCCGGATATACTAAAGCATTAAATGTAGTGTGTGCAAACCTCATAGCACAGTAAGAACACTACAACCCAATTTATTAACTGTCTTTCAAATGTGAAAAATAGCCCTTATCAGTTAATAAATTTGTCTCAAGGAATATGCAAGATATGGCATTTACATACTATTTCGCAGATACTGGGAGGAGGAAATGTAAATAGATTAAAATAACATACGCACTGTGATTTATCAAGAAAAAAGTTCTGTTGACTCTGTAAATTAGCTGCCAACCTCTGAGCAGTAGCCGCCCGTTCTTGTGTTGACTGCTTGCTAGCATAGTTTGCATGCTTCGTGGCAAAGTGACGGCTGATATTGTACTCTTTGAAAACCGAAGGGCTTAATGGTGACGTGAAACGAAGTGAAAATTAAAGTGAAATAAAGAGAAATACGCGCCACATTAACCCCTTAATGACCGGGCCATTTTGCACGTTAATGACCAAGGATTATTTTTTGTTTTTCCACGGTCGCATTCCAAGAGTCGTAACTCTTTTTTTATTCCGTCGACATAGCCGTATAAGGGCTTGTTTTTTCCGGGACGAGTTGTATTTTGTAATTGTACCATTTTTAGATGCTTATAACATATTAATTAACTTTTATTAACTTTATTTTAGGAGAGAATTGAAAATAAGCAGCTATTCCAGCATTAATTTTCACGTTATAAATTTACGGCGTTTACTATGCAGCGTAAATAACATGTTAACTTTATTCTATGGGTCGGCACGATTACAGGGATACCAAATGTGTAAAGGTTTTATATGTTTTTTCTACGTTTGCACAATAAAAACCCTTTTAGAAAAAAATTACTTGTTTTTGCATCGCCGCGTTCCAAGAGGCGTAATTTTTTTATTTTTCCGTCGATGTGGCCGTACGTGGGATTGATTTTTGCGGGACAATGTGTAGTTTTCATTAGTACTATTTTGGGGTACATAGGACTTATAGATGAACTTTTATTTTATTTTTTATGGGGGGAATGGGAGAAAAGAGAATTTTGCCGTTGTTTTTTGCGTTTTCTTTGGACGCCGTTCATCCGGCGGTTTAATTAATGTGTTCATTTTATTGGTCAAGTTGTTACGATCGCGGGGATACCATATATGTGTATGTGTGATTTGTTTTGACCGTTTTATTAAATAAAACCACTTTTTGGGGCAAAAAAGTAGTTTTATTTGACTTTGACTGTAATTTTTTTTATTTTTTTTTTCACAAACTTTATTTAACGGTTTTACTTTTTTTTTTTTAGTCCCACCAGGGGACTTCACTATGCGATATGCCGATCGCATATATAATGCTTTGGTATACTTCGTATACCAAAGCATTATTGCCTGTCAGTGTAAAACTGACAGGCAACCTGTTAGGTCATGCCTCTGGCATCGCCTAACAGGCAGATGCTGAAGACAGACCTGGGGGTCTTTGTTAGACCCCCGGCTGTCATGGAAACCCGACGGCGACCCGCGATTTGTTTGCGGGGGCGCCGATCGGGAGACAGAGGGAGTTCCCCCCTCTGTCAAACACATTAAATGCCGCTGTCACTGTTGACAGCGGCATTTAATGGGTTAAACTGCCGGAATCGGCGCGTGCTTCGATTCCGGCAGTTGCAGCAGGAGCCAGGCTGTGTATAACAGCCGTGCTCCTGCCGCTGATCGCGTGGGTAAACTGTCAGTACCCGCGCGATCACAGGACAGATATATCCGTCCTCCTGCGCGAACTAGCAGCTGCTGAGGACGGATATATCCGTCCTTCGGCGTTAAGGGGTTAACAACGGTCAATGTGTTTTGAGTGCGCCATCTATTGGGAAAACGTGGGCATTGCAGGGAAAGGGGAAAAAAAAGGAGGTTTTTACTATTATTTGGACAAGTTCGGCGGGCCGGATTAAAAAGCCTAACGGGCCGTATGTGGCCCGCGGGCCGTAGTTTGCCCATGTCTGATCTAGATACACACAATTATGTATTACATTACCTGTCTTGTAACAGGCTACTACAAACAGGGATATAACGGTGAATGTAAGAAACAAATCCAATTATCAACTCATTTCATCTCTCCTTCACCTTTTCACATTCTCTATGAGAGGTGGAGAAAGATGACAGAAGAAGAAATAGGTGTAGATTCCTATCAGTTGGTGTGATTGGGAGAAGATTACAGTCAGTATTATACATGATCTAGAGGATAATAAAGAGGAAGACTGGCAGAGAAAAAAAAAATATCCCATGCTGGCAACCCTCCTAACAAAAAATAAATATTTTAATTGTACCCAAAACCCATGAGTCCTGGTCCTCTCCATAAACGTGCGACAAGCCAAGTGTGCATATTTATTTACATAGGGGTAGGATAAGCGACTTCTCTATGCATTTGATGCTGGTTATCTCAAAGAAAAACAAAGGCAAGTTAAAAATTTAACCTGTCAGGTCAGACTGCGCAAACCATTGGGCAGGCGCCATCTACATGTAATTATAATTGTATCAAACTAAAATCTAAGGGAAAAAAAATCAGATGTTAGGTTTTACTTTGACCACATCATGCGCTAGTGTCGGGATATAGCTCCCATTTTTCAGTAAGGTTGTAGATAGTAGCTCCTTGGTACCAATAAAAAATATATATGTGCAGGGACGGATTCTAATGAGGGCAATCTGGGCAAGTGCCCGGCGCCCGAGGCTGGCAGGGGGGCCCAGTTTGCTCCGGTTCTATAATTGCTTACTTTAGCGCTGGCGAGATAGGGAACAATCTGTTCCCTTCCTCCCATTCGGCGCTTTACTAATGACACAGTTGGCAGGATGACGTCATCACGCCAACTGCGCCGTTACGCTGGATAACTCTGTCTGGTCTCTGATCAGTCCTGCATCACTGGAGGACGGCGTGGGAACAGGAATAGGTGAGAATGTTGTTGTTTTTTTGTGGGCAGCGCTGGGGAGCAATATCTACAGGGGAGAATGGGCAATATCTACAGGGGGCATTGTAACTGGGGCTATCTACTGGAGGCATTATCTACAGAGGGCATTGTAACTGGCACTATCTACAGGGGCATTGTGACTGGCGCCATCTACAAGGGGAATTATCTACAGAGTGCATTGTAACTGGCGCTATCTACAGGGGGCATATTCTACAGAGGGCATTGTAACTGGCACTATCTGCAGGGGGCATTGTGACTGGCAACATCTACAAGGGGCATTATCTACAGAGTGCATTGTAACTGGCACTATCTACAGGGGACATTATCTACAGTGGGCATTGTAACTGGCACTGTAACGTCCGTGGTCGCTGACCACGAACTCCTTCCATCCAGTCGACACCCTTCTCTCAAGAGATGTCTGCACATACGGCCGTCCTGCTCCACAGTGACCACCAGGGTGCGCTCACGAGCTCAGTCCAGACTTGAGAAGCCAGAGCGCAAGCATGTTGGTGATCGAGCTAATTGGTCAAGAGCACCCTGGGCTATAAGAATGTCCCAGCCCCACCCTCCCACGCCTGAGCTTTGTTGTTGTATTCCTAGTCTGTTTTGCAAATGGTCCCCTAGTGTTTCCTGCTCCCAGTGTTTCCTGTTCCTGTAACCTGTATCCTGATCTAGTGCCGTGCTTAGCTGTAGCCATGCTGTGCTGTATACCACGCCTGTCCTGCTTCTCCACGCCTGACGTCTACCTGCTGCCTAGTTCCTGCCTAGCCTGCCTTGCTACTGTCCGAGCTGCCACAGGTACCCTATATAAACTATAGACTCTGCGCCCTGTTGGCCAGCTGCGATACCGCCAAGGTGGTACGGCCCAGTGAGTCCACGAACCTGACGTGACAGGCACTATCTACAGGGGGCATTGTGACTGGCGCCATCTACAAGGGGCATTATCTGCAGAGTGCATTGTAACTGGCGCTATCTACAGGGAGCATTATCTACAGAGGGCATTGTAGCTGGCACTATCTACAGGGGGCATTGTGACTGGTGCTATCTACAGTGGGCATTGTTAGTATGTGCAGTGTTTTACTTTACAGTGTTTGACACAATTTATTTAATGGGCACAGTGTATGGTGCAATTATATTCAGGGGCACGGTGTTCAGGGGCATAGTGTATAATACTATTATATTCAGGGGTGCAGTGTATAGAACTATTATATTCAGGGGCACAGTGTATGGTACTATTGTATTCAGGGGCACAGTGTATAGTACTATTGTATTCAGGGGCACAGTGTATGATACTATTATATTCAGGGGCATAGAGTGTGGTATCATGAGAATTTTCTCTTTGTTTATACAGTGAAGGAAATAAGTATTTGATCCCTTGCTGATTTTGTAAGTTTGCCCACTGTCAAGACATGAACAGTCTAGAATTTTTAGGCTAGTGTAAAGGATCTGCCAGACACAGCTTCGGGGTTAACTCCCTTAATTAATCAGTCAGCACCTGAATCTACATCCCTGAGACTGACTCCAGCTTCCACCACTCAGGCTGGCAGGCTTAGGAGTGGGAGAGCCTATCGTAGCCTGGCCAGACTCAGCTAGCTCCCGCCCTCTGTCTATTTATACCTGCATTTCCTGTTCCTCCTTGCTTGTTATTCTTTTTCGTGTGGTTTCCTGGCCCAGCTACAGCTCCTTCTATTTTGTTCCTGCTCCATACAGACCCTGGCTTACTGACTACTCTTCTGCTCTTCGTTTGGTACCTCGCACACTCCTGGCTTGACTCGGCTCGTTCACCACTCTGGTTGCTCACGGTGTTGCCGTGGGCAACTGCCCCTTTCCCTTGCTTGTATTCCCTTGTATGTTTGTCGTGTTTGTCGTGCACTTACTGAGTGCAGGGACCGCCGCCCAGTTGTACCCCGTCGCCTAGGGCGGGTCGTTGCAAGTAGGCAGGGACAGAGTGGTGAGTAGATTAGGGCTCACTTGTCCGTTTCCCTACCCCCCGGTCATTACATAATAACAAGCCCATACCTAGTCTACCCTGGTCCCTGACACCACTATGGACCCCCGTGAGACCCTGGCTCAGCAAATGCAGGGTCTCTCCCTACAGGTCCAGGCCCTGGCTCAGAGGGTCAACCAGCCTGATGCTACCTTGGTAGTTCCCCTCACCGCACCTCTTGAACCCCACCTCAAGTTGCCCGACCGGTTCTCAGGGGACCGGAGGGCTTTTCTCTCCTTTCGGGAGAGTTGTAGGCTTTACTTTCGTTTAAAGCCTCATTCCTCAGGTTCTGAGAGCCAGCGGGTGGGTATAATTATGTCCCGGCTCCAGGAAGGGCCCCAAGAGTGGGCCTTCTCCTTGGCTCCTGACGCCCCTGAACTTTCCTCCATTGATTGTTTCTTTTCCGCTCTCTGACTTATTTATGACGAGACTGACAGGACTGCCTTTGCCGAGAGTCAGCTGGTGACCTTACGTCAGGGTAAGAGACCTGTTAAGGAGTATTGCTCTGACTTTAGGAAGTGGTGCGTAGCTTCTCGGTGGAATGACCCTGCCTTAAGGTGCCAGTTTAGGTTGGGTCTGTCGAATGCCCTGAAAGACCTGCTAGTTAGCTATCCCTCTTCTGACTCCCTAGACCAGGCTATGGCTTTAGTGGTACGACTTGACCGACGTCTCAGGGAACGACAACATGAACGTTTATGTGTTTTCTCCTCCGACTCCCCCATGATGCCTCCCGAAGTTCCGTTGCTTCGTTCCTCCAGGAAAGACTCAGAGATACCTATGCAACTCGGGGCCTCCGTGTCCCCCCAACAACGTAGAGAATTCCGCAGGAAGAATGGTCTCTGCTTCTACTGTGGGGATGACAAGCATCAAGTGAACAACTGTCCTAAGCGTAAGAATGCAGCCAGAGAACTTCCGCGCCTAAGTGATCATCGGGGAGGTCACTTGGGCGCACAGGTATTTCCAGTAAATAGGAAACGTACTAAGATCTTGCTTCCCTTTCAGGTCTCTTTTGGTGGTAGGTCTGCTACCGGCAGTGCCTTCGTGGATTCAGGGTCCTCTACTAATATTATGTCTGTGGAATTTGCTATGTCTCTTGCTATGCCTCTGATTGATTTGCCTAAACTTGTCCCGGTAGTGGGTATCGACTCCACTCCTCTTGCTAATGGTTATTTTACACAGCATACCCCTGTTTTTGAACTCCTTGTTGGCTCCATGCATTTGGAACAATGCTCTGTACTGTTGATGCAGGGATTATCGTACGATTTGGTTCTAGGCCTTCCCTGGTTGCAGTTGCATAATCCCACGTTTGACTGGAATACTGGGGAGCTAACCAAATGGGGTAATGAATGTTGTACGTCATGTTTTTCTGTTAATTCTATTTCTCCCCCTGAGGAGGCGAATACGCTACCCGAGTTTGTTCAGGACTTCGCTGATGTTTTCTCTAGGGAGGCCTCCGAAGTGTTACCTCCTCATAGAGAATACGATTGCGCTATCGAATTGGTACCAGGAGCTAAGCTTCCTAAGGGTAGGATATTTAATCTTTCTTGTCCCGAACGTGAAGCCATGAGAGAGTATATCCAGGAATCCCTGGCCAAGGGTTACATTCGTCCCTCTTCTTCTCCGGTAGGTGCTGGCTTCTTCTTCGTGGGGAAGAAGGATGGTGGTCTTAGGCCATGCATTGACTACCGTAGCCTGAATAAGGTCATGGTAAGGAACCAGTATCCCCTTCCTTTGATTCCTGATCTCTTTAATCAGGTTCAGGGGGCCCAATGGTTCTCTAAATTGGATCTACGGGGGGCGTATAACCTTATTCGCATCAAAGAGGGGGATGAGTGGAAGACTGCGTTTAACACGCCCGAAGGCCATTTCGAATACCTCGTCATGCCCTTTGGGTTGTGTAATGCCCCTGCGGTCTTCCAGAATTTCATAAATGAGATTTTGAGAAATTACCTGGGGATATTTCTTGTAGTGTACCTTGATGACATACTGGTGTTTTCCAAGGACTGGTCCTCCCACATTGAGCATGTCAGGAAGGTGCTCCAGGTCCTTCGGGAAAACAAACTGTTTGCCAAAACCGAAAAATGTGTGTTTGGGGTACAGGAGATACCATTTTTGGGTCAAATCCTCACTCCTCATGAATTCCGCATGGACCCCGCCAAGGTTCAGGCTGTGGCGGAATGGGTCCAACCTGCCTCCCTGAAGGCGTTACAGTGTTTTTTGGGGTTCGCTAATTATTACAGGAGATTTATTGCTAACTTCTCGGTCATCGCTAAGCCTCTTACGGACCTCACTCGCAAAGGTGCTGATCTCCTCCACTGGCCTCCTGAGGCTGTCCAGGCTTTTGAGGTCCTTAAGAAGTGCTTTATCTCGGCCCCGGTGCTGGTTCAGCCCAACCAAAAGGAGCCATTTATCGTGGAAGTTGACGCATCTGAGGTGGGAGTGGGGGCTGTCTTGTCCCAGGGTACCAGGTCCCTCACCCATCTCCGCCCCTGTGCCTACTTCTCCAGGAAGTTTTCGCCAACTGAGAGTAACTATGATATTGGCAACCGCGAACTCTTAGCCATTAAATGGGCATTTGAAGAGTGGCGCCACTTCCTGGAGGGGGCTAGACACCAGGTAACGGTCCTTACCGACCACAAGAATCTGGTTTTCCTAGAATCTGCCCGGAGGCTAAACCCGAGACAAGCTCGATGGGCGTTATTTTTTACCAGATTCAATTTTTTGGTTACCTATAGGGCTGGGTCTAAAAATATTAAGGCTGATGCACTGTCGCGTAGCTTCATGGCCAGCCCTCCTTCAGAGGAAGATCCTGCTTGTATTTTGCCTCCAGGTATAATCATTTCCTCGATCGATTCTGATTTAGTCTCTGAAATTGCTGCTGATCAAGGTTCAGCTCCCGGGAACCTTCCTGAGAACAAGCTGTTTGTTCCCCTGCAATTCCGGCTAAGGGTACTTAGGGAAAATCATGACTCCGCACTATCTGGTCATCCAGGCATCCTGGGTACCAAACACCTCATTACCAGAAATTATTGGTGGCCTGGGTTGCCTAAAGACGTTAAGGCCTACGTCGCCGCTTGTGAGGTTTGTGCTAGGTCCAAGACTCCCAGGTCCCGACCAGCGGGCTTACTGCGTTCGTTGCCCATTCCCCAGAGACCTTGGACACATATCTCCATGGATTTTATCACCGATTTGCCTCCATCCCAAGGCAAGTCGGTGGTGTGGGTGGTGGTAGACCGCTTCAGTAAGATGTGCCACTTTGTGCCCCTCAAGAAACTACCCAACGCCAAGACGTTGGCTACCTTGTTTGTCAAACACATCCTGCGTCTCCATGGGGTCCCTGTCAATATTGTTTCGGACAGAGGGGTACAATTTGTTTCATTGTTTTGGAGAGCCTTCTGTATGAAGTTGGGGATTGATCTGTCCTTCTCCTCTGCCTTCCATCCTGAAACCAATGGTCAAACGGAGAGGACTAATCAATCTCTAGAACAATACTTAAGGTGTTTTGTCTCTGACTGTCAATATGATTGGGTCTCATTCATTCCCCTCGCCGAATTTTCCCTTAATAACCGGGTCAGTAACTCGTCAGGGGTCTCCCCCTTTTTCTGTAATTTTGGGTTTAATCCACGGTTCTCCTCCGTTTCACCTGGTAGTTCCAACAATCCCGAGGTAGAGGTCGTTCATCGGGAACTGTGCACAGTCTGGGCCCAAGTTCAGAAGAACCTAGAGGCGTCCCAGAGCGTACAAAAAACTCAGGCTGATAGAAAACGTTCTGCTAACCCCCTGTTTATGGTCGGGGATCTGGTGTGGTTGTTGTCTAGGAACTTGCGTCTCAAGGTTCCGTCCAAGAAGTTTGCTCCCCGGTTTATTGGGCCGTATAAGGTCATTGAGGTCCTCAATCCTGTCTCCTTCCGGCTGGAGTTACCCCCGTCTTTTCGTATACACGACGTGTTTCATGCCTCCCTCCTTAAACGCTGCTCCCCGTCCTTGGCTCCCTCGAGGAGACCTCCTGTTCCCGTCCTCACCCCTGAGGGGGTGGAATTCGAGGTGGCCAGGATTGTGGACAGCAAGATGGTCCAAGGCTCCCTCCAGTACCTGGTCCATTGGAGAGGTTACGGGCCCGAGGAGAGGACTTGGGTACCCGCCCGGGATGTTCACGCTGGGGTATTGGTCAGGAGGTTCCACCTGCGTTTCCCCAGTAAGCCAGGTCCACTTAGAAAGGGTCCGGTGGCCCCTCATAAAAGGGGGGGGGTACTGTAAAGGATCTGCCAGACACAGCTTCGGGGTTAACTCCCTTAATTAATCAGTCAGCACCTGAATCTACATCCCTGAGACTGACTCCAGCTTCCACCACTCAGGCTGGCAGGCTTAGGAGTGGGAGAGCCTATCGTAGCCTGGCCAGACTCAGCTAGCTCCCGCCCTCTGTCTATTTATACCTGCATTTCCTGTTCCTCCTTGCTTGTTATTCTTTTTCGTGTGGTTTCCTGGCCCAGCTACAGCTCCTTCTATTTTGTTCCTGCTCCATACAGACCCTGGCTTACTGACTACTCTTCTGCTCTTCGTTTGGTACCTCGCACACTCCTGGCTTGACTCGGCTCGTTCACCACTCTGGTTGCTTACGGTGTTGCCGTGGGCAACTGCCCCTTTCCCTTGCTTGTATTCCCTTGTATGTTTGTCGTGTTTGTCGTGCACTTACTGAGTGCAGGGACCGCCGCCCAGTTGCACCCCGTCGCCTAGGGCGGGTCGTTGCAAGTAGGCAGGGACAGAGTGGTGGGTAGATTAGGGCTCACTTGTCCGTTTCCCTACCCCCCGGTCATTACAGCTAGGTTAATTTTGCCAGTGAGAGATAGATTATATATATTTAAAAAAAAGAAAATCACATAGTCAAAATTATATATTTTTATTTGCATTGTGCACAGAGAAATAAGTATTTGATCCCCTACCAACCATTAAGAGTTCAGCCTCCTCCAGACCAGTTACACGCTCCAAATCAACTTGGTGCCTGCATTAAAGACAGCTGTCTTAAATGGTCACCTGTATAAAAGACTCCTGTCCACAGACTCAATTAATCAGTCTGACTCTAACCTCTACAACATGGGCAAGACCCAAGAGCTTTCTAAGGATGTCAGGGACAAGATCATAGACCTGCACAAGGCTGGAATGGGCTACAAAACCATAAGTAAGACGCTGGGTGAGAAGGAGACAACTGTTGGTGCAATAGTAAGAAAATGGAAGACATACAAAATGACGGTCAATCAACATCGATCTGGGGCTCCATGCAAAATCTCACCTCGTGAGGTATCCTTGATCCTGAGGAAGGTGAGAGCTCAGCCGAAAACTACACGGGGGGAACTTGTTAATGATCTCAAGGCAGCTGGGACCACAGTCACCAAGAAAACCATTGGTAACACATCACGCCGTAATGGATTAAAATCCTGCAGTGCCCGCAAGGTCCCCCTGCTCAAGAAGGCACATGTACAGGCCCGTCTGAAGTTTGCAAATGAACATTTGGATGATTCTGAGAGTGATTGGGAGAAGGTGCTGTGGTCAGATGAGACTAAAATTGAGCTCTTTGGCATTAACTCTACTCGCCGTGTTTGGAGGAAGAGAAATGCTGCCTATGACCCAAAGAACACCGTCCCCACTGTCAAGCATGGAGGTGGAAACATTATGTTTTGGGGGTGTTTCTCTGCTAAGGGCACAGGACTACTTCACCGCACCATTGGGAGAATGGATGGAGCCATGTACCGTCAAATCCTGAGTGACAACCTCCTTCCCTCCACCAGGACATTAAAAATGGCTCGTGGCTGGGTCTTCCAGCATGACAATGACCCGAAACATACAGCCAAGGCAACAAAGGAGTGGCTCAAAAAGAAGCACATTAAGGTCATAGAGTGGCCTAGCCACTCTCCAGACCTTAATCCCATCGAAAACTTATGGAGGGAGTTGAAGATCCGAGTTGCCAAGCGACAGCCTCGAAATCGTAATGATTTAAAGATGATCTGCAAAGAGGAGTGGGCCAAAATTCCATCTAACATGTGTGCAAACCTCATCATCAACTACAAAAAACATCTGACTGCTGTGCTTGCCAACAAGGGTTTTGCCACCAAGTATTAAGTCTTGTTTGCCAAAGGGATCAAATACTTATTTCTCTGTGCACAATGCAAATAAATATATATAATTTTGACAATGTGATTTTCTGTTTTGTTTTTTAAATATAATCTATCTCTCACTGGTAAAATTAACCTAGCCTAAAAATTCTAGACTGTTCATGTCTTTGACAGTGGGCAAACTTACAAAATCAGCAAGGGATCAAATACTTATTTCCTTCACTGTAGGTGCGGAAATGTTGGAAAAGTGAGGAGCCAAAGACATCTGAGCTGCAAACTGCAGAAATGGGCCATACCCGGGAGAAGTCATAATAGAGGTCTGGACCGGATCGAAAAGAAAAGAGAAAACGAACTAAAAAGAATCTGAGACGTCACCTGTGAGTCACACAATGTAAATGTTTATTCTCCCTGTGACTGATCAGTACTGTAGTCATTGTATGATCTGCAGTGAGATGACGGATGGTAGCATTCTTTTTTGTTAAACAGCAACTCCCAGCATATCCTAACCATTGTTCAAGCTATACTGGGAGCTGTCGTTTTGTGTCGTACAAACTTATATGCAGGGGTTAAACTAAATTTGCAAATGATCTCTGTACTGAGCTGTATTTGTTCGGGTGCTGTATATATGTACTGAGCTTGTTTCTGGTGTTGTATATATGTACTGAGCTTGTTTCTGGTGCTGTATATATGTACTGAGCTTTGTTCTGGAGCTGTATATACACTGTGTTCCAAATTATTATGCACATTGGATTTAAGTGTCATTAGATTTGTTCAATAAAATTCGCATTATACTCCAACGGTTGATGGCTTGAAGATTATACTGACTGTCATTTGCATCGACTATTTAGGAAAATCAGCGAAAAATAACATTTGCATAATAATTTGGAACGCGGTGTATGTACTGAGCTTGGTTCTGGTGCTGTATATATGTACTGTGCTTGGTTTCTGGAGTTACATATATGTACTGAGCTTGATTCTGGCACTGTATTTATGTACTGAGATTTGTTCTGGTGCTGCATATATGTACTGAGATTTGTTCTGGAGCTGTATTTGTGTACTAAGCTTTGTTCTGGTGCTGTATTTATGTACTGAGCTTGGTTATGGTGTTGTATTTATGTACTGAGTTTGGTTCTGGAGCTGTATATATGTACTGAGCTTGGTTCTGGAGTTATATATATGTACTGAGCATGGTTCTGGAGCTGTATATATGTACTGAGCTTGGTTCTGGAGCTGTATATATGTAATGAGCTTGGTTCTTGGGCTCTGTTTATGTACTGAGCTTGGTTCTGAAGTTATATATATGTACTAAGCTTTGTTCTGGCACTGTATTTATGTACTGAGCTTTGTTCTGGTGCTGTATTTATGTACCTAGCTATGTTCTGGTGTTGTACAGTGAAGGAAATAAGTATTTGATCCCTTGCTGATTTTGTAAGTTTGCCCACTTTCAAAGACATGAACAGTCTAGAATTTTTAGGCTTGGTTAATTTTACCAGTGAGAGATAGATTATATAAAAAAAAAAAAAAGAAAATCACATTGTCAAAATTATATATATTTATTTGCATTGTGCACAGAGAAATAAGTATTTGATCCCTTTGGCAAACAAGACTTAATACTTGGTGGCAAAAGCCTTGTTGGCAAGCACAGCAGTCAGACATTTTTAGTAGTTGATGATGAGGTTTGCACACATGTTAGATGGAATTTTGGCCCACTCCTCTTTGCAGATCATCTGTAAATCATTAAGATTTCGAGGCTGTCGCTTGGCAACTCGGATCTTCAGCTCCCTCCATAAGTTTTCGATGGGATTAAGGTCTGGAGACTGGCTAGGCCACTCCATGACCTTAAAGGGATCCTGTCATCAACATCTTACCTGTTAAACTCACCTGACCCCTCAATGGCCGCAGCTGTCCAGAGTTCATTCCTGTTCTCTTCTTTCCTGAAGTCCTCATCTGTCAGTAAATATAGTCATTTAAACTTTTCCCGCCTTTTATGGTAATTATTTTTCCCTCTGGGATGCAGCTTCTTAACCACGCCCACTGCCACCACCTGTCCGGCTAAGGAGCTGTCAATCAAAAAGAAGGAAGTGGAGTCCACTCTGAGATGCTGGAGGAATGAAAACCTGACTCTTTTCAGATGAAGATTTGACTCTTTTCTGCTCATTTGCATACGGCGTGGGACCACTGAAAAACTGAATACTAAAGTTACAGAGCTTACTTAGAACATATTTATAGCTTAGATGACAATGATTTTTCACCCACTTTCACCAGGTATTGCTGGCTTTATAGCTAAAATGCTGGTGACAGGTTCCCTTTAATGTGCTTCTTTTTGAGCCACTCCTTTGTTGCCTTGGCTGTATGTTTCGGGTCATTGTCATGCTGGAAGACCCAGCCACGAGCCATTTTTAATGTCCTGGTGGAGGGAAGGAGGTTGTCACTCAGGATTTGACGGTACATGGCTCCATCCATTCTCCCATGCATGCGGTGAAATAGTCCTGTGCCCTTAGCAGAGAAACACCTCCAAAACATAATGTTTCCACCTCCATGCTTAATAGGGGGGATGGTGTTCTTTGGGTCATAGGCAGCATTTCTCTTCCTCCAAACACGGCGAGTAGAGTTAATGCCAAAGAGCTCAATTTTAGTCTCATCTGACCACAGCACCTTCTCCCAATCACTCTCAGAATCATCCAAATGTTCATTTGCAAACTTCAGATGGGCCTGTACATGTGCCTTCTTGAGCAGGGGGACCTTGCGGCACTGCAGGATTTTAATACATTACGGTGTAATGTGTTACCAATGGTTTTCTTGGTGACTGTGGTCCCAGCTGCCTTGAGATCATTAACAAGTTCCCCCCTTGTAGTTTTCGGCTGAGCTCTCACTTTCCTCAGGATCAAGGATACCCCACGAGGTGAGATTTTGCATGGAGCCCCAGATCGATGTCGATTGACAGTCATTTTGTAGGTCTTCCATTTTCTTACTATTGCACCAACAGTTGTCTCCTTCTCACCCAGCATCTTACTTATGGTTTTGTAGCCCATTCCAGCCTTGTGCAGGTCTATGATCTTGTCCCTGACATCCTTAGAAAGCTCTTTGGTCTTGCCCATGTTGTAGAGGTTAGAGTCAGACTGATTAATTGAGTCTGTGGACAGGAGTCTTTTATACAGGTGACCATTTAAGACCGCTGTCTTTAATGCAGGCACCAAGTTGCTTTGGAGCGTGTAACTGGTCTGGAGGAGGCTGAACTCTTAATGGTTGGTAGGGGATCAAATACTTATTTCTCTGTGCACAATGCAAATAAATATATATCATTTTGACAATGTGATTTTATTTTTTTTATTTTTATATAATCTACCTCTCACTGGTAAAATTAACCTAGCCTAAAAATTCTAGACTGTTCATGTCTTTGACAGTGGGCAAACTTACAAAATCAGCAAGGGATCAAATACTTATTTCCTTCACTGTATATATGTACTTAGCTTGGTTCTGGAGTTATATATACAGTATGTACTGAGCTTGTTTCTGGCACTGTATTTATGTACTGAGCTTAGTTCTGGTGCTGTATATATGTACTGAACTTTGTTCTGGCACTGTACATATGTACTGAGCTTGGTTCTGGAACTGTATATATATGTAATGAGCTTGGTTCTTCGGCTCTGTTTATGTACTGAGCTTGGTTCTGAAGTTATATATATGTACTGAGCTTTGTTCTGGCACTGTATTTATGTACTGAGCTTTGTTCTGGTGCTGTATTTATGTACTGAACTTGGTTCTGCCACTGTATTTATGTACTGAATTTGGTTCTGGCACTGTATTTATGTACTGAACTCTGTTCTGGCACTGTATTTATGTACTAAGCTTGGTTATGGAGCTGTATATACGTACTGAGCTTTGTTCTGGTGTTGTATATATGTACTGAGCTTGGTTCTGGAGCTGTATATATATACTGAGCTTGGTTCTGGAGCTGTATATATGTTCTGGGGCTGTATATATTTACTGAGCTTGGTTCTGGGTCTGTATATTTGTACTGAGCTTGGTTCTGGGGCTGTATATATTTACCTTCTCTTAAGGTAAAATTAGATTTAACATCTACTTTTACCTTAAGAGAAGGTAAATACATACAGTAAAAGAAATCTGAGTTTTTTCCAATTCACCCATGATATGGTACTTTAAATGGTGCCAATAAAAACTACAACTCCTCCCGCAAAAAAAAAAAATCCTTCACACACCACTCCATTGACGTAAAAATAAAAAAGTTACGGCTCTAGGAAGGCAGCGAGTGAAAAAAAAAATGGCTTGGACTTTAAGGGGTTAAACAACAGATATTGGTTCTTTAAGGTTATATTCACGCACAGCAGATTTTTTTCCCCCGGAAAACACTAACAATTTAACGCTCCCGACCTCTTTTATGTTCACACTGAGTTTTTTGACAAGTTTTTTGATGCGGAAACCGCTCCGCAAAACTCACCAAAAAACGGACGAAAATGCCTCCCATTGATTTCAATGGGAGGCGGTTTTCTCCCGCGAGACGGTTTTACATGCCCTATCTTCGCGCGATAACGCTTCTGACCTCCCATTGACATCAATGGGAGGCAGAGAAAGCATATTTCGCTGCGTTTTATACCCGAAAATCGGCGTGCAGGTAGAGGAAAATCTGCCTCAAACTTCCAAACTTAATTTTGAGGCAGATTTTCCGCCTGCAAAAAACTCGGCCTTCGTGTCTCAACGTATTCTGCTTTTTCTCTTCCGTATGGCTCATTCTGCTTTTAGAGCGAATTCAAAACTGTGTCAAATCTGTGGCCGCCTAAACAGAAATCTGCAAATATATACAGTAAAGTGTCATCAGAGGTCTGTCTTCAGTGTTCGGGCAGATTCAGAAGAACGTTGCGTTTTTGCGCGCGCAAAAAACGCAGCGTTTTGCGTGCGCAAAAACCACTTGACAGCTGCGTGTGTCATCCGTGTATGATGCGCGGCTGCGTGATTTTCGCGCAGCCGCCATCATAGAGATGAGTCTAGTCGACGTCAGTCACTGTCCAGGGTGCTGAAAGAGTTAACTGGTCGGCAGTAACTCTTTCAGCACCCTCGACAGTGAATGCCGATCACAATATCGAGAAACCTGTTAAAAAAAAAAGAAAAAGTTCGTACTTACCGAGAACTTCCCGGCCGTTGCCTTGGTGACGCGTCCTTGGTGACGCGCCTCTCTTGACATCTGGCCCCACCTCCCTGGATGACGCGGCAGTCCATGTGACCGCTGCAGCCTGTGCTTGGCCTGTGATTGGCTGCAGCTGTCACTTGGACTGAATTGTCATCCTGGGAGGTCAGACTGGAGGAAGAAGCCGGGAGTTATCGGTAAGTCAGAATTTCTTTTTTTTTTTACACGTTCATGTATATTGGAATCGGAAGTCACTGTCCAGGGTGCTGAAACAGTTTAACTCTTTCAGCACCCTGGACAGTGACTATCTCCTGACGTCGCGTACCGGAATTTTTTTTGCCGTGTTCGGCCAAAACTAGTTCGGCCGAACCCGGTGAAGTTCGGTTCGGTTGTCCGGGTTCGCTCATCTCAAAGACACTCCGTTTGGATGTTTGGAAACAGAAAAGCACGTGGTGCTTTTCTGTTTACATTCATCCTTTTGACAGCTGGTGCGCTGTTTCAGTCGGTTCGCACGGAAGTGCTTCCTTGCGACCTGCGTGGTTTTCACGCACCCATTGACTTCAATGGGTGCGTGATGCGCGAAAATACGTGGAGATATTCAGCATGTCGCGCTTTTTGTGCAGCGGACAAACGCTGCGCAAAAAGCACGGACTGTCTGTACTGCCCCATAGACTTGTATTGGTCTGTGCGTGGCGCGTGAAAACCACGCGGCCCACACGGACCCAATACACGTTCGTGTGAATCCCCCCTTCGGGTGGGGGACCCAGACTTGTAAAAGTGTCCAGGGCCCATGGTACCTTTAATCCGCCCCATGTGCAACCCCTCGCGTCACACCCTTGCTAATGGCTCATGCCCATCATCTGCTGCAGTCTATAATGACTTGTTGTAGTATCTGTACACTATAAATAAACTGGAGTAGATTAAAAAATGAACCATAATTTGGCGCATTAAATTTTTCGAGAATAGGTTTGCACCTCCAGAAACTTTTAAAACAATCTGAAAAATGGCGGGGCTTAATGGGAAGGGTGTGACTTAAATGCGCCTAAGATCTGGCCTGAAATTCTGTACACATCCTTCACCGCTTTCACGTCCGTTTAAAACTGATCCGTGTGTCTGTTGTGACATCCGTGTGGTTTCCGTTGTCACTCCGCGTCCTTTCTGTTGTTCCGTTTTAGACGGATGTTGTGCTTTCGTTTGTCTTCCGTTTTAAACGGTCCATTAGATCCATCTTGTGTGTTGAATGCAGGGAACTTTAGCACGCCCTGCTGTTGCTTAGCAACGTATCCTTTTTTTGACGGACCCATAGTCTTCAATGGGCCCCACAGTCACTGAACAACGGAGAAAAGTAGGATATGCACTACTTTTGACGGAACGGAACCGTCAAAGCAACGGAAGTGTGCATGGCCCCATAGAAATGAATGTGTCAGGGTGCTATCTGTTAAAAAAAAACGGATAGCACCCTGAAGAAAATAACTGAAGTGGGCAAGAGGCCTTCAGGAGGAGCATATTGTCTCGTAAGTCTAGCTAGATATACCAAATTTATCATACGGCATGCACCACTGTGATAAATTTGGTGCATCTTCTAACTGCCTGGTCTAAGTATACACTGTGTAAAACTTAGTAAATCTGCCCCTATTGTTTTTTAGTGACATAACTCTTTATAAATTTTAATCATTGCACAATCCCCATGCTAAGTCATAACACTTCTGCATAGTGCCCAGTTGCTCTTACACCTTCTGCAACCATATAACAATGTTATTGTTAGACCCTGTTCACACAGTGCAGATTTGATGCAGATTTTGCATGCATATTTTAAGCCGAAGCCAGGAGAGGAGACACTTTAAAGAGGACCTGGCACTAGGTCATATAAGTTGAACTGGTTAACTGACATGAATAGCGCTGTCTCCCAGAAGCAAGCAATGTTTTTCTTTTTTTCCTGGACCCCCCGCCCCTGTTAGGCTGGATTCACACACCCTATTTACGGACGTAATTCGGGCGTTTTAACCTCGAATTACGTCCGAAAATACGGCTGCAAAGCGCCGGCAAACATCTGCCCATTAATTTTAATGGGTTTTACGATGTACTGTGCCGACGGTCATTTAAAAAAAAAAAGAATTGCCTGTCACTTCTTGGGACGTAATTGGAGCCGTTTTCCATTGACTCCATAGAAAAACAGCTCCAATTACGTCCGTAATGGACGCTGCGAAAAACGCCTGCACTTGCCTTTACGTCTGAAATTCCCTGAAAACAGCTCCGTAATTTCAGGTGTATCGGACGTGTACGTGTGACCATACTCTTAGAGATATGACCTACTGTTGTGTTGGCTCCCTATATGCTAATTTGCTGTAGTTAGTCAACGGGGTGGAGCTAGCTTCCCTGCCTCTTATGCTGACCAATCAGCGCCAGGCTGCTTGAGGGTAGTTCACGCCCTGTTGGCTAACTACAGTAAAATAGCATAGAGGGAGCCAACACAACAGTGTGCCATATCTCTTGAATGGGGTCCAGGAAAGAAAAGAACAGCGCTGAAATCAGAGAAACAGCGCTATTCAGGCCAGTAAACCAGTTAAACTGATCTGACCTAGTGACAGGTACTGTTTAAGGCCTTCCTTTATGTATTTCTTGTGTTTAGTTTTCGTATCTGGTTTTGTCTTAAAAAATACATGCAAAATCTGCATCGATACTGCACTGTGCGAACGAGGCCAAAGACATTCTTTATATTATTATGAACTTTAATAGTTTGTGGAGGAAAGAAGAAGAATACACTACAAGGTCCAAGAGGTGCACTAGTTTGGTGTTTTTGTTTTTTTATTGTAATGTGGCTTAAATGAATATTTATATGACTACTCATAATCCTCCTCTCCTCAAAATGTGATGTTTTAGCCAGAAGACACAACCGCAGAATGACGTGTGGTCCCATTGCGGCCTGTTTGTGCAGTCATAAAAATGGATTATCTAAGGCGTAAAGGTCAGGTGGCTTCAAATACAAATCTGCGTTTATAGTCACATTTTAATTTCAATGGGATTATTATGTAAGAGAAACAGGTGCATAGCATTAATAATGCAATACATCTCATGCAGTAGATCTGGGGTAACAGGCACATAGATATTACGTCAGCCACAATCATGTTGCAGATAAAATACAACAAAATAATTTTTTTTACCAATGAAGGGTCCCCATAAAGATGTTTTTTAGAAAAACCTTTAAACAAATAAAAAAATTTCAGAATGAAATACAATTTTTAAGGCAGTTTTAGAACATGCAGCATATTAAACCACGGGATGCTACAAGTGAGTCATTTGTGGTGTCACTGACTTCAGCGGAGAAAGACATTTGCATGTTCCATTAGTTACACATTTCTAGTTACGTTTCCTAGAGCTGTTCTTTAAAAAATGGCTACATTGAACGCAGCAAACACTACATGTACAACATGTGTTTCTGTTCCGCTCTCAGTACAAAGATTGTTCATAGCTTAATATTTACATAAATTAATCTTTCTTGTTCCTAAGTTTTTTTACCCTGTCCTGTTGGAATACTAGAACTGCGTGATTTGTTGTGCAGCCGTCTCATGTTTATTGCTGCCTGAGTTGGAAGGACCTAAAACAAGTCTGTTCAGCAAAGAAAAACATTCTGTTATGCAGCAGATATGGTATAGTCACTTGTATTGAACATTGCGTTGACCTAGGCAGAAAGTCAATGTTTGTTGGAGCCTACAGAATAGAACAAGAGGAGCTGCAAAAGGAGAAATATAAATCCTGCAAAAAGTAAAACGTGTTTGGTTTAGAAAAATGTTTTGCTTTTTAGGACATTCTGAGTTAATAGTGGCAAGAACATCTTTCTGGACTTTTAGCAGCTAATCAGAACGAAAAGTGACTAGAAAGAGGGTGTTTCTTGCTAGAGGAGTGATTTTATGTAATGTTGCCTTTCCCTTGTGGTGGCGCAGTAGGGAAATTGATATTTTGTTGCCAGATTGCCTGCAGATTACAACTGATCGCCAAGGGTACCAGTAGCCGGGCACCCTATAATTGGCTTGTTTTTGGGGGACCCATTAGTAACAGAAAGGGATAGTCAAATGTGGACAACCCCTATAAAGAGAGTGTATGCCATTACTGCAGTATGTTGTACTGGTCCTCAGTTTACATTATAGTTCAAAGCTGCATTCACCATAGCACTGGCATCAGAGCTGAAATCATACATCACTTGCTGGGTTAGTGGTTGCACAGAGCTGACTCTGGTAACTTGCACCCTAGGTTGTTTTGTCTTTACATCAGGCACTGTACAGAAAACTCATGTAGTAAATGTACCTTGCCCATTATAGGAGCTAAACTATTAGAGATGTGTATGTAGACACTTGTATCAGTAAGTAAATTTGATCCCTTTTTCTATGATTTGTTTGTAATGGTGGTGTAGGGACTTCGAAGACAATGAGGACCCTTGATGCAGGTTGCATTCTTGTGAATTTTGACCAAAATGTTAACTAATACTATCACCGTGTGAATGGAACCTTATAAAAGCCTTATCTATGTGCAATTATAATATTAAGCAGCCCCCTACCCATGAATGGTAGGTGTGTGAGTGGCTGTTCATCAGTATTTTGCACCTGTGCCACCTCCATCATTTAGCATTGTGGCTTGTCTGCATCCTGCTGGGAACTGTTATTTTAACCTGCCCTTGTAATAATAAGAAAGGCCTTTTTATGTGATTTTATGTATGTAGACAAGCTTGTCAACTTTCCAATAACAACCAGCAGAATTGTGTGTAGTTGGGGATTGTGCTTTAACAGCATTTGACACCTTTAGGCCTCATTTACACGAGCGTGTGCGTTTTGCGCGCGCAAAAAACGCTGCGTTTTGCGCGCGCAAAAGGCACTTGGCAGCTCCGTGTGTCATCCGTGTATGATGCGCGGCTGCGTGATTTTCGCGCAGCCGCCATCATATTGATGAGGCTAGTCGACGCCCGTCACTGTCCAAGGTGCTGAAAGAGTTAACTGATCGGCAGTAACTATTTCAGCACCCTCGACAGTGAATGCCGAACACAATATACACCAACCTGTGAATAAAAAAAGACTTTCATACTTACCAAGAACTTCCTGCTTCCCCCAGTCCGGGCTCCCGGCCGTTGACTTGGTGACGCGTCCCTCTCTTGTCATCCGGCCCCACCTCCCAGGATGACGCCGCAGTCCATGAGACCGCTGCAGCCTGTGATTGGCTGCAGCCTGTGCTTGGCCTGTGATTGGCTGCAGCCTGTGCTTGGCCTGTGATTGGCTGCAGCTGTCACTTTGACTGAACTGTCATCCCGGGAGGTCGGACCGGAGTTATCGGTAAGTCAGAACGTCTTTTTTTTTTTACAGGTTCATGGATTTTCGGAGCGGAAGTCACTGTCCATGGTGCTGAACCAGTTTAACGCTTTCAGCACCGTGGACAGTGACTGTCTCCTGACGTCGCGTACCCGAACATTTTTTACCGGTTTCGGTCAAAACGAGTTTGGCCGAACCCGGTGAAGTTCGGGGCGCTCATCTCGAATTTGACACTCCGTTTGGATGTTTGTAAACAGAAAAGCACGTGGTGCTTTTCTGTTTACATTCAGGAGTTTGACAGCTCTTGCGCGAATCACGCAGTTCGCACGGAAGTGCTTCCGTGCGGCATGCGTGGTTTTCACGCACCCATTGACTTCAATGGGTGCGTGAGTGCGCGAAAAACGCACGATTATAGAACATGTCGTGAGTTTTTTTCTGCGCACACGCAATGAGCGCAATTCACGCATCGTCTAAACAGCCCCATTGACTAATATAGGTGCGTACGACATGCGTGCAAAGCACGCGCGTCGCACGCGCGTATAATACGTTCGTGTAAATGAGGCCTTAAACATAGTTGTATGTACTTCTGTAGCTGCAAAGGGAAATGTGTCTCCAACAATTCATCCCCAAGCAGAATAAAATGAATTCTTCTGAATCGATGAGAGTGCATATTGAATTATTGGGGGATTAAGGCAGTTAACTTCCATTTTCTACTTGGATTAGGATACAATAAGACCTGAATGCCTCCATATACAGGTTCTTTCCTCCTTCATTCTCGAATATCACTTCTGCAGAGCTGTGAACCTGGGAGAGCCTGCCACATGGTGATACTTGGGTAGCGTGAAAAATGGGTGTGGACTTTTTGAGGGGTGCGGCTTATGGTAGCTTACTTCTATGTTGGCGTCCTCATCCCCGTCCTCAGGGACGCCGGCGTTTACTACTTCCTTCTGCTGCTCTCTCCCGTAGGGTGTGCGCGCGCTTTGGTCTACTCTCAAAGGGCCAGCGCACGCACCACTACTGTTTTCCCTGTCCTATCCCTGTACATCCTGCCCTACTTATGTCCGTTCTGCCCTCCTTCCTGTGCCTGAGTGTTGTTGTTGTTGCTGTCTTCCCATGTTCGTTAAGCAAATGGTCCCTTAGATGTATCCTGTTCCCAGTGTTTTCCCGTATCCTGCTTCCCGTATCCTGTATCCAGTAACTGTCTTTATTCCTGAGCTGGTCTAGTGTTGGAGTCGTCTGGTGTCATCTGCCATGTCTGGTGTCATCTGCCACGTCCTGTGTCATCTGCCACGTCCTGTGTCATCTGCCACGTCCTGTGTCATCTGCCACGTCTGGTGTCATCTGCCAAGTTTAGTGTCATCTGCAACGTCCTTTGTTATCTGTTACGTCCTGTGTCATCTGCCACGTCTAGCATCAGCTGCCACGCCAAGCATCAGCTACGGTGGAGTTGCCTAGTGGGATCACATACCCCAGGTTCGTGACAGTAGTATATTCTAAGCACCTATATTAACCCCCATATGGCAATATTTTAGGGTAGATATAACTTATTGATTAACTTTTATTAATTCTTTCTGGGGGGAATGGGAAGAAACTGCAATTCTCCCATTGTTTTTTTGTGCTATAAATTTTGCGCCATTCACTGTCCGGGATAAATATCTTGATACCTTTATTCCATAGGTTGATACCATTATGCCGATACCAAATATGTATAAAGTAGTTTTTTTATGTTTTATAACTTTTTATTTTTCTGTTGATTTAGCCATTTGAGGGCTTCTTTTTTGGGGGATGAGTCATATTTTTGAATAGAACAATTTGGGGGTACATATGAAACATTGCTTAACTTTTATTTAAAAAAAGCATTCTGGCATTGTTTTTATTTTTTTTATTTGTTATGCATGTTCACCGTGCAGTTTAAATCATGTAATAACTTTATTGTACGGGTCGTCATGATTCCAGCGATATAATACATGTGAATTTTTTTTTGCACTTTTGCTAAATAAAACCACTATCTTTGGCGCACAGCAATGGCAGGCCTAGGGGCCTTTTCTAGGCCCCCGGGCTGCCATAGCAACCCATTGGCACCCCGCGATCGCAGGGCGCCGATGAGTGACATCTAACCACCTAGATGCCATGATTGCTATTGACTAAGGCGTCTAAGGCAACTCTGATCTGAGCCATTGCAGCGGCATGTCGGCTGTATATTACAACCGGCACCTGCTGCTGATGGCGTAAATACAACTCTTTTGCCCACACCATCCAATGGATGTAACTGTACATCTATTTGCAATTACGTCCAAATTTGGCAAGGGGTTAGCATCAGACTCCAGACAGACCCCTATATTAATCTCAGGCCACAGACCAAACCTCCTATATTATTAGGAAATCCCATACTAGATCCCTAAATTATTGTCAGACTCAAGACCAGACCCCCTAAATATATTCAGACCTTAGATGAGACCCCCTAAATAAATTTAGACCCCCTAAATTCTGTATATTCAGTCCCTATACCCCCTAAATATATTCAGACCCCAGACCAGACCCCATAAATACAGTCAGACCCCTAAATGCAGTATATTCAGACCCCAGACCCCCTAAATATATTCAGATTCCAGACCACCTTTATTACTATTCGACCCCAGACCTGACCCCTTACATAACTCATATTCTAGATTAGGCAACTAACTTAATTTAGACCCCAGTCCAGACTATATACTTACCCTTCTTGCTCCCAGCTCTTGTTCACCTCCGAGCACCGCTGCAATGGGTCTTGGCGCCATCCAGTATCAGGATGTTGTGTGCGCGTGCTGCAGTTAAGCCCTAAGCTGAACAGGAGCAGGAAGTGAGATGGGTAAGTATACAGGCCGCTATCTATTGGTTTAATTCAATAGACAATGGCCAATTTATTTTATTTTTTTAGATGCTTTGCCCATCTGAGGCAAAAACTATATATCACTGTGTGACGCCTGATAAAACTGAAAGGGCGGGTTCACACATGGCGGAATTGCACTTAAATTCCGCTGCGGACACTCCGCAGCGTTAATCCGCAGCGGAGCCGTTTCTACATTGACTTTCACTTTAATTTAGCAGTGTTCGTTTACACGATGCGTACAATTCCGCTGCGGAGCATAGGCTGCGGAGCGGAATTTGGTGTCCGCAGCATGCTCTGTCTGTTGCGGAGCAGTGGCGGACTCATGGCGGAATTTCTCCATTGACTTCAATGGAGATTCAAAGTTCCGCAATGAAGTCCGCAGCTGTCATGCACATGTCATGTGTGCTGCGGATGCGTCTTGCTTTTTTTACTTGACATTTCTTCATTCTGGCTGGACCTATGTATTTCTAGGTCTACAGCCAGACTGAGGAAGTCAATGGGGCTCCCGTAATGACGGGAGCGTTGCTAGGAGACGTCAGTAAATAGTCACTGTCCAGGGTGCTGAAAGAGTTACGCGATCGGCAGTAACTGTTTCTGCACCCGGGACAGTGACTACCGATCTCAATATACATGTATCTGTAAAAAAACATATAAGTTCATACTTACCGAGAACTCCCTGTTTCTGTCTCCAGTCCGGCCTCCCAGGATGACGTTTCAGTGTAAGTGACGGCTGCAGCCAATCACAGGCCAAGCACAGGCTGCAGCGGTCACATGGACTGGCGCGTCATCCAGGGAGGTCGGGCTGGATGCCGAAGGAGGGACGCGTCATAAAGACAACGGGCGGTAAGTATGAATTTCTTTTACTTTCACTAGGGAAAGTGCTGTCCCTTCTCTCTATCCTGCACTGATAGGGAGAAGGGAAGCACTTTTCCCGCAGTCCGCAGCAGCTAGTCCGCATCAATGTACTGCACATTTTGTGCAGATCCGCAGCCGTAATCCGCAACCCGGATTAGGTGCGGCATTGATGCGGACAGTTGCGGAGGAATTCCGCCATGTGTGGTCATGCCCAAAGAGTTGACATGTCTGCTTCTGTCCTGGGGATTGGCATTCTGTGTTTCCACTGTGTTATATCAAGTCCAGAGTCAGCACAGCGTCTACCAGGAAATTTTCGAGCACTTCATGCTTCCCTCTGCTGAAAAGCTTTATGGAGATGCTGATTTCATTTTCCAGCAGGACTTGGCACCTGCCAACACTGTGTAATAACCACAGTATCCCTGTGCTTGATTGGCCAGCAAACTCACCTGACCTAAACCCCATAGAGAATCTATGGGGTATTGTCAAGAGGAAGACGAGAGACACCAGACACAACAATGCAGATGAGCTGAAGGCCCCTATCAAAGCAACCTGGGCCTCCATAACACCTCAGTAGTGCCACAGGCTGATCCCCTCCATGCCACGCCGAATTGATAACACCTCAGCAGTGCCACAGGCTGATCGCCTCCATGCCACGCCGCATGGATAACACCTCAGCAGTGCCACAGGCTGATCGCCTCCATGCCACGCCGCATTGATAACACCTCAGCAGTGCCACAGGCTGATCGCCTCCATGCCACGCCGTATTGATGCAATAATTCATGCAAAAGAAGCCCTGATCAAGTATTAAAAGCATATACTGTACATACTTTTCAGTAGGACAACATTTCTGTATTAAAAATCATTTTTGAAATTGGGCTTATTTAATATTCTAATTTCCTGAGACACTAAATTTTGGGTTTTCATTAACTGTTACCATAATCATCAACATTAAAAGACAAAAATGCTGGAAATAGATCACTCTGTGTGTAATGAATCTATATAATATGAGTTTCACTTTTTGAATTGAATTACTGAAATAAATTAACTTTTTGATGATATTCTAATTCATTGAGACGGACTAGTATATATTAACATGTCACTGAACGAAGCCTAATCTATCTAAACCAGGAGAGTGCTGGATTATTATTATCTGTATTATCAGATTGATTTTAATCATATCTATTATTTTAAAAAGTGTGTTTATTCCCATTACCCGCATCAGAAAGTCCCACACTATAGGGTAAGTCTGGATTAAAATGAACTATTGCATTATTTTTGTAGATGCTGTATTATCAATGATTAGGTGTTTAGGAATTTATATGTATAGATTAAAGACCACGTCACTCATTATAAAAGTGTTGACCGAAATTCCGTGTTATGTTTTTGTTCTGACGACACATAGAAAACAGATAATTTGTTAGAAAACTACTATTTTATTACCCATATCTACTTCTGCTATTGCTGTTACTCTATGTTAAGATGCAGTGTAGATCTACATACCAAGTGCTCTTAACCTGACCTTGTACATTAGGTATACCCAAATTGAATAGGTGACATCATAATCCCCTTTCCATAGGCATAGCAGTGCACCTCACCATAATCCTGGCTGTGATCCAGGACATGCATTTCATGTTGTGTTTCCTTCAGTTGGGCTCAAGTAATGGACTATAAAAGTACAAAGGGCTATTTGTTTGAACAGTAGAAAAACCTCAAAAGCTGCAATTCTCACAGCCAAGACTTGGTTCAAATAAGGTGATAGCCCTACTCTCAACTTCTCTCTAGATCAATGTAATTCTCTTTATTTTTGGTTATTGTCTCCTAAATAACTGAATTTTTTTCCCGAGAACATGAAATAAATACCAAATCTGGAAAGAAACAATTTTATACAGATTTTATATACCAACTATTCTAGATAACTGGTAATTGGTTACTTGAATTCAGTTCTAGTTAAATGTGTCCTCTATGAGAACCCTCTAGTCTATGAGAACTGTGGGGGATGGGGATACTTTGTAAGATAGTCCCCAAAATCATATGTAGGTCTTTTTGACCGATGCTTACAATTTTATATGAACAAGTGGAACAGAAACCATATGTTATATTAATGGATATTGTTCACTAGTTTTTGCATGATTGACAATTTTGAAGATAAAACATAGCTTAAACATTTTTGTTTTAAAAAAAAAAAAATGGCTGTTCTTTCTTACTCTTAGGCCTTATTCCCACGAACCTGTTATACGTCCATGCTACGCGCGTGATTTTCACGCGCGTCACACGGACCTATGTTAGTGAATGGGGCCGTTCAGACTGTCAGTGATTTTCACGCAGCGTATGTGCGCTGCATAAAACTCACGACATGTCCTATACTTGCCCGTGTTTCGCGCAGCACGCACCCATTGAAGTCAATGGGTGCGTGCAAATCGCGCTCAGCACACCGAAGCACTTCCAGGTGCCGCGCGTGATTCGTGAAACAGTAGTAAAAAGAATGAATGAAAACAGAAAAGCACCAGGTGCTTTTCTGTTTGTAAACATAAAAACAGAGTGTCATTATGATGCCGACTGCTCGAAAATCATGCAGCCACGCATCATATGCTGATGCCACACAGACCTTTTGCACGTACAAAACACAGCGTTTTTTGCGCGCGCAAAACGGACACGTCCGTGTGAATAAGGCCTTAGGGTTCATGAACATGTCCACTGAAGCCTGTCCAGCTGTGCAATGGAGAATGCCACAACAGAAAGAAACCCCATATGTGTCCGTATGAAATCAGAAGCAAACAGAGGTACATGGACCTGTATAGCAGCCCCATTACAGATCTTCTTAGTAATCAGTAATTAAAAAAATATATAAAACAAGAATAACTATATAAAATAATATAAGGCCATGTTTGCCCTAGGAATTGCGCCCTTCTCGTACATCAGATTCGTAGTAAGAACCATCTGTTTTCTTGAATGCTTCAAATTAAATTGAAGTTCTAGTACTGACGGAAGAAGAAGAATTGAACGTAGAAATATGAAGCAGTGCAGTTTTTTTGCAGGCCAGTGCGAGTTATTTACCTTTCAGAGCTGGACATAAAGTATATACTGCATGTGGAATTTCTTCAGTATGCATGCACATGGAATATGAAGATTTTTAAAATTGGTTCCGCATGGCTAAACTCACAGTTTCTATGGTGGAAAGTTGTTTTGTTTCTAACATGTTCCTGTAGTGAAAAAAAATTATCTGAAATATTTACAAAAACATTGCATAATTACATAATAAACAACATAATTTACTAAATATTGGCATTTTAGATATCAGAGTGCAGAAAGTCGAATCTCAGATATAAAAAATAAGCACAGTAGTTTTTTATTAGAACGGTAACAGTTCACACTGTGTGTTTTTGCGCTGATTTTGATACAGAAACCGCGTTGGAATCAGTGCCAAAAAAAGGCCCCAAATCTCTCACCATTGATTTTAATGGAAGGTAGAGGCATGTTTTCCCAGGCGGTATTTGAGCACTAGCAGAAAAAAAAAAAAAGTGTCCTGCCCTATCTTGGAGCAGTTTTCACCTCTAAGGCTGGATTCACACGAGCATATTACGTCCGGAATGGACGTAACGTATTTCGGCCGCAAGTCCCGGACCGAACACACTGCAGGGAGCCGGGCTCCTAGCATCATAGTTATGTACGATGCTAGGAGTCCCTGCCTCGCTGCGGGACAACTGTCCCGTACTGTAATCATGTTTTCAGTACAGGACAGTAGTTCCACGGAGAGGCAGGGACTCCTAGCGTCGTACATAACTATGATGCTAGGAGCCCGGCTCCCTGCAGTGTGTTCGGTCCGGGACTTGCGGCCGAAATACGTTCCGTCCATTACGGACGTAATGTGCTCGTGTGAATCCAGCCTAAACCTCCATTGAACCCAATGAGAGGCAAAAATAAAAAACATGCCGTTCGTTTGGAGCTATTTCTGACGCGTTCTTTTTTTAACCAAAAATCGCCCACAGTTTTTCCATTTGTTTAACTAAACAGAAAATACACCTCAAAAATTGCTTGATTTCAAAAACTGCCTCAAATATCCTGAAGGAATTTTTGAGGCAGATTTTTTCTGCTTGGCAAGAAACGCCAGCTGCGGCATAACCTTGTTTGGATGTCAATATAAGAGCTTCAAGTCAATTTCTGACAGGATATGCCATAAATGTGTGAAAGGTGTACCTATGTGGAGAACAGGGGTCCTCCGCCCCTTCTGGTAAGGCGCATACAGGCGGAAAATGAATGGAGAGAGTGATTGGTGGCTTGGCTCCTCTGACAGAATGAAATGGAGAGAAAGACACAAATGCGCGACTGCTTTCCATTCATTCTCCGGCTGGATGTGCCTTCAACAATTCCAGCCACAATGACCCCAGAAAATACCAGCTAACGTACCCAATTTACCAGTGCCAGGCACAATGTATCCCAAAATACAGCCATTTTCTTATATTTACCTCCTCCATGCTCCCTCACGGCTGCCCTCCTACATGTGAACAGCCAGTCATCTTCTTCTATCTGCATGCCAGAACTTAACATTATTTTTATATACTATTAATGGAAAAAAATAATAGATGTGTATAACACATATATCCATATAAACACACTTCATATATGTATCCATTCCCATCTGTTGATAATACCTGTACCAACAGCACATTTGATGTTCATATGATGTTTACTATGTTTTACTATGTTTTCTTTGCCTCTGAAACATAGTAACTTGGTTTAAGATAAGGTGTGCCCTCCTAATAACATTAAACCAGGTTGACTCACCATGCTCATAGGTGTCCTAACAAAATAATGTTTATTAAATATGCCAACTTCTGACTGACTATTCATTGTATTACTCATAGCTATGTTTAATGAAGTCGTTATGGAAACCACCAAAGGGTAATCCCTTCTGTAGTGTTATGATAAGAAGAACGGCTTCCAGTTCTCCTGGGGCCCATCCATGCGCATTTGGGTGAAGCGTGATATTAAAACATGTTTATTAAATTATACCATCCGTAGTTATTAAACATGAAATAAATTGTTTTGCGTCTGTCAGATACTTGTATATTGCATCCAGACAAAATCTATGTGAAATTACTAAGGGTAAGGATTCCAACTTAAATTGAATGTCCAACATTTAACACCATATTGTTTTAGGTCCTAGACTACGTTCTGGATAGTTATATAACATATCTTTATAAGAGCTCCAAATCTGCCGTATCGCTATAAGGGCTTGTCCACACACAATGGCAATTCCAGCAAAAACTGATTGTATTCTGCCGCGTATTTTCCGTCCGAAATTCTGTCCGGAATTGCTGCGTATTTTCCGTTTAGAATTGCGGACGGAAAATACACGGCAGAATAGAGTAGCAGCATAGTGGATGAGATTGAACAAATCTCATCCACATGCTGCGTAAAAATTCCATCCCGAAATTGACTTGTGTTGCGTATTTTTCGTACCGCAGCATGTCAATTCCTGCTGCGGAAAGTGGCCAGAATTGCTGCATTTTTCTGAGGAGAAGTCACCATCTCTTAACATTGTGAAAAACGCAGCAAAATACGCACCATTTTCTGCTGTAATTAAACGCAGGAAATGGTGCAGTTTTTTTTCCGCAGCGGAATGTCTGCTACTGCCAACAGAATTGCTGCAGAAATGTTCTGCAGCAATTCCATTACGTGTGGACAAGCCCTAAGGGGAGATTTATCAAAACTAGTGCAGGGAAAATGTGGAGATTGCAACCAATCAGATTTCACTTCTCTTTTCAAAAAGTATTTTTACAATCTGAAATCACACTGCTCTAGTTTTCCTTTGCACTATTTTGAATAATGTTAATAAAATTCAAGCTGCCTGTAGCCACCACTAGAGGGAGCTTACTGCATATAGATTTATGTTATAGTTCAATGTTAATCCGTTAACTTTACAAATTTAACTCTGGCTATGCTTGGGATTTGGAGCTCCGTATCAAAAAAAAACTTTACTTTGACTCCTATGAAGACATATTATGAAATCCTCACAATATTTTGTACCTATGATGATTTATAAAAATGTTTTCAAAAGTGAATATTCACTTTAAAAGTATTGTACCCTAAACTAGGATTTCCTTTTTCAAATTAAAAAATGGAAGTAGGTAATTTATATTCTTCTGTCATGTTGCTGGAAATTCAGTCATATCTTAGTTAAATCTACTTCTGGGAAACGTGTGTGACAACCAATATGGCCTCCATTACTGCTCTTATGTGGCTTGTCACATATCCAGAACAGTAAATGTGCCTATTTGTGCATTCAAAACAGTGAGATCATAGATATTTATGAAGGAGGTCCAATGTGTAGACAAGCAGGATATTTAGCGATAAGGCCATGTTCACACAGCATATTTTCAGGTGTATTTTGGAGTGTAAAACGCTTGTTTAACGCTCCAAATGGCACTTGAAATATAGCTTCCTATGGATTTCAATGGGAAAATTCACTGTATACTTTATATGAGCGGAATTTTTTTACGCTGCTGAATTAAAAAAATCCTTCATAAAAATACACTTTGTAAAAAAGTAAGTGACATGTCACTTCTTAAAAACGTTTTACAAGCTGATTTTTCCCATGTTCCATTGACACTTCAAAAAACCGCTCACAATATACTTCAAACACATTTGCAAAAATAAAAAAAAGCTTTGAAAATCAGCTCTAAAAATGGCTGGATGTCAAGGGCTGTTTTCTCTTAAAATTAGCCTCGTATTTTTCAGCCTGAACATATGCCGTGTGAACATGGCCTTAAAAGTAAACTGTGTGTCTGCCACCCATATAGCTCTGCAGCTCAGGGACCAACATTTTAAATAAAGTAAATTGCAAAGTAGTTTATCATCTAGTGTTCAGTACAATGAACAATCTGTGCAACCTATAGACCCCCTTTAAGGGCTCGTCCACAACGTAGCGGAATTGCTGCGTATTTTCCATCTGGAATTGCGGATGGAAAATATGCAGCAGAATACAGTAGCAGCAAAGTGGATGAGATTTAAAAATTGCGTAAAAATTTCGACCAGAAATTGACCTGCGGTGCGTATTTTTCGTTCCGCAGCAGCATGTCAATTCCTGCTGCGGAAAGTGGATTAATTGCTGCGTTTTTCAGAGGGGATGTCACCATCTCCCAGCATTGAGAAAAACGCAGCAAAATACGCAACATTTTCTGTAGTCAAAAACGAAGAAGATGGGGCATTTTTGCCACAGTGGAAAGTCTGCTACTTTCAACGGAATTCCTGCAGACATTTTCTGTAGCAATTCCGTTACGTGTGGACAAGCCCTAAGACTGAAACTTGTGCCTCTTGAGTCTAAGGATATGTGCACACGACCTATTTTCAGACGTAATGGAGGCGTTTTACGCCTCGAATTACGCCTGAAAAGACGGCTCCAATACGTCGGCAAACATCTGCCCATTGCCTGCAATGGGTTTTACAATGTACTGTGCAGACGAGCTGTCATACTACGCGTCGCTGTCAAAAGACGGTGCGTAAAATTACGCCCACGTCAAAGAAGTGCATGACACTTCTTGGGACGTTTTTGGATCCGTTTTTCATTGTCTCCAATGAAAAACAGCTTGAATTACGTCCGTAAAAGACGCAGCGAAAAAAGCGAGTACATGCAATTACGTCTGAAATTCAGGAGCTGTTTTCGCCTGAAAACAGCTCCGTAATTTCAGACGTATTTTGCGTTGCCGTGTGAACATACCCTTACAGCTCGGCCGAGTTCTGTCTAATCATGTGTATGCGCACTTTACTTGCTTGTAAGGGGGAAAAACCATCGAAATCTAAAAAAAATCAGGATTGGGATTTAAACACCACTACTAAGCCCATGCGGCTTGTAAGAATGACCTTGTACATGTCTAATAATCTTATATACAGTATATTATGTGTACTACGATGTCCAAAAGCATGTTTCATGGCATCTGACGGTAGCATTGTATCGTGCATAAAGAAGTAATAGGGAAAGTCAAGAATATAAATGACTAGAAATGAAGGAGGATATATATAGGCATACTGCTATAAATACTAATTGTTATTTAGGGGATATAAGCCTTTATAGTGGGGTCTCTGATGTATGTGCTGTCGGTGCAATGAATCATTGGAGAGTCTTTACCTCTCTGACCTGAACAGGGACACGTCTGTAATTGAACGCTTAGTTCCACTATAGCTGGAGAGTCAGCGGCGTAAATCTCTGACCAGTGCCCTGTCATTAGCTGGCGCAGATGGCAGTGTTAATGTGAACCAAGGTGTTAAAATGTAAGGACAGGCAGAGAGGAGATGGCTGCAGACTAGAATTGTTCAATTATTATATATGGAGAGAATCACAGGAATCCAGTAGATAACTGAGAATATGTGAAGTGTGAAACTATTATGGCTTAATTCACACTGTAGTATTACTGCCAAGTTGAGTGGTGACACTTGTACATGGTTCAGATGAGATCCAACCAAACCAAACTGAGGACTCATGCACACAGCAGTATAATATATATACACACTACCGTTCAAAAGTTTAGGGTCACTCAGAAATTTCCTTATTTTTGCAAGAAAAGCACAGTTTTTTTTCAATGAAGATAACATTAAATTAATCAGAAATACACTCTATACATTGTTAATGTGCTAAATGACTATTCTAGCTGCAAACGTCTGGTTTTTAATGCAATATCTACATAGGTGTATAGAGGCCCATTTCCAGCAACCATCACTCCAGTGTTCTATTGGTACATTGTGTTTGCTATCTGTGTTAGAAGGCTAATGGATGATTAGAAAACACTTGTGCATTTATGTTAGCACTGTTGTAAAAAGTTTTGCTGTTTAGAGGAGCTATAAAACTGACCTTCCTTTGAGCTAGTTGAGAATCTGGAGCATTACATTTGTGGGTTCGATTAAACTCTCAAAATGGCTAGAAAAAGAGAGCTTTCATGTGAAACTCGACAGTCTATTCTTGTTCTTAGAAATGAAGGCTATTCCATGCGAGAAATTGCCAAGAAACTGAAGATTTCCTACAACGGTGTGTACTACTCCCTTCAGAGGACAGCACACACAGGCTCTAACCAGAATAGAAAGAGAAGTGGGAGGCCCCGCTGCACAACTGAGCAACAAGACAAGTACATTAGAGTCTCTAGTTTGAGAAATCGACGCCTCACAGGTCCTCAACTGGCAGCTTCATTAAATAGTACCCGCAAAACGCCAGTGTCAACGTCTACAAGGAAGAGGCGACTCCGGGATGCTGGCCTTCAGGGCAGAGTGGCAAAGAAAAAGCCATATCTGAGACTGGCTAATAAAAAATATTAATATAGGCAAAAGCACACGGATATTGGACAGAGGAAGATTGGAAAAAAGTGTTATGGACAGACGAATCGAAGTTTGAGGTGTTTGGATCACACAGAAGAACATTTGTGAGACGCAGAACAACTGAAAAGATGCTGGAAGAGTGCCTGACGCCATCTGTCAAGCATGGGGGAGGTCATGTGATGGTCTGGGGTTGCTTTGGTGCTGGTAAAGTGGGAGATTTGTACAAGGTAAAAGGGATTTTGAATAAGGAAGGCTATCACTCCATTTTGCAACGCCATGCCATACCCTGTGGACAGCGCTTGATTGGAGCCAATTTCATCCTACAACAGGACAATGACCCAAAGCACACCTCTAAATTATGCAAGAACTATTTAGGGAAGAAGCAGGCAGCTGGTATTCTATCTGTAATGGAGTGGCCAGCGCAGTCACCAGATCTCAACCCCATAGAGCTGTTGTGGGGGCAGCTTGACTGTATGGTACGCAAGAAGTGCCCATCAATCCAATCCAACTTGTGGGAGGGCCTTCTGGAAGCATGGGGTGAAATTTCTCCCGATTACCTCAGCAAATTAACAGCTAGAATGCCAAAGGTCTGCAATGCTGGAATTGCTGCAAATGGAGCATTCTTTGACGAAAGCAAATCATTATTTCTAACCTTGTCAATGTCTTGACTATATTTTCTAGTCATTTTGCAACTCATTTGATAAATATAAGTGTGAGTTTTCATGGAAAACACAAAGTTGTCTGGGTGACCCCAAACTTTTGAACGGTAGTGTATATATATATATATATATATATATATATATATATATATATAAAATACCTGTGTGGTTTTGGCTATGGGTCCTTATACAATGCATACAAAACTGTAACATAAAGCTTTTACATATCAGTAAAGGTGTGTTTTTAGATTTCCATTTACACAATGCAGTGAGGTGTTCTTTCACCAAATACATTTATCACCTATCCACAGGATAGGTGATAAATGTATGATCGCTGGTTTCCCGTTCCTCCTCCCTGCTGCGCTTGGCTGTTTTCATCAATCCCATAGGGGGTAATTTATCAACATTTCTATGCCAGAAAAGTTGCACAAGAGCCCAAAAGTCACAATTTACGGAGCAAATTATGACTTTTGGTCTTTTTCCGCCACCCTCGCCACATGCGACTCAGCCGAAACATGCGACACATTTATTAAAAGGCTTTTAATAAATGTTTCATAGTTTACTCTAACTTATTTTACTATCAATACTGGCCTATGAAATGCTAATTAATTCCCCCCATAGAGTCTGAATAGAGGGGCAGTGCGCTTTCTCAACCTCTGCTCCATTTAGACTCAGAACCCCAATTCTAGTGATTATGGGTGGGGAACCGAGCAATCAAATATTTATCACGTATCCTGCGGATAGGTGATAAATTATATTATACTGTCATACCCATATATTTCATGAAAGTACACAGCTTAAACGTGAATAGGAGCAGAGCTGCAGTACTGAAGCTCGGCGGCTATTCCATAACCGGAGCCAACTGCTTCCGGCTTAGATGTCCGGTGCCTAGAGACAGCCGGAGCGTCTGATCGGTGTGGGGCCCGGGTGTCGGACCCCCACAGATCACGTACTGATGGCCTATCGGGTGGACAGGTCATCAGTTGTCTATTGTAATAGACTGGCAGTCTGCCACCGCCCAAACGGCACCAGCATTAGTAGATTTTCCCCAGTAGCTTCTCCCTGCCCTTGTAAATACAGATTATGATCACATTGAGATGTCACGTGCTGAATAATCAGACACACCTGTACAGAATTTTTTTATGAAGTTTTATGTAAGACAGAATCCTAATCATTGTATAATGGAAGGTTATACAACTTTCTAATATATTTTGTTTTCCAGCATCTCTTATTTGCTGTTTGTGAATGGGGATATTTTTCTTTACATCCAAAGGCTGAAAGCCTATACAGATATAATATACCTCACAGCTGGGAGTTTGCTGCATTTGTTTCCGTCTAGCTATTCTTCTGCTAGCTAGAAACATCTGGAGCACAAATCTCTCAGCTGTCCTGATGGTTTACAATGAATCAACATGTATCAGCCTGCTGCAAATAGTTTAGATCAGGGCCTGTTCACTGCGCTATTGATTCCTTCGAAACGACAGAACCTTGTCACAACGGTGACAGACGGAAACCATTAGGTAGGTTTCCGTCACCATTAAGTTCAATGAATGGTGAGGGGAACTGAGTGGTTATCCGACGGAAACCTCAGACGGAACCCCTCAACCAGGGGCGTAGCTAAAGGCTCATGGGCCCCGATGCAAAGGTTCTTCTCGGCCCCCCCAAAACTTCTCACGGCCGAGGGCTTGCAGCTTTCACCTGCATCGCGGGGTCTACGAAGTGACCCAACGATGCAGCACTAGCTGCCGGGGGCGTCACTAAGATCTTGAAACGACAGGGAAAATAGCCCCATTACATATACCCCCCCCCAAAAAAAAAAATGTGCGTGTATGTATATGTGTATCTAGGAGACAGCATATCTATAGCACTGCGACCCTATAGCTATGGATAGGATTAGATACAGTTGTTCAGCAGAGAGTATCACACATGATAGGATTAGATACAGTGGCTCAGCAGACAGTATCACACATGATAGGATTAGATATAAGGCCCAGTAGACAGTATCACACATGATAGGATTAGATACAGTGGCTCAGCACTCAGTATTACACGATAGCATTAGATATAAAGCCCAGCAGACAGTATAACACATGATAGGATTAGATACAGTGGCTCAGAAGGCAGTATAACACATGATAGGATTAGACACAGTGGCTCAGTAGTCAGTATTACACATGATAGGATTAGATATAAGGCCCAGCAGACAGTATCACACATGATGGGATTAGATACAGTGGCTCAGCAGGCAGTATCACACATGACAGGATTAGCTATAGGGCCAGGTCGCTGACATTGCGGCTCCGTTGCTGGACCCAGGAAAGAAAAGTATAAGAATTGTTTTGCTTTTTTACGCCACAAGGAAGAGCCGGGTACGATCCAGTACCCGACCATCTGTAGTGATGGTTGGGCACTGGCATGGCCGCAGGCTGGTATTATTAGGCTGGAAAAGGCCAAACACAGTGGCCCTTCCCACCCTGGTAATGCCAGGCTGCTGCTGCTGAGTTGTATCTTACTGGTGTTGTATCTGGCTGCTGTGTTGTATCTGGCTGGTTATTTAGCCTGGGGATTCCGCGCCTGAAGGAGCCTTTGACGTCACTGTCCATATATGGACAGTGACGTCAAGGGCTTTCCCAAGACAGGGGTCCCCGACCAGAGAGCTTACAAAAGGCGATTGTTTAGGCCAGGATCAGTTTTTAACGACTTTGATCAATTGATCCATTGACTTCTATGGAAGCCGTCGACCGTAATGTTTTTTCTTTTGGAACAGCAGTGGCTTCCTTACGTAGACATATGTAAGCCCGTCTTCAGCCTGAAGAGGAGCACCAATGGTGCAGAGTGCTCAGCTGAATACTTCTGCACCTACGTATCAGCAACGACGGAGGTCTCAGCACCCAGAGCCCCACCAATTAAAACTTCTGATATGTCCCTATGACAAGTGCAGTTACTTTATAACCCCTAAACGCCCAAATTATACGCCATGGTGTGTGTGTGTGTGTGTGGGAGTGTGAAGTATGGAGCACGCTCACGCTCTGAGCCCGCTCCATATGCTGCGGGTGTCAACTGTGAATTATAGCTGACTCCTCGCACTAATGGCCAGGAACAGAGAGCGCTCTGATCCTGGCCGTTTAACTACTTAGATATCGTGGTCAATAGTGACCGCGGCATCAAAGCTGTTAGAAAGAGGGGGATGGACCCCTCCATCAGCCACCTGTGACGCAATCGTGGGGTGCTCCAGGTCTGCATTCTTTCTGCCTCTGTTAAGCCTTCCTCTGGAAGTATACATGGATCGGAAAAGAGACATGTAAACAATGGGCCGCGTGAGCAGAAGACATAAAATTTGGAGGGTAAGAATGATATTAAAAAAAAGGTATTTGGGTGAGTTTTAGAGGGCACAAGTAATGCAGAAAATATGATTTTATAAAAATCATATTTGGTCGGAAAACCCCTTTAAGAGAAGCGTGTAAAAATGACAATATACTGCAATTAATTTGCATTGTAGTGTATTGTACCAGCGATCTGATGATCGGTGGTTAAAATCCCCTAGGGTGACTAATGATTTTTTTTTTTAAATAGTTAAATAAAGTTTTCAGTAGTGTAAAAAAAAAAATATTAAAGAGGCTCTGTCACCACATTATAAGTGCCCTATCTCCTACATAAGGAGATGGGCACTGTAATGTAGGTGACAGTAATGCTTTTTATTTAAAAAACGATCTTTTTTCACAGTTAGGAGCGATTTTAGTTTATGCTAATGAGCTTTCTTAATTCCCAAGTGGGCGTACTTTTACTTTCGACCAAGTGGGCGTTGTACAGAGGAGTGTATGACGCTGACCAATCAGCGTCATGCACTCCTCTCCATTCATTTACACTGCACTAGCGATATACAGGGTGGGCCATTTATATGGATACACCTAAATAAAATGGGAATGGTTGGTGATATTAACTTCCTGTTTGAGGCAGATTAGTATATGGGAGGGGGGAAACTTTTCAAGCTGGGTGTTGACCATGCGGCCATTTTGAAGTCTGCCATTTTGTATCCAACTTTAATTTTTTCAATGGGAAGAGGGTCATGTGACACATCAAACTTATCGAGAATTTCACAAGAAAAACAATGGTGTGCTTGGTTTTAACGTTACTTTATTCTTTCATGAGTTATTTATGTCATTATGGGTGTCAGGTCCGAGCATTCCTAGATGAACAGTTTCCTGGAAAGTGGACTGGTCGTCGTGGGCCAGTTGAATGGCCCCCTAGGTCTCCCGATCTGACCCCCTTAGACTTTTATCTTTGGGGTCATCTGAAGGCAATTGTCTATGCTGTGAAGATATGAGATGTGCAGCAACTGAAACTACGGATACTGGAAGCCTGTGCTAGCATTTCTTCTGCGGTGTTGCTATCAGTGTGTGAAGAGTGGGAGAAGAGGGTTGCATTGACAATCCAACACAATGGGCAGCACTTTGAACACATTTTATAAGTGGTCAGAAACTTGTAAATAACTCATGAAAGAATAAAGTAACGTTAAAACCAAGCACACCATTGTTTTTCTTGTGAAATTCTCGATAAGTTTGATGTGTCACATGACCCTCTTCCCATTGAAAAAACTAAAGTTGGATACAAAATGGCCGACTTCAAAATGGCCGCCATGGTCAACACCCAGCTTGAAAAGTTTCCCCCCTCCCATATACTAATGTGCCACAAACAGGAAGTTAATATCACCAACCATTCCCATTTTATTTAGGTGTATCCATATAAATGGCCCACCCTGTAGTTATATCACTATGTGCAGCTACATACACAAGCCCTAACATTACTACAGTGTCCAGATAATGAATACACATGACCATCCAGCCTGGACGTCATGTGTACTCAGAATCCTGACACTTCTGAATCTTTTCTGTGAGATTCCAGCAACGGATACGAAATCTCGCGAGATTACGAGGTAATTTTATTGACATTTTTCTATTCAGCTGTAATTTTTGAAAAAGTTACAACAGGATGTTGGTTATCTTTTTTGAATCCACTACTCGGAAACGAATGGGAAATTGTCACTTTAGCTTTAGTGACCTTAATAGTCTTAGGGCTCATTCACATAAATGTGAATCTCGTCCGTTTGCTGTGCATGGAAATCACACACAACACACAGACCTGTTGATTTCTATGGGGCCGTTCATACATGCAGGAGTTTTCACGCACCTATGTGCCCATTAAAGTCAATGGGTGCGTGAGAACCACGGACAGCACACGAGTGCACATCCATGGGCTGTGCGTGATTTGCGTATCAATTCCATTAATAAAAAAAAGATGTGCTTTGCGAGTGCGTGAAACCACATACCGCTCATAAAGCACAGATGCAATAACGCAAGGTACACGGACCAGATTTACGCACGTTTTTTATGCACGTAAATGTGTCACGCTCGTGTGAATGTAGCCTAACTCGCATTAAAGAGACTTATTAGCATAGATAGCATGTGAACATATATGCGTGGTAAACACAGTATGTAGAATATATAGTACCAAACCTGCTGAAATAGTTTTACTCTACCTTACCAAGATACTGCATCATTTAGTGTATATGTCTGGTGTATCAGCAGAGATTATACCCCTATGAAGCTGTAACATATTTCCTAGGATTTGCCCATCCTAAACAACATATAATAAGTTCTAACAAGCAAATTATTATTTCGGTCCTGTAAATCAAAAGAAGGGTATTTCTATGTTTTATGAAGATTTGTGTGCCCGCCTTCTCTCCAGCAGGCCTCCTTACTGTGAAAAATGGGAGGGAGAATTACGCTCATCCTTCACATTGAGGGAATGGGGTTCGGCCTTCACGTGGACTAGGAAAATATCTAAAGGGGTAAAACATTGGGAATCGTCTCAAAAACTACTACTACGATGGTATATGACTCCTTCACAGATTGCGAGATCGGATCCTGCTTACTCGGAGGCGTGCTGGAGAGGATGTGGGTGCAGGGGTTCATACTTCCATATGTGGTGGCAATGCCCTGAGGTCCACTCATTTTGGGTTAAGGTATTTGCAATGATTTCCCAAGTGTCTTCCTGCATAGTAGAACCAAGTCCGGCTATGGCATTATGTTTTCTCGACATGTCAGAGATCCCAGCGGTATCCAGGACGGTGTCTAGCCACATTATTATAGCGGCTCGTTTGTTGATTGCTAGAGCATGGAAATGTAGTGACACTATTTCCAGTCCTGAACTTGTCAACCTAGTGAATGTTTCATTCACGATGGAACGCATGCATGCGTTACGAACACATCAGTTGCCAAAAATTTTAAGGCTATGGGAGCCATGGCAGACTTATCTGGCTTCCTCAATCCCGGGCTCCAATTCAGGAGCATCTATATGTCCCATAGTTTGACCCTGTCGAAAGCAGACACTTGGGACTTCATAGGAGACCTAGAATTCCGCGGAAGGGAAAGGCCTGGCCACGGCCTGAGGCTCGGATACCAGAGCACGAGTAATGCCAGCCGGTATTGTGTATGGCTTTTCTACCTCATCCATAGGCATGTAACGAAGCCAAGACATGTTTAGTTCTGGATGGACGATGTTTGTTTGTTGTTCGTTTTTGTTCCTCTGGTTTTGATTATCTTAATTGCTGTAACTTATTTTTCTTTTCTATGAATAATGCACTGATACGCACTGTAACTGCCCAGGCTTTATGTCTCTATGTAAGATTGTGACAAGAGTTGTTCATTGTGAATACCGAGTGTTATGTATACATTTTGTCATTGATAACCTGTTTAGAGATATATTGCCGTATGCATTGTCTTTGTATTACCTGAAAAAAAACGTAATAAAAATTTAATGTTGAAAAAAAATAAGTTCTAACAAGCATTTCATTGCAGTGTTTTCGAGGACGCGCTCACCACTTTGGTGTGAACATAAGACAAATAGGCAAAGAGCTGGGAGTCAAGGACACTTGCTGATCCAACCAATGGAGGATTTCTGTATCTTAACGATGGCTGCCTTTATTACATAGTGATTACCATGGCAACTGCTTATATGTATGAATAGTTGACTTGAGTTCTCATAAGGTTCACATCCATTCTATGAGACATATTCATTTATGTGTTGCAGAAGCCCATAACTGAGCTGACATTTGGATTGATTATGATAAGTAACTAAAATATATTTTATTAAAGGGGTTTTCCAGCTTCTGACAACTGATGATGTCGATCTGCGGGGGGTCCGACACCCAGACCCCGCACAGATCAGCTGGTCCGGTGCCTCCGTGCACCGGACGTACAAGCCGGAAGCAGTTGGCTCCGGCCACAGAAAAGCGGCCAAGCTGCTGTACTGTTCAAGTGAACAGGAGCAGACCTGCAGTTCTGCAGCACGGCCGCTATGCTATGTACGGAGCTAACTGCTTCCGGGCTCCGTACATCCCATTATGTGCCACAACATCCGGTGCCCACAGGCCACCGGAGCGGCTTATCGGTGCGGGGTCTGGGTGTCGGACCCACACCGATGACATACTGATGACCTTTCCGGTGGATAGGTCATCAGTTGTCAGAAGGTGGACAAACCCTTTAATTTATTCACCACATACAAAACAGACACCTGTGTGTTAGAAAGTGTCCATGGACTGTCATTAGTTAGCGATATTTATTACAGCCTCAATAATAGGGTAACAGAGGATAAATATTTTCGATTAATCCCCGTTTATCGGAAGATTCTTACTTTATATTTTTAGTTTTCTAAAGAATTTGATAGACTAAGGCCTCATGCACACTTCCTTCGGCAGTTAAACGGCCGCTAATGACAGTTCCGTGAATCACGGACCGCACATGGATGGCTTCCGTGTGCAGTCCGTTGTTTCACGGACCAAATCAATGCAAAGGCCGCTATTTTTGATGGAACGGCCGCACGGTTCCGTTAAAACAACGGAAGTGTGCATGGCCCGATTGAAATTAATGTGTCAGGGTGCTATCAGTTAAAAAAATGGATAGCACCCTGACGAAAAAAACTGAAGTGGTTGTGAGGACTAAGGCTTAGTTCACATATACGTTGGAATCAATACCGTAGTGGACTGCGATATTCATTCCATCAAAACGACGGAAACCTTAAACAACGGTGACAAACTATTTGCACCGGATCTGTCACCATTGAAATGGTTTCCGTTTGTTTCAGTTTGAATTCCATTCATGGGTTCTCCTGACGGAAAGCTCAGGCTGAACCCATGAACGGAGTCCCGACGCAGATGTGAACGAAGCCTTATAAATAGCAAATGGAGGCATTCCTCTCAATAGTACCATAAGCTAATACAGAGGGATAATTGTTTTAATATTGCCCTATGGTTGTGAACATTGGAATTGTCACTAAGTCAAACAAATTTGCAAACAGCCATCTCCCCTGAAGACGACACTATAGGTATTCAAACATTGTGGGGGGCTTTTTAATTCACAAATTCATGTAGACTAGGCCACACAATCTATAGGTACTTATTGAGGGCAGAGGTAAAGGGGTCGTTGAGCTCAGCTCGCTGTATGAATGGGAGGAATGCCTCCATTCTCTAGTTAGTAATTCACTTAGTGGACTACGCTATTCCTTCCCGCAAAACGACGGGTTCGGTGCACAACAGAGACAAACGGAAACCATGGGCACCGGATCCGTCACCATTGAAGTCAATGGTGATGGAAACGGAAACCTCTGGTTTCCGTCTGTGTCAGTTTGTGTCTGCTCAGGATCCCGTTCTGACAGAAAACTCAGACGGAACGTCAGAACGGGACCCCAACGCAGATGTGAACGAAGCCTTAGTCTATCAAATTCTAATGCCGAAAATCACGCGCGTTGCACGGACGTATAGCACGCTCGTGTAAATGAGCCCTAATAATGATATATATAAATGGTAGTGACCATGTGTCATTGCATTTGCCTGTTTGGAAGTCATTTTTGGCAGTACTAAGAATGCCAGACTCAGTGGAAGGCGACTGACTGTTCTTTACATTTGGTTAGGCTGGGTTCACACGACCATGTTACGTCTGTAATGTACGGAACGTATTTAGGCCGGAAGACCCGGACCGAACACAGTGCAGGGAGCCGGGCTCCTAGCATCATAGTGATGTACGATGCTAGGAGTCCCTGCCTCTGCGTGGAACTACTGTCCCGTACTGAAAACATGATTACAGTACGGGACAGTAGTTCCACGCAGAGGCAGGGACTCCTAGCATCGTACATCCCTGCACTGTGTTCGGTCCGGGTCTTCCGGCCGAAATACGTTCCGTACATTACAGACGTAACATGGTCGTGTGAACCCAGCCTTAGAATGCTACAGGTTTATGGTTACCATAGCTGTGTCTCTGGGATATAGAACCCAGGACAATGACAAGATGAAATGGGGGACTTTGGGACTGCCCTGCTAAAATGAAGACAATTATTATGTATGCATGACATATTATAATGAAGTCACGTGGACCTTATATATCAATGGTGTCTTAGTGAATCAGTGGCACCAGTCACATCTCTGCTATTATATTCTGACATATACTAAACATATATTAGCTGGATTTTACGTGGTTTTTATGAAGCCTTGTGTCCTTATGATAACATTTAACTGCCAGAGTACAGTAGCAGGAAGTATTATCATAGGGACACAGACATGCTTCTCAGAGGTGACCTGTAACTTTAACCTCTGATATGACAGGAATGAAATGTTCAAGTCATTTTCTTTACATTTTTAAACACACACTATATGGTTTAAAATATAAATCTACTGATAGTTCTTTAGGGTTCTAAAATAAAAGTAAAGTCACGGATGCGGTTAATGTTTGAATGTAACGTTTGACGCACTAAACATCGCATTACTATTAATAGTACTTGCTGGACATTTGTAATACTTTGTATTGCAATATAAAATATGAATTCATAAAAAAGCAGAGAACAGAACATGCAGCCCAGCTAATTAAACCAAACAACTTCTGTGCTTTCCTTTTTTGATAAATGTAATTCATCCAAATTCTTAACAGCTTATTAAAAATAATTGGGCTCGAAAGTAACCACTGGAAAATTCCATTTCTAGGACCATGCGCATAATTGGAGTACAGACATGTTAACAAGTATACGGACATCTAAAAAATGTAGTCAATAATACACCCAACGGCCAAAAGTATTTGGACAACCCTCCTAATTATTGAGTTCAGGTGTTTCAGCCACACACATTGCAAACAGGTGCATAAAATCACGCACACAGCCGTGTAATCTCCATAGACAAACATTAATAGTAGTATGGGTCGTCTGAAGAGCTCAGTGGCACTGTCATTTTCTTTATTTTTGTTTCTCTATCTTTGTACCAAGAGCCATCACGACATAGCCCTATGTGGGCTTGTTTCTTGCGGAAATAGTCGTATTGTACATTTTTTTTATCAATCTGATTTTTATTGAATATATGAAAGTCAAAACAGAAGTATAACAAGTAGATTACAAAGACATAATCCAACATTCATGTGAGGCAATAGAAAGTGGGATAAACAAACAGACGTTGGGTATTGTATTTTTTAATGTACCTTATAATGTACTGAGAAACTTTTAAAAGTTACTTTGTGGGTTGGAATTGAAAAACAAATGCATTTCCGCCATAGTTTTTGCGGTTTCGGTATTACAGAATTCACGGAGCAATAAAAATGTCATGATAACTTTCTTCTGTGTGTCAACACGATTCTGCCAGTACAAAATGTATGTATATATATTTTTATACTTAACTCCTTTTACAAAATTAAAACAATTTGTTTAAAAAAAAAATAGCTTCGTCGTCATATCAATGGGGCTGTGAGAGGGCTTGTTTTTTTGCATGCGAGCTTAGATTTGATCAATTTTAGAGTTAGATTGTGTGTCAGAGGCACACAGGAGCTGCTTTCCGCCGAGCCGTCAGTCCAGCTCACTGACGGATTCGTTTGCAGCTTCTATGTAAAGTGAATAAAAAAAAAAGCTGCAGCAATAAAACAAACCAAATTTTATTTATGTATATTAGAAAAGTGCTTATAATCAACATATAATACACATTACAATACAGAAATTGTCACCAAAGGTTTCCATAGACCAAAACATGCTGCATCTATATAGTCCGATCATTGAGCTGAGACGGTGAAGGTGTAAACATTCAGCAAATACCAGAGTGTGTAGTACAAGACATAATAGGGCTTTACTAATGCGGTGTAACATTTTGACAGAGTAAACTTTAATCAGGCAGTCAAAAGATGCGCCAAATGTAGTACACAGTATATGATCAATTTGGCACATCTTTCTGGACATGTTAGACACTTTTCTCTTCCTAATACCAACTCTTGGCTGCCTTAGTTTTTGACAGTTTTTGTTGCACCTAAATTCTGGTGTACATTGGCACATTTTAAACCACACCAGTTTTCTATGCACTTTTTGGCGCAAGTCTGTATTAAAAGTGTCTAAATTTATTTGCGCCAAAAAAAGAGGCAACCTAGGAAACAATTCTTGTAGGTAGGAAAAATCTGCCTGAGAATTCCTTCAGGAATGTAGAGGCAGATATGGACTTGCCTGCGCTTTTCTGCAACGTTTTTTGTGGCATTTTTCGCAGTTTTTTGCCCACGGCCATTAAAGCTAATGCAAGGTCCGCAAGCAAAAAAAACGCTGCGAAAAACACTCAGAGCGCCACAGATTTTCTTCTGCCTCCCATTGATTTCAATGGTAGGTCAGAGGTGGAACCGCGGCAAGAAAGGACTTGCTGCTTTTTTTTCCTCGTGAGTGGCTAAAAGCCGGCCGGGAAATAAAACGCCTCTGTCTCCTATTGAAATCAATGGGGGTCGATTTCAGCAGTATTTTTGGTGCAGTTTTCATGTCAAAATCTGTGCCAAGAACTCAGTGTGAACAGGGCCTAAATCTGTCCCAATGGGTAAATGACATGATCTCATAAACTCTGAACTTGATTCAATTATTCTAGAGCCGCAGTTGTTAAATATTTTAGAAAGTGGAGCATAAGGCCGGATTCACACGAGTGTGTTTGGTCCGTGATATGTGGTCCATATTTCGGCCGCATTTCCCGGACCGAACACACTGCAGGCAGCCGGGCTCCTAGCATCATAGTTATCTATGGCAATCGAAGTCCCTGCCTCCCCGCAGAACTACTGTCCCGTACTGAAACCATGATTACAGTAGGGGACAGTTATCCCGCAGTGAGGCAAGGACTCCTAGCATCATGGATAACTATGATGCTAGGAGCCCGGCTCCCTGCAGTGTGTTCGGTCCGACATACGGACCGTATATCACAGACCAATCACGCTTGTGTGGGAGAGGCTTAAGACAAAAACAGGGACTGAATGCAATTGGGCAGATTTATTGATGTATTTATGCCAGTTTTCTGGCTCGGGCCATATACATAGAAATGGGTTAGAAAAGTTTAGAGGGGCTTTATTTACTAAAGTATTCTAACTACCAAGGAAAATGTCAGAAAACAATGTCAGGTCTGGCCTGGGTTTATTTTCTGCCTACGGAAGATTCATCTAGAGGGTATCAAAGCAACCTGGGCTTCCAGAACACCTCAGCAGTGCCACAGGCTGATCGCCTCCATGCCACGCCGCATTGATAACACCTCAGCAGTGCCACAGGCTGATCGCCTCCATGCCACGCCGTATTGATGCAATAATTCATGCAAAAGAAGCCCTGATCAAGTATTGAAAGCATATACTGTACATACTTTTCAGTAGGCCGACATTTCGGTAATAAAAATCATTTTTGAAATTGGGCTTATTTAAAATTTTACTTTTCTGAGACACTAAATTTTGGGTCTTCATTAACTGTTACCATAATCATCAACATTAAAATTAAAAAAATTGGAAATAGATCCCTCTGTGTGTAATGAATCTATATAATATGAGTTTCACTTTTTGAATTGAATTACTGAAATAAATTAACTTTTTGATGATATTCTAATTCATTGAGGACTAGCGTATATGTGCAAAATGTACAAAATGGTGACAGCACTCTGCGAACACCACTGCCACCTAAACCACTATATATAAATAAATATGCATTACTGCTGAAACGACTTACAATAGTGACGTTCTTAGCGCACATTTTGATCAAATTGTGTGAGCCCACCTGCCACGACAAGACAACCTCACTTATAAGGTTTCACACTTTTTTGTGTATTGTTTTACTTGCACCTGTATACACATTCTTTTTAATTTTGCTGATCAAACTTTCTTGTGTAATATTTATATATATATCAAGACTATTTGCAATGTTGCATAATTTATTTGTTTTTAATAAAATAGTTATAAATGTGTACATATAGGATAAATTAGCAAATGCCCACCAAAATGTTTTTTAAGCAATTATTTTATAAGCAACCACACAAGGCTTACACCACCAGTGAATAGAGTAATCTATAAGGAGTAGGGAAAAGATAGAACAGTGTGTGGTTGTGTTACCAGTGGCGGATTATCATATGGGCGATTCGGGCGGCCGCCCGGGGCCCGAGGCTCCCAGGGGGACCATGGCAGCCCGAACCGCACATCATCTTGTAAAGGTACCTATTCAGCGCGCTAGCGCTGCTAACTAACGAAGATGAGGAGGGGAGGAGCAGGGAATTGGCCGGGAAAGGGGTAGGACACGCCTCCCTGACAAGTGCGGGCCGCCGCCATTGAGTAACAGAACAGCGACGGACGGCTGTTCTGTTACTCCGAATCTGCAAGACAAGAGCCGGGCGGTCGGTCACCGGCGCTGAGGTCAGTACAGCAGGCTTATCCTCCTGCCCAACTGGTTCCCGACCGCTGGCTGTATTTTTACGGCCAGCGGTCAGGGACGGGTCCTTAAAACCCGAGCCATAGACTTTCTACGGCTCGGGTTTTAACTTGCTGCCCGCGAGATCGGGCAGCTGAATGTCGGGTCTCCGGCTGTCAGTGACTGCCGGGGACCCTGAGGAGAAGACAGAAGCAGCTTTCGCTGCTTCTGTCTTCTCCGATGTCTTCTTACACAGCGTTCAATGAACGCTGTGTATAGGAATAGAGACAGCAGCAGCGGCGCTGTCTCTATTCCTCCCGGTGATCATGTGACTGGTCACATGATCGCCGGGTGCCGTTAGTGACAGACTGTTGCTGGGTCTTACTAGACCCAGCACAGCCCTATTAGTGACAATCGTCACTATGAGAGGGCTGATTTCCCCTGTAACTGGGGCTGCTGTGCAGCTCCAGTTACAGTGGAAAAACATGGTGTAAAAGAAAGAAAAAATATATATAAAGTTCCCCAAAGGTCTTTTTTGACCTTTGAGGAACAGACCACAGTAATAAAAAAATAATAAAGTAAAGTGCAAAAAAAAATGAAATAATAAATACACATAAAATACCCACCCCAATAAAAACCATCCCCCGCCAATCATTGTTGTAACGCTAGCGCTGACCCAATTACCCTAATATAGACATGTAATATATTAACATTTACGGTAAACAATGACGATTACAAATAAAAGGTCTATTTTAGGGTAAAACTATGTTATTACAAAAAAAAATAGCTGAAACGTAAAAAAGCTTATTTTTTTACTATTATTTTCAAACTTTATGAATAAAAATTCTAAAATAGCAAAAAAGGTGTGTATAAAAACGATAAAAAAAAAGAAACCTGCATTGTCTACGGAAAAAACGTCGCAAAAATCACGTCGTTTTTATTTATTTTTTATAAAAATGTGTGTTTGGTGCAACTTTGTAATTACGTTTTATTAAAAAATATTTTCACTTTTTGAGATACAGCTGCTTTGTATCCTGTTTCCGTCAGGTCAGCAGGACTGACGGGATCAGTGAAACGGGCCCTGCGCTAAATTATAATCTTAGATGTGATAGATTTGAGGTGGATCCTGCGTGTCACTGATCCTGTCAGTCCTGCTGAAAAATAAAAATATTTTTTAATAAAACGTAATTACAGTTGCACCAAGCACACATTTTTATAAAAAATAAATAAAAACGACGAGATTTTTGCGACGTTTTTTCCGTAGACAATGCAGGTTTCGTTTTTTATCGTTTTTATACACACCTTTTTTGCTATTTTACAATTTTTATTCATAAAGTTTGAAAATAATAGTAAACAAATAAGCTTTTTTACGTTTCAGCTATTTTTTTTGGTAATAACATAGTTTTACCCTAAAATAGACCTTTTATTTGTAATCGTCATTGTTTACCGTAAATTGTAATATATTACATGTCTATATTAGGGTAATTGGGTAATATATATATATATATATATATAAAATTATGATATAAAGTTTTTAAATGTGTACATAACCTTGTGGCACTATATACAAGGGGGAGCGCTGTGTGCCACTATATACAATGGGGAGCGCTGTGTGCCACTATATACAAGGGGGAGCGCTGTGTGCCACTATATACAAGGGGGAGCACTGTGTGACACTATATACAAGGGGGAGCGCTGTGTGGCACTATATACAAGGGGGAGCGCTGTGTGCCACTATATACAAGGGGGAGCACTGTGTGGCACTATATACAAGGGGGAGCGCTGTGTGGCACTATATACAAGGGGGAGCGCTGTGTGCCACTATATACAAGGGGGAGCGCTGTGTGCCACTATATACAAGGGGGATATATACAAGGGGAGTGCTGTGTGGCACTATATACAAGGGGAGCGCTGTGTGGCACTATATACAAGGGGGAGCGCTGTGTGGCACTATATACAAGGGGGGGCTGTGTAGTGCTATCCACAGTGGTATGTGTGTGGCGCTCTTTATAGGGGGGGCTTTTTGGTGCTATTTACAAGAGGGGGAGGGCTGTGTGGCGCTCTCTACAGGGGGCTGTATGGCACTATCTATATGGGGCTGTGTGTAACGCTCTCTACGGGGAGGATGTGTGATATATAGAGGGGGCTGTGTATGGCGATATCTATGGGGGTGTGTAATATCTACAGGGGCTGTGTGTGGCACTATGTACAGGGGGCTGTGTGTATGTGGTGTTTTACAGTGTGTGGTATTATTATATTCAGGCACGCAGTGTTTGGTGCTATTATATTTAGGGGCACAGTATGTGGCACCATGATAACTTTATTTTCGTTTATAGGTGTGGAAATGTTGGAAAAGTGAGGAGACGTCTGAGTGCCAAATTCTGCAGAAATGAGTCATGGCCGGGAGAAGTCGTCATGAGCGCTGGACCGGATGGAGAAGAAAAGAGGAAAAAAACTACTAGAATCTGAGACGTCGTCACCTGTGAGTCACTAGCTTTATAGAGAATCTGTCACCTCTCCTGACATGTTTATTATAGGAATCCTTGTATTTCACAAAAAGTCTTTCTGCAGTCCAGGACTGATAGACAATTCCCCTTGTCAGGAGGATGTGTCCCTGCACAGTGTGATACTCTCAGTATGTAGGGACACAGCCCTGTGACAAGGGAAATCGTAACACTGTTAATGCTTGCCCAAAGGGCGGCGGTGAGGAAGGGGGGCCCAAGTTTGGGTAACAGCCCAGGGCCCATGGTCTACTTAATCCGCCACTGTGTGTTACCATTGCTGTTAAAATGTAATCTTTATTAATTGTTGAAAATATTTAAAAAATCAATAGTTGGTAAAACTATGACGAATGTAGAAACTCCTATTTGTGCATTCTTAGGGAACAATTAGCCCTAATATCCAATACATACCCAACTGTGTTAGGCTCCATGCACACGACCGTATTTTCATTTATCAGTACATATTGTCTGTAAAAACGGATTCGTAATTCATCCATATTTATAGAAGGGTGCCTGTAAATATGGTCCGTATTGCATCCGTATTTGACCTGTATATACGGATCCGTAAAAAAAACTGGAGGCTGCAAATGATGTTGTTACGGCGCGGAATGTGGACCCACTGGGCCGTACCGCGTAGCGGAGTAGCAGCTGGCCAACTAGGTACAAAACAATGTCTATAGTCCAGAATGGGTATCTGAGGCAATGTAGACAGTAGCGGACACACAACTTGACTTTCACAGTAGATGGTCAGTAGATGCAGCGGAAGACACGACTTGACTCTCACTGTAGATACAATAGCACGGGATACAGCGTACAGGCAGCAGGAACGGTTACACTGGGAACTGGAAAACACTGGGAGACTATTTGCAAGACAAACTTAGGTATACAACAACGCTCAGGCAAGGATCAAGTGGGCAGAGCCCTTTTTATAGTCCAGCAGCCATTTGGACTAATTATTGAGTGATGACAGCTGGACGTGTGCTGGCGCCCTGCGGGAAACAGTCCGAGAACCCGGAAGTGAGTGCCGACGTCTCCCTGGAGAAAGATGTCGCCAAGAACACAGATATCCATGGCCGGGGCCGTCAGAGGGTAAGGCTGGGTTCACACGAGCACATTAACGTCCGTAATGGACGGACGTATATCGGCCGGAAGTCCCGGCCCGAACTCAGTGCAGGGAGCGTCCCTGCCTCTCTGCAGGACAACTGTCCCGTACTGTAATCATGTTTTCAGTACGGGACAGTAGTTCCATGGACAGGCAGGGACTCCTAGCATCGTACATAACTATGATGCTAGGAGCCCGGCTCCCTGCACTCAGTTCGGTCCGGGACTTCCACCCGAAATACGTCCGTCCATTACGGACGTTAATGTGCTCGTGTGAACCCAGCCTAAGTCTGAACGACGGCCCTCGGCCATAGACGTTACAGATGTCATCAACATGTTGCTTAGCAACACTTCTGTAAATAGACGGTTTACGGATGCACATCAGTAGCCGTCCGTATTTACAGAAGCTCCCATAGCCTTCTATGGGAGAGTCTGTGCCGTCATTACTGACAAGAATAGGACTGGTTCTATAATTTTGTGGACAAGTACGATATTTACAATCCACCATAAAAGGCACCTATATCATTTATGGCCAATATAACGTGACAACTACAGTATAACAGTTGGGCACATATTGGATATTAGGGCTAATAGTCCCTTAAGATTGCAGATATAGGGGTCTCTACATTCGTCATATTTTTACCAACTATTGATCTTTTAAATATGAATTAATAAAGATTACATTTTAACAGCAATGGTAACGCAACCACATACAGTACTATCTTTTCCCTTCCCCTTATAGTTTACCCTATATGTTTACATACCCTTTTAATTGTACTAATCTCATAGACATTTTGCAATATGTTGCAAAAATACAGTTTTGGAAAGTATGGGTAAATTTATGCACATCTTGGTTCTTTGCAAGTAGTCAGAAATGGTCTCTCTGGAGAGATGGATTAGCCGTGCAGCAATTAGCAAGATATAAAAGAGTAATAGCGTATGAAAGATTACATCTTAGAGCGTCTAAGACCAAGTGGTAGTACTATAGTGTTACCAGCAAGCCTATCGAGATCTAGCCAGTGCAGTTGTGGTCCCTTCCCTATATAAAATATGATGTGATGGTGATTAGAATATATGTTGTTTTATTCTGTGGATTTTTACACTTTTTGGGACATGGATAAAATGTTCTCAGTTTAGGCAGTGGAATGTCCTCCCAGTAATAGCACATAAAATAACAAAAAAAAAAACCTGTAGAAGGAAGCTGTAGCTCTTGGATCTACCGTAAAACATTTCAGGGCATGTTTTATTGACTTGTCCTAACAGTCTTCAGGTGGATAGTCAATTGGCCCCGGAATTTAACAAGGTATGGTTAACCATGGTCCTATAAACCATTTATGATCTTGTTTTCAATACCATTTCCTGTTGTAATGGTCTTAACTGTATCATTATTACTACAGCAGTAAAATATTCCAATGACTTGGGTCCACTCCATAAACATGAGCACCGCACAGCACCTAGCTGGAGTTATTCTTGGTGCTCTTTTATTGCCTTCTCTAGAATTTGGATTGGAAGTAGGCTTGGTTTGCTGGTTTTGCCTTATATATGACGTAAGGAGGAGGAGGAAGAAGAAGAAGAAAGAGAAAAAAGAGAAAAAAATAAAACAAAAAACACAGCAGAGGCCAACTACTTGTTGCCAGAGTGGATACAATAGAGAGGAGCTGTATCAGTATCTTCTTCATACTTTGACTTCCTTTTGTATCCACTCGTTCCATTGGCTCAAATACTAGAGCAAAACTGCATGTGTGAATCCGGCCATTAGGCTGGTTTCTCACAGACCACCTTTTGCAGAGTTTTATTTTTTATGGAGATTTTATTTGCATTATTGTGGTAAATTTTTTTTTTTTTTTTATGCAACCAGGGGTGTGGGAGGGGCGCATGTGTGTGTGTTTTTTTTTTTATGATTGATGTATTGTAGTTTTAGGTTACACACCCAAAAAGTTTGCCATGTCCTGTAGCCTACGTTGCAAGTAATAAAAGTCAGTGTGGTTATGTCGTGACGCACAAGTTGCTGCAACATGACAGTTGCAAGAAATCCAAACTGTCACGTCGCAGTTACTTGCAGGTCGCAACGTGACTATTGACTTTCATGACTTGTAGTGTAGGCTATGGGATATAGCGATATCTTGGTGTGCAACCTGTGTCACGGCCAAAGTCATCATGTAGCCTTATGTAGATGTTTGATATGTCGTTAAATAAATACATTGGGGGGGGGGGGGGGGGGGTGTCTACTTTCCATAAGAGTGTCATTTTAAGGATGTTAAAGGGGTTTTCCAGTCTCAAAAACTGTATGGCGTATCCCCAGGATGGGACAGGAATACCTGATCGATCGGGATTCCGTTTCCCTGCCGATCAGCTGTTTTGAAGGGGCTGAAGCACTCATATGAGCGCTGCTTCCCCTTCATTCCAGTCACTGCTCACACTGTGAATTGCCAACACTTATAGTGGCAGTTCACAGTATTACAGTCTCCTTCCATAGAAGTGAATGGGAGAAGGCTGGAATACTATGAACCACCGCTACAAGTCTGTCAGAGATTCAGTGTGAGCAGTAATGGTATGTACACGTACGTGTGTACGTACACACACACAGACACACACACACACACGTACACACACACACACACACACACACACACACACTAATTTTACGCGTCGCTGGCAAAAGACGGCGCGTAAAAATACACCCGCGTCAAAGAAGTGCATGTCACTTCTTGGGACGTTTTTGGAGCAGTTTTTCATTGACTCCATTGAAAACCAGCTCCAATAACGTCCGTAAAATACACCGCGAAAAACGAGAGTTGTTAAAAAACGTCTGAAAATCGGGAGCTGTTTTAAGGCGAAAACAGCTCCAAATTTTCAGACATATTTTGCTACTGCGAGTGAACACTAAGGCTGGGTTCACACGAGCATGTTACGTCAGTAAAGGACAGAACATATTTCGGCCGGAAGTCCCAGACCGAATACACTGCAGGGAGCCGCGCTCCTAGCATCATAGTTATGTACGACGCTAGAAGTCCCTGCCTCTCCGTGGAACTACTGTCCCGTACTGAAAACATGACAACATAATTGGCATACTTAACTATGATGCTAGGAGCCCGGCTCCCTGCAGTGTGTTCGGTCCGGGACTTGCGGCCGAAATCTGTTCTGTCCTTTACGGACCGAACATGCTCGTGTGAATCCAGCCTAAAGGAAATTAAGGGGAAGCGATACTTGTACAAGCGATGCAGCCCCTTAAAAACAGCTGATCAGCAGGCGTGCCGGGAGTCGGAACCGACCGATGAAAGATTGATGGCCTATCAATTTTTTAGGACTGGATAAACCCAGTCACACATATGTCACTTCACAACATCTGTAATAGTCGCATGGTGTCAGCAGACCAATTTTGGAAACTTTGTGCCCAGCGTGTAAGAAATGCATATTTGGTAACGATGAAGTCAGCAGAAGTTGTCAAATGTGTTTACCCAATAGCATGCACCAGATGTTTAAAAAAAAAAAAACTCACTTTTTTTTCTGCACCTTTCCTTCCATATTTAAAAAAAAGTAAGACATTTTTTTTTTTTGCACAGTATGTTTTTAGAAAAACAAGGCCAAATACATGTAGGTTGACAGAGTAATAGAAGAACAATTTGATTTTAAATTGGCACACGGCTAAAACGTAATAATGGGCCTGGTCAGGAAAGGGGGGGGTAAAACCTCCGGTCAGGAAGTGGTTAATTTGTGATTTCGATTTTTTGGTGATTTTGAACAGAGCATCTTCGACAAAATCATTTTTTAAAAGAAAAATAAAAAAGTACAATTGCTGCAATGTCCCTTCATCAAAATGAGGTCGCCGTTTTTAATTTAAAAGAAGCCAACAAATGTAAATTAAACTGAACGTGCCAGCTCACTTTCCAAATACAGATCAAAATGGACAGTGCAAAACTATTCCATAATTCTGTAAAGCTATTTAATCATGTGGAAAGTACACCCAGACGTTACAGAAAGTGCAGTAGTTTTGTCTGGTCAACTTCTTCAGTAATGCAAATTACTAAGCAGCCAATTTCCCCCTTCTAGGACAAGATTTTCTTTTTTTTTTTAAACTGAAAAAAAAAAAAATGGTTACATTTTTCCTACATCCAATTAACCTAATAAGGCCTCATGCACATGTGAATTGTGGGTGCATTTTGGCCAGTAAAATGCTGCTCATTACAGAATAGTTTTGTGAGGTGGTGCTGCATCAATCCAATATACAGCATCCAGCAGAGAAAGTGGAGATTTATTTCTTTGAACTGATTCTACATTTAAAAAAAACCTCCATCTACTATCGTATTTTATATGCTGCTATGCATAGCCCTATTGGAATTCGTGTGCATACAAATCAAGGTCCTCTACCCGTGGCCCAAAGCTTTATTTTACAAGGGCGTGTTACAGCTCTGTATATTAAACACTAAAAACAGCATTAGATGGCAAAGCAGAACATTTGGGGTATTCCTAAACCAGTTTACAGCTCAAAACCCAAAAAGGAATATGCCCACGAGAATAAATTATAATTGCCAGCGTTCCATAATGGGTTTTGAATCAAGCTATTTTTAGACTGAAGACATTTCTGTATATTTTACACCTATTTAAAAAGTCATAAGGTTGGACAAAATTGGCAAAAAAAAAAGGCCAATATGAGAAAGACCAAGGTACGTTAGTTCTACGAAGTGCACGCAGCATAAGGGCTGTCCAGGCAGACGGCAGTTTTTCATTCTGTTGACCTATCCACACGATAGGTCAGCAGTATATGATTGTTGGGGGTCAAACAACGGGACCCCGCATGGACAGCTGTCCCAGCTGCCTCCGGAAGCTATGCAGGGTCGGTGGTGTTTGCAGATGACTCCAGTCACTGTATAATGGCCGTGCTGGGTTACTGCAGTTCTGCTCCTGAACCCACACCGATCATGTATTGATCTATCCTGTGAATAGGTCCTCAGTATGAAAAACCACCCCCTGCCTGGACAACTCCTTTAAAAGGTCCCATTGACTTAAAGAGGCTCTGTCACCAGATTTTGCAACCCCTATTTCGTATTGCAGCAGATCGGCGCTGCAATGTAGATAAGAGTAACGTTTTGTTTTTTTTTTAAACGAGCATTTTTGGCCAAGTTATGACCATTTTTATATTTATGCAAATGAGGCTTTCTAAAGTACAACTGGGCGTGTATTATGTGTGTACATCTGGGCGTTTTTACTTGTTTTACTAGCTGGGCGTTCTGAATGGGAGTGTATGATGCTGACGAATCAGCATCATCCACTTCTCTTCGTTAACACCCAGCTTCTGGCAGTGCAGACAGTGTGTTCTCGTGAGATCACGCTGTGATGTCACTTCCCCAGGTCCTGCATCATGTCGGACGAGTGAGGACACATCGGCACCAGAGGCTACAGATGATTCTGCAGCAGCATCGGCGTTTGCAGGTAAGTAGCTACATCGACTTACCTGCTAACGCTGCTGCTGCTGCTGAATCAACTGTAGCCTCTGGTGCCGATGTGTCCTCGCTCGTCCGACACGATGCAGGACCTGGGGAAGTGACGTCACCGCGTGATCTCTGGAGAACACGCTGTGTCTGTGCACTGCCAGAAGCTGGGCGTTGTGAAGAGAAGTGGATGATGCTGATTCGTCAGCATCATACACTCCCATTCACAACGCCCAGCTAGTAAAAGAAGTAAAAACGCCCAGATGTACATACACAATACATGCCCAGTTGGACTATTACTTTAAACACGCCCAGTTGTACTTTAGAAAGCCTCAATTGCATAAATATAAAAATGGTCATAACTTGGCCAAAAATGCTCGTTTAAAAAAAACCAAAAAAAAACAAACTTTACTGTAATCTACATTGCAGCGCCGATCTGCTGCAATAGGAGATAGGGCTTGCAAAATCTGGTGACAGAGCCTCTTTAAGGATTTGGTTCTCAATATTATAGTATGAATGGAGCTTGGGTCCACTCTATAGATACAGATCATTCAACATAATTCAATAAATCCCCATTATATCGGAGTCCTACAATTCAAAAGCTGAAGTGCACACAAAAAAAAAACAAAAAACACACCCAAAATAATCTTCAGAACTACACATAGCGCTACAGAGAAAGGCAGCAGAGAACTCATTAGAAACTTCCCCCTGAAGTCAGGTTTTCAGCGATTCAATGTTCTGAACTACACCTGTACAGTCCACTATTATTTAAGGGACTTTATATTAAAGAGGTTGTCCAAAAGTGGACAATTCTATCTGAAATATAAGTTATGGAAGACGTTACAGCTTTTCGAAATACATTTTAAATGTTGTTCAAAAAAAGGATATAAATAATTGAACCATGGTGACATATCTACTCATCCAGTGAAAGGAAACTGCGAGTCTGGTCTGTTTTCATGGACATAATACACCCGCTGAAGTGAATGGGTCCGTGAAAACTATTCGGTGCCACTCGGATGCTGTGAAAAACAGCCCGAGTGGCACTCGGTCGTGTTCAAGAGGGCTTACACTTTAGGCTGTAATAAGGCTCATCTATAAGGTCTACTGCACATGACTAATTTTTATCCGCAATTACGGATCTCTAATTACAGATATAAATACTGATCCATTCATTTCTATGGGCCACGGACACATTCCCGTAAATTTACATGTCCTATTTTTTTGCATTTACTGCCTTGCTTCTATATTTTTTTTATGTGAGAATGGCCCGTAAATGTGGGTGACCGTGATTACGGCACGGACGGGCCGCGGACTGACTGTACAAGAGGCTACGGCTATGTGCAGGGGGCCTTACATGATTAAAAGCTATACAACCGGCTCATATACTTCGTGCTTCCATTTATTAATATACCATTTTAAGATCTGTTCCAATGTAAACAGAATGTTAAATTCAAAGGCTCAAAACCCCATCCAGATCTGGCAGATGAAAGTTTGCTACAACTACGCCCAGGCAATCCTGTGTTAGCTAGACAGCCTGAACTCCTGGCTAGAAATTTGCCTCCCAGCTGTGAGGTCTGCACTAAGTTTTAGCCTCCGTTTGCAGTCAGTGAATGGTAACCCTGTTTTCATCCAGAAAATGGTTAGAAACTGAAACAAAGTATACAAGAAAAAAAGCTGCACTATTTCATTATACAATATTACAATTTATGGGGGAAAAAACCCCATTAAGAGAACAGGACTTTTGGTTCAGTGTCTCCTTAACCAGCTTTAAAAAAAAAAAAAATTTTTTTACAAATGTTTCCACATTAAGTACAATTGTATTTCACCGGTATAATATCACTTTATTTCCCAACTTGCTCCTATTATACATTAAGCGAGGACACAAAAGAATAAACATAGCAAAGGTTCTAGCAATGCTATTGAAATCATCAGTGCAAATATCGAATATAAAAATGTGTTGGAAGAATGCTACCTGGTATCCCGGATCATCAAGTGCTGTACAGTAAACCACAGCGTGTGTGGGGAGGGCAAATTAAATACAATCCACGTTTTCCAAGGCAGAGATGCCATAAAAAAAAAAAACGAAATAAAAAAAAGATTCCATCCATAATAGTTTTGTCTGAAAATTTTATTTCAGTTTTCTGAACACTCTAAAGCCACAATGCTTCAGATGTTACACAAGTGTCCAGACAGGATTAACAAAAAATTAAATGTTCTAAATTACAAATCTTTCCTGTGCAAGATCTTCAGAGAAAACAGAAAAAAAACAAACAAACCTGACATATACACTTCATGAAGGAAAACCAATGTCTCATGCAATGGCAGGCAAGTTGTGAAAAGCCACCTGATGCCACGGATTTTTGTACATCGAATCATCTTCAGAAAAAAAGGGGGAAAAAAATCTGTAATAAACCTGTACATCCAAATACAATTGGGATCTAAACCTAAGTTACATTATTTAATGTTATATACATGTATTTCCCCTTTATATTTTAAGTAAAGCCTTCATTGAACCCCCAACAAAAACAATAATAAAAAATAAAAAATAAAAAAAAGTTAGAGAACATTATTTCAAGACATGAAACAAACCAAAATCAACATTGGTAGAAAGGGGGTTACTACAGTGGAGTTAAAACGTCTTACGCAGACCACAAAATGGCCATAAAAACAAATTCTATTCCTTTAAGTGATTTTACAATTTACAGTAAACTGCGGGGCGGAGAACATTTGCTTTCAATCCTCGTATGGATTCTTAAAATGCGGTTTCATTGTGTTCTTTCAGAGATAAATACGTGGGAGATTGGTCCAAGTGCATGAAGAGCCTATATTACATGCGGATTTCTTTATTTTCCTGGGTGCAGGTGTCGGACACAGAAAAACACCCACAGGCAAAACAACAACATACATGTCTAAAGTGGCAATGGAAGGGAGAGAAAAAGAAGGAGTTTTCTGGAACAGCGATATTAGAGTTTAGAAGGTACCAAGACGACTACTAATCAACTAGTTGGAGCAGCCAAGATTCCCTCTTATTTACTGAATGGAACAAATGCATTAAATAAACTGTGAGTCCTCTTCACTGAAGAGAGCTAGTCTATTCATCTTTTAGGAGCTAGTTGATTTTTATTTTTTTTGGGGGGAAGATTAGCCGTGTACTGTAATAATTGCTTACTGCATATAATCCAAGCATTTGTTGTGGCTGGTTGGAAAGAGCAGTCTGTAAGAAAACTAGGATCAATGAAATAGATGCCATTTTAAGCCATCCACAGAACGGAGACCAACACAGAACCCAGTGTTAAAACCCAATCTCTTCTGGCACTAATGTGCATGTTTCACCCCCAGAAAAAAAAGTAGTAACTGATCCACAGTTCTCATTTCCGCTGGATCCCTCAGTCAATTTTCACATTAGTGTAAATTTTCCGAACAAAGGCACTTGTTCCCATGTAACCAATTGCTCCTAGGAGAGAAGAAAAAAAAAAAAAAAAACTTATCAGAAGATGTGAAAGTAGTAAGCCTACGGTTAACATAATTTAGCAGCTTACTCTAGATTCTGACAAGTGACTGACCGGTCACGTGAATTCAATTACTACTGAGCAACAGCCAGCATGATTGGTCAATGCTCTCAATGAGCAAGTTCTTAGCACTGGTGCTTAGGGGTGTGCGACCTGTGCAAGAGCACAGGGCGCTGCACCCTCACCATGTAGGGGGCGCCACTGGGCTCTGCTTCTGATCTGTCCTCTGCTCTTAGTTAGATACACAGAGTAAACAAGAGCCGAGGCAGAGGGGAGGAAGCTCCGCTCACAGCCAATCCTGCAAGAAGCCTGACAGCAAAGAGAGATGGTAAGTGTGTGTGTGCGCATATATATATATGTATATATCCTATAAAACTTTAACAAATTCATGGCAATTCATGGAAATAATGTTTTTAAAACTGTATCTCCAGTTCTCTCTTTCTCTAGCAAGAGAGTGTCCTGCACAGGGCGCCATCCAACCTAAGGCTGTCCCTGGTTCTGTCCATGGTCATGTGATGGACACAGGTGCAGGGCTTGTTACAGTATGTGTATCAGAGCAGTGTCTTGTAATGATCCCAGCACCTGTGTGCCCATCACATGACCATGGATAGAATTATATCCACTGGAAGTAAACAATGAATGTTCCTACTGAATAACAAGCACAGATCTTAAAAACAGTAGGAAATTAATACAGAAAGTATATTGCAAAATTATATTAACTACTAAAAAAACACATTCATTTACAGAGACGGACAACCCCATAAGAAATAAGAACTTGGCAGTGGTGTCTAAACGAGACTACAACACCCAGACTGTAGAGGGATTTACACACCTTCTTTGAGATTAACATAACCCCCTCTCTTTGTGGGCATCACACAAGTTATATTAGGGGCTCCCTCATTCAGATTGGCTCTCGCATTAACGGGCTTACGGCTGTGACAAACTGTTCTCTCTAGCTTTGTCCAATGCAAAGGAGTCTCGTGTAAACGGCAGTGACATCTTAGTGCGGCAGGGGATTATTGCCCAATTCTCTCAGCCAGGTCCTTCGCATCCATGCTTCTTTGTTCACCAGATCACCCCCCCCCCCTCCCCACAACCCCTTAGGCACCTTAATCATCTTCCTGACCGGATAGCAGACATCTTCCATCTTCCCCCCACCCAGCCTGATCGCTACCTTTACATTTCTTTTTCTCCTTTTTTCTTTTCTTTCCCCTCTGAGCCTTCCCTTTCTTTGTTGAACTGATTGTGTCGTTTACAAATTTATTACAGGCCAAAATGTGTTGTCAGGTGAGCTACATGTGCTGGATGTTGAAGGGAAGTTAATTTTTTTCTTCTGGGGGCTGCAAATGAAATAAAACAAAAATTTAATACTCACCTATTCTTGCCCCCGGCGGTCCACTGCTGTCACTTCGGTGGCAGTCCCATTGTTTGTTTACATGCACGTAGCAAGCAACTGCTGCAGCCAGAGGGATCAGCGCTCTTGTCATAAATCGTATGCAACATATTGCTGCTGAGCACTGATTGGCTGCAGCGGTCAAATGCTACATGCATGTAAACAAGCACTGGGACTGCTGCAGGAGCGACAGCACTGGATCTCCAGGGGCAAGGATGGACAAGTATTGCTTTTTTGTTTTATTTATTTCATCTGCAACTCCTAAGAAAATTTTTTCCCTTCCCAGATAACCCCTTTAAGCCTTATTCACACAAACAGAAACTAATCTGCCGTTTTTCATCGCCGATCTAAATCCGTGCACGACATGGTTTCACAGATCCCTCAAAGAATTTAGTCTATCGAGGGATCCGTGAAAACGGGCAAATATAGGACACGTCCTGTTTTTTCACAGGCCGTTTACAGGGTCCGTTAAAAAATGTTGAATAGCCCAATGTAGGTACATTCATTTTAAATGGAGCCGTGTGACAGACGGTAAAAAAAACAAACAAAAAAAAAACGTCCATCACTTCATTATCTAGTTTGTGTGAATAAGGCCTTAACCCGTTAGTGACCGGCCCATCGTGTTTCTACGTCGGTCACTAACGGTCCTTATTCCGATGCCATATACTTTTTACGTCGCGGCATCGAAATAAGTTTACAGAGCAGGGAGCTGTCAAATCTCCCTGATCTCAGCTGCTAGAGGCAGCTGAGGGCTGGGGGCGTCCCTGCTCTGCCGGGTGAGATCGATATTAGTATTGATCTCACCCGTTTAACCCCTCAGATGCGGTGCGCAATAGCGAGCACCGCATCTGAGTGGATTTGGAGAGAGGGAGGGAGCTCCCTCTCCCCCCCCACCGACACCCGGCGATACGATCGCCGAGTGTCTGTGTCTCCAATGGCAGCCGGGGGTCTAATAAAGGCCCTCAGGTCTGCCTGGAGTGAATGCCTGCTAGATCATGCCGCAGGCATGACCTAGCAGATGCCTGTCCGTGTTAAACGGACAGGCAGTAATACACTGCAATACAAGTATTGCAGTGTATTATAAATGCGATCGCAGAATCGCATATTATAGTCCCCTGATGGGACTAGTAAAAAAGTGAAAAAAAAGTTTAATAAAGTTAATTAAAAAAAAAAATGAAAAACCCAGCTTTTCCCCTTACAAAATGCTTTACTATTAAAAAAACTAAATAAAGTTAAAAAGTTACGCATATTTGGTATCGCCGCGTCCGTAACGAGCCCGACTATAAATCTATTACATTATTTAACCCGCACGGTGAACGCCGTAAAAAATGTAATAAAAAACTATGGAAAAATTGCTGTTTTCTGTGAATCTTGACTTTAAAAAAATGTGATAAAAAGTGATCAAAAAGTCGCATCCACTGCAAAATGGTACCAATAAAAACTACAAGTCGTCCCGCAAAAAAAAAGCCCTCATATAACCGCATCGGCAAAAAAATAAAAACGTTACGGCTCTTCAAATATGGAGACACAAAAACAAATAATTTTGAAAAAAAAGAGTTTGTGTAAAAGTAGTAAAACATACAAAAACGATACAAATTTGGTATCGTTGCAATCGTAACAACCCGCTGAAAAAAGTTTGTGTTATTTATACCACACGGTAAACGGCGCAGATTTAAGACGCGAAAGAGTGTAGCGAAATTTCAGTTTTTTTCTATTTCCCCCCAAATAAAAGTTAATCAATAAATAATATGTCCCCCAAAATGGTGCTATTGAAAAGTACAACTTGTCCCGCAAAAAACAAGACCTTATACAGCTATGTCGACGAAAAAATAAAAACGTTTTAGCTCTTGGAATGCGACGATGGAAAAACTAAAAAAATGGCTTGGTCATTAAGGTCCAAAATAGGCTGGTCATTAAGGGGTTAATGTTTATGCTATATTCCGGCCAATTATATCACTTCGATTGACACTTTATTTTCCTCATCTTCGGCTTATGCGGAAGCAATCTTATAAACCGGTCTCACTGAATGTTATTGGTTTGTGGTATTGAACAATTGTGTTTGAATAAATAAAATTAAAAAAAGTTCTGATTGGTTGCTATGGGTAACAAAGCCACTTTTCTTTTGGATCGTTTAGATAAATGGAGCCCTCTGTATTTCTTCTTTACACGGTGCCCTTTCTACAGAGTTCGTCATTCTATCTTAATCATGAGATTGTACCTCATCAATCCACGTGAACAGGGAATATCAATGGGTTTCCAGTGGTATTCAATAATCAAAAGAGACACAGGTCAAAATTACTGAACGAGCTGCTAAATACTCACCGCACATAATTCCCAAGGCTGTGCTAAATACTGCCATATATCCAAAGTAAAATGATGTTTGGAATAATCCATACATTCTAGCAAAAGGGAGAAAAAAAAAAAAAAAAAAGTGTTAAATATATAAAAAATAAAATAAAAAAAATAAAAAATAAAAAAAAAAACAAAAAAAAACAAACATGTAAACTAGCTATAATCTCCAAAGTGTCAATTGACCTTTTATATAACATTTGATAATTGCACAGAACAGTGTAAAAGACAAGAGGTTTGCAAATTACATATTAGTTCTCTCTAGTAATTATTTAGCCTTGGTTTACACGTCAGAACAGAATTGAGGGTAGAATAATCGTATTAAGAACCGTCAATGGAGACGCCAATGTTTGTTTCTTAGCATAGTCGGCTCTTTACCAGTTTTCTCTTTTGAAAACACACAGAGTATTACAAAAGAGGAGCACTACACGTGATCAGCATGTTTGATGCTACTGTTTGGCAGGACAGTCATTTTAAAGGCGGTCAGGGCTTAATAACCTTGACATCAGTTTTTCACCAGGATTGTGCTAGTAAGCAGTTAATCACTACCACAATCCTGATGACAGTCATGGGGATGGATGTGGTCGTGACTTTGACTTCTACTGCCCTCCAGTGGTAATATGGGGCGGAGAAAGCCGTAGTCTAAGGGTGTAATGTTCATATAACAGATTTGTTGAGAAAATTTCTGATTAAGGACAGTTGCAGAAATTTCGGCTACAAATCTGTAGCAAAACTCTGTTCACGCCTATAACCATCAGAAGAGTAAGGGCCAGTTCACATCAGCTTCCAGACCAAGGGAAAGAAGACCAAGGGAAAGAAGAAGACCAAGGGAAAGAAGAAGACCAAGGGAAAGAAGAAGACCAAGGGAAAGAAGAAGACCAAGGGAAAGAAGAAGACCAAGGGAAAGAAGAAGACCAAGGGAAAGAAGAAGACCAAGGGAAAGAAGAAGACCAAGGGAAAGAAGAAGACCAAGGGAAAGAAGAAGACCAAGGGAAAGAAGAAGACCAAGGGAAAGAAGAAGACCAAGGGAAAGAAGAAGACCAAGGGAAAGAAGACCAAGGGAAAGACAAGTTCCCCTTTGCATTTACCATTGATTTCAATGGTATTTGATTCTGTTTCAGTATAAATAAGTTTGTATCCGTTACGTTAGTTTTTGTATGGTAAAGAATAGCGTAGCACATTACCATAGAAACCAATGGTAAATGCAAACGGAAACTATGCTTTACGATTGTCTTTTCCTTTGACATGAACGGAAAGCCAAACGGAAGGTCGAAGCTGAGGTTAACAGGCAGGCACAGATCTTGACATCACTCCCTCACTCCCCAGCACATTCCATTCAGAAAAGCGGTCCAGAATAAGAGTTGTGGGGAAATGTAGGCCAGGCAATTTTTTTCTTTACACCATCAGACACTATGGGGGGCCGATAACTGCACATTCAGTATTTAATTCAATCAATTGAAAATGTGAGACGAATAAAACTATGCAGAAAAGACTTACTTTGTTTTGAAAAAGTAATAGTAAAAGGAGTACATGTAAACATAAATTGCAGTGGAGGCAGCGGAAAGAAAACTTGTCCATTGCCTGATAAAAAGAAAAAAAAAAAAAGTAATTAGTTAATCCACACAGTTTTGCAGCAACCAAATGTACAAATACCAAAGATTCATAAAAAAATAAAACATACGGACCTCTTATCAAAATGGTACGTAGAAGTATTTAACACATCAGCGCTGGCCTCCGTTCAAATGTTCCATTCAACTTTTCCATCAGGAGCAGATGAACGAAAAGCTAAATGGAAACTATCGCTTCCGTTTGCATTAGCATTGATTTCAATGGCATTTTTTTTCGTTCAGTTGGGTGTGAGTTTACCGCCGTTCTGTTTTTGTCCTCACGGAAACAATTGCGTAGTAGACTAGGCTGTTGCCGTGAAAAACAGAATTTACAGAATAGCACAGCGAGATCTCACTGTAAATGACAGCTTCCAACGTAATCTCGCGAGACTGCGCCTGCTGTGCTGTAAATCACAGATAAGTGCAGAGAAGTGGTCAGGATTCTGAATACACATCACGTCCTGGCTGGAGGTAATGTATATTCATTGTCAGGACACTGCAGTAATGTTATAGTGTGTTTATGTGACTGCACATAGTGATCTAGCTATATCGCTATGTGCAGAGTAAATGAAGAGAAGTGTATGACGCTGATTGGTCACTGATTGGTCAGCGTCATACACTTCTCTCCACAATGCCCACTTGGTCATGTAGTAAAACACGGCCAGTTGTCCATTCGGAAACTCATTAGCATAAAGCTAAAATAGGTCATAATTCCATCAAAAATGATCGTTTTTCTAAATAAAAAACACTGCTGTAATCTACATTACAGCGCCGATCACATCATGTACAAGATAGGCCACTTATAATGTGGTGACAGAGCCTCTCTAGGGCAAATTCCAGGAATCCCTTGCAGACAAAGACGTAGTTACGTCAAATGTCAGCAAGGGGTTAATCGTGTGCACTGGGAGTTTGTCAAATTGGTTTAATTTTATAGTTCAATAACTTACCACCTGTAGTCTTCAGCATTTAGTAGGAAGTATGTACATACAATGGTCACACAGACCGTCACAATGCAAAGGATGACCAGTACCAACATCATAAAACCGTACACGTAGTAGATCTTATACGCCCAGAAGGAAGTAAAGATGAAATACCTGTAAGGGGGGGGGGGGGAGGAAAAAAAAAAGAGTTATAATTGCGACATCCCTCAATGAACTAGAAAACCACTTAAATTCATAATTACAATTTTTGGGATTTATTTCTAGTTTATAACCAACGATGACATGTTATGGATATCCTACTAATGCTTGGCAAAATCTCCTTGAAACAAGGAAGGAGACAAATGGCCTCACAAATAACCTCTGTTAAACTCCGTGTTGAGCTAGCAATCTGTTCCCTAGGACTCTGCTCACATCTGCGTCACAGGCTCCATTGCCGATTCTGTCAAATCAACAGATACAATGCGGTCCGGCGTAGTAAGGGTCCACCGGGCACCAGTAGTAGCCATCATATGATGGATGCGGCAGTGTTGTGGCCTCCGTTATGAGTGAAGCCCACAATGCAAGTATGAACACAATATAACTTTGTTTTTAATACAAGCCCTGGGAAGATGAAATTGTACTCTGACCGAAAGTCCTGCCAGGGAGAATAGGTCATTCAAGTCTCAAGCACACAAATATTGGAAAGGAAATCTTTTTAAGGCTCTGTTCACATCTGTGTCACGGCTTTAGCGGAGAACGGAAGCCACAAGGCTGTGATAGATCCAACAGACCTTATTAACTCAAATAAGTTACATTGTTTAAAACTGCAAGAATAACGAATATCGAGACTAAACTAAATAAAAAGTAACTAAATGTTACATGGCAGCTCGTTAAATACTTTTTTAGCTCCATCCTGCCAGCCCCACGTAAATTAACGGGCTAATTGTACAGACCCTGTGCTAAAAGCCCTTAATTTACCTGCAGAGTTTGATGGCACTGCGCGTGCCTGTACGCAATGCCATCGACCGGATCTGGCTGTCACACTGACAGCCTGCTCCTGTGTTGTGAAAGGGAACTGAAATAATGCATTTCCCTGTCACTAAAAGTTCTGAACATGGCGCTCATATTCAGAATTGGGTTCCTGAAGGCAGAAGCCAATGCTCAATTCTGTCTGTTACCAGGGAACCCCTGTACATTATTAATGACATCACAGGAATTCCCTGTGCAGAAAAAGGCTTGGAGGCATGCAGAGAAGACGCAATCTGTGTCTGCTCTGCATAAAGATCACTGATAACAGATCTAATGGGCTGTTGCCATTAGATAACTGATATCAATGATCTGTATATGGGGAAAGCAGGGAACAGATCAAAGGAAATAAAATAAAAATATCCCCAAAACGGTGCACACCTCTCCGAACCGATAAACCAATTTTAGGTATCCTGTGTGACACGAACGCATTTTCCATGGGCACCAGGCGCTCAGGCTTTTATACGTTCCTATCACGCTGAATGTACATTACTCCAAACATACAATAATTATCCCTTGGCACCAATTTTTTGTCTGATATACCCAGGTCCTATCTGCTTTTGGACCTTCCCTAAAAAAACAAAAAACTTTATACTTGGTTGATTGTCATCCATATAGAGGCTGCGGCTAAAAGTTGAAAAATTGAAATCTTTATCAGCAGTATAGAAATGTAATACGAGACTCAATGTACACAGTTGACATCGCTATGCAAGTGAGAATTAGAACCAGAACATGAAAATATTAGAATTAATTTTTTTTTCTCTGGTTTTACTATTTTTCGCTAAATAAGTCCTATATACACATTTATATTTATTCACTTTTACAATGCAGCATTCCAAAAGTTAAAAGTTTGCTCTGGGTATAAGGACTCCAAAAAACATCCCCGGTCAAGAAAGGGTTAACATTTAGCTTTGGTAGCCTTAGGGTATGTTCACACGTAGTCAACCAAAACGTCTGAAAATCCAGAGCTGTTTTCAAGGGAAAACAGACCCTGCTTTTCAGACGTTTTTTTACCAACTCGCATTTTTACCAACTCATTTTTTTACAAACTCGTTTTTGGAGCTGTTTTCATTGGAGTCTATGAGAAAACAGCTCCAAAAACGTCTGAAAGAAGTGTCCTGCACTTCTTTTGACGAGGCTGTATTTTTAAGAGTCGTCGTTTGACAGCGGTCAAACGACGACGCGTAAATAACAGGTCGTCTGCACAGTACGTCGGCAAACCCATTCAAATGAATGGGCAGATGTTTGCCGACGTATTGGAGCCGTATTTTCAGACGTAAAACGAGGCATAATACGCCTCGTATACGTCTGAAATTTGGCCGTGTGAACATACCCTTAGGGCTCATTCAGGCTAGCATGATTCTCATCCATGTGCTGTGCATTAAAACAACGCACAGCACCAGGACCCATTGACATCAATGGAGCCATTCACACATGCGTGAGTTTTTACGAAGTGATTCTCAGTTGCGTGAAATTTAATGCATGCCCTATATTGGTGCGTTATCATGTCGCCCATTGAAGTCAATGGGTGCGTGAAAACCAGACGCACATCCGTGTGCTGTCTGTGATTCACTCATTACATGGAAGCACTTTTTTTTCCCCCAAAGTGCTTGAAAAACACATGCCACACGCAAAGCACACTGATGCAAAAACACAAGGCACACGGAGAGCTTTACGTGCGTTAATGTGTCACGTTTGTGTGACTGTAGCCTTGAAGGGGTATTCCCATCTTAGACATTTAGAATATCTACAGTATATGCCATGGGACTCCAGGCAGAGAACAAAACAGAGGTGGCCGCAGCACTCCCCATCTACTTTCATTGGATTAACGGAAACAGCTGAGCACATGTGGAGCCACCTATATATATATATATATATATATATATATATATATATATATATATATATATATATATATTTACAATGGAAAAACTGTGGGTTTAGGCGGGATTCACACGACCGGGTCGCATCCGAGCGCCGGCCGGTAAAATCGGCCATTCTGCCCGGCCGGTTTGCATAAAGTTTTGCATCCGTGCCGGGCAGATCCAGACAGTGACATCATCGGCATCTCCTGAAGGGGAATCCCCATGTGTTCGGGGATTCCGCTTCAGGAGATTCCCCTGATGTCACTGCCCAGATATGGACAGAGACATCAAGCGCTCTGTCCAGGAGCGGAATCCCCGAACACACGGGGATTCCGCTCCTTCAAGGAGCTAAAGTGCGGCTAGCACATAGCAGAGCGGGGAGATACCTCCCCGCTCTGCTATAGTGGCGTCGCTACAGTAGTAGCTGCTGCAGCTGCTAGCGGCGCCATCAAAGGTGTCGCCGGGCCAGGGCGCTTTTAAAACAAGCAGGAGAAGGGAGCCAGCGCAGCGCTCCCTCCACCTGCTGTACACCCGGCCCTGCCACACCGTGTACAGCGATGCCATTCGTCAGAATGGCATCAACTCCTCCTCCTCACATGCACTCTGCGCTGTGAGGAGGAGGAGATAGAGCGCAAGAGCCGGAAAACCCGGCCGTCACTTGGGACACATCCCGGTGATGGCCGGGTATTACCCGGCCCCATAGACTTCTATGGGAGCCGGGCGGCCGGGTACCCGGGCGAAAATAGAGCATGTCCTATTTTTTAACGGGCGGTTTTCCCGGCCGTCAAAAAATCGGTCGTGTGAATAGCCCCATTAGGGGTCTATTATTCCTAATGCAGCCGGGTGCCGGCCGATTTATGAACGGCCGGCACCCGGCCGGGAAACCCTGCCGTGTGAATGAGGCCTTATGTCTGAATCAAAAATTACTCAAATAATATTTACAAATATGTAAACAAATGTTTTCACCATTACAAAAAAAACTACACTGCATATGCCAAAATGCACAACGGTCTTTGTTTAAATAAGGCTACTTGATCTTGAGGTTGACTAGCCCTTTATCATGTAGAACACTAAATAAAATGAACACGTTTGAGCAGAACCTGGAAGCTCCACCAATAACAGCATTGCAATGGAGAAAACACAAGCATGTAGTATGACACATGAAACCGTGCTGTGGAAATAAACATCACTTACATTTCAATAAAAATTGATCCAAATGGTAGTATTCCGCCCAGGCATACAATGACAGCTGGCTCCATGAACCTGTGAAGGCCAGAAACAGTTTAGGTTTTTCACATCTGCTTAGGAATCAAACTGAACTACTAGTTTTCAGTAGAAAAAAATAAATAAAAATACAAGGCTTATGAGTGCTGGTAAATAACGGTTGGAGTGATACATCTAAAAACGTGATTGCTGCTTGGCTACATAGAGGGGGCAGCTAAGCTTTCCTAAATTGTACAACCTGGATTAGAGAGTGTTGGTACAAGACATTGTGGTACTGTGTACTTCCTTTATAAAAAAAGAAAACCCTTACCATTTCTTTTCCGGAATAGGCCGGGGAACTGCATTGACACGACAAGGGAAGTTTGGCTGTCCTGCCAAATTTCGACCAAGAATTGTGCCCACCAGGTTCAATGGAAGTATTACAAAGAAACAAATGCAGCATACAGCGACCTGAGACAGCAGAATGAAATGAATTAGTAAACGCTCATTTACTTCAGACATTGGGATTCAAACGCTCATTCCAGTGACTGTTTGGTACATTTCCTGTGTCTTAATCACCGGCGCTGCTCTCAGGGTTATCACATCTGCTGTCATATAAAGAGCATAACTAAACCTTCAAAACTTCTGACATGTTAGAAGTTTTGATCGGTGGGGGTCCGAGCACTGAAACCCACAGCGATCGCTAAAACAAAAAACGGCAGAAGCGCTCGGTTGAGTGCCGAGCGGCTTAGTTTCTGAACGGCTTTTTTTCGGAAAGCCGATCAGAAACCAAGCGGCTCAGCGTTTACCCGAGCGCTTCTGCCGTTTTCGTTTAAGCGATCGGTAGGAGAATCAGTACTTGGACCCCCACTGATCAAAACTTCTCACATGTCAACATGACAGGTCAGAAGTTTGTTGAAAGTTTACTTACACTTTAACAGTCACATAAAAATACACATCATGAATCAAGTGCCACAATTTCCTTAAAAATTAAATAAAAGGAACTACATTAGGCAACTGCTGGATAAAGTAATACGGGAAAAACCCTGAACACCACATCACATAACAAAGAAAGACGTGTTGACTACACATTATTGTATCTGACAAGGGAGGGAAATACATGTGAACACATGAAAGATCAAGCGCTGGTTAAAAGTGCTAAATCCACTCTTCTCTTAATGTCATGCAGCAATAAATTATAATAAATGTATGCCAGATTATAGCTTTCATTGTGCATTACAGTCTGGGTCCTCCACTGTATTTTCTATCCCTAGTATTTCAACCTTTTATCCAAACTTCCATAAAGGTTTAAGGTTTACTGCCAGTATGGATACCGTTAAGGGCATGTTACATACATAGTTACATAGTTAGTACGGCTGAAAAAAGACACATGTCCATCAAGTTCAACCAAGGGAAGGGAAAAGGGAAGGAAAAATTTCTACACATAGGAGCTAATATTTTTTTGTTCTAGGAAATTATCTAACCCTTTTTTAAAGCCATCTACTGTCCCTGCTGTGACCAGCTCCTGCGGTGACTATTCCATAGATTCACAGTTCTCACTGTAAAGAAGCCTTGTCGCCTCTGCAGCTTGAACCTTTTTTTCTCCAGACGGAGGGAGTGCCCCCTTGTTTTTTGAGGGGGTTTTACAAGGAACAGGATTTCACCATATTTTTTGTATGTGCCATTAATATATTTATATAAGTTAATCATGTCCCCCCCTTAGTCGTCTTTTTTCAAGGCTAAATAGGTTTAATTCTTTCAATCTTTCCTCATAACTTAGATTCTCCATGCCCCTTATTAGCTTCGTTGCTCTTTGTATTTTTTCCAACTCCAGGGCATCCTTTCTATGAACTGGAGCCCAGAACTGAACTGCATATTCTAGATGAGGCCTCACTAATGCTTTGTAAAGTGGTAATATTACATCCCTGTCCCGCGAGTCCATGCCTCTTTTAATACACGACAATATCCTGCTGGCCTTTGAAGCAGCTGATTGACACTGCATGCTGTTATTGAGTTTATGATTTACAATTACACCCAGATCCTTCTCAACAAGTGAATCCGCCAGTGTAGCGCCCCCTAGGACATATGATGCTTGCAGGTTGTTGGTACCAAGATGCATAACTTTACATTTATCTACATTAAACTTCATTTGCCAAGTGGACGCCCAAACACTTAGTTTGTTTAAATCTGCCTGTAATTCATGAACATCTTCCATAGTCTGAACTATATTACATAGCTTGGTGTCATCTGCAAAAATATAAATAGTGCTATTAATCCCTTCCTCTATATCATTAATAAATAAGTTGAATAATAGTGGTCCCAGCACTGAACCCTGGGGTATGTTCAGACATAGCGTAAGCACTGCAGATTTTGCACACAAATTTCACTGTGGAAAATCCACAGCATAACACAGTAAAAGCAGAGTGGATAATATTTGAGCAAATCTCACACGCTGCATAAAAAAATCAGCCGGAAAAAAAACCGTTTATAAATTGACCAGCGGTGCAGTTTTTTTATGCGTAGCATCTCAATTTATGCTGCCGAATAGCTGTTTTTTGTTGCGGCTATTCCCACTTGAATTCAATGGGGAGGTAACAGCAAGTAACAGATATTGCAATTTTTGCAGCGGACAAGCAAGTATTCCGCTGCAAAAATATCAACTTAAAAAACTCCCAAAAAAAGTATACTTACCCGTAGTCATGGCGGCGCATCCATCTGATGTCATGCAGTCCAGCCTCCTGGGACGACATTTCATCCCACGTGACTGCTGCAGCAGTCACGTGGGCTGAAAGGTGATCCCAGGCGGCCGGGCTGCATGACATCAGAAGGATGTGTCGCCATGACTACGGGTAAGTATAAGTTTTTTTTTTTTAACCTGCTATTTTCGCAGCAAACACTCCGCCTGAAAAACTGCACCCCAAGGGCAGATACGCTGTGTACTTTTACACCCTGTGTGAACATAGCCTTCTAGTGTTAACACTGTTTTAGAGCACTGGTATAGCTCCCAGCCTCCGCAAAATCTTGCTAAAGCAAGCACCCACATTCAGCAACCTAATAATGAAAGTGGCTGTAAATATAATGCTGCTGTTCATTCCCCACCCTTATGGAATATTAACTGTATGTCACAAGTCAGAACAAGCCTAATTTGTAAGCAAAGCGCCTGCACACAATTACTTTGGACAAAATCCAGATATGGAAGATGCAAGGCTTATGTTATGCTTTTCTTAAGAGAAAAATCCTTGGGTGACCCTAATTAAACATGTGAAATGAAGAACGGTGCTCTGGGTTAAACATGAGCTTGTGTACTTCAATAAAGAGCGGGATTAAACAGAGACAAAACCAATCGTCAATCTTTAATGCAGGGGAATGTTGTGATGTAAAGCATTCCTGGACGGTGAAGCAGATTACTGTGCTAGCGAGCAATGGTGCATTGGTAAAGATTATATTCAGCAGATATCACGTCAGCTCTATTGCAATGAATAGCCATCTTTGCTTGTATTCCCAAGAAAATGCGATTCCAGTAGGATATAATTTCACTTTCTAAGTGTAATCCTAATCAAACCCACTTACAACACAGGAAGCTCCCAAACAAAAAAAATAATAATATTTATTTCCCAACTATAGATCTACTTGGAAACGTGAAGTGATTTTCTAACAATTAAAAAGAGTAACGACACATTCAAACTTTTGATATTTCTTAGAGACATATCAGACGTTTGGATCGGTGGAGGTCCAGGTGCGGAGTCTCCCAATGTTGCTGAAAGGAAGGTGCAGAATCGCTCAGCTGAGCGCTTTGCTCCCTCGGCTGTGATTGGCGCTCCTCTACAACCTGTAAATGGCTTACATAGATGTTCTATGAGAGCCATCTTCAGCCTGACAGGGAGAGCCCTTCACAGCTGAAGGTGCGGGCGCTCAGCTGAGCGATTCTGCACCTTCCTTTCAGCAACAGTGGGAGTCTCAGCACCTGGACCTCCACCGATCCAAACATCTGATAGGTCTCTGAGATATAAAAAGTTTGATGCATATGTAGTTACTCTAAGTCTTCAAGACTTGGGGTGGCAGTGAGAGCCTATGTATAGTTTAGCCATGAGGTGGCACGGTGTCCATTATGCAAACCTCAGAGGGGCCATCTAGTGGTTGGTGAATAGATTACAGTCTCACAGTTAAAGGAGTCCGAAACAGTGCAGTTTAGAATATATGAAAGTAGTGCCCTGAATTGCCATAGGCATCTGCTCCGTACATAATGGTTTTTAAACATAAACATAAAGCCCTATATTTTAAATGGTGTAAACTTGAATTTTTTTATGTTACAAGGAAAAAAAAGATTTGAAGAGTTCCTATTTGAGCGCATTCACACATCCGTATTTTCTATCAAAGTCAGGATCATGTATGTCTTGGAAAATAAAAGGCAAACTTTTCCTTCAGGACCTAACTAGCACCAACAAATGTAATTTAGACGGGGGGGGGGGGGGGGGGGGTACCAACCCGTTATATCCCCTGCCTCTCCAGCATGGATGTTCTGAGGGCCCCCCGCCAGCCAGTGTTTGCATTCCAGGAGTACTGACGTGATGTGCTGTACCAAGAGGCAACTGCTGCAGCCAAATCCTGGCCATAGCGGTGATACCAGTGAGTACAGTACAAAACGCTAAGCCAGCACTGGAGCAGAAGGGATTTAACAGGTGGTGATTGTGTAATTTTATTACATTTGTGGCTGCTAGCAGATTTAAACAAGTAGCTATGCCACACTGCTTAGTCACTAAGAGTACTTTATAAGTACTACTATAAGTGGCTACTATATTCCAGCTTCCAGGTGAGCCGTTCAGCAGGGGTGAAGGTCTTTAAATCTCTATTTTATCACAACTTGTTTTTGGGGCACGTCTGTATATTGTAGTGTCTACATGACTATACAGAGCTGCTATTCACTTACCATTGTTCCAAATGGGATTGCTCTGGAAGCATGATAATAGATGGCAATGAAGTTGATGAAGAATGCAGTCCCACAAACCATTGCTGGTATCAGAAAAGCTCCAATGAACATTTGCTTTATCCACCTCCGTCCTAACAAAGAATAGAAAAATGGTCTTGTTTCATGAAAGAAAGCTGAATTTCATTCAATCAGGTATAAGGTTACATGTGCCGGTAATGCTAAAATCTGATTGTTTCAGCGGAGTTGCAAATCTTTTACAAAAGATTCACGAAACAGCATGACTGCAAAGCAACTTAGGCTCTGTGCACATCACTATTTGTACCTACATTTAGCGTGTACTTTGGGAAAGCTCCCGACATACACGCTAAACATGTCAATAGGGCTCCATAAGCCTGAGAGGTCAGAAGCGTCCTTTTGGCCTCCATCAGGATGGTTTACGGCAGGCATACATTTTTTGGAGGATGTCGGTATAACGTTTTCCACACCGAGGGATCAAGTAAAATCTGTTTTTTTTTAAACATTGGAAGCCCATGAATAACATATGCCACTATATGATATACGTCAGTTATGCGTTTAAAGTTTATAATCTATGGGCGACGTATGCGTTAAATTGTGCTTAATAGTGGCATCTGTTGCCCATAGACTATAATGGTATCTGATTAACGTATATGTTTAACGTACACTGGGGCTGGGCAATTAATCTTGCAAATTTCCTTTTTTCACCTGTGTTTCAACTGTATATGCGTCCTGAGGATACCGTTGAATCCAATGGTAAAGCAGGGGCCGTTAGCACAATTGCTCTAACATTCACGGCTCCGGGCAGACAGGCGTGATGAGGTCACTGCCTCGCGGCTTTTCACAGACCGGCATGAGGCAGTGAAATCTCGCCTGTCTGTGCCGAGCCACACAGACCAGAGGGATAAAATATTCTCATCGTTGGAACAGGGTTAGGGGAGGATGTATTTTATTATTTTTATCAGGCACCATTGAGGCATTTTACTGTGTGGTGGCAGTGACAGGGGGTATATTCTATACAGTAGTATACAGCAGGCTCAGTGGATCTATATTAATTCAATGGCGTAGCATGAAAATATGGGGTGTGGTATGCAAATTGAGGTGTGGCCAAAATAATCGTTCATTAATCATAATCAAGGTTACATGTTCAATTAATCGTGATTTTGATCATAATCACCCAGCTCTAACGTACACCATTAGATGCTATGGTGACAGATACCACTGCTAAGCCATCCATCAAAGCCTACATTTAACGTATATGGTGGTGCGATTCTTGGCGTATACGTCCAAATGTAGGACATATCACTGTGTTCTGAACAGGTGAAAGTTGCTCACTTAAATGCCATCACTCAGTACAAGCTACAGTTCATCTTCTAAAAGTGTAACAAAATGGAAGTAGCTCATCTCCCAGCAAGAACGAAGGATTGGTTATGTTAAAATCCAACATGCTTGACTACCCCCTATATACAGCAGATACCGCTGAAATAAGTAACCGTCATCTAATGTCTATGGCCAGCCGAAAGAGGACCCGTCCACTCCCAAGACATGACGGTCAATATTTGCATTCCCCATTAAATAACAATTCTGGGAAACCTTTGGTTAGAACTCTGCACTGTGCCGTTCCTCATTTCTCATAAAAAAAAAAAAAAAAAAAGGAGTATAAATATATTTATAACTGGATGTTACCATTCACCTCGGCAAAATGTTGTTAATTACATCAGTAACGGTGTTACAAAAGATTCATACGAAATCTGTCAATAGCTTTACCTCCTTGCCTGGCATAGAGACTTCCTCCAAAGTACCCATTGACTGGTGAGGTTGCAGCATACACAAATATAGCCGTGCTCAGCATTGAACCCCTCCTAGAGAAAGTAAATAAAGACATGATTAACTAAAAATAAAATTAAAAAACAAAACCAACGGTTAGAGAAGTGGAATTCATTGCAAACAGGAGATACATTTCATGCAATACACATAAAACAAAGAGGCTGTCTGTCACATCGAGTAATACATATAATAATATCCAAGCCGTAACCCAAAAGAGCTGAACAGAACAAAAACTGGACATTTGTTAGCGTAAACCTTTTCTCTCGTCACATTCATTGGGGAACACAGGTGACTACCTTGGGTATAGCTGCTACCACTTGGTGGCGGATACCAAGTAAAAAAGTGTGAGCCCCCCCCTGCCATGATATATACCCCTCCTGCACACACTAAACTAAACCAGTTTGTAGATAAGCCACAGGAGAAGCAGAGAAAACCTAGTGTTACAACAAAGAATTAGATCAACAAACCATATGTGAGAACCAGAGGTAAATAACCTCCGCTTGGTGTGAACAGGTTTAGCACCTAAAAGTAAAAAATTGGGCAGGCGCTGTGTCCCACAATGACGAGGAAAGGTTTTTAAGGCAACAAAAAATCCAGTTATTTCCTTGGAACATTCAAAGAAATCCCATGGGGTGGTAAAAGAGACATGAGCACAAAACCAAGCAACAGTAGAAAGGTATAGAAGGATGTAAGGTATTTCCCCCCAATAGAGCCATCAGTCGTAAAATGAGAGCTCTGCCTAAAGCGCAATATGAAGTGCAAATGGTCATATCGATCCCTGGTTAAAACCCAAGGAAATACGAGGAGGCAGATGTGTGCCCCCCCTTGGAGAAAAGTCTGGACGTCAAGGAGGAACCTAAGGTCAAGTCCCAGATACAAACCCTGCTGGAGAAGAGACAAAATCCTGGACAAGGAAACTGAAGGAGTCGCTTCCCATATTAGCCAATGAAACACTCCTAAGTACTGTGGAAAATACAAGATGTTAAGAGCTTCTGGCCTTCGACAGAGTTGTGATGGTCTGTTCGGAGAACCACAAGATCTCTGGAATGTGGTTTGAACAGTTCTGGTATCAAACTTAGTGACGCAGAAAAACTGGACGATGACTGAACCCTTAGAGAGTAGGTCGTCCCTGAGAGGCAGATGCAAGGGGATGTTGGGCAAAAAAAGTGATACTCTGGGCTACCACACCAAATGAGTCCATTGCCAGGGTTAAACGACCGCAACACCCATGCAGGACTTATACTGGGCCGCCGTGAAAAGGCGACTGCCTAGCCTAAGGCCCCTTAGTGACGGCCGTGAAAAGGCGTATAGGTGGTCACTAAGGGGTTAAGCATGTACTGAACAAACTGAATATGGGTAAATGAAAGGGTAAACAAGTAGGAAGATAAGTCTTGTATGTTCATACTCACTCTGTATACAAATCCTCAATCATGGCTACAATTATTACAATAAGAGACACTGAAAAAATCTGACATCCTGATCCAATGAGTGATGAAAACATCAGAGGGTGGCTTGACGGTCTGAAAACATCTCCATGGACCTGTTTCCAACCATACTCGTCTCCTAGATCCCGATCCTGCAGTTAAAATAAATAAACAGAAAATTCCACTCAAACTTTCAAGTACGACAGCAGAGAAAAAACATTTCTACCGGGACATGAGATAAATCTTCAGGTCTCATGCACGAGACCAGATATGTAGGGGGTAAAGATTGTGAATGTTATACTAGAGAGGTTTCCATACCTCCCTGTGACAACACATTTTTGAACAGACTGTGTGCTGCGGTGTTAAAAATAAATATTGTTGCACGCTTCATCGAATGCAGTATGGAGGCAGATTTCTCCCCATCGGAGTCAATGAAGAGTAAAAAAATCGGTTTATACTTTTCCACGTAACAGAGAAACCTCTGTACGGATAACTTATAAATCATGTTTTTTGTCCCTATACTACAGGTGAACCAACGAGAAAAATAACTTAGAGAGTTAGTTTTCTCCATCTGGTTCCATACAAAAACAAGAACAGTACCCATACTGAACATATAGAAACATATCGAAAAAAAGTTGCATGTGATTCTTCAGAGGTGCAGTTTACGAAACCATAAAGAGTGTCAGGCATATTTTACTGTCCACATACAGATATATTTCTAATATACCACTTTTTCCACTAAAGTTTAACTAAAATTAGCGTTGTTCCCATAAATACCTTATGAAAAATAACTAGCAGTAACATTAGTGGCGAGAAGCAGATTTTGTGACATGTCATAGCCTTGTCAGAAAATCCTACTTTGGGGGATCTAGGGGCATACAAGCAAATGTATGTGAAAATTCATACCATGTCATCCATCTCCTCTTCCTTGCTGTACCGGGCATAATCTTTCCTCAAGGTTCTCATAAGAATCATAGACACCAATCCCACCAAGAAAATAACCATCATGAAAGAATTAAAGATTGAAAACCAGTGTATCTATAGGAAAGGAAAAAAAAACAAAACAATAGATGTACAGTTAATAAACATAGGAAATGACGATGTTGCAATATTGTGCTGCGTAGCCAAAAAAAACGCAGTCAGGATCAAGAATGTCAACATGTTTCAACTGTAAAAAACAAGCGGCCAATAAACGTGCCACCAAGCAGTGGCGATTTGCGGAAAGCCGTGCACGGCACGCTGTAAGAACACGTGATCCGAGCCGTACTCTGAGGAAAGCTGAATAGTAAGAGGGAGTCACTGACAATGTGTGTGTATAATGATAAAATATGCTATCGTACCTTTACACTGAAATTACAACGTTGCAGACACTTTTTCGAACTAGGTTAAGGTTTACAGTAGAAAGGTTTATGAATGACTAGTGAGAACTTGTGTAAGGAAACCAGATAAATGTGTCTCCTTCTGGGAAATACCTACCCTGTGCTGGAAAAACGAGGGATCAAGGTATTTGTCAAATCGGTCTTCAAACCGTACATCAGACTTTTTCCACTTTACCTACAAGAGACATGGAACAGCAATTTAGTGTTTGCATAAGGAGGATACAATCTCACTTCTGGTTACTCTTACTTCAAATAGCAAGGGGACAATATTCAATCCTCACATATTAAATTGTTTTGCATAGAACGGTCCTCTAAGCTGTTTTTTTAACAGGTGAGTACTGTAAGTTTTTTTTTGATGTTGCAACTTTCCTGTTCTTAGCAAAACATTTTTAAATCCCTGCAGATGTTTTGTGCTCACTGAGCCTAGACATAGAAAGGTTTACGCAGCCTGCAACATAAATGCATATAGATCTTGTAAAGCAGTCCACACACGTAAGAAACTGTTCAGCCGACAGCCATCTTCCTCAACCTCCCCATAAACATGTACACTTGGCCAGAAGTACATGCTTATTTTAATAGGGAGACAAGCTGCTGACATCTCCCAGCAAAACAAAAGGATCAGGCATGTTGAAATTCACCATGCGGACACTTAATCTCCACTCGGCATGTTCCAGTGAGGGTCGGAAGGCCCCCAATACACATTAGAGAGGACCTCTCACCTCCCCATACATGTGCAGCATGTAATGGGGAGGGCTGAACAAACCCTGGGGCACTTTACATGATTTTTTCTACCTGCCTCCGTTCTTTAGATATCGGTGCCGTTATATTTGGAGCCCGATATTTAAATAACCCCCTGAATAGTCAACGGGGCGTGTCAGTGCTACGGACAGAGCTGTGGAGAGGAGAGCGCTCATTCCAGCTAGCAAAAAACTATCCGAAGGTGTCAAAACATCTAATGCTAAAAATCAGAGGAAAACATCTATGGATTCTGCCAACTTACTGAGTAGTCAAGAATTAATATTGGGATGCACTCCTCAATTGTTTGGTGTGGTTCTAGTAGGGTTGGGACGAAATCCCTCAATATGTAACGGTCAGCGACAGTGAATGGACGTGGATTGGCCGAAATGTCTACCAAGTCGCTAATTATTATTTTCATATATTATCATGCAGCCATTTGTGCTACAATAAAATATAAATATTTTGCATCTAGATCCTTTTGTGCTTTCAGTATGTGCTGGGGTTCCATTTGTTACTTTACTTACTGAGTAGGACATTGGAACCTTGGTGTTTGGGACAAGCTTGATTTTTCCTTCACTAGTAAGATTGACATCTACAATTCGGTTTCCATTATATCCAATTTCAAGCTTTTTATATGTCCAAAGATAGTAGTCTTCTCCATTTTCATCAGCTTCACCTACAATTCCTGCATTTAACAGCATCAAGAAATGTATGTAAGACAACAGCTTAATAAAAAAAAAAAAAAAAAGGCTAGTTACACACATTATATTACATATAACACATGTATTAATTCTTAAATGGACTGGGCATCACATGCCACTGAAATGAATTGTATGTGATGTGTCAAATTATATACATACGTGTACACACACACACACACACACACACACACACACACACGAATGAGAGCACGAGTAGTAGTGGCAGGTCTCAGTCACACTAGAACCACAATTCGTGAATAGAGAGTAAGATTTTTATTTTATTGTAAAAATTCTCCTTAAAGAAACAAGATCCTACTAATTTTTGGAACCAACTCTTAGTTCAGGGACTCTGACATTAGCCTGCGTGCTACAAAACACTGTTCGGTATCTAGTTGGACGTTACACTGATGAAAATACTGTGGCTAGAGGGTCATAATGCCGACCAGTCCAGCTTGTAAATACACTCTAGTTCTAATACTGCAGAAGCCTTTTCCTAATTCAGCACCACCGAGATGCAGCTAAGACTGCTGGCCATCATAGTAAGGCCACTTTCACACAGCAGTATTTAAGGGATTTCGCATTAGTATTTGTAAGACAAAACTAGGAGTGGAAGCAAAACAGAAAAAGTGTAAATGAAAAGACTTACACCTCTTGTTTTGTTACATTCAATTCCTGGTTTTAATGTACAAATAATGATACAAAATTTCACCAAAATACTGCCGTGTGACAGTGGCCTAAGGCAGGAATTTGATAAGGTCCAGACACATTGACGGCTGCCCTGTGCCAGATTCGGTACTAGTCAGCATGATTGAAAGAAGGCGGCTGCAGCTTTACCTAAAAAATATATACATGTAAAAAAAAAACTTGAGCGTTGTGAAACAGGAACAATGGCTGAAGTATGTACATGCAAATATACTGGATTTAAACAAAAAAAAAAAAACTGCATGTCAGAGACCAAATTCTTACCCCATATTGGTAAGTCATCTATGTACATCTGATACCAGTAATGGTTCTTTATTGCATAAACAAATGCATCCCGCTTTGCTTTGTCCAGTTCAACATCACAGTAGGTTGCCTGCATTACATCCTCTGTATAAAAGAAAACATACTTAAAGACACCAGGCAAGGTAAAATATGGTTAGGTCACAAGTAAATATTTAACGAGAAGGGGGGGGGTTCTATACATTTTAGGCTATGTTCACACTTGCATTGTATAATCCATTACTCTGATCAGTTTTTGGATCAGAGTAAAAACCAATCTAATGGAGCTTGTTCAACCGGTGGAGCAGAATAACAGAACGCCGAGCACAGAAGTGAACAAGGCCTAATCTGTTATTCTGCTCCGCCGTTTGAACAACAGAGACAACTAGTGCACAATGGAACCTATTGACTTTAAAGAGGTTATGTGGGACCAAAAATTATCAGCAGTGTACTCACTGCAGTAACACTAAAAAAAATTAAAATAAATCAAATACGCACCTTTGAAATTAATATCTAAGCCGCTAAACTCTAACTCAACTCCTTGAAGAGCTTCTCCTAAGGTTTCGTGATAGTGGCTAATACTTTTCTTTGTTCCAACGCAGAATGGCAGCGAGAAATATTTGTACGTCTCTTGCCTATTGTGGTATGGTCCTACTGTGTTCATCCATAAAACCACCTCTTCTTTATCATTATACTGCGAAAAAAGAAAAAAAAAATAGATTATTAATGCAATGAATATCCTAACTGTTTATAAGACATAAATGGGACATTTTGCACTTTCAACTCTATCCTAAGAGTAGACAAATCAGAGAATTGGTTTCTGCAAAATGTTAAGTATATGTTATTCTTGTCCATGAGATAAGTTTGTGGCCACGTCAGAAAGATGAAAATGTACACAGATAAAGCCTTATGCACACGACCGTAGTTTGCCGTAATTGCGGTTAAAATACCCACACATTTCTATCGGCCACAGACACCTTCCTGTATATTTACGGGTGTGTGTCTGGGTCATAGAAATCCACCGCAAAAAAATAAAATAAATCGGACGTCCTATTTTTCACATTTACGGACCGTGCTCCCAAACTTATTACTGTGAGCACGATCCCCAAATGCGGATAACACTCCGTGGCCCGTCCGTGCAGTATTTACTGACCGTAAACACTGCACAGTCACGTACATTAGGCCTAAGCAAAGTTTATTAGATCATCTTATTCTAAATTTCTTTGTTGTGGCTAAGGTTTCGTTCACATCTGCGTTGGGGTTCCGTTCTGACGTTCTGTCGGAGCTTTCCGTCAGAACGGGACCCTGTACCGGATCCGTCACCATTGAAATCAACGGTGATAGAAACGGAAACCTCTGGCATCAGTTTGTGTCTGTTCAGGGTCCCGTTCTGACGGAAAGCTCCGACGGAACGTCATAACGGGACCCCAACGCAGATGTGAACGAAGCCTAAGTAAGATATCTTGTTATAAGCGGTGTTCTGTTAAGCCCTCCGAACAGAACAGCAGTAATTCAATAGTCAATGGAAATAACTAGCGTAAACAAATCTCTTGGCTATTGTCGCTTATATCATGGTATCAAATCCCCCAAGTCATCGCTATACTATAGAGAGGAAGCGACACACTTTATTCTGAGAACTTTGCTGCAAGCATCAATGCAGACAGGAACCAAGCCCAAACTTTATATGCAAAATAATACACTGCTGTAAAAATCAATCCTCTTGTGCTCCAGCATTAAGGGAGAACATACTTCAATATAAATGAAAATGATGCGCCATTTGTCCTTTAAAGAGAATGTCACCATTAGATACTATAAATACTAAGCGAACGGGTGCAAATTCATCCGATAAACCGCCGTCCACATCTCGCATCTCCTTTAGTCGAAGCCATACTTCAAAATGTATACATCCACCGGCAGGCCGCAACATATGCCAATGTATAGGCATATACATTTTATATGTGCTATATATGATTTTACTACATCTTATCTGTATAGGAAAGTGCAACTGACCACACTTTACTAAACAGCAGAAGGAAAAAAAACAACACATACCAGTCCAGCGCAAGTCAAAAGCACACTGCTTTATCATACTCTGCGTGCATATACAAGAACCCTATGAACACGCTCTCCTGGCATGTATGCCAAACGTATTGAAATAACAATGTGAACGGAGTCTTACTCAGAAGCTAGCAATTCCTGCAAAACTATTGCTTTAAAGAGGCTCTGTCACCACATTATAAGTGCCCTGTCTCCTACATAAGGAGATGGGCGCTATGATGTAGGTGACAGCAGTGCTTTTTATTTAGAAAAACTATCTATTTTCACCACGTTAGGAGCGATTTTAGTTTATGCTAATGAGCTTTCTTAATGCCCAAGTGGGTGTGTGGGCGTTGTACAGAGGAGTGCATGACGCTGACCAATCAGTGTCATGCACTTCTCTCCATTCATTTACTCCGCGCAGTGACACTGCGTTGTTCGCTTTGTGCTGTCTTATACTGACACATTAACGTTACTGAAGTGTTTAGACAGTGAATAGACATTCCTTCCAGCCAGGACGGGATGTCTATTCACAATCCCGACACTTCGGTAACGTTTCTGTGGTACTTACAGCAGAGCAAGCGTAATCTCCCTGTAAATGACAGGTTACAGGGAGATTACGCTTGCTCTGCTGTAAGTACCACAGAAACATTACCGAAGTGTTGGGATTGTGTACAGACATCCCATCCTGGAAGGAAGGAAGGTCTATTCTATCTACTCTATCAATGGTGACGAAACATTGCTAATGGCTTCCGTTTGTCACCGTTCCGGCAGGTTTCAGTTTTTGACGGAATCAATAGCGCAGTCTTTTATGGCAGCCCCTAATAAAGGCCCCCAGGTCTGCCTGTAGCGTATGCCGGCTAGGTCATGCCAGAGGTATTGCAGTGTATTATAGAAGCGGTTGGAGGATCACATAGTGAAGTCCCCTAGTGGGACTAGTAAAAAAAAATAAAAAATGACTACGTTCACACGTAGCGGACTGAACATCTGTATCGGTGGCTGGAAATTCCACAGCAGAATACGGTGGCAACAAAGTGCATGAGATAGTAATCTCATCCACATGTTGTGGATATTTTCCACACAGAAATGGACTTGCATAGCAGATTTTTTTCAACTTCTGCAGAAAGACAGAATCGTTGCGGATTTTCCCCATTGACTTCTATGAGGAAGAAGAAATCCGCAAGTAAGTCCTATTGTTGTGGAGGCTAAAATCCGAAGTCCAGATAAGTTTAAAATAATAAAACAAATACTATACTGGAAAAAAATAAAAAAAATTCTCACCTCCCCTGTCAAAGCTTCCAGGGTCCCCCCACTGGTTTCTGTAGAACCAGCCGCCAGCGATGACGCGTTGCGTGAACACGTGACTGCTGCAGTGGTCACGTGACAAGTCATCAACGGCGGCTGATTGTACAGAGACCAGCAGAGGATCAGGGAAGTATTGTCATGTGAGCACTAAGAGAGGATAGTGTTTGGGGGTATTTTTAGATGCTTGTTTTCCAGTGAAATCTGCACAATTTGTTGAAGATTTCCTGCTGCAGACTTCGCTACTGAATAGAAATAGGGATTCAAAAAAAAAAAAAATGATTAAAGGCCTGTTCACATATGCGTTGGAGGCCCCGTTAGGGGCCTCAGTCGCAGATGTGGCCAAAAATAAATAAAATTGCTTCCGGTAGAGCCTTGAACACCGACAGAGACCCAACAGAACGACGGAGACAAATCGGCGCTTCCAGATCTTTTCATTGTTCTGCTCCACTGACCGAGTACAACAACTGACACCCAAAAGCGGGTGTATACCAGGGCCTAAGGACAGGATTACCTTGGGTCATAACTTTTCTTATCCCGTTGATGTAGCTGTGCGATGGATTGTTTTTAGCAGGATAAGTTGTAGTTTTTTATTAGCAACATTGGAGTGCATATAAAATACGGAGTAACTTATAATTTTTCCATTCAGGGCGGATTTGGGGAAAAAAATCCCTCATCTTTTACTTATTTTTTACACCATGCCGTATCTAAGGGGTTTAACTGCCAGCATCAAAGCTTTCTCTGATGCTGGCTGTTACCTCGGGAGCGTGGCTGTCCAGTGAGTAAAGCAGTGGCCCCGTGTGCACTTGGATGTGCAAGTATGTCTAAAGACCCACGCACACTACCGTAAAAATTCTCCATAACTGCGGACCGTAACATGGTCCACAATTACGGACCCACTCGCTTCTATTGGCCGCGGACACCTTTCCGTATCGCTACGGAGAGCGTACGTGCCGTAGAAGTGTACCGCAAAAAATGGGACATGTACTATCTTGATTTTTACGGGCTGTGCTCCCATACTTTGTATGGGAGAACGGGCCAAAAATGCGGGCTGCGGTTGTCCCTGCCCGCAATAGCGGACCGTGATTACAGGCACGCCCGTGTGCATGAGGCCTAAATGTGTGCAGCTGCAGCATAAAGATGGTTATACACAGAAGATAAAAATGGACCAACTAAAGTTTTTTTAAAAAAAATCAACGTAAACGATCTCTCACGTTGGCCAACGTCAGACTGGTCTACAGAAAATGTGATTCGCCAGATTGGAAAATTTTGCCTGTGGTCGCCTGAAACTGCACATGTACTGCGTGATCAGCTGAATTCGGAAAATCCTTCGCCACTTTGCGCCAACCTCAAAGAGTCTTTTAAAACAGACTCCCTAATAAGTCAGTTTAGTCCCTTCTGTTGCTGATGGGATCGTTCGTACGATCACGATTGATCTGTCTAACGAATTGTGGGCGATAATTGTCTTGTGTGTATGACCAGCTCAACTCTGCCCTGAACTTAAAGGGGTTTTCCCACGAGGGACATTTATGACATATCCACAGGATATGTCATAAATTTAAGATACATGCGGGTCCCAACTCCGGGACCCGCACCTATCTCTAGAACAGGGCACCCAAACCCTGTTCTACCGAGCTTTTTGTGCTCACGCTGCCTCCCAGCCACTTCCTGATTACACAGTCGAGAGTGAGGGAAACAGCGTAACTCGCTGAGCTCTGCTGTTTCCATAACTCCCATAGTAGTGAATGGCAGTTACGGAAGCAGCGTAGCACGCGAGGTATGCCGTTTCCGTAACGACCATTCAGCTCTATGGGGCTTACGGAAAGAGAATAGGTCAGCGAAATACGCCGTTTTCTCTTTCATGGACGGAAATTAGCCGGAACACAAAGAGGTAGAACGGTGTTTAAGGGAACCGTTCTAGAGATAGGTGCGGGCCCCAGAGGTGGGACCCGCATCTGACGTTTATAACATATCCTGGATACGTCAAATGTTCCTCGTGTAAAAACCCCTTTAAGGCAAAATACAGAGCTTGTGTGCAGGAGGCTGTATGGCGGCACACAATCTACCTGATCTGCCAGCTCAGCATGCGGACGGTCCGATCATTTGTATGAATGATTCAATGTACAATTAATCGGCCGTTCCTAATCTTAAGTACGCGGCTACCTGAATGCTGGTATACAAATAAGATGGCTGTCGGCCATCTCTCCCATAAGCATATGTTGCATATGGGTTTTTAAAATAAATATTGAAGTCAATAAAAAAAGAAGAAGATTTAGGCCTCATTCACACGGCAGGGTTTCCCGGCCGGGTGCCGGCCGTTCATAAATCGGCCGGCACCCGGCTGCATTAGGAATAATAGACCCCTAATGGGGCTATTCACACGACCGATCTTTTGACGGCCGGGAAAACCGCCCGTCAAAAAATAGGGCATGCTCTATTTTCGCCCGGGTACCCGGCCGCCCGGCTCCCATAGAAGTCTATGGGGCCGGGTAATACCCGGCCATCACCGGGATGTGTCCCGAGTGACGGCCGGGTTTTCTGGCTCTTGCGCTCTATCTCCTCCTCCTCACAGCGCAGAGTGCATGTGAGGAGGAGGAGTTGATGCCATTCTAACGAATGGCATCGCTGTACACGGTGTGGCAGGGCCGGGTGTACAGCAGGTGGAGGGAGCGCTGCGCTGGCTCCCTTCTCCTGCTTGTTTTAAAAGCGCCCTGGCCCGGCGACACCTTTGATGGCGCCGCTAGCAGCTGCTACTACTGTAGCGACGCCACTATAGCAGAGCGGGGAGGTATCTCCCCGCTCTGCTATGTGCTAGCCGCACTTTAGCTCCCTGAAGGAGCGGAATCCCCGTGTGTTCGGGGATTCCGCTCCTGGACAGAGCGCTTGATGTCTCTGTCCATATCTGGGCAGTGACATCAGGGAAAACTCCTGAAGCGGAATCCCCGAACACATGAGGATTCCCCTTCAGGAGTTGACGCTGATGTCACTGTCCGGATCTGCCCGGCCCGGATGCATAACTTTATGCAAACCGGCCGGGCAGAATGGCCGATTTTACCGGCCGGCACTCGGGCTCGGACGCGACCCGGTCGTGTGAATCCCGCCTTACCTTTTTATCTAGTTCAGCTTTTGGGAATTACGTGACAAGTTCACATAACCGATATGGGACCAGATCTAATTTTTGAAAGTGAGTGAGTCAGGGCGGATTCACACGAGCGTGTGCGTTTGCGCACGCCAAAAACACTGCATTTTGCGTGTGCAAAAGGCACTTAACAGCTCCGTGTGTCATCAGCGTATGATGCGTGCTTTTCGCGCAGCCGCCATCATTATGACACTCTGTTTGTAAACAGAAAAGCACGTGGTGCTTTTCTGTTTGCAAACATACTTTTGACTGCTGTTGCGCGAATCACGCGCGTCCCACGGAAGTGCTTCCGTGTGGTGAGCGTGATTTTCACGCACCCATTGACTTAAAAAAACGCAGAAATACAGGACCTGTCGTGAGTTTTATGCAGCGGACTCACGTTGCGCAAAACTGACAGTCTGCACTGCCCCATAGGCTAACATAGGTCTGTGCGACGTGCGTGAAAAACACTCGCGTTGCACGGATGTATTACACGTTCGTGTAAATCCGCCCTCAGTGTGTGTGCACACACACACTTATAAAATGGATTCTGTTCAGACCTGCAACAAAGCTTTTAAAAATAAAATCTGTTTAATACAGAGACCTAAACGATCCCAACAGGTCCCATTATTTTTGTATAGGATCCATGAGTCTTCTGTAAAATTAACGCAAGCGAAAAGAACACAAAGCCAAACAAAATGTTCACATTATAAGCTGGCGATTATCTAACCTACAATAGCCATAGAAACCAATAAAATCAAAATTTAGACTCCAGCTTAAAACTGGTGATTTATTGTAAAGAAATACATAAATATATAACGTTAAGCATTTCATCAAGGGAGGGAAAAAGATCCTGAAGATCTAAATACGCCTTATACAATCTTGCCAACAAAATAGTAATGACTGAGACTTGTGCATGTGGCAGTTCCTTACAGAACACCAGGAAGTGTCCAGCCCAGGTGTGCACAGGTAAGCAGGTAACATGGCCACAGGTTAATGAGTATGTGTAACAGCAGAATAGACCATAAAACATGGCAAATGACTTGCAGGTTAAGTTAATCTATATATTACCCATCCCATTATTTGCCAGCCCACTTATTGCAGGTTACACATATAACATTATTGAACTCCTGTTAGTGATCCATGAACCAGCTAGACTGACTATTAACAATGTGTTACACACACATATATATATATAGGGTCAGTTCAGCTTAAAGAGAATCTGTCACCAGTTTATCAATTCCCTATCACCTAACTAATCTAATAGGTGCTTTGATGCGGATAACTACAGTCTGATTTGTTTTAAAAAAACACATTTATAGTTTTAAATGTTATGTTCATTTTTATACATATGCTAATTTAGCTCTAATAGCCAAATATGAGGTTACATTTTATTTTCACTCTGGGCGGTGTAATGTTTTCTGTATGACGCTGTCCAATCAGCATACAGTTCTCCTCTTCACAGCCCAGCGTGATCTCAGCTCCAATCGTGATATCACGCAGGGTTGTCACTTCCGGTCTAAGGTAGTTCAGCACAGCCACTCAGTGGTACTCCAAGAAGACTGTCCCTACATCGCCTCCAGCTGTGACGGACGACTCTCATCCACAGCAGCAGCACTGAGTCGCTGCGGTCAAGGACCTGCGGCCGGAAGTGACAACACAGCGTGATCTCGCGATTGAAGTGGAGATCACGCTGGTCTGTGAAGGGGGAGAAGCTGTATGCGGATTGGACAGCCTCATACAGAAAACATTACACCGCCCAGAGTGAAAAAAAATATATAACCTCCTATTTGGCTATAGGAGCCAAATTAGTACATGTATAAAAATGAACATAACTTAAAATTATTATTTTTAAAACAAACCACACTAGTTATCAGCATCACAGCGCCTATTAGATTAGTTAGGAGATAGGGAACTAATAAACTAGTGACAGATCCTCTTTAAAGAGGCTCTGTCACCAGATTTTGCAACCCCTATCTGCTATTGCAGCAGATCGGCGCTGCAATGTAGATTACAGTAACGTAAAGTTATGACCATTTTTGTATTTATGCAAATGAGGCTTGCAAAAGTACAACTGGGCGTGTTTACAGTAAAAGTACAACTGGGCGTGTTGAAAAGTAAAAGTCCAACTGGGCGTGTATTAGGTGCGTACATCGGGGCGTGTTTACTTCTTTTACTAGCTGGGCGTTCTGACGAGAAGTATCATCCACTTCTCTTCACAACGCCCAGCTTCTGGCAGTGCAGACACAGCCGTGTTCTCGAGAGATCACGCTGTGACGTCACTTCCCCAGGTCCTGCATCGTGTCAGACGAGCGAGGACACATCGGCACCAGAGGCTACAGAAGATTCTGCAGCAGCATCGCCGTTTGCAGGTAAATCGATGTAGCTACTTACCTGCAAACGCTGATGCTGCTGCAGAATCAACTGTAGCCTCTGGTGCCGATGTGTCCTCGCTCGTCCGACACGATGCAGGACCTGGGGAAGTGACGTCACAGCGTGATCTGCCAGAAGCTGGGCGTTCTGAAGAGAAGTGGATGATACTTCTCATCAGAACGCCCAGCTAGTAAAAGTAGTAAACACGCCCCGATGTACGCACATAATACACGCCCAGTTGGACTTTTACTTTAAACACGCCCAGTTGTACTTTTGCAAGCCTCATTTGCATAACTACAAAAATGGTCATAACTTGGCCAAAAATGCTCGTTTTTTAAAAATAAAAACATTACTGTTTTCTACATTGCAGCGCCAATCTGCTGCAATAGCAGATAGGGGTTGCAAAATCTGGTGACAGAGCCTCTTTAAGACCCTCTGCACACATTGCCAATTTTGCATACAGATTTGCAGGCAAAAAATCTGCAGCGGAAGACATTTAAAAAAGTTCTCATCCACGTGCTACTGACCAGCGTATGTTGCGACTTTGCAAATTCACAGCCTGCTCATTCTGTCCTGGACGTTCGTGGTTTTCAATGTAAAAAAGGTGAAAATCTGGGGCGGAAACCACATTTGAATAAGCGCCAAAAAACGCCCCAAATCTCCTTCCATTCATTTCAATAGGAAGGAGAGGAATTTTTTTCCCCTGGGAAGTACTGGTTCGCCCACAGAAAAAAAAAAGCGCCATTCCCTATCTTGGATCTGTTTCCAACCTCTGAACCTCATTGGACAGTAGGGAAAAAAAATGCATAGTTTGGAGTGGATCATGATGCGATTTTTGACACATAACCGCTTGATGTCTTTGTTTAATTTAGAAAAACACATGAAAAAAAAAAAAAAGCGTAAAAAAACTCTTGCATTTCAAAATCTACCTCCAAAATCCTGAAGGAATTTGAGGCAGATTTTTTACTGCTTGGCAAAAAATGCCGAGACCGCTCCAAGCGACAATTGGGTTTTATTTAGTGGTTTATCAATAAGATCAATTTTAAAAAAACAACCCAGAAGTTTGTGTCTGATGAAAATTTCCAGCCTGAATAGAAACAATCCATAATATAAAAAGAATTAGTCAAAAAAAAAAAAAAAATACATATATTATAAAAATCACTACTTTCCAATATCTATTTCATGTGATTAAATATTTTAATGAATCACAGATCTGTGAATAAAATTCTACTGACATTAGGATCCAGATACAATACTCCAGGAGCCAATTTGGAGCAATAAAAACAATTACGGCCATCAACAGGTTAAAAAAAAAAAGAAAAAAGGGAAAAACACCCCCCAGTAGAAAGCATGTGTGTTGGCTACCTGGCTCCTTACATCTGTCTGGTCACGCCATGTAAGTTGGTAATAAAAATTTATATTATACACCATAAATTTTAAAAAAGCCATTTTGCAGTGTGGTTATTGTCTATGTTTTTTACAGATAAAACACATGAAAAACATGTTTCACCTGTAAAAAAAAATAAAACAACGTTCAGCTAATACGCGCTTCGCAACGCTGCATTAATTTGTGGTAAACCCCCATGCAGTTTGGCCACGCAGCACACTACCGCTATATATCAACCCAGCCTTGGAGCTGGGCAAACTCTTGAACCCTAAACTGTATTCAGGCACTAGAGGTGGGAAAACTTTTACATTGATCCACAATTGGTCTCCTCTTAGAATACATTGAGAAAATTCCATACGAACATATTTCTGGTTGATGTTTGTCACTGGATGAGAATACTCACCTGGTTGATAATCTCTGGCCTAGTGTTGGTTCTTCAAAATAGTAGAGATGAATGAACCAAAAATGTATCTTTTCATTGCACCTTTGCTAACGAAACGATTGGAAACAATCAACGGGAACCTCGGAATGGTCAGGATAGGGCAGGGGACATTTTATTTTCATCATTGACATAGATTAATCAAAGGCCCTATTCAGATGAGCGTTGAAAAATTTGTCTATTAGGAAAAAAATTGACAATTTTCCATCAGAGTTGAATAGGTATTGTGCGTTACGTCCGTATTGTAGTTGCCATCTGTTTTTCACATCCGACAATAATAAAAAAAAAAAAAAGGAGGAACCACTTGTACTTCCTGTTTCCTTTTCAGCATCTCCTAGCAACCCGTTCATGAAAAACGTACCCCTCTCAGATGGTGTCCATGTGCTTGTCTGATATTTTCACATACCCATTGACTTGAAAGAGCGAGTCTTGCGTGAGAATCGGACCAAAAACGTGAATGTCGCAACGTTCTCGAAAATCAGTCATGCGAATTGGCCCATTAACTTTAATGTGTCAGTGTACCGTATGTTGTCTGTTTTACACTCGGACGTGAAAAACTCTTGTCGGATTAGGCCCTAAAAGGTGGATTTTTTTTGTTTATAGTAATAAGAAACGTCATTTACTTTATAGGACACCAAATTGATCTAGGACTATTCCATGTTGATTAAAAACCATCATGAATGTGTATGTAAGCTCAAGAGGCTGTGTGTCTGCTTGACCTATCGTAGTCTGCAGAATCCACCAAAAATGGGTTGGATTTCAACACATTTAATGCTATTGCCTTAGACAAGCAGCGACAAAGGTGTACGGCAGATGCTTATCACTGGTACACGGTCATTCACCCAAAAAAAAGTTTGCACTGAGTTCTCATGTATATGGCGAGCTTAGGGCCTAAAGGGGTTGCCCACGACCTGTCAACTGATGACCTATCCATCGGATAGGTCATCAGTATATGATCGGAGGGGGTCCGACACCCGGACCACACACCATTCAGCTGCCTCCGGATGTTTTGAACGGTCTGCAGTAGTTGGAGCTGGAAGAAGATGGTTCAGTAAACGGAATAGCGTCCGAGCAGCAGCTCTGATCCTATTCAAGTGAATACAAGCAGAGCTATGCAGTGGTCGTTGCTATCTACTTCCAGCTCCAAGTACTAAAGACCGTTCAAAACATCTGGTGTCCGGAACAGCGGATCGGTGCGGGGTCCGGGTGTCAGACCCCCTCCGATCAGTTGTCCGGTTGTCGACAACCCCTTCAAAATTGCTGATTGCTAGAAGTAAAGGTTTGTTTCTAAAAGTCATGTGATCAATTCCTTACTCTGAAATGTAAACATTTAATAAGGACAGGGTTTAGGGTATTACATCCGTAGTTGACCATTTTAAAGGGCGTCATGCTATGCAGATATGTCCATACACCGGAAATAACATCACTAAGAGGATATATTCACACGCAAACGCAAAATACGGAGCGGTTTTCAGGCGAAAACAGCTCCTGATTTTCAGACTTTTTTGTATTAACTCGCGTTTTTTCGGACGTTATTGGAGCCGTTTTTCAATGGAGTCAATGAAAAACTGCTCCAAAAACGTCCCAAGAAGTGACATGCACTTCTTTTCGCGGGCGTCTTTTTATGCACCGTATTTTGACAGCGACGTGTAAAAGGACACCTCATGGGAAGAGAACACCGTAAACCCCATTGAAAGCAATGGGCAGATGTGTGTAGGCGTATTAGGGGCGTTTTTTCAGGCGTAAAACGCCCAAATTACGTCTGAAAACACTGCGTGTGAACATACCCTTAGAATGTAGTTCACTACTACTTCTTACTGCAGAAGCCACCTCAGTGAACAGCCCCTTTAAGTGACAAAGATCGTTGAGAACAGTTGGCCTTGTACACACAGTGCAGATTTTGATTCCAGAATTGGATTCAGGAGAGCAGATCATCAGGCCGTCCTGTATATATTTTCTCTGTATAGGTTCCGTTGCTAGTTTTGGTTTAAAAAGATACATGCAAAACTGCACTGTGTGAACAAGGTCTATTAATATTCAATCTGATGTATTTTTTCATCAGGTTTATCACTGTTGTTAGTAACCAAACCAGACACTGATCCAACAACAAGGAGCAACCGGAGAGCAGCCAGACAACAGTCACCTGCGCAACGGCAGACCAGGGCTGCTAATATTATACATGTAGGTGACACAGAAGTGATCGTTGGGGCAGACATTGCTCTGGACTTTGTCAGTCACACCATTGTAAAATGGTTGATTGGCTGATTACAGGTAACAGTAGATGGCATTCTACTACAGTGAATAAGGATAGAGTACAGGCTTCGCCCGGGCCGTATCCCTGGAGCCCGCATTATGTGATTACGCACAGGCCTGGGTGACAGGAGGCAGACGTGAGGCCTGGACAACTCAGCTCTATATCACCAGCACAGGCCTACACAGCGCCGGGCTCCACAGAGCTAGCAAGCCCCACCCCTCCAATCTTATGACCGGATACCGAAGCTCTCACCGTGTGTTCGTGTTCATCCGCCCGGGCGCATAGCGCCGACAAGCAGAGCAACAGCAGCCTCAGGGCTCTCATCCTGTCCTGGCGGCTGGGGACACACAGCGGTCAACGTCTCGGAGGTTCCCTCGGTAAAGCCGTCCTCCTCCTTCTCCTTCCGCCGCTGCAGATACTGCCCCTGTTCAGACACCCGCCGCCTCCTCAGCGGCCGCTCAGCCACGTCATCCGGCCACGGAGCTCTCAAACGGAAGTGCCTCACCTCCTGCCAGCATCCCGGAAGTGCACAGTGTGTGAGAGGGCTGGGGGCGGGGATACCTGTGCTAACACCTATGCTGAGGAGATCACACCTGACTGAGCCACCACGTTGGTCTTTTCATTTCCAGTTTTAAAAAAAATAAAGATTTCGTTATCTAAAAATACATCAGTTCAGGCCTTCTTGACCACCTGAATTCTCTAGTATCAAATTTACGATTTTGTTCTTCAATTAAGCCCAAAATTAAACATTTTAAGGCCCTGTTCACACGGAGATACTTTTCAAGCAGAAAAAATCTGCCTCACAATTCCTACAGGAACTTTGAGGCAGATTTTTACCTGCCTGCGCTTTTTTGCTGCGGTTTTAGCAGCGTTTTTCGTTCACAGCCATTGAAGCTAATGCAAGGATGGCAGGCAAAAAACGCTGGGAAACATGCTTGGAAACACTCACTGATGCCTGCGGACCGCATTTTAGTGCCGTGCACCCATACAAAGTATGGGAGCACGGCCCGTAAAATCAGAAAAGTAGGACATGCTCCATAATTACCGACACGGTTCTACGGTACGGACACCTATCCGTAGCGCTACGGAAAGTTGTACGCGGCCAATAGAACCGGACAGGTCCATAATTGTAGATCATATTATGGAGTTTTTTTACGGTCGTGTGCATGAGGCCTGACTCCCATTGAGGTCAGAGGCAAAACCGCAGAAAGTAGGTACATGTAGCTTTTTCTTCCTGCGAGCAGCTGAAATCAATGTGGGGCGATTTCTGACGTTTTTTGGCGCTGATTCCGACGCAGTTTTCAAGTCAAAATCAGCGCTGAAAACCGCAGTGTGAACAGGGTTTAACATGTAAAGCCCTGTACTTCAAGTGTCTGTTGTAGGGTACTTATCAGAAGCCATTGCATAAGGTAGTGAAGGTCGTCTATATATCCCAGTGTAGATGTCTAAGCCGGCGCCAATGGTAAACACTCAGTCGGGTGCTGCAGCATTTAAAAGGGTTGTCCCACTAGGATAGACCCCACTCCTTTTACAGCTTCACTGGTGATGAGGTAATTGCTGGAGGTGCCACTGCTGGCGACCGGCTCATATCACCAGGTGAAGCTGCTGTCATTTAAATGGCGCCCAGTGAAGTCAATGGACGATTATGCCAGTAAGAGAGCTGCCCTTTTGCAGTCATTCTCTTTTTTAAGGTATACACATGTGCTGGCAGGGCATATGGACAGTATGGACTGATTGGATACCCCTTTTAAAGGGACATACCTGTGTATAAAGCACTTACAGGGACATCTGTAACTGGCACACACTGTTAGGCCAGGATCACACACACAGTTTTAATGCAGTTTGTGAATCAGTTTTTTGAGCCAAAGCTAGTAGTGAATCCGAATGGATGGAAAGATCCATGACTTCCACAACTTATTTTCGGCCGTTTTTCGGCCCGTAAACGGCCGAAAAATCGGAAGCAGAATGCCTCCAAATATCTGCCTATTGATTTCAATGTGAAATACAGCGTTCTGTTCCGGCCGTAAAAAAAACCCCCTGCAAAAACGTGAGTTGCTAAAAAAAAAGGCTGAAAATCAGGAGCTGTTTTCCACTGAAAACAGCTCCGTATTTTCACCCGTTTTTAGTACACGTGTGAACATACCGTAATTGATGCGTAAAACACAGACAGCACACAGATGAGATTCACGCTCGTGTGAATGAACCCTAACATTTGGTTAGACCCTGTTCACATCTGCATTGAAGGCTCTGTTAGGGGCCTCTGTCGCTGATTCCGCAAAAAGTACCAGAAACACTAGCGCAGGCCGTCAATATTTGATCGGTGGAGGTCTCAGTGGTGGTGCCCCCAGTGATCAGATATTTATCACCTATCCTGTGTATAAGTGATAGATCAATTAAATCAATAAAGCAATTGCTCTGCTCTTAGGCTTTGGGGAAGCTGCTGACATCACTGTCCATATATGGACATCAGGATCAGCGCCGGAGTCCCTGGGCGGAGCTCTAGCTGCGGGGACTCCAGCCCTTTATGGAAAGTCATTTATGGACAGTGACTTCATGAGTTTCCCCAGGGCCATTCCCTGGGTGACGTATCCCACCGTATGCCATAAAGTGGGATACGTTTTGGCTGAATTGAACAAAATCCAGGGCATTAACCGGTGCCTGACCCATGGTTTCGTTCACTGTAATTCACATCAGTACGAATATCAGTTAACGCGCATAATGTATAAACGTGAATGCACCACTTTCTGTTGCCCAACCCTCGTTAATGGCGGGTGGCCCAGACTCCTTGGCTGTATGGGGCCCAGAAATTCCTGATTGCGGCCCTGATAGTATTATTGAGTTTATCTAAATTACAATCAAATTTCCCAGGTGTGGGACAGTTACAAAGCCTTATCTTCATGGATTAATCTGCCCTAATGCATTCATTTTGAAATTAGGTCAATTCCCTTAGTAATTGTGAAAGGTACCTAGAGTATCTAGGGATATCTAGGTATCAGACAAGGAGGGTCAGTCGTGAGATATTTCAGAAGGGAAATAGCAGACAGGGCACAAGCAAGATTACAGGGTACATTGCAGATTGTATGATCATGATTTTTTTGCTAGCTACACAATTTATACAGCGCCCCTTCTTGTCAGCAGGTAGGTACCATTTGGCTGTTGAAAGTAAATGCTGGACAGCAATACAAATCCTACATCAGTCAGTGAATTTTAACAGCTCCCCTGCTCTGCTTTATATAGTTTAGGGTCAAAAGTTTAGGGTCACTTAGAAATTTCCTTATTTTTGAAAGAAAAGCACAGTTTTTTTCAATGAAGATAACATTAAATTAATCAGAAATACACTCTATACATTGTTAATGTGCTAAATGACTATTCTAGCTGCAAACGTCTGGTTTTTAATGCAATATCTACATAGGTGTATAGAGGCCCATTTCCAGCAACCATCACTCCAGTGTTCTAATGGTACATTGTGTTTGCTAACTGTGTTAGAAGGCTAATGGATGATTAGAAAACACTTGAAAACCCTTGTGCAATTATGTTAGCACCGCTGTAAACAGTTTTGCTGTTTAGAGGAGCTATAAAACTGACCTTCCTTTGAGCTAGTTGAGAATCTGGAGCATTACATTTGTGGGTTCGATTAAACTCTCAAAATGGCTAGAAAAAGAGAGCTTTCATGTGAAACTCGACAGTCTATTCTTGTTCTTAGAAATGAAGGCTATTCCATGCGAGAAATTGCCTAGAAACTGAAGATTTCCTACAACGGTGAGTACTACTCCCTTCAGAGGACAGCACACACAGGCTCTAACCAGAGTAGAAAGAGAAGTGGGAGGCCCCGCTGCACAACTGAGCAACAAGACAAGTACATTAGAGTCTCTAGTTTGAGAAATAGATGCCTCACAGGTCCTCAACTGGCAGCTTCATTAAATAGTACCCGCAAAACGCCAGTGTCAACGTCTACAGTGAAGAGGCGACTCCAGGATGCTGGCCTTCAGGGCAGAGTGGCAAAGAAAAAGCCATATCTGAGACTGACTAATAAAAGGAAAAGATTAATATGGGCAAAAGCACACAGACATTGGACGGAGGAAGATTGGAAAAAAGTGTTATGGACAGACGAATCGAAGTTTGAGGTGTTTGGATCACACAGAAGAACATTTGTGAGACACAGAACAACTGAAAAGATGCTGGAAGAGTGCCTGACGCCATCTGTCAAGCATGGTGGAGGTAATGTGATGGTCTGGGGTTGCTTTGGTGCTGGTAAAGTGGGAGATTTGTACAAGATAAAAGGGATTTTGAATAAGGAAGGCTATCACTCCATTTTGCAACGCCATGCCATACCCTGTGGACAGCGCTTGATTGGAGCCAATTTCATCCTACAAAAGGACAATGACCCAAAGCACACCTCCAAATTATGCAAGAACTATTTAGGGAAGAAGCAGGCAGCTGGTATTCTATCTGTAATGGAGTGGCCAGCGCAGTCACCAGATCTCAACCCCATAGAGCTGTTGTGGGAGCAGCTTGACCGTATGGTACGCAAGAAGTGCCCATCAAGCCAATCCAACTTGTGGGAGGGGCTTCTGGAAGCATAGGGTGAAATTTCTCCCGATTACCTCAGCAAATTAACAGCTAGAATGCCAAAGGTCTGCAATGCTGTAATTGCTGCAAATGGAGCATTCTTTGACGAAAGCAAAGTTTGAAGGAGAAAATTATTATTTGAAATAAAAATCATTATTTCTAACCTGGTCAATGTCTTGACTATATTTTCTAGTCATTTTGCAACTCATTTGATAAATATAAGTGTGAGTTTTCATGGAAAACACAAAATTGTCTGGGTGACCCCAAACTTTTGAACGGTAGTGTATATATATACACAGTATGCCCCTTTCTACTGCTCTGTGTTGTGGCTGAAGCGTGTGATTTCCGACCATTAATTATTTCTTTAACTCCCATAGTAGTGAATGCGAGCTACGCTGTTTCCCTAATTCATGGTCGGAAATCATACGTGTCACCTACAACACAGAGCGGCAGAACGGGGTTTAGAGGGCACCGTTCCAGAGATAGGTGTGGGTCCCTGGGGTGGGACCCGCATCTACCTGACATTTATAACATAACCCGTGGATATGTCATAAATGTGTCTGATGGGAAAATCCCTTTAATGTTCCCTCGTAGTATGAAAAATAGAATTGAGCTAGCACTTCAAAGTAAGGTAAAGTAATAAGGTTCCTTTGCACCATGATCCATGTGCACAACATTTCAGCCCTGCTCAATAGGACGTTTTTCTAGCAATGTGATATAGAAAGTAGTAGCAATTTATACACAATCAAATGATTAATAAATAGACAATTACAGATTTTATGTAAAAATATAGTGTAACATGTCATATATAAGATCAGAAATACATTAGCCTATGTGAAATCTACACGTGTCATAACCACAGTGATACACCAGTGTAAATATAAGTAGTATAAATACTGCTTGCCAAGTAGGCCAAACCTTTCTTGGTCTAAGATATTCCGCTAAAAATGTTGTTCAACCTGTTTGATTAGACTTTTGTTAAAGGTTTAATGTTATTGTTAATTTGAGATATGAGTCTATAATTTCCTATTTCTTGAGTCTTTATTAGGTTTATCGATTATGAAGGCTTCCATGTCTAACACTGCTAAAGAAAAGCCCTCACAGACTGGCCTTGGATGCCTTAAATGTGTTGTTTTATCAAGACAACCCCTGTTCATACACCCTATTAGGGCATATGGACGTTATTTATAATTAACTTATTTTGCCAAACCCCACCCGATGACTAAGGGCTTCTAAGTAAGTGAGCCTGTCCCTCTGGTGGACTTAAGGGGGTTTTACACTGAGCGATTATCGGGCAGACAAGCATTCATAGAACGCTCATTGCCAATAATTGCCCTGTGTAAACAGGACAGCGATCGGCAGATGAACGAGCAAACGCTCGAAAATCTGCTGATCCTATAGTTGTAAAGAAGTTAAATATTATCGCTGTCGGCAGCACATCTCCCTGTGTAAACAGGGAGACGCGCTGCCGACATGATAATAATGGATGGGGATGAGCAATCGGAGTAACGACCGCTCGTCCCCATCCATAGCTCCGTGTGACAGGAGCAACGAGTGCGGAGCTGTCTCATTATTTGGTGCTCGCTGCAGCGGCCAAAACTGGCCAATGTAATAGGGCATTTAGTCTCTCAATGTATTACATTACTTCTATATGGGGGCATAAACTGGGGTCCTAACTTCTACAAGGGGGCATAAACGGGGCCCATAGATTGTGTATAGCGGAAATACTCATTATAGATGTCCCAAATGCCATTAGCAAGGAGCTCAATTCTGGCATATGAATTGGGTTTAAGCATCTTTTGCCCAGTTCTGGACTGAAATCCTTCATTGCTTGAGTTGTATCTTTGGGCCTAACCTGCCTTTAGATGCCCTCTTTTACTTGTTTGGTATTATGGAGCAAGATCAATGGTCTTAACAAATTTTTCTACATGAATCCCCATTTCTAACCAGGAAGTCTATTCCTTTGCTGGATGGCTGACGCCACCCCTACCATTTTCCAATGGAAATCTCTGATTAATGCAGTGCTGTACCACAACTGCAAGATTTGGTCCTCCTGGTTAGGATCTGGGGACATGTTGGATCAACCCGACACATGATCCGCTTCTGGTGTGACTAGCCTGTTAAAAAGTTAATGTCTTAAAATGTAGATTACCTCCTGGGGCTATGCAATGGAGATGTTCAGATATCTTCAGGACTGAGCTATAGTTTTATCCCTCAGTCATTTGAATATGTGATTTGTTGCCATTGTATTCAACCTCACTTTTCTGATACCCCACAAACTCAATTGTAAAACTGTATTTAACCATTGATAACATATTGATGCCTTTCACTGTTCTTGTGAGTGATGCCTGTTACATCTTTTGTTTTGTTACCTTGAGTATGTTTGCACTCTATTCTTTGTATGTTACTGAAAAGTATACATAAATTGAAAATAAAAAAAACAATACAGGAGAAAAAGCACCCCAACATTTGTTACGCAATTTCTCCGGAGTAAGGAAATACCCTGTATGTGGTTGTAAACTACTGTTTGGATACATGGCAGGGCTCAAAAGTGAAGGTGCGCCATTTGGATTTTGGAGCGCATATTTTGCTGGAATGGTTTTTGGACACCATGTCACATTTGTAGAGCCCCTGAGGCACCAATACAGTGGAAACCACCAGAAGGGATCCCATTTTGAAAACTAAATCCCTCAAGGAATTTATCTAGGTAGTGATTGTATTAAGGTGTTTAATAGATTTTATTACAGTTGGGAATGAAAATGAAAAATAAACAACACCCCTCAAGGGATTTATCTAGAGAAGTGATTCCCAACCGGGGTGCCTCAACACTTCCCTAATCCACTGCCACCAGAATCCAGTATTAGAAAAAAATACTTGTAGCAGACGTGACGCACGGGCGTCTGCTATAACTAACGCCCCCGACGCTTACTTTACTTCCTATGTTTATAGCTAACGTGACGCATGCACCTCTGCTAGAAGTACTGCCCATTGCTTTCCACAAGAGCAGCCTGATGGAGTGGAGTGCGGGCACAGTAATGCTGTGGTCTTGGGCAGCGTAATTATGTGATTCCTTCCCCCACAGCAAGCATACTTTTGTGCCGCTACAATAACATCTCTATGATGTGATTGCATCGGTGTTATAGTATGCTTACTGCGGGGGAAGGTATTATCTTCTGTCTGCGGACCGGGTGAAGCTGAGCGGTGAGCAGCTGATGTGGAGGTATTTTTTTGCCTATCCTATGCCATGTGTTTTGAGGTGAGGGGGGGGTGGGGGGATGGTGTTGTTCATGGTGATGGTTATTTAACTGTGGGGGGGCTGATGGTCACTTTACTGGGGGATGCTGATGGGCACCTTACGGGGGGGTCTGATGGTCACTTCACTAGGGGGGCTGATGGTCACTTTACTGGGGGGGACTGATGGTCACTTTACTGGGGGGCTGATGATCACTTTACTGGGGGAGGCTGATAGTCACTTTACTGTGAGGGATGCTGATTTTTTTCCCCGGGTGGCTTTTGGCCACTCGCAGAAAAAAAAAGCAGCGTGTTCTTTCTTTCCGCCTCTGACCTCCCATTGAAATCAATTGTAGGCAGAAAAAACCTGTGACGCTCTTTTTGCACGAGTTTTTGCACTGTTTTTTGCCCATACCCCTCTGAAAAAGCCATCCACGCGAAACGCGCGTCGGGGTCCCTCCGTACTCGGGAAGTCACTGAACTACAGGAACTATATGGGTTAGTAGTACTATAGGTTTTACCTTATACCTTTTCTATCTGCCTTTCCTCTTGCGGCTCTACTTGCTGGGAAGATATGTCTTGCTTGACGTGGGCTTATGCAAACAATTCGTTGTCCTTTTTCTTTTGGAGTCCAGCATATAACCACTTACTTTGAATGCTACTATGAGTCTGGATGAATATATGACACAATTGTATTTACACTTTACATTCTGGCGTTGTTTTGCCTTTATTGATATTCAATCACCTTGAATTGATAATGTTTGCTTGAGCCCTAGTTTATCTGGTATAACGATCTCCTCCTTCCCGGAGCTGCATTTATAAGAGGTGTTTCCTATGTGTTCACTTTTGCCACTTGGGAGGTGTACAGGTCTTGGATTTTGTAGTCTAATTTTAATTGTATGTAATTTGTACTGTCCTAATAAAGTTTATTTTTCTATGCCATTGGCAAATTTATCCTAATAGTTTATGACTCCTTTGTTCTCAGTGTTTTCCACTCATAGGGTGTGTTTTTTGTAAGGCAAAAAAAATCTGCCTCAATATTCCTTCAGGAACTGACAGCGTTGTTTGACCTTTTTTTTGTGTTTTTTCTTAAGCCATTGAAGCTAATGCAAAAGACGCAGGCAAAAAAAGCTCCAAAAGGGCGCCGCAGGTATTTTCTGCCTCCTTTTAATTTCTATTGGAGCTCAGAGGTGGAAACCACTTGAGGACTATTGGCCCCCCACTCACAGTAAAATGACTATCAGCCCCCCACTCACAGTAAAATGACCATCAGCCCCCCACTCACAGTAAAATGACCATCAGCCCGCCACTCACAGATTGCCCCTGTAGATAGTGCCACACAGCCCCTATAGATAATGCCACACATCCCCTTGTAGGTAGTGTCACACAGCCTCCTTGTAGGTAGTGCCACACAGCCCCTTGTAGGTAGTGTCACACAAGCCCCCTTGTTGGTAGTGCCACACGGCCCCTGTAGATAATGTCACACAGCCACCTTGTAGGCAGTGCCACACAGCCCACTTGTAGGTAGTGCCACACAGCCCCCTTGTAGGTAGTGCCACACAGCCCACAGTAGATAGGCCACACAGCCCCTTGTTGCTAGTGCCACACAGCCCCCTTGTAGGTAGTGCCACACAGCCCCCTTGTAGGTAGTGCCACATAGCACCCTGTAGGTAGTGTCACACAGCCCCCTCATAGGTAGTGCCACACAGTCCTCTGGTAGGTAGTGCCACACAGCCCCCTGGTAGGTAGTGCCACACAGCCCCCTTATAGGTAGTGCCACACAGCCCCCTTGTAGGTAGTGCCACATAGCTCCCTTGTAGGTAGTGCCACACAGCTCACATCCCCCTTGTAGATAGTACCCCCCTTCCTGTAGATAGCGCCACTATAGCTCCCAGAAGGAGCGGAATCCCCCTGTGGCTGTAGATTCCGCTCCTAGAGCGCACCGCTTGATGTATCTGTCCATATATGGACAGTGACATCAGGGGCAAGTCCTGAAGCGGAATCCCCGTCCACAGAGTAGCTGAATTAATTAGTTTCAAGGTGTACACTGTACTGTATTTCTCCCAACTTCACCATAAACATGCACATTCGGCTCAGCTACATGTAGATGTTTAATTAAATGGGGAGAGGTGGAAGATACCACAGCCAGACACCTCTGGCAGCAACTTATCACCATCAGGAACAAAGCATTAGGCATAGTGATATCCAACTTTCTCAATCCCTCTCTGCCCTGTGTGCAACTTTATAAAATAAGAGACATACAGCTGTACGTTATAGGCACATATAAGTCAATATGTGCCGTCTTACAGAACTCTACCATACAGATCTGTGATACAGCCGTGTGCATAAGCATAGTTGCCAAAAGTCCAGAATTTGCAGAGACTTTACAGAGACAATCCCGGGACATTACTGTTTCGTCAAACCCGCCTCCTGTGACCCGGGCCAGAAGACCCTTAGTGGTGTCACTACCACCGGACATTGACCCGATGCCCCGGGCGACTGCCATATTCAATTTAATCTGTGTCCTCAGGGGGTGTGTGTGGCACTATCTAAAGGGGGTGTGTGTGGCACTATTTACAGAGGGCTGTGTATGGCACTATCTACAGGGAGCAGTGTGGGGCACCATCTACATGGGGCACTGAGTTCTGCCCTATCCACGCTGGTTTTTACGCTACCAGTAGTGGTCAGCACATATCGCCTAACCCTCTTTTTATTAGAGCTTATAATATGAAGGGCGTGGCTAGTGGATACATGCAGACCAATACTCGTAGCGTAAAAACCAGAGGGTAGCGGGAGCGTGGTGAAAATATCTTGGTTTGAAATGTATGCATTTGGAAACCCCCCTTTAAAAAACCTGTGTTTGCCCCTTGTTGGGGAACAGTTGCTAAGGCAGACTAGAGTGATGAGTCTTACAACGTAACGGCTGCTTGTACCCCGGTGTACAGTTTGTCACTGTAAAGGAGACAGCAGTGAATTATATGGAGGTGAGAAGTCCACGCGATATACCGACCACTAAGCTCCCATATAGGTTGTCACAAAGTTTCCCCAGACCCTAGTGATAAAGTGAGACATGACCTGTCTGTATACAACCAGATAACCAGAGAGACACTGGCCACCATGATCACTGTCAGCCAAGCTAGTGCAGAAATTTTTGTTTGTTTATTTGTATGCAGAAATTCCGGAAAGAAAGCCACGCCCATTAGCCACACCCACCAGATAAACTACGCCCATAAGACACACCCGATTATGTATAAGAGTTTAAAGAGGCTCTGTCACCAGATTTTGCAACCCCTATCTCCTATTGCAGCAGATCGGCGCTGCAATGGAGATAAGAGTAACGTTTTGTTTTTTTTTAAACGAGCATTTTTAGCCAAGTTATGACCATTTTTATATTTATGTAAATGAGGCTTTCTAAAGTACAACTGGGCGTGTTTACAGTAAAAGTCCATCTGGGCGTGTATTATGTGTGTTACATCGGGGCGTGTTTACTACTTTTACTAGCTGGGCGTTGAGAAGAGAAGTATCATCCACTTCTCTTCACAACGCCCAGCTTCTGGCAGTGCAGACACAGCGTGTTCTCGAGAGATCACGCTGTGACGTCACTCACTTCCTGCCCCAGGTCCTGCATCGTATCGGACGAGCGAGGACACATCGGCACCAGAGGCTACAGTTGATTCTGCAGCAGCATCAGCGTTTGCAGGTAAGTAGCTACATTGACTTACCTGCAAACGCCGATGCTGCTGCAGAATCAACTGTAGCCTCTGGTGCCGATGTGTCCTCGCTCGTCTGACACGATGCAGGACCTGGGGCAGGAAGTGAGTGACGTCACAGCGTGATCTCTCGAGAACACGCTGTGTCTGTGCACTGCCAGAAGCTGGGCGTTCTGAAGAGAAGTGGATGATACTTCTCGTCAGAACGCCCAGCTAGTAAAAGAAGTAAACACTCCCAGATGTACACACATAATACACGCCCAGTTGTACTTTTACTTTAAACACGCCCAGTTGTACTTTAGAAAGCCTCATTTACATAAATATAAAAATGGTCATAACTTGGCCAAAAATGCTCGTTTAAAAAAAAACAAAAAAACGTTACTCTTATCTCCATTGCAGCGTCGATCTGCTGCATTAGGAGATAGGGGTTGCAAAATCTGGTGACAGAGCCTCTTTAACTTCATACTAGGTTTGCACATGGACTTTTCTCCACATTCACACACCAAACCAATCAGAGTCTCAACCGCCAGAAAATATACCTGGCTTGTTGAGAAACTTTATTTGCCAATTTTAATTTTGTTCCAAAAACTTTTATTTTTTTTATTATTATATCAGTCCAAATAAATTGTCTGTTTAAGAGGTCAACTGTTAATACCCTTCCTAACATTGATATTGGTCTTATTGGGATCAAAATATGTATGTAAACCCAGCTTTTCTTTTATAGAAAATATGGATTTAGATTTAGGGCTCCTTTAAATTCACAAAGTTTTAACATTTTACACTGTGTCATCCAGGACAAATAGACAGATGCAAACCATACGACTTTATTGAGAAGAGGAAAGTGAGTGTATATTACACAGCTGTGAGATATGCTGTCAGATATATACTTGTGATAGACATATTAAAGAATAGTTAGTTTACAAGGAAATGCTGTATTAACAATTTAGAACTTGACCAAGTTGACTGCACCAATAAGTTATAGATTTCTTAGGATAGTGCTAAAGATCTGAGTATACATTAGTTAGACTTATAGATGAAGATAAACCAATATATACAATATTTTCGTTTGTACTGTGAAATAGAGATGTTACTCCAAGAAAGTAAAATTACTGGAAGAAACATAATGTAACTATAAGATACTGAAAATTTTGCCAACTACTGGGTATTTTTGATCTAGATGATGTAGGCAAATGTTTTATGTATTCATCCCAAAAACACCACTGACCAAGATGTCGAGGTTTGCTTTGAAACATCCTTTTATTCATAGCATCTTGTCCTCACAACGTCCTGTGGGTTTTTTCTATCATTCTACCAGTTCTGAATATTGGATTAGTGTACTTCACGCTGTTCTGGCTGGTTGACTTCATCCATATTAGATGGGAATCAAGAGGGAGTGAGCTGGACATAAAGCTCCAAATCTTTTTCCATTTTAGTCATTGATAGAGATGATATATTCCACACTTTCCAACACTGTGCAAGAATTGTAGTTTCTAGGCTGTTGGTTAGTAGGGAATGTCTAGTCTTCACAATGCCAACACTTATTCTCAATTTCGGCCTCTAGGTGGCACTGGAGGAACGCTTCTGTAGCCAGAGGTGGATTGAGATCTAGAAAGTTAGAAAAAGAAAAGAAAAATAGTTTTAATGCACCAAAGAACAAAAGTCATATATTCTAAGGCCCGGTGCTCCCTAACATTACTATCATAGCTTTAGTTTACAACGAGCCTATGGTAGCTATGCCGGTTCCATTTTTTTAAATTCTGACTTAGGCTGGATTCATACGAGCATGTTCGGTCCGTAAAGAACGGAACGTATTTCGGCCGCAAGTCCTAGTGCTCTCCTCCTAAATGATCCTGCCACCGATTCAGGGTTCCCGTCCCCCATTGTCATCTTGCCAAAATGGCTCCCACAGCCTCGGACTTCCATGTGCAGAGCGTTCTTAGAAAGTCTTAGACACCCCTCCTTTATTGCCCTCCAATGGGTCAATGCCAATGATGTCATCATTGCTGGTCCATCGGAGGTCAGTGGGGAAGGAGTGCGTGTCTTTGTGCAGCAAGTTGCAATTGACATCTTGTTCATCCCACAGATATATCTGGCCATGTGCAATAATTATGCAGCCCAGCCGAGCTGTACCAAAAAGGGGTTTGAAGATCTAAATAGAACTGCAGACCCCTTGTTTGGCATGGATTAGGGGCTAAGCTCAATTACCCCGATGATTGTTATCTTTAGAACACGTCATAAGATATATTAGGTGAAATTCCATTTTAAATTTACCGATGAAAAAGTACAGGTTTCATAATTAAAAAATCTTGAGTAGGATATGATCAGCTTCGTTGTGCAGACTCACCTTCTAGTGCTTCTGTTTTGTATCCTGGGTGGTCTTGGTGGGGGTGTATCTTCTGGCAAGGAATGCCTAGGTCTGTATTGCGGAGGATGTTCTGATATCTCATTATCCTATATCATTGAAAAAATTATATAATCTTAAGTTTCTACAGGTGTGGAATTCTGTAAATACATTAATTAGGGAGACGTGAAGCCATGCAGCCTGACCAGTCCAGAAACCTACAGAGTACTAAGCAACATGGAGTATGAATGGAGAAGAATACGTGACTTAAGACACGCAGAATATACGTTTTGCAACATTATATGTGGAACTTCACATACAAAGAAAAGCCAGAAAAAAACACCTTTCAGTCCAACTTCTGGTTCATTTACAACTGATGTAACTTGTTCCCTAATATTTATAATTACCTCATTATCGCCTTCCATGCCACTGCTCATGCTCAGAGTGCTTCTTGTACTGGATCGGTTACTTGCGCTGCCTAGTTTAAAAAAAAAAAAAAAAAAGAAAGACAATGAGATGAAAAAGGAAGAAAAAAAAAAGTGTAGAAGCCGGCCCACAAGGTAACCGCAGTGTGTGAACGAACCCAACCTACATTTTTATGTAATTAAACATGCACTTTTATAGTACAGAATATATCTGAAAAAAATAGTAAATGTAAATATCCCGGTATAAAGAATATGTATCATACTGTAAAAATACAATAACACACTTATGTTGGCTCGCTTTAATAATTCAATTATCTACTTATAAATATGCCAATGTGGTTTTATCCTTCGAGCTGATTTTGTATGGTATTCTGTGAAGGGCTACCTACTTGCGGTACTAGAGGTGCTGTCCGTCTTCCAGTTTCCACGTTTAATTTCCATTTTCGGAGGAAGTAAACTAGGAGTTGAGCTATAAATTCCAAACTCATGCTTCACTTCTACATTGTGACCACGTCGAATGGGCTTTGTGATCTCTAAGTCTTTAAAAAAAAAAAATATTATTATCGGATATAGTAACATTGATTTTATGTTGGGTGTACTTGTCAATGGTTAGAATTTATATACAGTTGTTTTAAATGTCAGACATACTAAGGATTTTTTCAGACGTAGCACAATGCTACCCTATCTTCGAAATGTTGGCTACATGACTACATGTTATAACTTATGTTTGTTTTTGATTTATAAGTATTTTTGAAAAATTTGTGACCATTTAATTATGTGTTTAGTTCTTGAACATCTGAACCATAATTACCTGTAGTTTTTCTTAGCTTTTTATTTTCATTATGTCTTCGGTTTATACTATCACGTAATTTTTTTAAGTTTTCCTAAAATAAATGATAATTAAAGTTATTTTTAACTTCTGGCCTTGTATTTCCATATAATAGAACATTTTCTCTGACGCTTCCATACTCTTGGTGAAAGCTAATAATCCAGCTTTTTTCCTGAGTTGAGGTTCCCACCGCATCACCAAATCTCACCTATGTGGTACACGTTGAACATGGAATTCAAAGGTGTCTTCTGGCAGGCTGCTCCTACATTGTGTCTGTACACTAAACCCTCAGGCAACAGTAGTCATGAACCGCCTGGGAAACTGTATAAGAAGTAACTCCCTGTGTGAGTCATTCCCTATACATGTACCCGTAACCCAAGCAGGTAATGACAACTTCTGCCGAGGGCATACCTGCAACAGGAGCAGCATGGCAGAAGATACCCAAGGATTTCTTGCTCGCAAGGTACCACGTAGATGAGATTTTGGGAGTAAGCTGGGTGCCTCCACTCCAGTCATAAGCTGATTTTTCAGCTTTTGTCTGGATTGTCACATAAAATATAAAGTGTTTAAAAATAAGATATCATATAACATGCATATAAACACATTTTACAAAAGTAAAACCTTATAGATGTTGCCCTGGCCACATTCAATCCTATGTTCTGAGTACTGCAAGGCAGCATGCATACAACGGAGCCACCTTGTTGCACTTCTACAGAATGTATATGAGAAAATGGCTCAGAGTTTTATTTCATGATATATCAGAGTGGCTTCAAACGTAGAGCTTATTTTAATGGCCCAGAAAAGACATAATTTCCCCATTCTGCTAGTCCCAGTTAGATGGTATCATTCCTGTCCCAAGATTTACTGTAGGCTTCCTCTTTGGTTTAATGCATACTACTTGCCTGTTGGTATCTGAATGAATCCGATCGTTTCTTTTGATTTAATTGCCATTCTTTAAACTCAAGAACAGCTTCATCTACACTGATCATTCCAAGTTTTACACGTTCTTGCAATGTGATTAGTTCCCGCTGGCCAGGGGTTTTCATGCCAACAAAGGGGTCATAGACACTTGACTGCTGTCGTTCTCTTCTCAGACTGCCGCTGGCTCCTTGAAATATAAAACATGGTTTAGGACTGAGAAGATACTGATATTATGACTTTACAAATTTAACCATGAATGGATGGTATTTTACACCTTATATTACCGTCCCAGGCACTAACTATTATTTTCGGGGTAACCAACATTATGACACAATTATTTCTAAAGTATAGTATTTTGGAACACTTTACTACACAGCAGGTACAGTCAATTGGACACCTGGGGCAGCAGGTTTTTTGTGAATATATCAAGAACAGTAGTCCCTAGAGAGCTGAAACCAGTGTAAAACATTTGAAAGCGCCCAATTTACTTATATGCCAAATTTAGTGCATATTGGTCCAGTCGTTTGGCCGTGCATAAAGAATAGACAACAGAAATTAATATTATATATATAAAAGATCGATAAAATAAACATTGCCAAAAGGAATATAATGGTTACATCACTACAGGCCCTTTAGGAAAAAGACCAATAAATGAGAATAATGCCTGTCCCTGGTTTCGAAGGAGAAGTCGTGCATGGTTCCTTTCCACTGTAATAAATAAAAGTCGGAGAACCCTACAGATCCCCACAGATCTATGACATGATTGATATAATCCTGAGGTTGCATTTGCATTTTGTTGCAGTAGGCTTTTTGTTACGGATGTCTACCGATGCTATTCATTTCTATGCAACTGAAACCTGTGTCAGTTTGAATCCGTTCCTTCATGATCAGTTTCATTGTGTTTCTTTTTTACCATTGAGGTCAATGGGTGGTGGATTGATAAACTGATGCAAATGAATGTGGATTTGTCATTAGTTTTTTCAATTCGTTTATATCAGTTGCAGAACAAAAAATACATACTGCAAAAAAACAATAGGAGGAATGCAAATTAAAATAACAAAAGAGCAATTTCATTCAAAGTATAATCAGAAATCAACATCCATGTATACATTTTTAACCCCTTAAAGTTAGTGTCATACATTTAATTTACATTTTATATCCTATTTATTTTGTATTCATAAAACCTTCCTAAGCATGGCGATATTGGAAATACATACTTCCTTTATTTCCTGTATAGAAGGATAACAGGGTGTGTTCCTATATGGCAGCTCTAATAAAAAGTCATTGATTTTTACAGTCTTTAGGAAGTGATGGAGTACAGCACTCTCACCCAGAGATCAGGGAGTGACAGGGAAGGGGCATACAGAGCCTTATCTTTGTGTATAGCGTGATATCCTGCCTTATCTAGGCTTCCAGCAATACAATAAAGCTTTCATTAACTTTCCTACCCTCTAGTTAATATGAGATTACTCTGTTCATGCTATCCCAGTCTATGCAGCAAAGCTGACAAATCAGCTACAGAAAACCAGAAATTTCAGTACATGTGACTGCTCCAGTGGTTAGTGTGAAAACTAATATTAAACGATTTATTTTTAAATGGATAGTCACATAGAAAAAACCTGCCACATTTAAAAAAAAATAAAAAAAAATATATATATAATATAAACCTGATTTTAATAGTATGTCATTTTCTGATGATACATTTCCTTAAAAGACGTGGCCTATATTGGGCCTTCAGAACACAATAATAGCTTTTTCATCTCCTCATTCCAAGATCCATAACATTTCTGTTTTCCTGCCTACGTAGCTTTATGAGGGCTTCTTTTTTTTTGCAGGATTTGTATTTTTTAATAGCAACATTTTAAGTTGAATATAAATCTATTGATTAACTTTTAGAAATTGTTTGAAGGGGAATGGAAAATAAACAGCAATCTTTTTGGAGGATTTTGTTGTTCACCATTCGCCGACTTTGTTTTATGTTTGGTTGTGATTGCAGCGATATCAAATATGTATTTTCTTTTTTAGGTTGCTGTTTTATGCAATAAAATCATTTTTATAAAAAAAAAGGGGGTTTCTTTTTTTAATTTTTTTATTAAACGTTATTTAACTTTGTTTTTAGCTCTATTAGGGGACTTAAAATTGCGATCACTCATTTATAATGGTTTGGAATGCTTAGCCTTATTGCCTGTCAATGATTATTGCCTGTTAGACAATCTAATTATTTCTATGGCAGGTAACCCACCAAAACCCTTGTGATTGAGGGGTTAAACGGACGGAATTAAACGTTTCCCTGATCCCAGCTTTTACAGCTGGAGAACAGCTGTCAATCACAGCCAGGTTCAGCTTCTATACCCACATGATCATCAGGACGTACTATAATGTCCTATGGTGGTTAGAATTAAGGTTTGATAGTATGTGCAAATGCAGGTAGGGGATAATCATGGGGCATGCTTATTTTGAGTGTGCCTTCCGCACAGGCTAGGATATCTTGTTACTTTTCACTGTATCATTGTGGGAGATGAGGAGTGAAAACCACACTCTGGGTGCTGTAAAATGGCCTCTAGAACAGTTTTCATTTTCAAGCTACCAGATTGTTTACTGAGGGGAACCCTAAATTAAACGCTGGTAAAAATCACATTGCATGGTGTGACTCAACTTGTTGAGCAGATCATACAATGGGCCTCATTCATAGAAACGTCAGATCATTTCTTTAATTTTCAATTCTGCCCTGAAACAAGAATACTGCAATCTGAGCTTTGGGCATCACTGAAACTTTTTGTAAGAACAGTTTTTAGGCAGGTGGCCTAATATGGATAAAATAAAATAGCCTAAATTGCTGTTTAAACTATCTAACACTAGAGCTGTCTAGTCAAGAATAAATATCACACATATAGTTCTCAGAGCCAGTTTTGACACAGTGTGGCCCTAGGCAAAATGATTGCGCCAGGATGATGATGTCCTGTGCGCTGTCCATCTGGTACAGAAGCGCAGGGCAGGGAGCCTATGGCTCTCTGCTCTGCCATAGGTTTCAACTGTATCTCTGTACTGAGGACACAGATACAAATTTAAATTTGAAAGCAGCACTCCTCTGGAAATCCGGGGCACAGGGCAAAAGTCTGTATCCCGTGGGGGCAATTGCCCAGTTTGAACCGCCTAATGCCGACCGTAATAGTTCTCTAACTAGCTGCTCTGTTATTTAATTAAGGAGCAACTAGCTTTAATTTTAGGCTATGCTTCTGTAAATGCATAGGTAAGGGCCTGTTTACATCAGCGTTGGCTTTCCGTTCAGGCCTTCCGTCTGAGGTTTCCGTCAGGTGAACCCCTCAACGGAAAGGCAAACGGAAACCTTAGCTTCCGTTTGCATCACCATTGATATCAATGGTGACGGAAACATTGCTAATGGTTTCCGTTTGTCACCATTGAAGCAGGTTTCCGTCTTTTCGACGGAATCAATAGCGCAGTCGACGGGTTCACCAGACGGAAACCTCCGACGGAACCCCTGAACGGAAAGCCAACGCTGATGTGAACAGACCCTTACTCATCCCAAGTTTATTTATCACCTCTGGGATTCACAAGCATCATTTTATTATAAAGATTTAGAAGTCAGGCTGGGTTCACATGACCATGTTACGTCCGTAATGTACGGAACGTATTTCGGCCGGAAGACCCGGACCGAACACAGTGCAGGGAGCCGGGCTCCTAGCATCATAGTGATGTACGATGCTAGGAGTCCCTGCCTCGCTGCAGGACAACTGTCCCGTACTGTAATCATGATTACAGTACGGGACAGTAGTTCCACACAGAGGCAGGGACTCCTAGCGTCGTACATCACTATGATGCTAGGAGCCCGGCTCCCTGCACTGTGTTCGGTCCGGGTCTTCCGGCCGAAATACGTTCCGTACATTACGGACGTAACATGGTCGTGTGAACCCAGCCTCAATCTCATTCAGAGATACACTCACCCGTCGAAAGTTTTGAAGACTCCACATAAACATTCTCTTTCCTCGTTGTGAAAACTAGAACAGAGAAAATATTTAAAATTATCTTTACTCATTTAAAGAAACATCACTGACCAAAAATCAAATGCGCAGCGCATGCAAACAAGACAGCACTGTGGGAAAAGGGGGCCGGCTAACTTTCTCAACATCATCGCAGTGCCAGTCCCCTTGCGGTCACATGCCTTGATAATGCGCCGACACAGTAGAGGAGAGCTTTCTCGGTCACGTGGGTCGGTGTTGGCGCATCATCAAAATGGAAAGAAGTACTGAACTGACGAGACAATGTCACTAATATTCATAATTGAAATCAGCGCACAAGATCATGAAGTATATTAGTAAATTACCTTATTTTAGGTTAGTTTATTATTGCAATAGCATTTTATGGCACTGGAAAACCCTTTTAAAGTAGTCTATCATTATTCCTGCAGAGTTCCTTTACAGCATACCTATACCTCAAGTGACTTTTGAGAATAAGCAGTCATGTGTGTGTACATGAGGAATAACACTTTTTCTGACCATTATATGACTTGTATCCTGCATTTATTACTAGTTTTCCACTTTTGTAGGCTCTATCATTGTTAGTTTTCCCTGAGCTCAGTTCCAGAGGTGGTGGAGACTGTGCTGTGACCTCTTCTCTTATTTCTATCACACATATAGAACCAGCAGCAGCATGGAGGAAATTATACAGCAGTAATGTGCAGTGTTAGGCTATGTTCACACAGGGCGGATACACTGCGTAAAAGTACACATCATATCCGCCAGGGAATTCCGTCCGAGAAACCGCACCAAATTGTGGTGCAATTTTAAAGCCAGAATGTCCGCTGCGGAAAACAGCACAAAAAAAAGCCTATACTTACCAATAGTCATTGCAATGCGTCCCTCTGACGTCCTGCAGTCTGGCCTCCTGGGATGATGTTTTATCCCATGTGACTGCTGCAGCCTGTGATTGACTGCAGCAGTCACATAGGATGAAATGTCATCCCTAGAGGCCGGGCTTGACGCAGAAGCACAGAGTTGTGATTTTTGCGGCGGAATGTATTTCAATGGGCCGTTCACATGACCATTGTTTCAACGGAGCGTGTGAACGGTCTGTTGAAAAATAGGACATGTCCTATTTTCCTGCGTGTCACGCATCCCTCCATAGACTGTAGTGTGTGCGGGGATCCGTGACAACACGTCCTGTGCAGGTCAACCTCGGAAGTGGAAAACGGCCGTTTTTCACATCCGAGGTGGGCTACGTTCATGTGAATGTAGCCTAACAACTCTAACAGTCACCAATGTTCCCAAATAGTCATAAATGCTATTACTCTACGGTCTACTGCCCCGACATGGCAGTGCTGCTGGGTCTTCACAGACCCAGATCAGCTCTTTGTGTATATACAGGGATGATGGCTGGTATATACAGGAATGATGGAGGTTATATACAGGGATGACTGGGGTTATATACAGGGATGGTGGGGGTTATATACAGGAATAATGGTTGGTATATACAGGGATGATGGGGGTTATATACGGGGATAATGGTGGTTATATACATGGATGATGCCCGGTCCAGCCGTTATCACTGTATATAACCCCCATCATCCCCATATATAACCCCCATCATCCCTGTATATACCAGCCATTATTCCTATATATACCAGCCATCATCACTGTATATAACCCCTATCATCCCTGTATATACCAGTCTGGCTGTTATATACAGTGATGATGGGGGTTATATACAGGAATGATGGCTGGTATATACAGGGATGATTTTTATATACAGGGATGATGGGGGTTATATACAGGGATGATGGGTAGTCCAGCCATCATCCCTGTTTATACCCCATTATTCCTGTATATAAACCCTAAGTATATAATTTTATCTATCAGGGTGGGTGCTTACTCGCCCTCTCTTCACAGGCAGGCTTCTTCTGCTCCTGACGGGCAGCGTCAGAGGTGTGCTCTAGCAGACGTGCCTAGTGTGCAGCACGTCTACTAGATTGAATAACACTGTAGCGTGCCCGCGCCGGTCATGGTGGGGACAGCAGAGCTGTGGGCCCCACTATCTCAGTGGGCCCGGGGGCCACCGCCCCTCCGCTAGCATACGCCACTGCGTGGTGCATATGCCGAATGTATCGATATGGCCCCAATCACCCAGCATATTCTAATAGGATGTCTTCTTTGAGACTTCTCAAATTGTGGTGCAGTTTTTCGTCCGGAATGGCCACTGAAAAACCACAGCATTAGCTGACCTGCGGGCTGGCCAGCCTCCTGGGATGACGTTTCATCCCGCTGCAGCCTGCGATTGGCTGCAGCGGCGGTCACAAGGGATGAAACGTCGTCCCAGGAGGCCGGCCCTCTGACGTCATCCAGGCCGGCCTCCTGGGATGATGGAACGTCAGTGGTAAGTATAAGGTTATTTTTATCTAAGTTGCGATTTTTGTGGCACAATTGCTGCGATTCCGCTGCAAAAGTCGCAACACTTGACTGTTTGTTGCGGGTTTTAGATCCCCATTGAATTCAATCTGGAAAAGCTGCAACAAAATACAGGTGATTCCGCAACCGCAATTGACATGCTGAGGCTTAAAAAAATGCACCGCAGGTCAATTTGTGTGCAGAATCTCCGCATATCACGTACGCAGCGTGTGGATGAGATATCTTGAAATCTCATCCACTGCTCTTCTACTGTATTATGCTGCGGATTTTCCACAACAAAATATGTTTCCGGAAAATTCGCAGTATTTGCGCTACATGTGGACTAGCCCTAAAAGGTCATAGCCAGGCACATTTGCTACACATACATTCTACTGCAGTGGTCTAAGCTGCTGTCCGTTAAAAAGCATTACATTTATGGCCTCTTTATATTGCCTGTGCTTGTTAGTGAACTCATCAGTGGTGGGACCGTCTCTATCCCAAGCAAGCAGATTTTTTTTAAACAAATAGAAGTTATCTATTAAAGTAAACAAGCATTTTACTGCTTCTCTTTTTTTGCGAAGTAGGCAAATTAAAACTAACAGAAATGTCTTTAAATGGGGAAGTATGTGTGAATGTAGACTTTCACTATCACTAGCCTGACCAATGCTTTTCGTGAGGTATATAGCAATAATTTTCTTTTTTTTATAAATGTATTTTAAAATATTCTACAAATAAATGAAACTTGTGAATGACTTAAATGCACATAAACTTTTCAGACAACTTATGCTGATATAATAGTATACCTGATTATTTGGACAGTGACACAAGTTTTGGCATTTTAGCTGTTTACCAAAACATATTGAATATACAGTTATATAATCAATATGGGCTTAAAGTGCAGACTCCCAGCTTTAACTTGAGGGTATTCACATACTAATTTGAGGAAGGGTTTAGTAATTACAGCTCTTTAATATGTAGCTGCCTCTTTTTCAAGGGATCAAAGGTAATTGGACAATTATCTTAAAAGCTATTTAATGGGCTGCATGGGCTATTCCCTCGTTAATCCATATAAATTAAGCAGGTAAAAGGTCTGGAGTTGATCCAAGGTGTGTAATTTGCATTTGGAAGCTGTTGCTGTGAACCCACAACATGAGGTAAAGAGAGCTCTCAATGCAAGTGAAACAGACCATCGTTAGGCTGAAAAAAAAATGAAGAAATCCATCAGAGAGATAGCACAAATGTTAGGAGTGGCCAAATCAACAGTTTGGTACATAAAAAAAATCTTGTGAGCTCCAAAAGGCCTGGATGTCCACGAAAGACAACAGTGGTGGATGATCGCAGAATCCTTTCCATGGTGAAGGAAAACCCCTTCACAACATCTACCCAAGGGAAGAACACTCTCCTGGAAGTAGGTGTATCAGTATCTAAGTCTACCATAAAGAGAAGACTTCATGAGAGCAAATACAGAGGGTTCACCACAAGGTGCAAACCAATAATCAGCTTCAAAAATAAAAAGGCCAGATTAGACTTTGCCAAACAACATCTAAAAAAGCTGCCCAGTTCTGGAACAGCATGAAACTAAGATCAACCTGTACCAGAATGATGGGAGGAAGAAAGTATGGAGAAGGCTTGGAACGGCTCATGATCCAAAGCACAGCACATCCTCTGTAAAACATGGTGGAGGCAGTGTGATGGCATGGGCATGCATGACTGCCAAAGGCACTGGGTCACTCGTTTTTATTGATGATGTGACTGAAGACAGAAGCAGACGGATGAATTCTGAAGTGTTCAGGGATTTACTTTCTGATCAGATTCAACCAAATGCAGCAAGGTGATTGGACGTCGCTTCAAAATACAGAAGGACAATGTAGAAAGCAACCCAGGAGTTTTTTCTAGGGCGAAGAAGTGGAATATTCTGCAATGGCCAAGTCAATCACAAGATCTCAACCCGATCGAGCTGCATTTCACTTGCTTAAGACAAAACTTAAAGAGGTTCTGTCACCACATTATAAGTGCCCTATCTTCTACATAATGTGATCGGCACTGTAATGTAGAGTACAGCAGTGTTTTTTATTTATGACCTATATTAGCTTTATGCTAATGAGTTTCTTAATGCCCAACTGGGCGTGTTTTACTTTTTCACGAAGTGGGCATTGTGGAGTGAAGTGTATGACGCTGACCAATCAGTGTCAAACACTTCTCCCCATTCATTTATTCTGCACATAGTGTTCTTACTAGATTACTATGTGCAGCCACATACACACACACTAACGTTACTCAAGTGTCCTGACAATGAATAGACATTACCTCCAGCCAGGACTGGATGTGTATTCAGAATCCTGACACTTCGCTAACGTTTGTGGTTTATTTACAGCACAGCAGGCGTAGTCTCGCGAGATTACGCTGTAAACTGTCATTTACAGCCCTTAGGCGCTGCCTCACTAATTGGGCCGCATGACTATACTCCACATCTATGGGTAGGCATGCCTTTTCTCCTGATATTCTATCAAAATTTTTCAACTTTACTGGACACTTGACACTTATTTGTCCATTATGTTAGCTGCTTTTGAATACTGTTTCGGGTTACACCCTCTCTATCTGTGACTATACCTTTGCTGATCTATTCCCATGAAAACATAGACTGGATGTTTACCAGTAAACTTAGGTATTCAGCACGTACCCTGTTGAAATTTGTATGTATTTCTAGTCTTGGTAATGCTTGCCCCATAATAATACGCAGTTTGCACTGTACATGCATGTATCCATTATTTTGTAATCACTGTGGTGCTAATGTTATCATGCATGTGGTCCATATACAGATTTTGGTTTTAGATCCCCTGTAGTTTTTACATTTCTTCATTGTAATAAAATTATAATAAGATTATAATAAATTGATATTTTTCAATATTAATAGTGTCAGACTTCTTTTTCTCAATAACTGAAGACGCTGCAGTAAAGGCCCGGCAAAGCATCACAAAGGGGGAAACCCAGCGTTTGGTGATGTCCATGGGTTCCAAACATTTTATATACGGTAATGTTAATTTGTCCAATTACTTTTGAGTCCCTGAAATTAGGAGGTTGTGTAGAAAAATGGTTGCAATTCCTAAACGTTTCACAGGATATTTTTGTTCAACCCCTTGACATAAACCTGAAAGTCTACACTTCAATTGCATCTCAGTTGTTTCATTTCAAATCCAATGTGGTGGCAGCAGAGCCCAAATCATGAATATTGTGTCACTGTCCAAATAATTCTGGACCTAACTGTATGTCAACTTTGTAATTTACTTACTGTTAACATTTTATTGTTTTATTCATGCAAATTCTGTGTGAAGTTACTGCCACTAGGTGTCTCCCTTCCTGTAATCTGCTATCCCACCCTTTGTTGTCAAGCAAAATCCATCCCTAGTTAGAGCAGAATTGACGGAATGCAGAGTGGGGGGTGTCTCTTTACAGCCTGCCAATATAAGTCTATGGAAAGGGGAGGAAGGGGGAGGAGGGAGCAAGAACAGAGAGAGAGAGAGAGATATACTGACACACTGCCAATACAAGTCTATGGAGAGGGGACGGGAGTGCAGGGCAGAGTAGGAAAGAAACACACAGTTATGCTGCAGCTTCCTAGTAAGTGTTACTGTCTCATCCCAGTGTTGGATTCTCAGCTACACTGCTCATTGCTGCTGTATGATGTCCCCCATGTGGCTGCAGCTTCTCGATATATGTATATGTGATAGAAAGAGATAGGAGAGCAGAATTATTCTCTTCTATGTGTGCAGTGTACAGAAGACATGATAGACATTAAACTACTCCCACTATTTTGGAGACAAATGAAAATTAGAGTTAGAGCCTGCAGTGGAAAAAACTGCTAAAAATGCAGAATATAAGTCATATAATGGCCAGAAATTATGGCCAGAAATAGTGTTACTCCTCATGTACACACATATGACAGCTTATTCTGAAAAGTTACAGTAGGTACGCTTTAAGAGCTGTTTACACTGTGAATGACGGAAAAGATCAACTATAAAACTCATTTTATCATTGATCATCAATCGCACCACCATAAAAATCAGTACTGATATAGTACTATTACGAACAGTTAGTTTAATGAAAACGAATATGTATCCTTAAAATTGCAGCTTAAACTTACACTGTGCAATGTAAGGCTCCGCATCTGGAAGTTGCTCTGGTCTTGGAACAGGTACAGGAGGGCGGCTCATTGCTGCCGCGGAGTGTAACGTTCCTTCACAAACTATATCATAAAATGATTCCCCAATGCATGTGTCATATATACCTCTCCCCTCTCTATAATCATCATCATAATTGGCCAAGCTGCTTCCTGGGAAAGAATAGCAAAAAAAAAAACAGGAGATACATTTAGTAATAAGATAGTTGATAGGCTATAGGCTAAAAACAACAACAAAAAACAGAGAATGCAGTTAATGGAGCTTTTACCAGTCCTCACAACTTTGATGCAATGTGTGTATGTAAACCGCTCAAACCCGTAACCGCAGAACCCATCAAACTTTCCCCATATCTCAGCTTTCTGGACCCCTTCCTGGAGTTTGACATTTATGGACAAGGGGTACAATGCTGGGTTTTACTGCAGACAAACTTTCAGGTTTCAGGTGAAGTTATGTTTTAACAAAGGGTCACCCAGAGGAACCAATGTAGACAATCTAATTATAAGAAAATTCCTCTTACAATTAGGCATATAGCTCTCCAATATATGGCTACATTCCAAAAACATGCTTTCTGAAATGCCAAGTATTCTCAAATCTTGTTTTTATTGAATAGAAAAAGATCAAATAAACAATAGTTACACTGATGTGTCATGATAAAGATAAGGCACACAGGCCTGGTGCGTAACGAATCATTATCCAGACAATATAGCTTTGAAATGCCATGTATTAAAGGGAACCTGTCACCAGCATTTCACCTATTAAACCAGCACTACCTGGTGGTAGTGGGTGAAAAATCATTTCTATATAACCTATAATTGTCTTCTTAGTCGGCTCTGTAGCTTTAGTATTCAGTTTTTTAGTGTTCCCACACCGTATGCTAATGAGCATAAAAGAGTCAAATCTTCGTTTGAAAAGAGTCAAATCTTTGTTTGAAAGGAGTCAAATCTTCATTCCTCAAGTCTTTCCGAGTTTACCCCGCCTCCTTACTTTTGATTGACAGCTCCTCGCCTTTCTTCAGCACACAAAATCCCGCGCTTGTGCATTGCTGTCCTATTCTGGGGTGTGCGCACAAAGGGATGCCAGATTATTATGCTAAAAGACGCAAAATGTTTGCAGACCGTTATTTACAGTCGGAGGACGAGTTTAGGAGAGAGGATAATAGTAATGAACTTTTGATAGCAGCGGCCAGTGAAGGATAAGTAAATTTCAATAGGTGAAATGCTGGTGACAGGTTCCCTTTAAAGGCAACCTGTCACCAGCATTTCACCTATTAAACCGACTATACCAGGTGGTAGTGGGTGAAAAATCATTTCTATATAACCTATAATTATCTTCTTAGTCGGCTCTGTAGCTTTAGTATTCAGCTTTTTAGTGTTCCCACACCGTATGCAAATGAGCAGAAAAGAGTCAGATCTTCATTTGTAAAGAGTCAAATCTTCGTTTGGAAAGAGTCATATCTTCATTCCTCAATTCTTTCCAAGTTTACTTCGCCTCCTTACTTTTGATTGACAGCTCCTCGCCTTCCCCCAGCACACAAAATCCTGCGCTTGTGCATTGATGTCCTCTTTTGCTGTGTGCGCACAAAGGGACACCGCATAATTACGATAAAAGGTGCAAAACGTTTGCAGACCGATATTTACAGTCGGAGGAGGAGTTTAGGAGCGGGGATAACGGCAATGAACTTTTTATAGCAGCGGCCAGTGAGGGAGAAGTAAAGTTCAATAGGTGAAATGCTGGTGACAGGTTCCCTTTAAGTCTGAACGTGAGTGCAATTTATAAGATGCAGATAGGTAATCGCTGATCAAAATTTGGGAATCATGTGTAGATTATTCCACCATACTGATGGTCAGCAAATCCTACTTATAAGGTATAAACTCTTCTATAGCTTACCTTCTAGGATTCTGCGTAGGACTGAGTCTTTCTCATTAGGAGATTGTGTTTCTGATGATGGATGATCATCATTAATTTGTATAACTTCAGTATCTGTGAGGAATTAAGTCGTATTATATTTATTGCAAATCTAATTTAATATGTTATACAAATACTTAGCATCATAATTCGAAATGGTTTTAGCTTTCAGTGTTTATTGTACTAAACACTAATTGTTATATAATTTAGCAATTTACTTTATTTAAAAATTCTGTCCCCAAAATCTCGGACTGGCGTTGTATAGGAAATATGTTTTTGTTTTACTTTTTGGATAATATGTATCCCTAAAATTGCAGCTTAAATTTATATATGTTATACAAATACTTAGCTTTTTGAACAAGCTGTGTATATATTTGTAAAGCATACAAAGAATTCAGTCTTTTAGGCCTTTTTTGTTCCTCACCAGGGACCACTTACCTACCAATCTTGCCCCCCTATTCTCCTGCACCTACTGATTACCTGACCAACTGTTAAAAGGGGTTTTCCAGTCCTAAGAAATTGATCCTCAGGCCATCAATACCTGATCATTGGGGGTCCGACTCCCGGCACCCCGGTAGACCAGCTGTTTTGAAGGGGCGGCAGCGCTCATGCGAGCGCTTCTCCTTCATTCCTTACCCTATCGTATTGTGAATCGCCAGCACACTTGTACTGGCAGTTCACAGTATTACAGCCTTCTCCCATTCACTTTAAAAAGGTGAATGCATCGAAATAAGGTCCCATAGTGGCCATGGTGAAAAGGCGTTTTGGTGGTCACTAATAGGTTAATGCAATTTATTATAGCACTTCTTGTTTACAGACACTGACCATAATGCATAACCAAATCCAAAGTAAACATCACTACCACAAATGTCTTTGAACAAATGGTATAAACAAAAAGAACAAAGCGTACAAGGAACATGCATTATTGTTTTAAGATTGCAGGTTATCCCTGGATTATCAACTATTATTAACTATCAAATATTTGCTGTTTCCTTGTAGAATGGAATTTAATCCTACAATAGCTCCCATTGAATACATAGTTCAAGTAGTATTAAGAGGACAGGATTAAGATAATTGATTTTTTGAATGGCACTAAACATATTCATAAAGAGCCGGAGCACAGGTGGTGCATCACCCTTCGCAGGGTTGTTGCGGCAAAAATGGTACAGACACAGAGAGCTTTTGTGGCAACTGAACTTTACTAGACCACAACAAAAAGTAAACACTTTTGCTGACTTGGAGAGGCACAGTCTCTTATGACATAGCTCACACAGATATATAATGGCTGGCTATAATAAACTCGGACAGAGCCAAGGGTGCTCCTCCCTGATGCAGGGGATGGCGATTTCAGGACTACTAGGCTTCAACTCGCTAATGCCCGTCACCCACCACCGCTAACATGACCCTGCACACGGAGGCAGGCTTGTCACCTGCAACATGCTCCTGGACCCACAGACTCAGACCCAACATTTGTGCTAGTCGCACCCCCAGCACCTTTCCCCCCAGCTGCCCCCACACAGTATAATGTCCCCAGAGCTGCTACATACAGCATAAAGCCCCCATAGCTGACACATAGAGTATAATGCCCCAGAGCTGCCCCATAGCTACCACCATAAAGTATAATGCCCCTCTAGCTGCTACCATACAGTATAATGCCCCCTTAGCTGCCCCTAGTGCCAGTGCTCACATATAAATTGCCAGTGCCCACATAATGCCACAGTGCCCATGTAGATAGTGCCACACACAGTGCCCATGTAGATAGTGCCACAGTGTCCCCTGTAGATAGTGCCACAGTGCCCATGTAGATAGTGTAACACCTGCCTTAAAGCTAGTGCCACCCCCCTGTAGATATGATACCCCCCTGTAGCCACTGGGTCTACCTCTAGAGGTGGAGTCCCCAGGCAGAGCATCGGCAACGCCATGGCCGGGGATTCCACTCCAGGAGGAGCCACTTACCTCACTGTCCATATATGGACAGTGACATCAGGGATTCCCTCTAGGAGCGGAATCCCCAGCCATAGCATCGGCAACGCTCTAGTCAGGGATTCCGGTACAGTAAAAGCCACAAACGTCACTGCCTATATATGGACAGTGATGTCAGGGATTCCCTCTAGGAGCGGAATCCCCAACCATAGTGTCGGCAACACTCTGGCAGGGGATTCCGCTCCAGGAGGAGCCACTGATATCACTGTCCATATATGGATAGTAACGTCAAGGGCTTCCCCGGGCTCACCGCTTATAGTAGTGCTGTGCCCGGAGAGTCCCCTGTACTAATGCTGAAGCAGGGAGCTGACAGTTTCCTGCTTCAGTATTGGATTCAACTGTATTTGCATCATGAGGACACAGATACAGTTGACACTGGGAGTCCGGGACATACCACCAGACAGCGGGACACCGCCCGAAATCCGGGACTGTGCAGCTGAATCCTGGACGGTTTGGAGGCGTGCATAAAGGTAAAAAAAAGGCTTATAACCCAGTACCTTAAGAGTAGACACGAACTGAAAAAGATTAATACAACTCCACTGTCTTTTCTTTGTTTAGGCCAATGTTTCCCAATCTAGCTCAAGGGCATGTCACCCTCCAGCTGTTGGTGTATACTGCTGTACAATAGTGGCACCAGGGATTTCATAGCATTAATAGAAATTGGTACTAGGATAAAAAAACATATCAATGGCCATGTAAAAGCCAAGGTAAAAGCCAAATCAATTGGTCATATCTTTAGTAGGCTTTTCCTTTTTAATACTAAGTGTGGCTTAACACCATGGAACGCAAACTACAAAAAGTTGGGGACCTCTAGTTTAGGCACATAAAACACGGGCACCAGAGTCAATATCATAGAACACATAAAATTCCTAATTTACTGCATATAATCCTATGTCAATTTGTACTCTTCTTCTATTCTACAGTACGTGATTTGTTTAGCTTGCCCAAGTGCTAGTCGAACCTATTCATACTTCCATATAATTTATATTCTTTTTTTTCTGTTAATATAAGCAGTTTGCCACAAAAATGCATAATCTTGAAGAGACCAATAAGCACTTACAAGTTTCTTCATGGTCATGTGGACTCACTATGCCTTTCATAGGTAGATATATGTCCATATCAGGCTGCATGGTACATTTCATCAGCAGATCAGTGGATAGGTTCGCCATTGGCTCGTATATGCGTTCATCGTTATCATCATGCATTAGTTCCTCCTTAATATGACTCCTCAGCATGTCTGCAGTTTCCTTTATTGCATAAAAGATAAAAATAATGAAATATTAACAGAAAATACAATAATACAATACCTCATGAAATGTTTTACAGATATATATATATATACATATATATATGTGTGTGTGTGTGTGTGTGTGTATATGTTGGTAATGTGTTTATTTCTAGTTCATTTATGATATATGGGTCTATGACTGAGAATAATAACTGTGAAGATTTCATCCAAAATGTAAAAATTCGGATGCAAGACAAAAACAGAAAAAGACCAAAAGGTGCGCTCCTAGTGCATTACTGGTATTAAAATCAAAGCCTAATGTAATCTAGTTGCCAAATACTCTCACCTTTTTGAATCCGCATTTGGTGACCGTTCATCTGGAACGGATGATCCGAGTGAGCTGTCTCGGTGTGGAGCATTCTGGCATACACGTGGACTTATCATTGTCTTAACACAGGGTTGTGTCTGTCTTACACAACTTGAAAAGGTAAGAGTTTTTCTATTTGACCCGTGATCTATTTTTATACTACACGGATGCTCGTCCCATGAAGCGCCTCCGTTTGTCTTTTTTCTTTACATAACGAAAATGTAAAAATTACCACATATTAGTAAATTACTTTTGAATTCTTAGTAACTGATGGTAAACCAAAAATTCACAGTGTAATAGAAAATGTGAAGAAAGCGTTAATTAATTTGTAATGGTATAAGGTACAGACTACAAAAACTCTAGCTTTCATTTTATTTTCGGCCTTTTATCTCCATGTAGTGTGGTGCTGTCTCTTACAACTGCATAGACCTCAATTTACCCATCATCAATTGGTTAGTGATTTTCATTAATAACACATTTCCATTCTACGTAGACTTGTTCCATGAATTTTAGGGCATATGGATTCACATAGGGGTTTCCCCTTTCAAAACCACCTTCTATTTGAATAGCCAGCATTTAATATACAAGATTCCTCGTACATGATAAAGGGGTGAGGAAAATTTAGTGGCTGAAATCTTACTAGAAATAACTGAATCTGCTGTGATTTTTGTGGGTTTAAGCTAAAGCCAGTATCTTTTTTACACAGTGCAGTCGGCATCCAACTTTTATTAAAGGACTATTGCCATTTCGACAGAGTGCTATACATTCTTAAGTCTCTGATCTGCACGGGCTTAGTGGGAAAAGCTTTGTTTGTTTACATGCACACATCTGTAAAAACGTATATAGGCCTGTGATATCTATTACATCATTACATCAGATGTAAACTTAGATGGCATATGTCAACAACCAATGTCCTAATCTCTGGCCCCACTATGAGATTAGCGCTCTGGGAGTGCAGTTTAACTCCTTCCCAATATTTACTTCTATTACTTTTATAGTGCCGACATTTGACGTATGGTTATGCCATGGCCGGTAAGGGAAAGTATGGAGTGATCAGAAAGTCATATGTACTCCAAAATGGTACCGATAAAAACTACAGCTCGTTCTGCAAAAAAAAAAAAAAATTGAAGGAAAAATCAAAAAGATACGAGTCTCAAAACATGGCGACACAAGTACTAAAACAAAAAAAGAAAACTATAAATTTGGTATCGTCGCAGAATGAAGTTAACATGATGGTTTTACCACACAGTGAACACTGTAAAAACGAAACAAAAAAACAATGGAGGAATCAGTTTTTTTCCACTCCACCCAACAAAGAATCTTTCTCCAGTTTCTCAGTACATTATATGGTACAATAAATGGTGCCGTGAAAAACTACGACTTGCCCCGCAAAAAACAAGCCCTTATACGACTATATCGACAAAAAAAAGTTATGGTTTTTGGAAGGTGGGAAGGAAAAAACGAAAAACGACTGCGGCAGCAACTAGTTAATACAGAATACATTGTAAATTTTGAAAGTGGAATGCCCTTTTTAGATGTATACTCCAGGCTTTTATAATTGCTTGAAATATATCAGTCATAGCCATATTAATATACTATATGTGTATGAGTTGCAGGTGACACCGGACGGTTCCCATCACATATGTGGGTTACCCTGTGCATATTTACATTGAGAAGTGTGTAAGATGTACTAAGACATGTAGGAACTTTGGAATTAGTGTGTGTATAAAATAATATATACTATATCAGTGTCTGCATGCTAAGTAGGAATACATTTATTTAATCTGACTCCTGCATAGTAATGTTTAATCATTGCCAAGTTGTTAAAGTCATATGGGATCCACCATCTGATTTCGCAAAACAGCTTTATTTGAGACTTGACACTCTAAATATAATTAATGAATTAATAATCTCAGAACCGTATGCTCCAAAGTAGAGGCTACTCACCACATATTCATCTATAAATTGTCGCAGGTCCATATAGCCGTGTTTTTCTGCAATGTTGTTTGGGAAGTCCCCATCTTTATTAGCCACACTGTAAGCTTGTAAAGCTCCAGGGCAAGTTAGAAGAAGAGCAGTCAATTTTTTTAACCCATATTTTGCAGAGAAGTGCAGAAGTGTTGGCAATTCTTCATCTCGTTGGTCTGAAATAAAACGTCAATTTATTTATGGCAGCCTGTAGTCTACAAATGGGCAGCACAGTTGGTAGCACTATGCAGTACTGGGGTCCTGAGTTCAAATCCAATCAAGGACAACATCTACATGGAGTTTGTACATTCTCCCCATGCTTCAATTGGATTCCTCCTACAATCTAAAAAACATACTGATTTGATTTGGTTGAACTACATAAAAAATTTGGTGGCAGTTGAGGGGCCAAAATGAGCTTACAGGTTCCCGATAAGATATGCAAAGTACTAAAGTACTCTACTATAAGTATACTGTGATATAAATGTGTAAAACTTCACACTTGTGCAGGGTAGTGTTATCACTGACAATTGTAATTTATTTACATATTTCACACATATGAATAATATACTGTATGTATATTTTTTTCATTTTTTAAATAGTTGCATAAAGATCATCATGCATATGGAACAACTCCATCTGTCATGTACTTAATGCAGACACTAGCATATTTAAAGAGGCTCTGTCACCACATTATAAGTGCCCTATCTCCTACATAAGGAGATGGGCACTATAATGTAGGTGACAGTGATGCTTTTTATTTAGAAAAACGATCTATTTTAAACCACTTTCTTAGCGATTTTTAGCTTTATGCTAATGAGTTTCTTAATGCCCAAGTGGGCGTGTTTTTATTTTCAACCAAGTGGGCGTTGTACAGAGGAGTGTATGACGCTGACCAATCAGTGACCAATCAGCGTCATGCACTCCTCTCCATTCATTTACACAGCAGCATCGCGTTCTTACTAGAACACGATGTGCAGCCACATACACAGACCTTAAAGAGGCTCTGTCACCAGATTATAAGTGCCCTATCTCCTACATAATCTGATTGGCGCTGTAATGTAGATAACAGCAGTGGTTTTTATTTTGAAAAACGATAATTTTTGAGCAAGTTATGAGCTAGTTTAGATTTATACTAATGAGTTTCTCAATGGATAACTGGGCGTGTTTTTACTTTTTACCAATTGGCTGTTGTACAGAGGAGTGTATGAGGCTGACCAATCAGTGACTAATCAGCGTCATACACTTTTCATTGTTCCAGCCCAGCTTCTTTCCTTCTTTCACTGCACAATCACACTGTGCTGTGGATCATGCACTATGCACTTTTACATTGTGTTTTTCACAACATGCATTCTGTTGTATATTGATATTGAATATCTATGTAATATCCTCTCCTGCTTGGCGATCTTTCTTTTTATCTGCGTATATTCATTTTTAAAATTTATTTTTTATGTAATTTTTTAGAATTGATTAAATACATTTTTTTATTTTATATTTAACTTATTGACTCAGTATTCTCTCTTCTTAGTACTATACATAAGGAGTACAGTCATGTTACCTTAGGGAGTTAATGTAAATTGGTGCATATGTATGCCCTGTGGATAGGTTGTATTATTTTAGGCACCATGTCAGGTTTGAAAAGGTCTCGTGGTGCCAAAACATAGGGAAAACCCCAAAAAAGACACCATTTTGGAAACAAAACCCCCAAGGAATTAATCTAGAGTTATAGTGAGAATTTTGATCCCACAGTTTTTTTGCTAAATTTCTTTGAATTAAGCCAGAAAAATTAAAATATAAATTTTTTCAAATAAAACATACAAAGTTTTCATTTTTACAAGGAATAAAGGAGAAAAAGCACCCAAACATTTGTAAAGCAATTTCTCCCGATTACGAAAATACCCCATATGGTTATAAATTTATGCTTGAACACATGGCAGCCGTCAGAAGGGAAGGAGCACCATTTGGCTTTTGGAGCTCAATTTTTTATATAATGGTTTTCGGAGCCCATGAGGGACAAAAACAATGTAAACCCCCCAAAAGTGAGCCCATTTTGGAAACTACACCCCTTATGGAATTTATGTAGGAGTATAATGAGCATTTTGACCCCAAAAATTAATTGGAAGCAGACTGTGAAAATTAAAATCCAAATTTTTCCTATAAAATGTAGTTTTAGCTTAGATCTTTTCATTTTGACAAGGGCTAGAAGAGAAAAAACACCCCAATATTTGTAAAGGAATTTCTCCTGAGCATGGCAATACCCCATATGTGGACATAAATTTTTTCGGACATAACGTGGAAATTTTCAATTTTTACAAGGAATAAAAGGATAATTTGAAAAGCAATGTCTCCCAATTACGGCAATACCCAATATGTGGTAATAAACTGCTTTTTGGCACACGGCAGGGCTCAAGAGGGAAGGAGCGACATTTGGCTTTTGAAGCTCAAGTTTTGCTGGAATTGTTTTTAGGTGTCCTGTCGCATTTACAAAGCCACTGGGGGATCAAAACAGTGGAAAACCCCCAGAAGTGACCCCATTTTGGAAACTAAAGCCCTTAAGGAATATATTGAGGGGTATAGTGAGCATTTAGACCCCACAGGTTTTTTGCTGAACTTAGTGGAATTAGGCCATGAAAATTAATAGATATAATACTATCTCACTGATAACCAAGGTTTTCGTTCCGTTAAATTGTAAATATGACTGCCTGATTTGAACGATTAAAATAAATTTATTAAGATATTCTTAAAAATGGGCCCTTAGAGCCAAATTAACAGGCTCAATCATTAGGTCAGCTATTATAATATATATGCTGAATCCCAATGATTGACTAGTAATAGCGCCGTACCACGCTACACCTTGCGCTATGTTGCGCTCGTCCGGCTCTTAAAGCCACGTACAATACTCTGGTCAGCAATAGGGTCAAAACCTCCAAGGTCTGGTAGCAAGCCCCCTATTACAAGATCACTGACCAGTATTCTTCTCAAAGTTAAATTGTTAGTTGTGATACTCTATCGTTAATCCTACGCGTTTCAGAACCACCGTTACTGGTGGAACCTCTTCAGGGATTATTAGTGTTAAACGATAATTTTTGATTTAAATGCCGGAGCGCACGGTTGTGTGCATTAATGAACCTCCCGGCCCGTGCACGATCAAGATATAATGGTCGCACACGAGCCGGCGAGGTGCCGGTCTTTTAAGCGGCTAGGGCCCGCCCCCCATACTGACATGCCCCCGGCGTACCACCAATCCACATCCGACACGTCTCTCAGGACCTGTCAGGATTGTGGCACGCCTCCAATTTTCGGCAGCCAATAGGGTATATGTAAGACGACTAGCGTCCCTAGTAACGCTGGAGATCCAAAAGCGGATCTAATACTTCAATGGGGAACATTAAACTGTGAGTGGATGCAATGTCCTAAGCAGAGGACAATGCGCCGAACAAACGGCCCAAGACCCCCACTACTACTACCAGATTGCAGAGTGAACACAGTGCACGGCATAAGATCGTCTGAATGACACCACAGTTGCGTCTCGTTGTTATGACGACCACCGGACGCATACATATCACTGGGTAGGTTACAAGCATGCAACGCCACTCCTCAACGATATCGAAATGTTTAAACCTCCACAGACATCTACAAGGTCTTCTAGGGTGTACTTATTACTATATCAAGGTGGTACATAACCATAGTACGAAGTAATTAGACAGCTACCCTGACTCACAAACCATGTATCCTTACAGTGTTCTATCTCTCCCTGGATTTAGATTAACCCCTTCTCGTGTATACTAAAGGGGACAAAATCAACCAGCTTGTAATTCAAGGATACACGGGTTCCTAGACGTTAACCTTTGTGGATGACAAAACGATGTCATAGAAAACAAGCATAAGAAATTTGTTCGTTCATACCCAGGGGAGCAGTGGTGCGCAGTCGAAAAATCCACTGTGCTTCCTTTTGAAGGATAATTTTATTCAAATTCCCTCCTCTCATAGTGGGTCTCACATATTCAACACCTTGGAATCTCAGAGAGGAACTATCCCCATTATGAAATTCCCATACGTGACGAGATATCGGGGTATCCTCCTTCCTTCTGCAATCCCCTATATGATCCCGTATCCTCCTCCTGAACTCTCTGATAGTTTTGCCAACATACTGTTTTCCGCATATACAGGTAATCATATAGACAATGCCCTTAGTCCGACAGTTGATATACTGTCGGACTAAGGGCATTGTCTATATGATTACCTGTATATGCGGAAAACAGTATGTTGGCAAAACTATCAGAGAGTTCAGGAGGAGGATACGGGATCATATAGGGGATTGCAGAAGGAAGGAGGATACCCCGATATCTCGTCACGTATGGGAATTTCATAATGGGGATAGTTCCTCTCTGAGATTCCAAGGTGTTGAATATGTGAGACCCACTATGAGAGGAGGGAATTTGAATAAAATTATCCTTCAAAAGGAAGCACAGTGGATTTTTCGACTGCGCACCACTGCTCCCCTGGGTATGAACGAACAAATTTCTTATGCTTGTTTTCTATGACATCGTTTTGTCATCCACAAAGGTTAACGTCTAGGAACCCGTGTATCCTTGAATTACAAGCTGGTTGATTTTGTCCCCTTTAGTATACACGAGAAGGGGTTAATCTAAATCCAGGGAGAGATAGAACACTGTAAGGATACATGGTTTGTGAGTCAGGGTAGCTGTCTAATTACTTCGTACTATGGTTATGTACCACCTTGATATAGTAATAAGTACACCCTAGAAGACCTTGTAGATGTCTGTGGAGGTTTAAACATTTCGATATCGTTGAGGAGTGGCGTTGCATGCTTGTAACCTACCCAGTGATATGTATGCGTCCGGTGGTCGTCATAACAACGAGACGCAACTGTGGTGTCATTCAGACGATCTTATGCCGTGCACTGTGTTCACTCTGCAATCTGGTAGTAGTAGTGGGGGTCTTGGGCCGTTTGTTCGGCGCATTGTCCTCTGCTTAGGACATTGCATCCACTCACAGTTTAATGTTCCCCATTGAAGTATTAGATCCGCTTTTGGATCTCCAGCGTTACTAGGGACGCTAGTCGTCTTACATATACCCTATTGGCTGCCGAAAATTGGAGGCGTGCCACAATCCTGACAGGTCCTGAGAGACGTGTCGGATGTGGATTGGTGGTACGCCGGGGGCATGTCAGTATGGGGGGCGGGCCCTAGCCGCTTAAAAGACCGGCACCTCGCCGGCTCGTGTGCGACCATTATATCTTGATCGTGCACGGGCCGGGAGGTTCATTAATGCACACAACCGTGCGCTCCGGCATTTAAATCAAAAATTATCGTTTAACACTAATAATCCCTGAAGAGGTTCCACCAGTAACGGTGGTTCTGAAACGCGTAGGATTAACGATAGAGTATCACAACTAACAATTTAACTTTGAGAAGAATACTGGTCAGTGATCTTGTAATAGGGGGCTTGCTACCAGACCTTGGAGGTTTTGACCCTATTGCTGACCAGAGTATTGTACGTGGCTTTAAGAGCCGGACGAGCGCAACATAGCGCAAGGTGTAGCGTGGTACGGCGCTATTACTAGTCAATCATTGGGATTCAGCATATATATTATAATAGCTGACCTAATGATTGAGCCTGTTAATTTGGCTCTAAGGGCCCATTTTTAAGAATATCTTAATAAATTTATTTTAATCGTTCAAATCAGGCAGTCATACATGAAAATTAATAGCAACATTTTTTACACTAATATGTTTAATTTTTTAATTTCCACAAGGTATAAAGGAGAAAAAGCACCCCAACATTTGTAAAGCAATTTCTCCCGAGTACAACAATACCCCACATGTGGTCATAAACTGCTGTTTGGACATACGGCAGGGCTCAGAAAGGCAGGAGCGCTATTTGGCATGCAGATTTTATGGATTTGATTTTTGGGCACCATGTCGTATTTGCAGAACCCTGAGATACCAGAGTACAGTGGAAGCACCCAAGAAGTGACCCCATTTTAGAAACTACACCCCTCAAGGCATTTATCATTTGCCTGGACAAATGACAGGGCTCTGAGGTCAAATAGTAAACCAAGCCCCCAAGTAGTGACCCCTATCTTGGAAACTACAACCTGTAGGTGGGCATTTTGACCCCACGTTTTTATCATTAGAAATGAATGCGTAGCAGATGGTGCAAAGTAAAACTTTTAATTTTCCATTGATATGCCATTTTAGTTCACAATATATTGTGCCCAGTTTGTGCCACTAAAGAAAAATACCCCATAAAATGTTAAGCGGGTTCTCCCGGGTATGACGAAACCATATATGTGGACGTAAACTGCTGTTTGGGCACAATGTAGGATTCAGAAGGGAGGGAGCGCCATTTGGCTTTTGGAGCGCAGATTTTGCTTGTTAATAGTTCGGTTTGGTGTTTTGCTGGTATTTCAGTTTATATTGTGCGGACATATGTAAGCTGTGCAGAGTACATCAGGGCATAATAAGAGGGTATAATAATGGGGTAAATAAATAATAATTCATGGATGTGTGGCCGGTGTCGCACTGATAAATGGTGCCCAATCTTATCCACTTTTGGAACGCTCTGCACATTTTGCGTCGTCATATTCTGAGAGCCAGAACATTTTAATTTTTTCTTTACCACTTTTTATTCAATTTTTGGGCAAAGCAAGGTGACCAAAAACAAGCAATTCTGGATAAGGTTTTTTATTCTTTTTTTTTTTTACAGTGTTCACTGTGCTCTATAAATGAAAATTTTACCCTGCGGGTCGATACGATTACGACGCTACCATATTTATATAGGTTTTTTATGTTTTACAGCATTTGCACAATAAAATCACTTTTATTTTAAATAATCTTATTTTTTGTCACCATATTTTGAGAGCCATTACGACTTTTTGATCACTTTGTATTCTATGTTTTGTGAGGGATTCACCGCGCGGGAAAAATAACATTATAGTTTTACAGTATGGGTCCTTACGGACGCGTTAATACCAAATATGTGTACTTTTTTTTAACGTTTTAATTTTTTTCCTATAATAAAAGACTTAGGCCTGATGCACACGACCGTGTTCGGTCCGTGATATACGGTCCGCATGTCGGCCGCTTGTCCCGGACCGTACAAAGTACAGGGAGCCGGGCTCCTAGCATCATACTTATCTATGACGCTAGGTGTCACTGCCTATCCACGTAACTACTGTCACACACTAAAACATGATTACAGTACGGGACAGTAGTTCCGCGGACAGGCAGTGACCCCTATCGTCATAGATAAGTGTGATGCTAGGAGCCCGACTCCCTGCACTGTGTTCGGTCCGGGACATGCAGCCGACATGCGGACCGTATATCACGGACCGAACACGGTCGTGTGCATGGGGCCTTAAACTTTTACCTTGAAACTTTTATTTTTACACTTTTATTCAACATTTTTATTAACTTTTTGTTTTGTCCCACTAGGGGGCTTGAAGGCCTGCACTTCTGATCTTTACTCCACGTAGTTCAATGCATTAGAACTGTTAGTTACTCACTAACAGCAAGCCTATTAGGCCCCGCCTCCTGGTGGGGCCTAATTGGCTTCCATACGTGGCAGAACAGGAGGCCATTGTCAGGCCTCCGGCTGCCATAGCAACGATCGGCAGCGATGCCGATCGGGTAAAAACCATGCTGATCGCTTTTGATCGCGACATCTAAGGAGTTAATGGCAGGGATCGAGGCTAGCTCAATTTTTACACTTAATTTTTTTCTTGTAAAAGTAGTAAAATATAGAAAAAACTATATATACAGTATTTGGTATTGCGGTAATCATATTGACCCCCAGAATAAAATTAACATGTTGCTTTAATTGCACAGTGAATTCCGTAAAAATGAAGCGCAAAAAACAATGGAGGAATCGCAATTTTTTTCATTTTCTACCCCACATATAATTTATTTCCCATTTCCTAGTACATTTTATGGCACAATAAATGGCACTACGAAAAACTACAACTCATCCCACAAAAATCAAGCACTCATAGGACTATATAGACGGAAAAATAAAAAAAGCTATGACTTTTGGAAGGTGGGGAGGAAAAAACGAAAATTAAAATCTGAAAGTGGTTTACGACGGAAAGGGTTAAAGGGTTATTCCCATCTTAACTTTTAAAAATGATTTTCCCCAAAACTAATTTTCTATTAAAAATAATTATATGTTATACCCCTTCATAATGTTTTCTTACCTCCCCTTTTCCACTTTTTCATGGCATGGTCCTGCTCCTCGTTCGCTGGCTTTTCTGATTTAGTGGGCGGTACTAAGCCCCTTTCTGTTCAAATCCAGCAAATGGCGCCGTCATATTATCACAGCACTGCTTGTAGGTGTGTGCGCGCTCCCGACACTGCTGCTATGAATATTACTAAACATTGGTGGTGTGGACTTCCCGATCAGCAGCTGTTTTAGCTAATCTCTGCACCTACGTGCGGAGAGGATTGTAGCTGAGCCCTTTATCAGGTCTGTCACCATGAGCTTACTTTACTTACTTATTTTGCAAAGTTCACACTGTTATCTCTATATTTGCATATAGAGATAACAGTGCTTTAGAGAACGAGCGTTGTAGCAGCCCTGATAGACACAAATACCATAGGTTTCCTTTTCCATCACCATTGATTTCTATGGTGACGGATCCGGTGCCAATGGTTTCCCTTTGTCTCCATTGTGCAAGAGTTCCGAATGAACAGCGTAGTCAACTGCGGTATTGATTATGTCAAAACAACGGTACCCTTGCACGGCTGAGACAAACGGAAACCATTGGCACCGGATCCGTCACCATTGAAATCAATGGTGATGAAAACGGAAACCTATGGTTTCAGTTTGTGTCTGTCAGGAATGGAGCCCTAGCGCAGATGTGAACGAAGCCACACTTTTAAATTTAAAGTACCTGCAGCTAACTCTTTATTTGGAGACTTTCTTCATATCTGGCAGCAAACCAAGTCCTCCTCATGTGGTAGACCACATGAAGAAAAATGCTGATAGAAAAAGAAAAAGCCCCCCTCAGTTTCTTCCCGGAGCCAAAGTCCGGTTATCGCCGAAGAATATTCATTTGAAGATCCCCTCTTACAAATTTGCTCCCAGATTTTTTGGCCCTTTTGAAGTTCTACAACAAATCCATCCTGTGTCATATAGGCTACGGCTGCCTCCAACTCTCAAAATTCCCAACTCCTTCCATGTGTCCTTCCTAAAGCCTGTGGTTCTGAATCGCTACAGCTAATCCCCTGGTCCTGCAACTTCTCCCAATGATGCTTCTGACACCTTTGAAATCAAGGAGATTCTGGACTATAAGAGGGTAGGAGGAAAAATCTTCTACCTGAAGAGAACATTGATGCTCCTGCGCTCATCAAGAGGTTCCTTCTGCATTCTGGTCCTAAGAAGAGGGGGCATAAAGGCGGGGGTACTATAGCGCTGGCGGCCGCCGTTCTCCGCTATCCGGCTTCCCCTAGCGGCCACCAGCTTCTATTACCTTCTTGCCAGCGTCCTGCTCCTCCTCTCCGGAGATGCCGGCATGTACTGCTCCCGTCTGTGCCTTACGCCCATAGGGTTCTCTGGTGACCTCTTAACCCCTTCCCTCTTTAGCCACTTTTGACCTTCCTGACAGAGCCTCATTTTTCAAATCTGACATGTGTCACTCTATGTGGTAATAACTCCGGAATGCTTTCACCTATCCAAGCGATTCTGAGAATGTTTTCTCGTGACACATTGAACTTTATGTTACTGGCAAAATTTGCTCGATATGTTCAGTATTTAATTGTGAAAAACACCAAAAATTAGCGAAAAATTGCAAAAATTAGCATTTTTCTCAATTTAAATGTATCTGCTTATAAGACAGGCAGTTATACCACACAAAATTGTTGATAATTAACATCACCCATATGTCTACTTTAGATTGGCATCGTTTTTTGAACATCCTTTTCAGTTGTGAAGTGGTTTTGAGGGCCTTATATATTAGAAACCCCCAAAAAGTCACCCCATTTTAAAAACTTCACCCCTCAATGTATTCAAAACAGCATTTAGAAAATGTCTTAACCCTTTACACATTTCACAGGAATTAAAGCAAAGTAGAGGTGAAATTTACAAATTTCATATTTTTCTGCAGAAATAAATTTTTAATACAATTTTTTTTATAACACAGAAGGTTTTACCAGAGAAATGCAACTCAATGTTTGTTGCCCAGTTTCTGCAGTTTTAGGAAATATCCCACATGTGGCCGTAGCGTGCTACTGGAATGAAGCACCGGCCCCAGAAGCAAAGTAGCACCTAGTGGATTTTGGGGCCTTATTTTTGTTAGAATATATTTTAGGCACCATGTCAGGTTTGATGGGCTCTTGCGGTGCCAAAACAGTGAAAATCCCCCAAAAGTGACCCCCATCTGGGAAACTAGACACCTCAAGGAAATTATCTAGGGGTGTAGTGAGCATTTTGACCGCACAGGTTTTTTACAGAAATTATTGGAAGTAGGCCGTGAAAATTAAAATCAACATTTCTTCAAAGAAAATGTAGATTTAGCGATTTTTTTTCTCATTTCCACAAGGACTAAAGGAGAAAAAGCACCGCAAAATTTGTAAAGCAATTTCTCCCGAGTAAAACAATACCCCACATGTGGTAATAAACGGTTGTTTGGAGACACGGCGTGGCTGAGAAGGGAAAGAGCGCTATTTGGCTTTTGGAGTTCACATTTAGCAGGAATGGTTTGCGGAGGCTATGTCACATTTACAAAGCCCCTGAGGGGACAAAACAGTAGAAACCCCCCACAAGTGACCCCATTTTGGAAACGACACCCATTGAGGAAATTATCTAGGGGTATAGTGAGCGTTTTGACTCAACAGGTTTTTTTGCATAAATTATTGGAAATAGGCCCTGAAAATGACAATCTAAATTTTTTCAAAGAAAATGTAGGTTTAGCTAATTTTTTATAATTTTCACAAGGACTGAAGGAGAAAAAGCACCGCAAAATTTGTAAAGCAATTTCTCCCGAGTAAAACAATACCCCACATGTGGTAATAAACGGTTGTTTGGAGACACGGTGTGGCTGAGAAGGGAGAGAGCGCTATTTGGCTTTTGGAGTTCACATTTAGCAGGAATGGTTTGCGGAGGCCATGTCACATTTACAAAGCCCCTGAGGGGACAAAACAGTGGAAACCCCCCACAAGTGACCCCATTTTGGAGATTATCTAGGGGTATAGTGAGCGATTTGACCCCACAGTTTTTTTGCAGAAATTATTGGAAGTAGGCCCTGAAAATAATAAATTTGTATTTGTAAAGCAATTTCTCCCGAGTAAAACAATACCCCACATGTGGTAATAAACGGCTGTTTGGACACATGGCGAGGCTTAGAAGGGAAAGAGCACTATTTGGCTTTTTGAGATCACATTTAGCAGGAATGGTTTGCGGAGGCCAGGTCACATTTGCAAAGCCCCTGAGGGGACAAAACAATGAAAACGCCCAAAAAGGGACTCCATTTAGGAAACTACACCTCTTGAGGAATTCATCTAGCGGTGTAGTGAGCATTTTGACCCCACAGATGTTTCATAGAATTTATTAGAATTAGGCAGTGAAAATAAAAACAGTCCTTTTTCTTCAATAAGACGTAGCTTTAGCGCAAATTTTTTCATTTTCTCAACAAATAAAGGAAAAAAAGAACCCAACATTTGTAAAGCAATTTCTCCCGAGTATGGCAATACCCCATATGTGGTCATAAACTGCTGTTTGGGCAAACGGCAGGGCTCAGAAGGGAATGACCGCCATTTGGAGTGCAGATGTTGCTAGATTGGTTTCTGGGCGCCTGTGGGCCCAAAACAGTGGAAACCCCCCAGAAGTGACCCCATTTTGGAAACTACACCCCTCAATGCATTTACCAAGGGGTGTAGTAAGCATTTTAACCCTGCAGGTGTTTTGTAGAAATTAGTGTTCACTCGATGTTGAAGAGTGAAAATGGGATTTTTTTCCATAGATATGCCAATATGTGGTGCCCGGCTTGTTACCATAACAAGACAGCTCTCTAATTATTATGCGGTATTTCCCGGTTTTAGAAACACCCTACATGTGGCCCTAATCTTTTGCCTGGACATATGACAGGGCTCAGGAGTGAAGAGTACCATGCGGAGTGGAGGCCTAATTTGGCGATTTACAAAGTATTGGTTCACAACTGCAGAGGCTCAGATGTGAAATAATAAAAAGAAACCCCTGATAAGTGACCCCCACTATGGAAACTGCACCCCTCAAGGCATTTATTAAGGGGTGTAGTGAGCATTTTCACCCCACAGGTCTTTTCCATAAATGAATGCGCTGCGGATGGTGCAAATTAAAAATTTATATTTTTCCCTAGATATGCCATTCAGTGGCAAATATGTCATGCCAAGCTTATGACGCTGGAGATACACACCCCAAAAATTGTTAAAAGGGTTCTCCCGGGTATGACGATGCCATATATGTTGAAGGAAACTGCTGTTTGGGCACGCTGTAGGGTTCAGAGCCGAGGGAGCACCATTTGGCTTTTGGAGAGCGGATTTTGCTTGGTACTATATTTGTTTGAGTATTGCTGGTGTTTCCATTTATAATGTGGGGGTACATGTAAGCGGGGCGGAGTATATAAGGGGCATAGTCAGGTGGTATATAAAAAAATAAATAATCCATAGATGTATGTTACGCTGTGAAGCAATCCTTTCTGCACACACCGGTGTCGCACTGATAAATGGTGTCATTTCTTATCCCCCTTTTGGTCCACACTCCGCACCTTTTGTAGTTTGGGGAATTTTGCTGGGAAAGTGTTGTCCTGGTATAATACGGGCACCGTCGCTTCCAGCGGATATGTTTGGGCTCTCCCCTTCCTGGTTTCCTAATTTTAGGTCCTTGATAAATCGCCTCTTGAAACAGAAGAAATGTTCCCCTCGGGCACAACTGCATATTTTTTTATTTCCTGACTTATTGGAGCCATAACTAATTTTATTTTTCATAGACATAGCGGTATGAGGGCTGGTTTGTTGCGGGATGAGCTGTAGTTATTATTGGTACCATTTTGGGGTACATGTGACTTTTTGATCACCTTTTATCCTATTTTTTGGGATGCCAGGTAAACAAAAAAACGCAATTCTGGCACAGCTTTTTTTTATACAGCGTTCACCATGCGTTATAAACTACATGTTAACTTTGTTCTGTGGGTCAGTACGATTCCCGCGATACCTAATTTATAGCACTTTTTTATGTTTTACAACTTTTTGCACAATAAAATTACTTTTGTAAAAAGAATGTATTTTTTCTGTCGCCAAGTTGTGAGAACCATAACTTTTTAATTTTTTTGTCGACGGAGGTGTATGAGGGCTTGTTTTTTGCGGGACGAGCTATAGTTTTTATAGGTATCATTTTTGGATATGTGCGACTTTTTGATCACTTTTTATTCTAATATTTGTAGGGCAAAGTGACCAAAAAACAGAAACTCTGGTAAAGTTTTTTACGTTTTCTTTTTACGCTGTTCACCGCGTGCAATAAATAATATAATATTTTGATACCTCAGGTCGTTACGGTCGTGGCGATACCAAATACATATGGTTTATTATTATTTTTCAATAATAAAGGACTTGATAAGAGTAAAAGGGGGATTGTGTTATATTTGATTACTTGAAACTTTTATTGTTTTCAAACTTTTATTTTTTGCACTTTTTTTTACACTTTTTTATACTTTTTTTACACTTTTCTTCAAGTCCCACTAGGGGACTTGAAGGTCCAATGGTCAGATTTATTTTTTTCTAATACATTGCACTACCTATGTAGTGCAATGTATTAGATCTGTCAGTCATTCACTGACAGCAAGCCGATTAGGCTTCGCCTCCCGGCGGGGCCTAATCGGCTTCCGTAATGGCAGAGCAGGAGACCATTGTGTCTCCTGTTGCCATAACAGCAGTCGCCAGTCCCGATTGCCTGTTGGGGCTGGCGATCTGCTAGTAACCGCTACGATGCAGCAATCGCTTTCGATTGCTGCATCGAAGGGGTTAATGGCAGGGATCGGAGCTAGCTCTGGTTCCTGCCGTTACAGGTGGATGTCAGCTGTACAGTACAGCTGACTTCCACCGCTGATGACGCCGGATCAGCTCCTGACCCGGCGCCATCTTGCCGGCAGCTACGGAAGCCGATCAGGCTCCGCCGCCGGGCGGATCTTGACCAACTTCGGTGCTGGGCAGAACGGGAGGCCAGTATTAGGCCTCCGGTTGCCATTGCAGCCACCGGAACCCCGGCAATTTCATTGCTGGGGCTCCGATGAGCTGCAAACACCTTAAGTGCAGCGATCGCGTTTGAGCGCTGCACTTAAGGGGTTAATGGCGGGGATCGAAGCTAATTTCGGTCCCCGCCGTTACAGTCGGATGTCAGCTGTAAGATACAGCTGAGATCCGACGATGATGGCACCGACTCAGCTTCTGAGCCGGTGCCAAACATTTGCCGTAAATGTACGGCATTTTGCGGGAAGTCAATGCTTTCCATGACGTACATGTACGGCAAATGTCGGGAAGGGGTTAAAGGGCCAGCGCGCGCACAACTATATTGTGTCTACCCATGTTCGTTTAGCAAATTGTTCCTTAGTTTTATCCTGTTCCCGTATCCAGTAATTGTGTTTGTTACTGCGTGAAGTGTAGTGTTGGAGTCAAGTTCATCCTCTGTGCCAAGTGTCATCTGCCACGCCTAGTGTTATCTGCCATGCCCAGTGTAATCTGCCATGCCCAGTGTAATCTGCCACGCCCAATGTACTCTGCCATGCCAAGTGTAACCTGCGCCAAGCGTCTTCTGTGCCACGTGTCATCTGTGCCAAGCAGTCTGCTACGCCAAAATGTTTGCTATGCCATGCGTCTGTCAGAACTTCCATAAGGTACTCTAGTTCTAAAGACTTTCATTGACTGTAATTTGGCCAGCTGCTACTCCGCTACAGCGGAGCGGCCTAGTGCGTCCACATACCCACAGAGCCGTGACACCAATTATTTAACTTTTGATGTATATACTTATCAAAGAGGTGGAAGACATAAAAATAAGAAAACCGTTCCATCATGGCTCCAGACCTCCAGAACAGTTGCTTGCGTCAACTGGTCCCATCTAGTATCAACTGATCCCTAGAAGTGTCAGGATATGTAGACATTGCTTGAATTACATTGACGCATAATGAAGTAAATGTTTACTCACTTGCACTTAAATTCTCTTCTTCAATCTGATTAATGCCAAAGAGGTGAAGGCCACTGGCAGGAATATTGTTCTTTAGTGACTCTGTCAATGTTTTGTCAAGTACATCCCTGTCGTAGGGAATAATTTTAAATGCCTGTAAAAATATATACTGTATATATTAAAGCAAAAGAATCAATGCTCTTAAAAAAACAATCAAAGGCATATATATTACAGGGAATTGACTTTATTACAATTCCTTAATATAAGACCTTATACGGCTCCAAGGGGAGTTTGGTCATAATACAATTCTCTATATAAGGCTTTATATGTCTTTAAGTGACTAAAAGGTGGAGTTTAAGTTGATACTTATAATCTGCTATATATAGTTTACAGTGTATTTAAAAGGTTAATTTCTAGAAACTTATTTTATGGCCTCTTTCACAAGGCATAATATGGGCTAATTTTAGCATCCATATTATGTCTGTAAAGCCTGGAGCTTCAGTGGTCCTACTGAACTGGACTTAAATCAACATCGGATCCCACAATGCATCTGCATGAGTGTACATGAGAATTTTTTTCTGTTTGTTTTTTTTCTTTAAGTGATTTTCCTAATCATTAAAAAAACGCTTATTCTTTTTTTTTTTTTAAAGTAATGCTACAGTTTTGACGCAACTACAAAAATTGTTACAAAAAAAAAGTTACAGGACCGTGAAAAAAAGTCTTATGTATATATACTCTTACGGCTATTTGAAAACACTGTTTGACTATAAACAAGCTTAAATGTGCCAAAAACATTCTTCATGATTATGCATTTAATTGATTATTTTTGCTCACCTGACACATAAATTCAATGGGATTAGTTGCACTTTTGAGTAAATGACAAATTTCTTCCATGTCGGTAAAGTAAGATATCTTGGCTTCACATATTATTAGATCTCCAGAAAATACTTTTAAAAATACCATTCCAGATGGTAGATCTATGAAGAGCAATATTATTTCTTATAGATTAAAAACATGTACAGTATTTATTCCATATACATTTAAAATTTATAGAAAATTCTATAAGCATTACCAGAACACTTTATATGTTGTTATCTATACACATATAAGTGGAGGACAAAAACATTTGAAGGTTACTGAGCAGGAATTGAATTCAAACTCATTTACATTTAAAGAGGCTCTGTCACCAGATTTTGCAACCCCTATCTGCTATTATAGGTGTTTTTTTAAAATTGATCTTATTGATAAACCACTAAATAAAACCCAATTGTCGCTTGGAGCGGTCTCGGCATTTTTTGCCAAGCAGTAAAAAATCTGCCTCAAATTCCTTCAGGATTTTGGAGGTAGATTTTGAAATGCAAGAGTTTTTTTACGCTTTTTTTTTTTTTCATGTGTTTTTCTAAATTAAACAAAGACATCAAGCTGGGCGTTCTGAAGAGAAGTGGATGATACTTCTCATCAGAACGCCCAGCTAGTAAAAGAAGTAAAAACGCCCCAATGTACACACATAATACACGCCCAGTTGTACTTTTACTGTAAACACGCCCAGTTGTACTTTTGCAAGCCTCATTTGCATAAATACAAAAATGGTCATAACTTGGCCAAAAATGCTAGTTTTTTAAAAATAAAAACGTTACTGTAATCTACATTGCAGCGCCTATCTGCTGCAATAGCAGATAGGGGTTGCAAAATCTGGTGACAGAGCCTCTTTAAACACTAAACTGTGTGTGATGTTACATATAATGAAAAGGGCTGTATGCACCATAGTGGCCTCTGGAGATGGTGGACCCAGCTGTTTTTGGTCTCATGCCTCTTCCTCATGTGACCCAGCGCAGGGCTGCCCTTGTAAAGGGAAGTGTCCATATATGTGTGTATATATATATATATATATGTATACAGTGTGTGTGTATATATATATATATATATATATAAAAAAAACACAAATTTGACCCTTGGTAGTCAGCGGGTGCAATATATAGTCAGAGAAGGAATGCCTGCAGGCAAACAAAACCCTATTTCCTGACCACCCAATAGATAATAAGGATAAAGTTAGAGTTTACAACCTTTATTAAGCTACGTGTAGCAAGAACAAACTATGCACATAAATTTTAAAAATTTCACTGCCACAGACCGAAGTCAGTTTAACAGCTGGAGAAACCCAGCAGAGTATCTGAAAATTGCGGTGTGTGCCGAGTGTCGGCAGACAGTCAGTGCAAGGGCACCAGTGCCTCTATTAGTATGTAGACAAAGATCCGGCTGAGGCAGGGATTAAAAATCAACAGCCCCCCCGACATGTTTCGCTAACTAGTAGCGTCCTCAGGGGTACACGGGGCTAATGGCGGCGCCGCGAAAAAACTGCTCCTCTTATGGGAGTGTGGAATGACGAGAGGTGGGTGTGTGGATGACCGCCAATCCGGCGAAGCTAAACATCGGAAGCAACAGGGGAGAGCGAGCATCCAATAGGAGGCCAGGTAACAAGCAGCCCATAGCAGCCTGTGAACTGCGCAGTAGTATAGACAAAGTGCCGAGATAGTTTAAAGACGGCACGCCTGCGCAGTAAAGCGGCTGAGGGACTTAGAGCGGGGCCGAACAGGGCGAAGCATAGCAAGGCACAGAGGATCGGCGCATGCGCCGTGAGAGCAAGAACGGACTTAGTGCAACGAACAGCTGACAGCCACCATGAATCCCTCATACCAAGCGTAGGGCTGAGAATATGTCTCACTTGACTGTGATTTGTATATGCACAGGTCTATACAGAGATCTAGTGCAATACCACATAAAAGGCAAAGTGCCCAAGTGTCCCTCACAGTCCAGACATATAATATATTATATACTCCCTTTAAAAAGGCCAACCGGTAGCAGTTGCTCATCCAAACAGCCACCTCAGGAGTAATCCTGAAAATTAGTAATGAATAATATAAGATGACAAGGAGTACGAGAGCATTAACATCCATCTTCATTCATAAATCACAATAGAACAGAAAAAGAGAAAGGGCCGCCAAGCGCATAACATGCATAGTTAGGTCACGTAAGAACAGTGGATCAAAATAAAACATATATATAGAAATATATTCATACATAATCATACAGCCCCCTTGTCAGGAGGCCACAATGAAAAGATGGTGCCGGTAAAGTAGCCAAGAAACCGAGACAATAAAAGCGAATAAAGTACAATACAAATAAATCCATACAGAATCGTGAAGGGAGACGCAGAGAAACTCACAAAAATGCACTAAATGTAAAACCCTCGTTAAGTCCCTGAGGGGTCATGGAACCGAGACGGTGAATCCACCGTGGCTCCTCCTGTAGAAGCCTACGGTCCAAATTACCTGCCCTGGGTCCCAACTTAAACTGTGCAATGCCCCAAAATTGGAGCAGCTTCGGATTATCAGGGTGATACCTATGCATATGTCTGGCAAGAGTGGTGTCTTCCTTAAGGTTGATGGTACTAAGATGTCTAGACACCCTTCTCCTCAATTCCTGCAGAGTTTTGCCCACATAAAGTTTAGGGCAGGGACATCTAGCCAGATAAACAACTCCACCACTCTGACAGTTGAGAAATTGTTTAATGTCATAGGACCTGCCGTCAAGAGGATTGGTAAAACTCTTGACTCTAGGCATCAGTGGGCAGAAGGAACACCTGCCACAGGGATGAAAACCCGTGACAGGTGATTTCAGCCAGGTGGATGGGGCCCGTGAGGGGGTTGATGAAAAATGGCTATGCACTAGAAGATCACGTAGATTTTTTCCCCTACGGTAGGTAATGGCGGGGTTGGCAGGGATTGCCTCTTTTAGGTCAGGGTCAGCAGTAAGAATAGACCAATGCTTCTTCAGTACTCCAACGACTTGGGAGGAGCAGACATCGAACGTGCCAATACAGCGGATGGCACCAGAAGTCGCTGACAGTGCAGACAGAGCGCCACCATCGGAAAGTAGGTCAGATCTAAGAGACGCCCTAGCCCTGGCATAAGCCCTATGTAACCACTTTTTCGGGTAACCTCTTGCCAAAAATTTTTGGTAGAGACCATCACACTCCCTCTGAAAAGATAGCTCATCAGAGCAGTTGCGTCTGGCCCGCAGGTATTGGCCAATAGGTATCCCTCTTTTAAGGGCAGGAGGATGATGACTGTCCCAATGCAGAAAGCAATTGGTAGCTGTAGCTTTACGAAATATGTCAGTTTGGACACCACCACCAGGGCCCAGAGAGATCTTAAGATCAAGGAAATTGATCATATGATCATTAATTTCATAAGTAAATCTCATGCCAATGGAATTATTGTTGAGCATAGACATGAAGTCGACAAATGTGTTGACATCCCCATCCCATAGGATGAGAATGTCGTCAATATATATTTCGCCCTGTTCGGCCCCGCTCTAAGTCCCTCAGCCGCTTTACTGCGCAGGCGTGCCGTCTTTAAACTATCTCGGCACTTTGTCTATACTACTGCGCAGTTCACAGGCTGCTATGGGCTGCTTGTTACCTGGCCTCCTATTGGATGCTCGCTCTCCCCTGTTGCTTCCGATGTTTAGCTTCGCCGGATTGGCGGTCATCCACACACCCACCTCTCGTCATTCCACACTCCCATAAGAGGAGCAGTTTTTTCGCGGCGCCCCCATTAGCCCCGTGTACCCCTGAGGACGCTACTAGTTAGCGAAACATGTCGGGGGGGCTGTGTTGATTTTTAATCCCTGCCTCAGCCGGATTTTTGTCTACATACTAATAGAGGCACTGGTGCCCTTGCACTGACTGTCTGCCGACACTCGGCACACACCGCAATTTTCAGATACTCTGCTGGGTTTCTCCAGCTGTTAAACTGACTTCGGTCTGTGGCAGTGAAATTTTTAAAATTTATGTGCATAGTTTGTTCTTGCTACACGTAGCTTAATAAAGGTTTAGCTTAATAGGGTTTTGTTTGCCTGCAGGCATTCCTTCTCTGACTATATATATATATATATATATAATATATATATGTGTATGTATAGTACATATAATGTATCATGAGCCAGCGCTGTAACAACAGCCCTAGTCATGAATAGGGTTGGAAGCAAAGCAGGACAATTAGCATGTCCCTGCTTTGTTAGGAAACCATGGAGACAAGGGATAGTTATCCCCTGTCTCCATTTCAAGTCTCCAGCGCGCACGGACTGTCTCGTGCGGGCTCTCATGAGTCGGCTGGTGATACATTATTACCATGCCGACCCATGCTAGCCTGGGGCAAGCGCCACACTCCCCGCTGTGAGTGTACCGACAGGGTTAAATAGCCCTGCTTCGGTACGCTCAGGAGCCGAGCTCAGGAGCCGAAGCTGAAGAAGATCAGCTGAGAGCTGGACAGCTGGATAGGCGTGGACAGGTAACGTACATACACGGTGTAGTGTTGGGTTATACTGTGCGCCTAGACCTTTTTGAAGTTCAGACGAGTAACACAATTTTATTTAAGGCTTGATACAGGATATAATTGATCAGCGAACCTATTGTTTTTTGTTTTATTTTCTGAGGTATTAACGTCTTTTATTTTGCTTTGCGGCATGCTGCTCTACGGCAACGAATCGTCGGGCGAGCGAGCAACTTATACAAAGGTGTTTGCAGAAGTTTTAACGTCGGTGTTCTTCCGGTGAAGTCCAGCTGATCGGGAAAAGGCGTTCCGGAAGAAAAGGACCTTTTTCAAAACAGCGGGTGACAAGGAGGACAACGCAGACGGAGATGACTTCTGGAACAGTGAGTATGGACTTCTCCACACTTAAACACCTCGCCAAAAACAGTAAATTTAATCCAGTAACACCCACGACATACAAGTCAGCAGGAATGCTGTGGTCCACTCTGCTGGACGAGGCTTATGCACATGATAAGTTGTGTATTAGCAAGAGGAGTGTTCTTAACAAAACCTCCAAACGTCTCCACATGCTCGCTAAATTAATCTGTGTGTATGAGGAGACGTGGAAGCCTGATCACTCAGAAATGAAGAGTGATTACCCAAATCTTCACTGCCAGTGTTGTGCCAACAATGTGAAGCAGGTTTGTGATTTGCAGACACAACTGGCAGAGAATGTCCAATGTAGAGATCAGCAAATTTGCATGCTGGAATCGCAGGTGATAGATTTGAGAAATCATGGTGATGATATTGATGCACAGCTGACTGGGTCTTATGCTGTGATCAATGCGTTTAAGGATAAGGCGGCCTCTACGGATGCCATCATTGCCAAGTTGAATGATGAGCTTGCTGCTAGGTCACAATTGGTTGCCCGTATGCAAAACATCATAAAAGATTTCTCAAAAATGTTACCGGCCTTGTCTTTTTCAAGGCCTGATTCTGCTGTAAGTTTGCCCTCTACAGGGCAAAAAGGGGGGAGTAATAAGAGTGATGGATCAGATGTCACAAATCGTGATCCCATCCGGAATCTTGAAGGTAACATTGTTACGAAAGTGTTACGCAGATGTAAGCGTACGATATTTAGAAGTGCGTCCCTAGCCATGCAGAACTTTAAGAGATCATGCACTGCTGACTGCCCTAAGTCCAGCAGAGCATGTACTGTTAAATGTTTTGCATGTGCCGGATCAGGCCACATTGCGAAGTACTGCGAGTCTTTGAATACTAAGAAATGTGGTCCTGTTAAATGCTTTAAATGTGGTCAGATGGGACATATTGCGAGGAACTGCCACGGCATAAGCAACCATGGAAAGCCCAGTGAAATTGCAATAGAAAATGGCCACGTCACAACAAAACGTGGGTTTAGACAAAATGGCTGCACAAGAGTCTCCTTACAGCCTTATGTGCTCCGCCACGTGCTCAAGGGTCTAAATGACCAACCACAACTAGGGAGGAGTTTAGGAAGTTGGCCATAAATTGCATGTTCAGTCTGGTGTTACGTCTGTAATGGTTGTTTATGGTCTGTTGTGTTTGTCCCCAGTTGTCCGTTTGTTTTCATTTGTGTTTTTATTTTGTGGTTCTTTCACATATTCTATTGTGGTATATCCCTGGTTATCAGTAATATGTATTTATACTATATGGGTGTTGCCTGTATTTATAATGCATAATTAGTTAACCATTTCAGGAAAACAACTGGAGAATCAACCATTGGATAGTGGTGTATTTGCGCCCAATGTTTTAATTGCTCTCTATTAGGATAACGTTGAAGTTGTTATACTGTGAACTCAGGTTGGGCGGTGCGAACAGGTAACATAAGTTCACGGTGTAGTGTTTTATGTTATTCTGTGCACCTAGACCTATTGGGGTTTCAGACAGGTAACACAACTTCATCTGAGGCCTAATGCGAGTGCAATTAAATACAGCGAATAACAGTATGGCTGATTCTTTTGTGTTTAACTGGAGTTAGGAAACTTTGGACAGGGGGAGGTAACCCTAGCATTACACCCATATCTTGATTTTAAGATAATGGGTTTGGTAGACAGGGGTATAGTTTCACAAACCTGAGAATTGTGAGGAACCACAAAAACAGTGCTTCATCCACAGCTCCCCTCGGATATCCTGACCTACACCAGTGTTGGGATACCGAGGGGTCCTGTGATATGAAGACTAATCCAATGCCCTCCTCAAGACATGGGTCAAGGATATTGGTGCTGGTATCTAATGCAGAATGCCACGCGACTAACTGCTCTGAAAGAGGCATACTCCTCCCAGAAGCATACTGTACCCTTAATCCCGTATTAGGCGTTGATGTGTCAGATCAGAAGGGAAGAACTCCGGTGACACCTGAAAAAAGGCTCAACATCCGTCCAGACACCCCTGTGAGACTCCAGACGATTCCTCTTGGGTTTGGCATCGAACTAAGAAATCTCCTGCTAGACTTCAATGAGGAAGAGGATGTCGTGGAGAAACTGAAAGATTCCCAACACCGAGCCACTATTCAGTTGGAACATGACACTAAAAAGATCACAGGAATTGTGAACAACCTTGACGCGGACGCGGAAGTGTCTTGGTGGGAGAGCTTGTTCGGATATAGTCCCAAGGCCACTTCCTTCTTCAAACTTGCTCATCCACCCAGTGATAATCCTTCTCACTCTTGTGGCGACTATGTACGCTGCGTGTACCGACGAATGAAAGGACTGGTTGACCAAATACAACGAGGTCAAGCAGAAAGCCACGAATACATTCGTAGACGGGGTCTAAGGACATAGTGATACAGTCCTGCGACCCAGAATTGTTTATTATTGTATGTGTATATATATATTTGTAAAGTGTAAATCTTAATCAATGGGTCGTACAAAATTTTCAAGGTGTACATATAGACATTCTAGGTGTTGATATGTGTCCGCAACATAGGCATACTCAGTGAGGACGTGCCCGTCCCACAGCGAGTGAGTATGTACATAGAGGCGGGCATATATTTACAGCCTGTTGTCACCCCATTTGCATGTGTACCTTGCACGTGTTTATGGAGGAGTAGTGTGAGATGCTGTTTGAGCATGAATCTCTATATGGTTGGTGGGGGAATATTTTTGTATGTTTGGTTATTTTTCACTTTGTTTGTATGATTGGGTAGTGTGTAGGAACCCTTAGGGACAGGTAAGGTATTCACACACCCTTGTAGGTATTTGCCACCTCAACCTGAGAACTGGTATGGTCAATATGATGATGGATTGAATGTCAGAGGGGAAATGGAAGGCGATACTCCACCCCACAGTAGATTCCTGGATACCAAGAACTCACCTCCTCGGGGATGATAACCTGCCATGATGAAGACCTGGATATCGGACCACAAAGATTGTTTCGTCTTCAATCAAGATGCTGGGAAAAGTTGGAAAAGTAATGGATCACGTACAAAAGGTTGTTGAAAGGCGGGCTAAGCCATTCCAAGGCTGACCATATGAGGGCACAAGTAGCCTTACACGGGTCGGCATGAAAATTGGATCGGCCACTGGAAAGACCTGCTGACGCCACTTAAGAGGAAGAAACTCCAAGCAAGAAAGAACAAGAAATCTGCGGTTCATGGACTTTGAGATTTTCAAATGAGCTTTGTTCGTTTGATGAGCTTTGAGGCTTCGTTCTATGGACTGTGAGTTTATTTTCAACTTCGTCTGATGAGCTTCGAGGCTTCGTTCTATGGACTATGAAGGTTTCTTCGTTCTATGGACTATGAAGGTTTCATTTCAACTTCGTCTGATGAGCTTCGAGGCTTCGTTCTATGGACTGTGAGTTTTATCTCAACTTCGTTCTATGGACTAGGAGATTTAATTTAATCTTCATTCTGTGAACTTTGAGGTTTCGTTTCTTTGGACACTAGACTCCAGAGTCAGAGGACTGGCGGGAAGGTGTCCTTGAGGAGATAGCTGATGTCGAATATCTAGGTCTAATAGTATACTTCCTTCCATCTCAGACCATTACCAGTAACCGGGGAGGTTGAGGGGGTAAATAGAACCCCACAAACACTTCCCCAAATTGCATTGTCGAGTCCCCGACAACAGGGGGATTGTAAAGGGAAGTGTCCATATATGTGTGTATATATATATGTATATATATATATATATATATATATATATAGTATGTATACAGTGTGTGTGTATATATATATATATATATACACATATATATAATATATATGTGTATGTATAGTACATATAATGTATCATGAGCCAGGGCTGTAACAACAGCCCTAGTCATGAATACGGTTGGAAGCAAAGCAGGACAATTAGCATGTCCCTGCTTTGTTAGGAAACCATGGAGACAAGGGATAGTTATCCCCTGTCTCCATTTCAAGTCTCCCGCGCGCACGGACTGTCTTGTGCGGGCTCTCATGAGTCGGCTGGTGATACATTATTACCATGCCGACCCATGCTAGCCTGGGGCAAGCGCCACACTCCCCGCTGCGAGCGTACCGACAGGGTTAAATAGCCCTGCTTCGGTACGCTCAGGAGCCGAGCTCAGGAGCCGAAGCTGAAGAAGATCAGCTGAGAGCTGCCTGCCGATTCTCACACACACACCACCGACGGCTCAACTCTTTCTCTCTCCTCCAAAGACCTGGGTTCCTGCTGCTGTCTCTGCTGCTCCACAAAGTCTAAGTATCAAGTGTAGCAGCAGCTACACTTAACCCTGTCTCTCCCTGTCTCCTGCTGTAACCCTTGCTTCCCTGAGTTAACCCCTTGATCTCCCTGAGTACTGTCCCTACTGTCCCTGAGTTAACCCTTGCTTCCCTGAGTTAACCCCTTGCTCTCCCTGAGTCCCTACTGTCCCAGAGTTAACCCTTGCTTCCCTGAGTTAACCTCTTGCTCTCCCTGAGTAAGTTAATCCCTTGCTCTCCCTAAGTTAACCCTTGCGTCCCTGAGTTAACCCTTGTTGTCCCAGAGTCCCTGAGTTAACCCTTGTTGTCCCAGAGTCCCTGAGTTAACCCTTGCTGTCCGAGTCCCTGAGTTAACCCCTTGCTGTCCCAGAGTCCCTGAGTCAACACTCGCTGTCCTACAGTCCCTGAGTTAACCCTTGCTGTTCCCTGAGTTAACCCTTGCTGTCTGTTTTACACAGTAACCCATTCCCCTTGTTTCTCCTTATCCCATATTAACCCTGAGTGTATAGGGAAAGTTATATTAGGAGGGAGTGGGATAGAGATAGAGAGCGTGTGAGAATCACAAGTAACTTATGTTTATTGTGTTGTAACGTAACTGTATTCTGTGTATGTTTATGTAAGTGGGTGGCGGTATAATATCTTGATACCGTGTTTATACTGTACGGTGATTAGTTACTGTATTATACATATGAGAGTGATTACTGTATGTTAATAAATATTATCTTTATTTACTATACGGTCTTATTCCCTTGAGTAGCCGCTAAAGCAATTAGATCGACGTTATTATAAGGAAAAGGTAGGGGAACTAGGCATAACCCTAGTGACCCTAATTATAAAGGTGGTAGTAATAGTGGGTGCCACTAACCAGTGAATCCCGCTATTACCCCTCCCCCCTTTAACAGCCCTCTTAGGGGGAACTGTGCTAGTTGGGAAACAGTGGAGGTGGGGATGATTTTGAGAATTAAGCTGCTCCTTCTATCCTACAAAAGGTGAAAATAGAAAGTAAACAAGCCCTGGTTCCACCAATCCTTTGATAGAGATGTAATGGGATAAACTAATACGGCGGAGGGAGGGCAGTTAGATTTCTACTATAAAGCCCTCTTTCCTCTTTGTATAGTGTCGACAATTATTTTGTGTATGCTTTCCTTGAATTTCTGACCCTACTGCATTCACAATTAACCTCCTCCTTCTTCTAGTTGCCTAGTGTTTCTCAAATGTTGATATGTTTTGCAACAATCAAATGTACTGCAACAGTCAGTGTAGTCACTGACTCAGGCTGCCAGTCAAAGTAGATAAATGTCGACAGATTCTGATAAAACCTAATGTGTATGGAGGGCATCCCAACTGAATTTTAACAATCCCAATCCTACTTCTCCTGGGGACAGAGATGCTGTCAGAAGTCTCTGGCAACGGCTTATTTCCCCAAAAAATATACATCCACGCTGGACCAATCTGAGTATGCATCTTTATGAAGAGGTCATCAGAGATAGTTTATGTGTTAGATGTGTTTATGTGTTTGTCCAGCAGCTATATTATGTGTATGGCCATCGTTAGCAATTTAGCAGAGTACAAGATTAGATAAAGACTGATTTGAAACATTTAAAAAAATCTAAATCAAATAAGTAACACGATACAATAATGTTAACTATGAAAAAAAAAATTGATCTTTATCGTTATCTAATAGAAATAGTCTAGAATAACATGAAGGCAGAACAATTTTCTTTAAAAAAATATGTCTTCCAAAAGTAATGGCTACCAAATATACATTGGTTTGGGAATCAATGTGAATTCTAAATGAGGCCTGGGCTAAATATTGCAAAGTTAGAGATATTAAAGTTTATGTATACATTTTAATATTATTTTTTTTAAGAAATCAATGTTTTATGTTATTTCAAACAACTGTTAAATTGACTTTTTTTTTAAATTGTTTTTACTTTTAAGATACAACTTCTATGTATCCTGTACACATAGAAGTTGTATCGTTCTGTCAAAGCCGAACTGACGGCTCGGCTGAGGGCTGGTCTTGGGTGTCTCTGGCACACAGGATACAGCTAATAATAATCACAAGTTCAGAACTTAGATGTGATAATTATTAGCTGGATCACTTGTGTCAGAGACATGCACGACCAAGCCGTCGGTTCAGCTGAACTGACAGAATCGGATTTGACGGAACGATACAACTTGTAAGTATACAGGTTACATAGAATCTGTATAAAAGTATAGAAGTAAAAATGTGAATAAAATAATCCATTTCAAAGTTGTTTAAAATCGAATAAAACATTGATTTATTAAAATTAATAAATGTATCTTCAAGTGTACATCGCTTTTAAAATAAATATGTTTAGGGGCTTTATCTTGCACACAAGTGCATGTGGAAGCATAGTCAAGTTCATTCTTCCCTGTGTTACCAGTGTCTATTATACCATATTATGCATTGGAACAAGTACAATTTCAAAGGAAAGTACAAAAAATCCCAAACCAAAAAAAGAATGTTTTGCAAAGTTACAAGAATAAAAATAAACTTGGGGAAGATATTATCTACTTATCCTATCACCACAGTTTCTTCTTACTGTCAATATTTTGCTGCAGGCAAGTGTCTTAAAACATTTTTTTCTTTTCAGATCAAAAATGATCTCTTTAAAGGTTTATTGGTTTTGTGTAAATGTCACTGCCAATTTAGTGGTTTAGTGGTACACTATTTAGTGGTAAACTACATCACTGATTTTTCTCATGCAATTTTTTTTTCTGCATGTTAACAGCTTTATCCAAACTTGATAAAAGTTCAACTTTGATTCAAAGCAAAATATCATTAAGACAATATTCATAAGAATTTACAATTCCCATATTAAAACAGGTAATGTGATCACAGTAGAAATAACAATCACATTTGGCTTGCTTTTAAACATGAATATATGATGTAACAATACTGGTTATTATGAATATAATTTTATGTTTTATTATTTTATGTTTGCTGGGGTAAAGAAAGCTTGAAAGCAGCCACCCAGATGCCACCCAGAGTTAAAATTATGTTCTCTCGAAAAATTTTAGGGCTTTAGTGTTAAATATAGCTGATAATGATCTTGGTGACCGATTCCATTTAATTACAATTAAATGGATTACTTTTAGCTTTATTATCTTCTCAATGCTATATTAGGGAATATGTGTATATACAGTATGTGTGAATGGGCTAAATTAAAAAAAAACCTGCGTTATAACCTATTAGGCACTTGTTACGATTAGCAGCAGGATTGCTGCTTATCAATCATTTCTGTTATTTCTGTGTTTAGGCATTGCTAGGCAAAGCTTTTGGTCTGACTCTGGATTTGATTATCATTTAGCTTCTTGAAAAAGCTGACGGCGAAACGTGCTTCGGGTTCTGTGGTGGTGGTTTGGTTATAGTAGGGACTCACTATGCAGCACAGTGGTTGATATTTTAAACTAGCGATATCCATGTTATAGACATCTTATATATTTTTTGAGACAGCACTGATAAACAGTAATATACTGAGTGTATACATTTCTTGTCTCTGTGTGCAATATGTATTGCCATTTCATGTGATACTCTGTGTTATTCGCTGCTATTTTTTGTACTATATTGGTGTGATAAGCTGCTCTGTATGTTGTAGTCCCCCCACCACCACGATGTTGTTTTAATCTTGTTTGTCATTTTTTTTAGGTCATGTTGGCCATTGTTTTTACTATTTGTGGTTAAATATAATAAAAGTCTTCTTGCATGGTACCTATGGTGTTCTCATATGTTATTACAGTATTTATATGGCAGTATCTATATATATATATATATATATATATATATATTTATGGGGATTGTCATCATTTAGCTTTGCCTAGTTAATTAGGGTAGAGTACTTTTCCTTGGGCTTATACATACTTTATGCCTGGATTACTTAGATTCTGGTTAGAATGATACGGCGATGGTGGGTCTCAAGAACGCAATAACAGATAATCGGTATCACATGTGTGAAGCAGGCATTAATACTGACAGAAAACAAAAGGCAAAATTAACTCACTAGTGGATAAGCGGAACCGAATACTGTAGGTAGTAAAAATGGAGACGATGCATAAATCGAGTGGATTGCCGATGAATAGCATGCAAGCAGTAAACCGATGAATTGACAGAGGGCAAGAATAAACAGCACTCACTGACGCTATCTGAATACTATCCCACAGCAGGCTAAGACAACAGCAGCAGACCAAAGGCACAAGAAAAGGCAAACAAACCAGAGGAACTACTGATCCCAGGATACACATAAAATCACTAAACAATAACTAGATCTCTCAGAGGACCAACAAGTCCCACAATACAAACAAACACATAGACAAGAACAAAGTTACCAATCTGAATCTGGAAAGATTGTAGAACATGCCGGAAACAGGATAATCAGCACCTAAGTAATGCAGGCCTAAAGTTTATATAAGATTAAGAAAAGTACTCTACCCTAATTAACCAGACATAGCTTTAATAATGACCAAATTCAGACTCAGACCAAAGGCATTACCTAGCAACGCCCAAACACAGAGATAACAGAAATAATTGATTAGCAGCTGTCCTGCTGCTAATCGTAACAGCACTGACACATATGCACAACTGCGCTGAGAGCCCAACATGTGTGAAATATTTACCAAGCACTTGTACACTCTACTTTATGGAGAGAAAACTGTGAAAACGGTGACTGAAGTGTTACAGATTTGGAGAATGCAATTCAATTGGTTATTCCAAAAAGTGCTGCAGCTCTTATATATATACCCCCAGCAATTTGCTCTAGGCATATGCTTAGATTACCTTGCAGGTAAACCATCTCCCTTTTTCTCGTATCCTAATTATAGATCTAAGGTAAAGTATAAATGTGGCCATGATTAGAAAAACAGCATATATTATTCTACTAAAATGTTCTATTGATTTATTAACTTGTTAATACCCATGGTATTGTAGCGATTAAAGCGTAAAATAAGTTTTACCTGGAGCATCCACTGATAGCATGTATTCATTTTGCAAAGTTGCGGGTAGACGTGTAGAAGGACCATTCACAGGAATACAACAAACCTCATTTTTAACTCGACTGTCCAGTTTGCACTTAAAAATTAGGTATATTTGTGTCTTTACCTGTAAAGTACAATTATGAAGATCAAGGAAACTAATATGTGAATGAGCAAAAAGGGAATGTATTATTTATTGTGTTTTGTAATCACATTAGACTATTTACAGCATAGGTTCACTATAGATGCATTTTTTAAAAGATATCAAAGAGCTGGCCAAATCGCAAATCCAGAATAAAATTTTATTATAAGAATCTATCCTGTTAGCCGCAGGAGTAATCCAACAATAACATTCACGTCTACAGGAGAGATTCAAATCCATTATTTCTCAGAGAATCTATCAACAAACTATTGCAAAAATACATTGTTAAGATAGAATCTGTAATAAACTACATGCATTACATTTTTATTCCAAAATCTACTAATATAATAGAAATTGCACAAACCCCACAGCGTATTCGTTCCGGCTGTATGGTCAATAGGTTTCCAGTAATCTGAGGTAGGGGCCGATGTTCTTTATCACTTTCAGGGTCTGTATCAGTGACAGAGCCACATCCAGAGTCTGCAAGACATTCATGCCAGGAGATGAGCATTTATAGGATATATGACATCAACATGAGAATAATTTACCTTGAGTTACCCTGGTGCTCCACAAGGGGCACTCAAATGTTTCTCAATATATGTAAACCACAGTATGTAACCCAAATGAAATACAAGACAAAAACCTAGTACCAAAGTTATTTATAAGAAGTTAATAGAAATGGAAATTTAGGCAGCCATAATCTATATTTTGGTTACTTGGCCCAATAATAACACCCAAAACAAATAATAATCTGGAAGTTGAACAGCCTCATCTTGTTGAATGTTTGAAATAATCAGATCATCTGCTTATCGCCAGCAGACTCATAAACAAAGGGACTCTGCCATTTGCACAAGGAGGACATTAAGTTTAAAGGGATTTTCCCATAATCATTCTTTATCACCTACCCACAGGATAGGACAAATAACTGATCAGTGGAGATCTGACCTCTGGGACTCTCACCGATCATGAGAACAGGCTTACCTTGCTGTTCCTGAGAGCCAAATAAGAATGGAGCGGTAGTGCGCATTCTCGGCCTCCGCTGAATTTATTTCTATGGAGCTGCCAAAGATAGAGCTGTATTGTCGAGCATGCGGACTACCGCTTCATTTCTAAGAGCTCCCGAGAAGGGCAATGTAAACCCGTTCTCATGATCGGTGGGAGTCGCTCGGACCCCCACCGATCAAATATTTATAACATATCCTGTGAATAGGCGATAAATAATAATTATGGGAAAACCCCTTTAAGCAAAATGTATGTGCCTCTTTCTTTAATTCTATTTGTCTGATTTCAATGGAAGATGAAAGGGTGATAGAATCAGCACATCATAAATGGCACGCTAATGTAGGAAAAATCAGACAGGCCAGCAGGCACGGTAAGAGGCACTCACCAGAGAAACATGAGGTCCTTCAGTGAATCTAGGTTCTGATGCAATAGAGCCCATAAAGATGGACCCATCAGTAGCGGACTACGGAGAATGTTGTATTCTGCTGGAGTTTAACCTATCATTCCTCGTATAACCTGGTTACATTGATATTAGCATAGGTTATAAAGCAGTGACCAGCTGGCCTTGCATTTGTTCTAATATAGTTGTAGGGAGGTCTTCAAATTATTTTCCTATGGTGGGCCCAAGGAATGCAATACAATTTAGACAGCTCAATCACTGAGATAGGTATTGCAGGGTGTCAATTAATTTGTCACCATTGTTAGATTTGTATGCAGTAATTGTATGACTATGTACTATTTTATAAAGGGCTATTTACACAAGCTGGTAATCGTTTAGATTTCAACGCTAACGAGCGATCGTTGTCAATAATCGCTTAATGTTAGGAGCTGAGAGCTGTAGCGACTGAATGACTAGCGATACAAATCTTGTTGATCGTACAAATAATAGTTTATGCAAACATAAAAATAATCTTTGGTTGTTCTGACATTGTGGTATGTAAACATGAATCGTTTGCTTTACATGTAACTTTATTAAATAGGCGACCAAATGATAACATTTTAATGATTATTGATATGATAACATTGTGTGTGTAGATAATATAATCACTATTCAATCGTTTACAGCAATCGTTTTGAAGATCGCTAATACATGCTGATCATGCATGTGTATAGGGAGGTCGGGGAGATAGCTGTTGAATTAACAAGCTCGACAGCTATTTTATCTGTATGTCCAGCTGGATCGGTATGTTTCATCTCTGGGCTTTTTTTGCTAAGGCTTCGTTCACATCTGTGCTAGGGCTCTGTTCCGACTGAGCTTTCCGTCAGAACGGAGCCCTGACAGATACAAACGTTTCAATCACCATTGATTTCAATGGTGACGGATCTGGTGCCAGGGTTCCACCATTTTGACAGAATCAATACCGTAGTCGACTGCTTCTGCTATTGATTCAGTCGAAACGACAGAACCCTTGCACAACGGAGACAAACGGAAACCACTGGCACCGGATCCGTCACCATTGAAATCAATGGTGAAGAAAACGGAAACCTATGGTTTCTGTTTGTGTCTATAAGGGCTCCGTTCCGACAGAAAGCTCAGACGGAACGTCAGAATGGAGCCCTAGCACAGATGTGACCGAAGCCTTACATGTAGCTAACCGACCTGATACTAGCAATCCTATCACAATCATATATATATAATCATATATACAGTACCTTGATGTGAGGACCTCAGTAATCTAAATCAAACTGGTTGTATAGAGTTGTACATTGCTTCTAGGGGAGAATAACCCCGTAATACATTGCCACATGGTACACCATATGGTAACAAATGGAATGCCCAAGACCCTATGGTGTGAAGCCGCACGTACTCAGTTTTCTGCAGCATAATTTCTAAGCTCTGTTCGCATCACGTTTAGGGGTAAATGCAGCAAAATCTCCCAACAGATGCACCGAATGTATAGCCCCAATGTATGCTACTGTATACCATACAATGGAATACATCATCTATAGGCCCCCATGTTAAACTAAATTCATGCTGTATGGTATGTGCCTTTTTGCAGTGGCCAACGGTATAGGAAAGCACAACAGGTTACACTTCCTTATACCCAGCAGATGCCAAAAAAGACACTCCTTTGGCATTTGTCACGTCTCAGAGGATCTACGGACCCGTCCAGCTTGAACGTGTACAACAAACGTGGTGTGAACACAGCTTTACCAGTCAGTTGTATTATTAACCTCAGATTATGTGACTACTGGCCAATGCTGCAAAAATACAACACTACACTGCACAAATTTCTCTTGCATGAAGAAATATGTCCAAATGTCCAACAATATAGAAAACCAGCAGAATTTTATTTTCTGCTGTCAATCATCTCATATGTAAGGATGGTTTAAATCCACTGCATGATGTAACTTCCATCCTCGATGTTATTACTGAATTACATTCTTTGCATGCTTAGCTGCCACATAGTTCACAGGTAGGACGTGATCTTATCTATCTTCCTAAGGCTGGGTTCACATGTCGTGGTTTCCCCTTGTACCATGGCAAAAATGGGCTGGCGATTTCCTGAAAATTGCCGCAGAATTGTGCGGCTTTGCTGCGATTCGCGGCAAGAACACATTTTGACTGTGACGTGAGAACCCAGCCTATGGTTACATAGTTTGTACGGTTGAAAAAAGACACATGTCCATCAAGGTTGCTTAGGAGCTCTGTGCTCTGTGCACTCGTAGGCCATAATGTATATTTATCGACAGTTGAAAAGAGGGGACAGAAGTAGCAGAGGATCAAATTAAACTCTAGAAATATAGTCAAGACTTCGCCACCATAGTTCATGTCAAAAGCGTTGCTAATACATACACAAGAACAAGTCCCAGTCTAAACAAATGGGCAAATTTGGTTTTTCCCCTTGCTTTCTGCCCTGTTGGAAAACATCACAAAAATGTGACGTATAGGGCATGCTGCTGTTTAAAAAAAATGGGCAATAACTTGTATATTCTACAGCTTGACTGGTTACGGGTAATGTTAAATTGCAGTTAGGCATTAGCTGAATGATTATTATTCTCGTAGGGCCTAAGCCTAAAGGCCCAGTTATCATACTTTGATAGAAACTGTTGTGCTGGTTTGTGAGCTGTGGATATGGGAAGTAACTGATTTGAAGAAAAATTGAAGAAGTGGACTTCACCATTTCTAAGTACGGTAGTTCAATAATTGACTCAGCTTAATGATTTAGTCTTGTATGTATATTTAGCACTGTGCAGTAAAGAGTCATACTAATACCAAATATGTAAATGTAGACTCAGACTCACTGCCGAGTTCGAGAACTCCAGCACTTCCCAGTTTTATAGTTCCCTAGTATAAAGTCAATCCATCAGTATGTTATAGGTTAACTGGAAATAAACATGTACATCAAAATGTTCAAACGTCATTGGTATTATAGGTGGCACATTTATAAGGTAAAGAAGTCCCCATACGTCTTAAAGGAGACCTAATATAAGAAATTTGTAAAAGGCCCTCCATAGTGCATTAACCCCTTGGCATTTTTCATTTCAGTTTTTTCCTCCCCGTCTTCTAAAAGACATTTTCTTATTTTTCCATAGACATGGCCGTCTGAGGGCTTGTTTTTGCAGGGTGAGTTGAAGTTTCTAATGGCACCATTTGAGTAACGTATATTGTACTGGGAAACTGCAAAAAAAAATCTGTGTGTGGTGGTATAGTAAAGAAACAAGGATTCCTCCATAGTTTTTTGGGGTTTCGTTTTTACAACATTACCGTGCGATTACAGCGATACCAAATGTATATCATATTTTTTATTATGTATGACTTATACAAAGAAAAAAATATTTGTTAAAAAAAATTGTTTTGTGTTGCCATATTCTACCATAACTTTTTTCATTTTTCCAGTGTGAGGGCTTGTTTTTTTGCAGAGTTAGGCCTCATGCACACGACCGTATTTTTTCCCACCCGTAAATACTGGCGTAAATACGGGTCCGGTGTCACGCGTATTCCACCCGTTTTGCACCAGTATTTACGAACCCGTGCCCGTAAATATGGGTCCGGTGTCACCCGTATTCCATCCGTATTTACGGGCACGTTTTTGGCGGCAAAATAACACTGCACTAATCGGCAGCCCCTTCTCTCTATCAGTGCAGGATAGAGAGAAGGGACAGCCTTTTCTGTAATAAAAGTTAAAGAAATTCATACTTACCCGGCCGTTGTCTTGGTGACGCGTCCCTCTCTTCACATCCAGCCCGACATCCCTGGATGACGCGGCAGTCCATGTGACCGCTGCAGCCTGTGATTGACCTGTGATTGGCTGCAGCGGTCACATGGCCTGAAACGTCATCCAGGACGTCGGGCCGGATGTCGAGAGGGACGCGTCACCAAGGCAACGGGCGGGAGACCGGACTGGAGGAAGCAGGAAGTTGTCGGTAAGTATGAAAGTCTTTTATTTTTATTTTTTACAGGTTTATACTGATCGGTAGTCACTGTCCAGGGTGCTGAAAGAGTTACTGCCGATCAGTTAACTCTTTCAGCTCCCTGGACAGTGACTATTTACTGACGTCGCTTAGCAACGCTGCCGTAATGACGGGTGCACACATGTAGCCACCCGTCATTACGAGAGCTCCATAGACTTCTATGGACTGTCTGTGCCGTTATTACGGCCTGAAATAGGTCATGTTCTATCTTTTTCAACGGCACGGGCACCTTCCCGTGAGAAAACGGGAAGGCACCCGTCGTCAATAGAAGTCTATGAGCCCGTTATTACGGGTCGTAATTACGACCCGTAATAACGGGAGTTTTTACGGTCGTGTGCATGAGGCCTGAGCTGTAGTATTTATTTGGGTACATATGACTTTTAGATCCTTTTTATTTCATTTTCAGGGAGCCAAGGTGACCAAAAAACAACAATTCTAGAGTTTTTTTTTTATTTTTTATTGCGCCCATTGGATCTAAAGCATGAAGCGCGGCAAAAAATGCTCAGAAACGAGCATCACAGGTTTTTTCTGCCTCCCATTGGTTTCAATGGGCAGTCAGAGACGGAGACCACTCAAAGAAAGAGCATGCCACTTTTTTTTCCACGAGCAGCCAAAAAAAGCCTCTGCCTTCCATTGAAATCAATGGGGGACGATTTTGGCCATTTTTTTGCCACTGATTCCGATGCGGTTTCCGCATCAAAATAAGCGTCACAGAAACAGCTTGACAGAATATTAAATATTCTGCCTATTGTGGGAGCAATGCTCTCTATTTAAAGTTAGCGTGTCTGTGGGTGGGAAGAGGGGCTTATTTATAAAAATTAAAAAAACACAGAAACATATTTATACAGATACAGTATGAACCACTGGCCAAGTAATTAGAATTAGTTCAACCCACAACCCTTTTTTCACATCTATTGTTAGAAAAAAGCTTATGAGAAAATGTAACCCTTAAATTGTGGTTTTATATATTAGAACAATTATCGTACCTGAAAGTAAAAAACACAAAATATTTAATTTTCTTTATAGAAACGTTTTTTAGAAAACAAACTTTGAAGATGATTTTTTAGTTATACTGTACATTGAAGAAAGGCCAATTATGTCTTGAAAATGTGCAGTATCTATAAATTCTTATTATTAGAAGTATGGGTTATCTGGGAGATTGTTCAAACGGGGTATCTGATGCAAACACAGCCCGCACTGTGGCATGTCATCCTTGTAATGTCATAGGACATAATCACATGGATATAGTACACCTGAATCAACACATCATAGTAGGGGCAATATAATGACACTGGATATTTGGGTAAGTAACGTTTTTTTTTTTAGACTCGTTTATGTAAAAAAAAGAAGGAAAAAAAAAAAAGGATGTAAATAAAGTACCAAAACCCCTTTAAATCTCATTTCATTTTGCTGAAAAACTAACTGTTGATAACTCTAAGAAACATAACACAACTTGCAACTATTCAAGTATAAACCAGAATGACACATACCTACAGTGATGGTATCCATAATAGTGGTGACATACAGATCAGGTTCATCTTCAGAGGACAGCTGTTTCCATTTTGACCAGTCTTGAAAAAAAAATGAAAAATCTTCTTTGTCCATTACCCCACAAAATAAGACAATCACTTTATTTGGTGGCTTTAAAACTTTCCTTAGGTTTTCCAAAACTTCTGGATTGTCGAAAGTACCCTCTAATTCTCCAGACAGAAGAATGAGAATACATTTACAAGTCTGAAATTTTTTCATGCTTTTCTTTGATATAGGGTTATCCTCAATGTGTTCATAAGATTCGATAGCAAGATGTTGAAATTGATCCAAGAGACTAAAAAGATATTGGCACCACTGGACTGCATCAGGCCCATGAAGAATCAATAAGTCACAGATCCCTGTAAAATACCAAGAGATATTGTTTATTTATGTGTCGTGATAAAAGCTTTTCGTTGACAATTGAGTGCAAAATAGTTTGTAGAAATATGAAAACATTTCCCTAACTTAATTGTAGTTTTACATTCTTTCCAGTGAATTTGATTGATTTTATTTGCATTTTATCTGCAATATTTCCATGTATATAGTAATATTTATATTTCCTGTTGGGTTCTTGATAAATTTCCTGTTGGTAAATTTAGATAATCTTTCTTTGTAACCTAATCAATTTTTTATTTATTTTTACACACTCAGATTAACAACCATAAGAACGAAGATGCTGTCATTAATGGCTTCTTTGTTTTCTGTCTCCTTACCGGAGCACACAGGCAGCAGATAGCAATGTTTATTCATGAGTGCAGGAGGGGAGGAGCGCAGATGTGTAAGTAGTGTACCGTCGTTACTTCAGAGGGCACGGCTGTCATTAAAGATGGCACTAGGGCTATCACAATAGAGAGCACTGGGGCTGTCACATATGGGGCACTGTGACTGTCTCCTGGGTTGCTGTATCTCACACTTGTGGGTACACTGTGACTGTCATTCCAGGGGAACTATGGCTATCTTTTATTGGAGACCTGTTATTTTAGGGGGTAATATGACTCACTTCAGGGGTCACCGGCTGGAACTGTTATAAAATTGTACTAAAAATACTTTCAGAGAACGCAAACTCACAAATTCAGCTTTATATGTATGTTTTTTTTATATGGGTGTTTTCTTGTCCTAACCTCTGCTCAATGTAATGTGCGGCCCTCAGAGGGCATGTTTACATGGGTCCAGATTTGCAGACAGAACATCTGCAGCGTATTTCGGAAGCAGAAAAGCGGATGGGACTTTAACGACTCATCCACAAGTAAAAAATGATATGCGGAGCGGCTTTTTAAATCTGCAGCATGTCAATTTATGTTGCGATTTTCACAGCAGATTTCACCCTTTGCAATGCATAGGCAAATTTGTAACAAAGTTCACAACTGATTTTTTTTTCCATCACAACTCCGGAACTTGTGCATTAACCATTATGGAAGCACCTGTAAAGGATCTGCCAGGCACAACTTCTGTGTATATACGCCCATAGGTAATCAGTCTGCACCTGAGTCTATGTCTCTGAGACTGACTCCATCTTCCACCACTCAGGATGGCAGGCTTAGGAGTGGGAGAGCCTATCGCAGCCTGGCCAGACGGAGCTAGCTCCCGCCCCCTGTCTATTTATACCTGCCTTTCCTGTTCCTCCTTTGCTTGTGATTCTTCTCGTGTGGTTTCCTGGCCCAGCTACAGCTTCTGACTATTTGATCCTGCTCCATACTGACCCTGGCTTACTGACTACTCTCCTGCTCTGCGTTTGGTACCTCGTTCACTCCTGGTTTGACTCGGCTCGTTCACCACTCTTGTTGCTCACGGTGTTGCCGTGGGCAACTGCCCCATTTCCCTTAGCTTTGTGTACCCTTGTCTGTTTGTCTCGTGCACTTACTGAGCGTAGGGACCGCCGCCCAGTTGTACCCCGTCGCCTAGGGCGGGTCGTTGCAAGTAGGCAGGGACAGAGTGGCGGGTAGATTAGGGCTCACTTGTCCGTTTCCCTAACCCCATCATTACAGCACCCATAATTTTACAGGTTAAAACCACTGGAGTAGCACAAACTTACGTCAGCTCTACTTTGCTGTTTTTAGGTTTGTGGGATATTTTTTATCACCTTATTGATTTTGGACCTAAAATTTAGTATGAGTTGAATTGTTTTGTTGTAAGAAACCTTCAGCACACTTTTCATTTCAAAAGTATGCGAGATTTATTTTTCTTTGTGCCCGGCCAGTCTCCCTAAATAATGAGGAATGTCCTTAGATGACCAACAATCTTCGAAGATCATGAATGATAATGTGAATAGAAAGAGCAAACAGATTATATTAACATCAGAATACTCTAACAGAAGGCACACACATATTTTTGAGTTAGCGTGTGCTGAAGGTAGTTTTGTGGCTTAACATATAACACTTTATATTGGAGGTGATTGTGTATAGAACAGGATGCAATAGGCGGTGGGTTGCTATGTGTAATAAAAAAAAACTTTGTTGTCATTAACCCCTTGCCACCGCAGGCAGTTTTAATTTTTACATTTTCCTTTTTTTTTCCTCTCGGTTATAACATACAGCTAACACCTGCGGCATATGATGTTGACTCAGCCCGTGAGTCTGCTCCAAATGTCCCTGTCACGTTGGGTGCGCGGACCAACTAGGCCGTACCGCCTTAACAGTATGACAGCTGGCCAACAGGACACAGGTCAAAGCCTATAGTTCAATAGGTGTACCTGTGGCAACTTCGGACAGCAGCTAGACAGGTGTAACAGGACAGGCGTAGTACTTAACGTGGCACGACTCCAACTCTATAAGGCACTTGGTTCTGGATAGCACGGGACACAGGATACAGGAAGCAGGAACGGGAACACTTGGAACTAGGAAACACTAAGGGACCATTTGCAGAGACAAACATAGGTAAATGACAACGCTCAGGCAATGCAGGAAGGGGCTGGGCCCTTTTTATAGTCCAGGGTGCTCATGGGCTAATTTGGTACTTTAATTCAGGTGAGCGCTGGCCTTTTAAGAGTGCACCCTACTGGACACAGCAGAGTGAAACGGAAGTCTCCTTAGGAGGAGATTGGGACCAGCGCTCACTGATCCATGACTACGGAAGTCAGGAGGTAAGTAAACCTTGCGGCCCGCAGCCATGGGCTTTACAGCCCTTCTTACATATATGACATACAGTTACGTAAAATTTTGGTAAAGGGTTAAATTATATCAACATGTTAACATGGGCAGTCCCAAATTAAATAACCACAGTAATATCTTAAAGAAGCACTGATCTGAATGAAGTACTTCAGTCCAATTTATATTGTGATTTATGTACATAATTAGCAAAGATGATTTTCTAGGAGAAACAAATGCTCATTGATACTAGGTGTAATAGTCTATGAAGATATAACCAGTCTCTCTCATTTTCATGGTAGATGCATTGTTTTATACAATTTTAATCAAAACTAAGAACTTTTTACACAGGCCAATGATCGGTGAACAACAGTTCGTATGAACACTCGTTCCCAGCCAACAATTGAGCAAACGCTCATTTATCGGCTGATCGGATCATTTATGCGGCCAGAAAAATGGTCTATGTAAAGAGAAAATAGATGTCCCCATAGATCCCATCCAAAAGCTATCTGTTGTTCTTTGTCATGTATCCTTAATTTTTCTGTCTGAAATAAGTGACACCAATTGTTTGAACAACCCATCTATTTTTTATCCAATTCAATTGGAAGACGGATGTTGAAGACGGCCTAAATTTTTTTCCATCCGTCATCCCACTAGTGCTTTAGTCTATGGATGAAAAGCTGATGTAATTAAGAAAAACTATTATCATCAGTTACATCATTTTTATTTTTTATCTGTTCCATGACAGAATGGATGACAGGTATGAACGTTCTCTTGAATAGGCCTCGAATAACACATAAGAATATCATCAACCCAATATCCAGATAGGGTATCAGAAACATAGTGGTTGCAGATTTAATAATACTGTCTAAGTTATAGACAGTGTGGCTTGCCCATGGCCGCGGGCCGTCAGGCTCACTCACCTACTGACGGCCACAGCCATGGATCTGTGAGCGCTGGCCCCCATCTCCTCCTCAGCGCTCACTTCCGCTTCTCTCGGCCAGGTCCCGTAGGGTGCGCGTGCACGCTCGTGCCTGCTCTTAAAGGGCCAGTGCGCGCAGCTGAGTTAAAGTACCAAATTAGCCCATGAGCACCGTGGACTATAAGAGGGGCTCTGCCCCTTTCTGCATCACCTGAGCTTTGTTGTCGTTACCCTAGTCTGTCTTTGCAAATGGTCTCCTAAGTGTTTTCCAGTTCCCAGTGTTTCCCGTTCCTGCTACCTGTAACCTGTATCCCATGCTATCCTGGTTCAAGTTCCATATTGAGTTGGAGTCGTGCTGCGCTGAGTACCATGCCTGTCCTGCTACATGACGCCTGGTGTCTGCCTGCTGCCTAGTCCCAGCCAAGCCTGTCTTGCTACTGTCTGAGCTACCACAGGTACACCTATACGAATTATAGACCGTGACCTGTGTCCTGTTGGCCAGCTGCCATACCGTCAAGGCGGTACGGCCCAGTGGGTCCACGTACCCAACGTGACACAGTGTATATGTAGACAATGCTGTCAGAAGAGGTGCCAAAGATATCAAAGTGGTGCATGCTGTATGATAAATTTGGCGCTTCCTGCTCGAAATCTTAGACACTTTTATCTTTAGATAAGCTATCCGTAAACGGCCAAAAATTTCCACAATGGTCCAACTGTAAACTATCAAATCTCACTAGTGGCATATAAGTGACAAACAGGGAAGTAGTAGCAATATTACTGATTATTCAAACTATGGTCAAACCATATCACTGGCAGTTCACACTAGGATAAGAGCCATTACACTTGGTCATATCTTTTGGTAGCTTTTTCCCTTTTAATATAGAGAGTAGATCAGTACCATCTGTCATTTAATAGTAATACAAGTGCTAGAAAAGGTTAGGTTAGTTTAGTTCCAGCTATGTAATGTTCTAATATGCAAATACCCCACATGACACATAAGGGTGTGTTCACATCAGCTTTCGGTTTCCATTGATGGGTTCCGTCAGACCTTTCCGTCGGAGGAACCCATCAGTGTATGAATGAGTATGAATGAATAACTGAAAACAGGGAACTTAAAGTGGATCCGTCAAGTCTTCTATGCTACACTATCTAAGGGCAGCATAAGATAGAGTGGGAGATGATGAGCTCAGAAAGACATCTTTTTTTAGGATTTGATCATGTCGTTTCATGTCAAAAGCTGTTTATATGCTTTAAATGCTCATAGAGAAAGCCTGTGAGTCCTGCTTCCCCCACCCACCCACAGTGATTGACAGCTCTTTCTGCATACAAACTTATACAAGGAGAGCTGTCAATCACTCTGTGTGGGCAGGGGAAAAAAAATAAGTAATCATTCTCTACCTTTAAAAGGAAACATTTATGCATATTGAATGTTGAGCAATGCTCACCTCAACCCCCCACTTTACATCGTATTACATGGCTGCAGTTCTTCACTTTATATATTGTCTTGCTTGCCTAAAGTGTTTCTCTTGTGTAATACTTTATACTGCTATTATAACAGGAAAAACCTTCTATTTAGCCAGCATGACAATGTGCTTGAAAAGCGATACATCTTAATAAAATTTCCCCATAATTTCCCCATCTTAAATATCAGTTTCTAGTCATCTACAGTTTCACCATTCTCATTTTCCTACAATGAATTGCACAATTCAGTCGTGCTTAACCCCTCAAAGGGGTTTTCCACCATCTGACAACGGATGATCTATCAACCGGATAGGTCATCAGTACATGATCTGTGGGAGTCTGACACCCGGACCCCGCACGTATCAGCTGGTCCGGTGCCTCCATGCACCGGACGTACATGCCCGGAAGCAGTTGGCTCCTGGCACGGAATAGCAGCCGAGCTGCAGTACTGCAGCTCTGCTCCTATTCAAATGAACCAGAAGGTAAATTATGGATCTCAGTCAAGGAATCCCTCAATTCTGTACCTCTTAGAGCTATGTTACTCGCACCCCTCAAAAGTGTTTCTGAGCTCACGGTTAAGAATGATCTCACGAAAACTTTAATCAAGGTCTTTTCTCTAAGTAAGAATAAATTAATCCTGTCCCCTTCTCCATTAACCTTGATATCTGATTTGATTGACCTATATCTAGAAGGACCAGGGGAGCAATCTAGTAATCCCTCCACTAGGCTTTACGATTCTTTAGACTCACTTTTGATAGATGGTACATTTTTAACATTCTAAGTGTGGACAAATAACCATAATTTACATCTTCTACACTACATGTCCCTGAGAAAGGCAGTTTCTCCATACCTTAAAGGTGGATCCCTGGATCGATCTTTGACTGCCTTTGAGTCTACTTTGGGGCAAACCAAATACCCAAAGAAAATCCTGTCCCAGGTATATCAAATATTAGTGACTGGTGACGTACCATTGAAAAGATCCTATGTATCGCTATGGGAGAAGGACCTTTCTCTGACTCCCTGTCACGTAGGGTTCATGGACCCACTAGGCTGTACCGACTTGGCGGTATGGCAGCTGGCCAACAGAGCGCAGGTCAGAGTCTATAGTTCATATAGGGTACCTGCGGCAGCTCGGACAGTAGCAAGGCAGGCTTGGCGAAGGCGTGGAGAAGCAGGACAGGCGTGGTATACAGCACGGCTACAGCTCAGCACGGCACTAGATCAGGATACAGGTTACAGGATACAGGAACAAGGAACACTGGGAGCAGGAAAGACTAGGGGATCATTTGCAAGACAAACATGGAATACGACAACAACGCTCAGGCGTGGGAGGATGGGGCTGGGACCTTCTTATAGCCCAGGGTGCTCTGGGAGCAATTAGCTCAGTCTCCAACATGCGTGTAGAGAGGATTTTAGCAAATAATTTAAGGTCTACGTTCGGGAGGGAAATGGGTCTATAATTTGAGCATTGAGAGTGATCTTTCCCTTCCTTGGGGATAACTGACATATGGGCCCTGAGCGTGTCCGGTGGGAGGGTGGCATTTGCGGTGAGGGAGTTGTAGACAGAAAGAAAATGATCCTGAAGGTCAGGTAAGTATGTTTTGTAGTATGTCAGCGTGAGACCATCCGGACTTGGAGCTTTTGCCCATCCGAGATCCTTTAATAGCCAATTGGAGTTCAGGAAGTGTGATAGGGTCCCCCAGAACTGAGATTAAGTCCTGGGGGAGAGTAGGAAGGCTTGCTTGCTCTAAATAAGTATTTATGGAGAGTTAATGTTCAGTGAGGGCTTGTGGATGAAGTGGATGGTTGATATTATAAAGTATGGAGTAGTAGGACTGGAAGGTATCTGCTATGTGATAGGAGAGTTTATGTTTGTGTCCGTCTACATCAGAGATATGGGGAATAAATGAATGCGCCCTCTGTAAACGCAGAGCTCTAGCTAATGTCTTCCCAGGCTTATTACCAAATTCAAAGAAGTGGCGACGACATTTGGGCAGGGAGGCTTTCGCATGTGAAAGGGACAAGTTTTTAAGCTTTTCTCTGAGTTAGCAAAGTTCAGGTTTAGTCTGAAGTGCGAGGGACCGTTTATGAGATCCTAGAAAGTAAGTCTGTGAAGTGAGAATTCCTCTGTCGTTTGAGCCGAGCGCCGTATTTAATAAAGGTTCCACGAATAAAGCATTTATATGTTTCCCAAACCATTGGGGAGGAAACATCTTGTGTTGTGTTATTGGAGAAGAATTCTTGGATATCTGTGTGAACGCAATTGATCACCGTTTCGTCCTGTAGAAGGCTCTCATTAAGACACCATTTCCATAAACGTGGTTGAGAGGAAGGAAGGAAGGGAAAGCGACATGGATATTAGGGCATGGTCTGAGGAGGAGATGGTATCAATATGAGCAGATTGCAGTAAGGAAAGGTTAGAGTGGGATAGGAAAATATAGTCAATGCGTGAGTGTGAATCATGGACATGGGAGTAAGTGAGTAATCCTGGGTGTAAGGGTATCAAAGCCACTGCAGAGGAGATCTGTTGGACGGTTTGCTGAATGGCGGAGATGTCCTTGGCATGGCGCTCCTCAAGGCGGTTAAATTGGGGCTCTAAGTCCACACGTGTAGGAAGAGCCTGCAATATTTCCCGAAGCTCTGTAAGCAACGGTACATCTTCCGAGGGGTCCCTCAGCCAGCGCAGCCAGATAATGAACCTCGGCTTTGGGAGAGCAACATAGCCGGTATAGGCTGGCTGAGAGTGCATGGGCTGAAAGGCCCTCGCGCAGTAGGTTGTCTGTTCGTCGATGGCGTGGCCGCCATGATGGACCAAGAAGAGGAAGGAGAATCCCCCGTAGATTGACTGGAGAAATGCGCCAGTGAGGCGACTGGGGTGGCTGGAGGCTTAGGGTCCGGTTTCTTCCCCTTTGGCATGCTTTGGATGAAAGGTAAGTGATGAAAAGTCTTTGTAACTTAGCCGCGGCCTCGGAGCTCGAGAACAAAGCATCCTCACTCCACCATGTCCAAGCCACGACTCGCGGCCAACCCCTTTAACCCATTAGTGACCGGCCCATCGTGTTTCTACGTCGGTCACTAACGGGCCTTATTCCGATGCCATAGACTTTTTACGTCGCGGCATCGGAATAAGTAAGTCCCCATAAATCACCCCATTTTGAAAACTGCACCCCTCAAAGTATTCAAAACAGCATTCAGAAAGTGTATTAACCTTTAGGCGTTTCACAGGAATTAAAGCAACGTAGAGGTGAAAGTTACAAATTTCATTTTTTTTTTACAAAATTCATTTGTAATAAATTTTTTTCTATACCACAGAAGGTTTTACCCGAGAAATGTAACTTATTATTTATTGCCCAGATTCTGTAGTTTTTAGAAATACCCCACATGTGGCCCTAGTGCGCTAATTTACTGACATACAGGCCTCAGAAGCAAAGGAGCACCTAGTGGATTTTGGGGCCTCCTTTTTTTTAGCATATATTTTAGGTACCATGTCAGGTTTGAAGAGGTCTTGTGGGGCCAAAACAATAAAGACCCCCAAAAGTGACCTCATTTTGGAAACTACACACCTCAGGGAATTTATCTAGGGGTATAGTTAGCATTTTGAACCCACATTTTTTTTGCTAAATTTATTTGAATTAGTTTGTGAAGATGAAAAAACGTAGAAATGTTTAATTTTTTCAAGGAATAAAAGAGAAAAAACACCCCAACATATGTAAAGCAATTTCTCCTGATTATAGCAATACCCCATATGTGGTAATAAACTGCTGTTTGGACCCACAGCAGGACTCAGAAGGGAAGGAGCACCATTTGGATTTTGAAATTCTGATTTTGCTGGAATAGTTTTCAGTGCCATGTCGCGTTTGAAATGCACTGGAGGGAACAAAATAGTGGAAACCCCCGGAAAGTGACCCTATTTTGGAAACTACACTCATCAAGGAATTTTTCTAGGGGTAAAGTTAGCATTTTGACCCCACGGTTGTTTTGCTGAATTCATTGGAATTATTCTGTAAAGGTAAAAATCAGGTAAGTATGTTTTGTAGTATGTCAGCGTGAGACCATCCGGACTTGGAGCTTTTGCCCATCCGAGATCCTTTAATAGCCAATTGGAGTTCAGGAAGTGTGATAGGGTCCCCCAGAACTGAGATTAAGTCCTGGGGGAGAGTAGGAAGGCTTGCTTGCTCTAAATAAGTATTTATGGAGAGTTAATGTTCAGTGAGGGCTTGTGGATGAAGTGGATGGTTGATATTATAAAGTATGGAGTAGTAGGACTGGAAGGTATCTGCTATGTGATAGGAGAGTTTATGTTTGTGTCCGTCTACATCAGAGATATGGGGAATAAATGAATGCGCCCTCTGTAAACGCAGAGCTCTAGCTAATGTCTTCCCAGGCTTATTACCAAATTCAAAGAAGTGGCGACGACATTTGGGCAGGGAGGCTTTCGCATGTGAAAGGGACAAGTTTTTAAGCTTTTCTCTGAGTTAGCAAAGTTCAGGTTTAGTCTGAAGTGCGAGGGACCGTTTATGAGATCCTAGAAAGTAAGTCTGTGAAGTGAGAATTCCTCTGTCGTTTGAGCCGAGCGCCGTATTTAATAAAGGTTCCACGAATAAAGCATTTATATGTTTCCCAAACCATTGGGGAGGAAACATCTTGTGTTGTGTTATTGGAGAAGAATTCTTGGATATCTGTGTGAACGCAATTGATCACCGTTTCGTCCTGTAGAAGGCTCTCATTAAGACACCATTTCCATAAACGTGGTTGAGAGGAAGGAAGGAAGGGAAAGCGACATGGATATTAGGGCATGGTCTGAGGAGGAGATGGTATCAATATGAGCAGATTGCAGTAAGGAAAGGTTAGAGTGGGATAGGAAAATATAGTCAATGCGTGAGTGTGAATCATGGACATGGGAGTAAGTGAGTAATCCTGGGTGTAAGGGTATCAAAGCCACTGCAGAGGAGATCTGTTGGACGGTTTGCTGAATGGCGGAGATGTCCTTGGCATGGCGCTCCTCAAGGCGGTTAAATTGGGGCTCTAAGTCCACACGTGTAGGAAGAGCCTGCAATATTTCCCGAAGCTCTGTAAGCAACGGTACATCTTCCGAGGGGTCCCTCAGCCAGCGCAGCCAGATAATGAACCTCGGCTTTGGGAGAGCAACATAGCCGGTATAGGCTGGCTGAGAGTGCATGGGCTGAAAGGCCCTCGCGCAGTAGGTTGTCTGTTCGTCGATGGCGTGGCCGCCATGATGGACCAAGAAGAGGAAGGAGAATCCCCCGTAGATTGACTGGAGAAATGCGCCAGTGAGGCGACTGGGGTGGCTGGAGGCTTAGGGTCCGGTTTCTTCCCCTTTGGCATGCTTTGGATGAAAGGTAAGTGATGAAAAGTCTTTGTAACTTAGCCGCGGCCTCGGAGCTCGAGAACAAAGCATCCTCACTCCACCATGTCCAAGCCACGACTCGCGGCCAACCCCTTTAACCCATTAGTGACCGGCCCATCGTGTTTCTACGTCGGTCACTAACGGGCCTTATTCCGATGCCATAGACTTTTTACGTCGCGGCATCGGAATAAGTAAACAGAGCAGGGAGCTGTCAGATCTCCCTGCTCTCAGCTGCTAGAGGCAGCTGAGGGCTGGGAGCGTCCCTGCTCTGCCGTGTGAGATCGATATTAGTATCGATTTCACACGTTTAACCCCTCAGATGCGGTGCTCAATAGCGAGCACCGCATCTGAGTGGTTTTGGAGAGAGGGAGGGAGCTCCCTCTCCCACCGAAACCCGGCGATACGATCGCCGAGTGTCTGTGTCTCTAATGGCAGCCGGGGGTCTAATAAAGGCCCCCAGGCTGCCTGGAGTGAATGCCTGCTAGATCATGCCGCAGGCATGACCTAGCAGATGCCTGTCCGTGTTAAACGGACAGGCAGTAATACATTGCAATACAAAAGTATTGCAGTGTATTATAAATGCGATCGCAGAATCGCATATTATAGTTCCCTAGTGGGACTAGTAAAAAAAAGTGAAAAAAAAGTTTAATAAAGTTTATTAAAAAAAAATGTGAAAAAAAATGAAAAACCCAGCTTTTCCCCTTACAAAATGCTTTACTATTAAAAAAACAAAATAAAGTTAAAAAGTTACACATATTTGGTATCGCCGCGTCCGTAACGACCCCGACTATAAATCTATTACATTATTTAACCCGCACGGTGAACGCCGTAAAAAAAATAATAAAAAACTATTGAAAAATTGCTGTTTTCTGTGAATACTGACTTTAAAAAAATGTAATAAAAAGTGATCAAAAAGTCGCATCTACTCCAAAATGGTACCAATAAAAACTACAAGTCGTCCTGCAAAAAAAAAGCCCTCATACAACCGCATCGGCGAAAAAATAAAAACGTTACAGCTCTTCAAATATGGAGACACAAAAACAAATAATTTAGAAAAAAAAGCGTTTTTACTGTGTAAAAGTAGTAAAACATACAAAAACTATACAAATTTGGTATCGTTGAAATCGTAACAACCCGATGAATAAAGTTATTGTGTTATTTATACCACACGGTAAACGGCGTAGATTTAGGACGCAAAAAAGAGTGGTGAAATTTCAGATTTTTTTCTATTCCCCCCCAAAAAAAAGTTAATAAAAGTTAATCAATAAATAATATGTACCTTACAAACTTACAGACTTTACAAACCCGATACATTGATTTTCAGAAAAAGCAAAACAGACACGAAGCGGCTGAGCACTCACACGAGCGCTTCTGCCGCTTCATTTTAGCGATTGATGGGGGGGGTCTCAGTGCTCAGGTCTCCACCAATCAAAACTTCTGACATGTCACTATGACATGTCAGAAGTTTGTCAAACGTTTAGTTACCCATTAAATAATTTATGGATGGAAATACCTTTAAGAAGGCACAGATACTGCACAAAAATGATCAATCTGTCTTTTAAAGCTTGATCGATCTACTTCCTTAGTAGATCTGCTGTACTACTTTGTTAGTATCTTAGCACTTGCATTTCATTGATTTGTGACAAGTGTGGATTCATTTCCTCATCTATATCTGTTCCCGGTTGTATGAAAGTTAACATATTGGTAAAAGAACAGTTAATAATATAATGTGATTAAAAAAAAAAAAAACGGAGAATTTCTTGTCTTCTGCCTACTATAATAAAAGTATCACTAGTTTATCAACAATATTTAGATAGAACTAATGATTATCATTGAAATTTGCAATTTGCATATAATTTGCTTTCATAAATCCACAAATTCCTCTTGTAGGATTTTATTTGCATTATAAAAACATGAACAATACAAACTGTACTGAGTATCCAGAAAAGTGCAGCATTGTTTAACCTATCCTCAGCTTGAACATAATTGAGAATTAACCAATTATTGTATGAAAACCATAGCCATTCCACTACACATTCACATATTAATATATTAATAGAGGTATGTGGATGTGGCCTGCAAGTTACCTAAGGGTATGTGCACACACACTATTTACGTCCGTAATTGACGGACGTATTTCGGCCGCAAGTCCCGGACCGAACTCAGTGCAGGGAGCCGGGCTCCTAGCATCATAGTTATATACGATGCTAGGAGTCCCTGCCTCTCTGCAGGACAACTGTCCCGTACTGTAATCATGTTTTCAGTACGGGACAGTAGTTCCACGGAGAGGCAGGGACTCCTAGCATCGTACATAAGTATGATGCTAGGAGCCCGGCTCCCTGCACTGTGTTCGGTCCACTACTTGCGACCGAAATACGTCCGTCAATTACGGACGTAATTAGTGTGTGTGCACATACCCTAAGGGGTGAAAGACAGCAATGATGAAGGTTAGTCTGCCTAAACCTTAGGCCGGGTTCCCAAGGGTCAGATACACTGCGTAAAAATCACGCAGTGTGTCCGACCTGGAATCCGCAGTACATTCCCCTACGAAAAATCCACATTGTGGTGCTGTTTTTCTAATGGAAATTCCGCTCTGGGAGAAAGCGCTCAAACTTACCCCCTCCGTCTTCTCTGCGCGCAATCCTACGAGGACATTGCAGGCCATGGGATGAAACGTCATCCCAGGTGGTCGGAGTGCAGGAAGAAGGAGTGTGTTCTGAGTAAGTATGACTATTATTTTTTTCCGGAGTTGCGATTTTTGCGGCGTAATCGCTGCAATTACGATACAAAAGTCATAACACCTGCCTTTCTGTTGCTGGTTTTGCATCCCCATTAAATTTAATGGGGAAAACTATCAACAGAAAATCAACAAAAATACAGCATAAATTCACATGCTGCAGAATTAAATTCCGCACCGCACGTCTATTTAGTAACGTTTACACTGCGTTTTTTTCCGCAGCGTGGGCATGACATTTTCTGAATTTCATCCACTTTACCGCTACTGTAAATTCTGTGGAATTTCTGCACACAATTCCGTTGCAGAATTTCCACAGCGTTTACGCTACATGGGAACCCGGTGTTGGGAATTTTTTCAGTTTCCTCAATGTTTTGTTTTTATTAGAAATAACTATGACTATCAGGGATTAATGAGAAGAGGGAAATAAATAAAAGAATGAAAAGAAAAGAAAGCAAGCATTGTTTCCTTGGCTGTAATATGATATTTACCTGCAAGTCACATTACTTAAAGGGTTATTCCCACAATTAACATTTATCACTTATCCACAGGATATGTAAAAAAAATTATGATTGTTGGGGGACCCACCACTAGGACCCCCATCTATCACTAGAACGCGTCCCAACCCCTGTTCCTACTCATGGCACAATCGCTGCGGCTCCATTTAATGTCTTTGGGTCCATTGTAGACAGCCGAGTGTAGTTCTCGGCTGTTTCCGTCAGCCCTGTAGACATTGAATGGCGCCCATGCACGACCACCCCTCGATCACGTAGTGAGGTGGAACAGCGATCGGGACTAGAGATTGGTGGGGTCCCAGCCATTATATATTTATCACCTATCCTTATCCTGTGGATAGGGGATAAATGATGATTGTGGGAAAACTCCTTAAAGGGGTTGTCCATCTTTAACAAAAAACAAACCGAGGGGGGTGGGGGTGTAAATGCTATAAAATAATAAAAGAAGCATTACTTACCTGTTAAATTCTCTGATACTCTGGTCCTTCCCGCCTGCCTCTGTTTACTGTGCTGATGCTATGATTTTACGTTGACACAAATGACTACTGCAGCCTATCACTGGCCTCAGCAGTGGCCACGTGTGTCGAAGTGATGTGATCGCAACAGCACATTAAAAAGAGGCAGGCGGCGAGGGCGAGACAGCAGGGAGTTTAACAGGTAAGTAATGCTGTTTAATATTAATCGTGCATGTGTAGGGATGAGGAGGAATAAGTGAATGGCCCTCTTTAGGCTCTATGCACACTGCGTTTGCAGTGTACGTTGGAAATACTCCCGATGTTTACCTCCGACAAATGCCTCCAACAAATGTCATACTGTTACATACTTCACCCATAGGGTCCCATTGTAAAAGAAAATTCCTCTGTATTGAATGACAGTCGACTATAAAAGCTGTCTTTTGGGGGTTTAATTGATGTGGTGCCAGGGGCTCCTCGAGCATTGTCACCTCCCTTCCTCCCCAATGGCAGCCAATGACCTATGCCTAGCACAGGCTAAAGCCGCTCCTTCCCTTTCCTGGCCACATCCTTATACGAGATCCGCAGCCAGAAAGTACCATCTGGAAGGGCCGTCATCGTGGTTTTCCTAGAACTCAGACTGAGCAAATCTGAGAGAGGAGCACAGTACTGGGTGGACTGGAAAGTCTCTGTACTACCAAGGTGGAGCCGGAAGAATAACTAGGTAAATTACTGTGCTCCTAAGGGTCTAAGTTAAAAGGGTTGTCCAGGAAAAAATTATTTATAGAAAAAATAAAAAGTGTGTTGTTTTTTTTACATTACATTATTCTTCTCCCTCTCTGGGTCTCTGGGAGAAGGCCAGAGAGGGAGAAGATGCAACTGGTGATCGCTGTGACAGCGATCACCTGACCAGAGACCCCTCTGAAGCCCGGTGATACAGCTGTCTCTAGACAGCTGCATCATGGAGCTCCTTACCGTCGGCACGCATGTGATCGCTGTGAAAGGCTGTCACAGTGTTCACAGAGCTGAGCGCCTTACCGTCTGCATGGATGTGATCGCTGTGAAAGGCTGTCACAGAGTTCACATAACTGAGCGCTTTACAGTCGGCGCACAAGCGCTGCTGGGAGGAGCAATGTAATCGCTGTGACATGCTGTCACAACGATCACATGACCGAAGACCACAGTGAGTGGTCTCCGGTTGAAAGCTCTGTGATATCAGCTGTCTCTAGACAGCTGTATCACAGAGCTCCTCACAGTCGGCACATAAGCGCTGCTGTTAGGAGCAATGTGATCGTTGTGACAGGTTGTCACAACGATCGCATGACCGGAGACCACGCTGAGAGGTCTCCGGTTAGAGTTCCATGATACAGCTGTCTAGAGACAACTGTATCACGGAGTTAAATGCCGCCGGGAAGCGGCAAACATGCTAACTCTGCAGGACGTTCTGGAACGGCCCTGCAGAGTAAATTGCGGACCGCCCAGACGTTGCTAAACAGATGAGGAAACACGTGGTACAGTTACGTCATTTGTGACGTAACTGTACACTCTGATAACCGAAAACAGGAAGTTAACTATCTGAACTAATGGACAGGTCTACAGAGGAAGTGCCAATTTTGGATTAGCAAGTGGTCACGTGACTGAAGATGGGATACGACGCTACATTCATCAGATCCAACGTAAGTATATTGCAAAGTTACTTGTTTTGCATTGTTTAGTTTAACTAAATGTGATTGTTTGCTTTCGGAAAACCCCTTTAAGGCTAGGATCTCTGGGACTGCAGTCTGTATTAATTTGGGGTCTTTGAGTCTGGGGTCAGAACAAATTTTGGACTTATTCTGTGGTCTGAATTCAGTACATTTATATATATATATATTGCTCCACCATATATTACAACCTCCAAAAATGTTAATGTGAAAAGGGGAAAGGGAGAAGCCAAGAGAAACATAATGTGTTTGGTTATAGTGAGGAAGCAGGGCCAAAATTAACTCTGGGATACCATAGTTACACCACTTGTGTATTTCATCAGACAGACACTTTAATACTAGGAATATGAAGCCTGAGTCTTTATAAACTTGTTTATTATTGAAAGGGCTTGTGCTTCATTCAGACTATAGTCAAGTATAACTCACACGGACGCATCCAGTAACATTGCTGTTGTTTGGCAGCTTATAGAAGTCCTATCATTAAATATTATCCGCTGACAAATCTAAAGATTCTGCCTTTGCATAGATCGTCATAAGAATAAGGAAGGCCTTTCATGTTAGTAACGTTTACATTGTACGCTGTGGACGAACTGTGGAATTACCTTTTAAGGTTTTTTTCTTTCTTTATCTGTAACTAATACATTTCATATAGAAGCTTATAGTTCCTCTTTCACACAGAGAAGTCTTTACCTTTTCTCTCTATTCATGGGTGGCCTAACTGGTTTAACCAGACCTGCATTTTATTCTTGACTTAAAAAAGTTAATTTCTGTAGCATGTTATAGACCAAGCAATGTCTAAAGCCAGAGGAAACACATTGTCTATTCTCATAAAAGATCTACAAATGATTATGTTATGAAGCTATTCAGTAATTGGTAGCAAAAAATTCCTAAAATGCAACAAAGTTAACAAAAATTTAAGTTGATGGGAAAAGCAGTGAGTTACAGTACTATTGTTATTTCGCAGGAACTCGTCATAATACTTTCCATACACATCAGATATTTCCCTATGGCAGTGCACATACATGTTCGGTCAATCTGTGTGTTCATATTTATGGGAAGTCGGCCAAGATTGCTGTCAGCCACCCTTATCTGTGTGGCCAGCTGAAAAGTGAGCAGTGTGCTCTGTAATATTGGGCCTACTTTTTCCATTTCATTATACTAACTGAATACAAACTGACTTTTACTTCTTTTACAAGGAATAAAACTAACTGTAAAAAATAAAATTTATTTTGTGTCGCCAAATTCTGAGAGCCATAACTTTTTAATTTTTCCATCGATTGAGCAGTATGAGAGTATATTTTTGCGGCACGAGCTGTAATCTTTTGGGGTACATGCCAGCTTTTCATTAATTTTTATTCTATTTTTTGTGGGAGATGAGATGACCATAAAACAGTGATTCTGGTGGTTTAATTTTTTTACAGCGTGCACTGTGCGTGTTTAATAGTGTTATATTGTAATAGTTTAGACTTTAACAGATGCGTTTGATGATTTACCAACGATCGTTGGATTGCTTGCACTATATACTGCAATACTAATGTATTGTAGTATATTGTGTTTCTGACAGGCTCATGGGCTGTCAGAGGGGGTGGCCCCCTCTTTCTAACACTTTAGCTGCCACGGTTGCTATTGACCGTGACATCTAAGGGGTTAAATGAGTGGGATCATGCTCGATCTGTAACATACATCCAACACCCGCGTTCAGGGCCGGCTCTCGCTGCCGTCGTCACGGCATCACTGTCCGTATATGGACAGTAATGTCGGGAGGAGAGAACGAGTCCCAGGCAGAGCACTAGCGGCTCTGCTCCGGAACTCTGTCTTTGGTGAAGCCCCTGACATCAATATCCATACATGGACAAGGATGTCAGAGGGAGAGCAGGAGTCCCAGGCAGAGCGCTAGAAGCTTTGCTCCGGGACTCCGTCTCTGGGGAAGCCCCTGATATAAAAGTCCATATATGGACAGTGATGTCAGAGGTAGAGAAGGAGTCCCAGGCAGAGCGCTAGCGGCTCTGCTTCGGGAGTCAGTTTCTGGGGAAGCCATTGACATCACTAGCCGTATATATGTACAGTGATGTCAGGGGCTTCCCTAGAGCTGGAGTACCGGAACAGACTTTACTAGCACTCTGCCTGGGACTTCAGCTCTGCTCCAGACATCACTATCCATATATGGATAGTGATGTCAGGAGCAGAGCAGGAGTCCCAGGCAGAATGCTAGTAGTGCTCTGCCCTGGACTATGGTTCTGGGAACTCCAAAGGCGCAACCTACAGGGAGGGAGGCTGTGCGGTACTACCAGGGAGAGTGGCTGCGTGGCACTGCCAGTGGAGGGGGGCTGTGTGGCACTACCAGGGAGGTGGGGGCTGTGTGGTGCTTCCTGAGAGGGGGGGGGTTGTGTGGCACTCCCTGGGGGGGGGGGGCTGTGTGGCACTATCTGGGAGAGGGGCAGTGTGGCACTATCTGGGAGAGGGGCAGTGTGGCACTATCTACAGAGGGCACTACATTTATGGGGTAACAGACTAAGGGCCTGACTTCTATATGGGGGCATAAACAGGGCCTAACGTCTATATGAGGGCACAAAGTGACGTTTTCTGCCATTTTACTGCCGCTGTGAGTTCCCCCGCAAAAGGGCCTACTAAGTCTGTGTCGCCCAAGGGCCCACATAAACCTGGAGCCGGCCCTGCCCACGTTGTATGGAGCGGGCTCAGCCCATGAGCCCACACCGTACTTCCTCCTACTCGGTTATGACGTGAGTATACGTCGAATGTTGGAAGGGGTTAAATGGAACCTGTCACTAGATTTCAGGGCACTAGATTACCAGCATGTTGGTATACTGCTGAAGTTTTGCATCCTAAACATGCCTCTCTCAAAACTGTCCGTTTTAGCATATTACAGCGTGCGCTGTATGTTTATTACCATAAAAGAGTCTTGGGATGTGTCCTGGTGTACTGGCCTCGGCTTCATCTGAGCACTGAGCATGTGCAGGATGCTGTTGGACTCATCTCAGGGCTCAAAATGCTAAAACAGGCAGTTTTAAGTGGTGCATGTTTAGGACGCTAAATCCCAGCAGTATGACAACATGCTGGTGGCATAGTGCCCTAAAATCTAGTGACAGGTTCCCTTTAAGCTTTTTTGGTGCCATTTATCCTGTGCAGCCAAGACAACAGGCCTATTTATTTATATTGTCCTATGTTACACTCATGCTGTGCCTCAACCCTGCTCTGCAACACACTGAGCGGCTCATTGTATTTCTATAGATCACAAAGTAGCAGTTTGTCTTTAAGGTCCTGTTCACACTGAGTGAAGACGCAACTCTTATACTTCCCCAGAATTCTTTGTTTCTTCGTCCAGGCCAGCCTGCTGGCATGACGTTTCATCTCATGTGACATCTGTGTCACAGGCTGCAGTGGTCATATGGGATGAAACGTCATCCCAGGAGGCCGATCCGCGGGACGGCAGAGGGACGTGTCACCATGGCTATGTAGGTATGACTTTTTTTTTTTTCTACCTGCAGTTTTCCAAAGCGGACATTTTGGCCGAAGAAACTGCACTACAATTTGGTGCGTTTTTTTGTCTGAATTCCCCACGGCACCCAGGGCAGATACGCTGTGTGCTTTTATGCCGTGTATCCACCCTGTGTGAACATAGCCTACGCAAATAAAGCTTTATTGTTATATAATAAATAGTTATGCAACTTTATATTCTTTGTTTGTGCGAGTGAATGAAAACATTCTTCATCACTTGTAGCTGTGTAGACAATTCCCTGTGAGATAAATACATCAGCTATGGTTCTCATAGTTTACTGCAATTTATCAGCGTAGGTAAAATGTATCAGCCATGCTGTTTAGCTACTTAGCCATCCATGTTCTAGTATTAGGGACCAGGAAGTCCTGATTATGCATATCCATACACACCCCAGCCTTTTCACTAGTTATGCAGGTGACAAAACTGGAGTGTGGCCTGGGGATAAAACTGTCAACCTCTGGCATCTGTAGCCAGCCTACAGCGTGGGTAAAAAACTATTTATCAGAGTTTGAACTGCTTCTCTAATGAATAATTACCATGGTAACATTTTATTATAACGTTACCATTTAGACACTTGTGAATACAATAAAAAAATAAATAAAATGACAGTATAGAAAAACCTTTTCCACTGCTTTTAAAACCTCATAATATTTAAAGGGACTCATTAAAAAAATAATAATCAGTAAAGAGTTTAAAAAACGTTGATTCCAAATCTGACATTTTTATCTTCCTATTTACTTGCATTCTTCTGTTATAAGCCCAAAAACGGGCCGTTCGCTGCCTGTTGATGATGAGTCCTAGGAGTCCTCTCCATTATATCTCCAAGCTTATGAGTCCTCTCTATGTATCAGCGTGCAGCGCACCGCCGGTTTTCAGTCTTATAGCGAGGGAATGCAAGTGAGTAGAAAGATAAAAATTACAGATTTGAAATCAGCGTCTATAAAGTGATTTACTGATAATTGTAGTTTATGGGGGTTTTCAGAGGTGACAGTCTCTTTAACATATGTTAAGAGCATATGTTGATTAGTTCTAAAAAAAATTATGCAAACAATTAACATGTTATACAGTAAAATTGTGCCCCCATCTTTGATTTGGAAGTACTTTGGTTAAAATATTAGGAAAATGCAATATATAACATTTCTTAAATGGGTTCTCCGGGACTTAAAGGTTATCAATGTTTGATTGGTGGGGATCCGACCCCCGACGATCAACAAAATAAAGGGGCTGTAACTCTCCTGTCAGCATCAGATCCCCTTCATTGTTTACAGAGGCACGGCGGCTCATCCATAGGAATGGCTGTGCCTGGTACTTCAGCTTAGTCCCATCGAAGTGAATGGGACTGAGCTGTAGTACTAGGCGCAGTTGGACCCCCACTACTCAAGCATTAATGGTCTGTCCTAAGGATAGGCCATCAGTCCTGGAGAACCCCTTTAATATACTGTTAATAACCAAATCATTACCATTAATTGTTTAAATATATGTGAAAAAATGCGCGCCTTATACTTTTCATTAAATATGACAAATTATTTTATATATTTTAATACCCTATTAGTAAAATCAGACTTTCAGCAACAAGCAAACATTTTAGTGCGCGTAACAGTTTCACTAAGCTGAATAAAGAAAGAGGAACTTTCAAAGGAGGAAATATATGTTTTTTTAGAGAAAGGTCTACAGTAAATGAAACACAGCACATACCTCTGGATGCCATTTTGGAAATCGTAAAAACAAAAAAAATAATCCTTTAGTTTAAGTTCAGAAGTTTTCAATGCGACATAATAACTATCCTTGTCATCGCTCCAAGTTTAAACCCTTTCATTCTGTATCTTCTCAGGAGCCCGTGAAATGCTTGTGTTTGCTGCCTCGTATCATCCCAGCCCAGTACAAAACGTATAAATGTGCTGCCTTGAGGCTGGAGCGAGAAGAATCTGGTACAGAACGGAACAAGTGCAGACACCTGTTACTCCGTGGGAGCAGAAAGTTACTGTTATACAGAACATACTACACTTCCTGATTTTTACTCGTCCAAAACTTCCTGTGTTGAGACTCACAGGCAGTGGTGACAAACAAATTCTAAGCACAGCCCCCTCGCCACGAGCTGGAGTATCAGCTACCGTAGTTGGCCAAACTCTAAGAATTTACAAGAACAAACAAGTAACCAGTATCATTATACATCCTCCAGATAGGCAAATCTATAGATAACAGTAATTTGAAGGGCATTTTGTAGGGCTGATTTTGTAAGTTTGCCCACTGTCAAAGTCATGAACAGTCTAGAATTTTTAGGCTAGGTTAATTTTACCAGTGAGAGATAGATTATATATTAAAAAAAACAGAAAATCACATTGTCAAAATTATATATATGTATTTGCATTGTGCACAGAGAAATAAGTATTTGATCCCCTACCAACCATTAAGAGTTCAGCCTCCTCCAGACCAGTTACACGCTCTAAATCAACTTGGTGCCTGCATTAAAGACAGCTGTCTTACATGGTCACCTGTATAAAAGACTCCTGTCCACAGACTCAATTAATCAGTCTGACTCTAACCTCTAACAACATGGGCAAGACCAAAGAGCTTTCTAAGGATGTCAGGGTCAAGATCATAGACCTGCACAAGGCTGGAATGGGCTACAAAACCATAAGTAAGACGCTGGGTGAGAAGGAGACAACTGTTGGTGCAATAGTAAGAAAATGGAAGACATACAAAATGACTGTCAATCGACATCGATCTGGGGCTCCATGCAAAATCTCACCTCGTGGGGTATCCTTGATCCTGAGGAAGGTGAGAGCTCAGCCAAAAACTACACGGGGGGAACTTGTTAATGATCTCAAGGCAGCTGGGACCACAGTCACCAAGAAAACCATTGGTAACACATTATGCCGTAATGGATTAAAATCCTGCAGTGCCAGCAAGGTCCCCCTGCTCAAGAAGGCACATGTACAGGCCCGTCTGAAGTTTGCAAATGAACATCTGGATGATTCTGAGAGTGATTGGGAGAAGGTGCTGTGGTCAGATGAGACTAAAATTTAGCTCTTTGGCATTAACTCTACTCGCCGTGTTTGGAGGAAGAGAAATGCTGCCTATGACCCAAAGAACACCGTCCCCACTGTCAAGCATGGAGGTGGAAACGTTTTGGGAGTGTTTCTCTGCTAAGGGCACAGGACTACTTCACCCCATCAATGGGAGAATGGATGGAGCCATGTACCGTCAAATCCTGAGTGACAACCTCCTTCCCTCCACCAGGACATTAAAAATGGCTCATGGCTGGGTCTTCCAGCACGACAATGACCCGAAACATACAGCCAAGGCAACAAAGGAGTGGCTCAAAAAGAAGCACATTAAGGTCATGGAGTGGCCTAGCCAGTCTCCAGACCTTAATCCCATCTTAATCCCAAATTTATGGAGGGACCTGAAGATCAGAGTTGCCAAGCGACAGACTCGAAATCTTAATGATTTACCGATGATCTGCAAAGAGGAGTGGGCCAAAATTCCATCTAACATGTGTGCAAACCTCATCATCAATTACAAAAAACATCTGACTGCTGTGCTTGCCAACAAGGGCTTTGCCACCAAGTATTAAGTCTTGTTTGCCAAAGGGATCAAATACTTATTTCTCTGTGCACAATGCAAATAAATATATATAATTTTGACTGTGATTTTCTGTTTTGTTTTTTTATATAATCTCTCACTGGTAAAATTAACCTAGCCTAAAAATTCTAGACTGTTCATGTCTTTGACAGTGGGCAAACTTACAAAATCAGCAAGGGATCAAATACTTATTTCCTTCACTGTATATACGGAGGAAATACAGAACTTTCCTTGCACCGCCAGCCTGCGATATAGAGAGAGCCTGAATCACGCTACCCCACCCGGTGAGAGAGCGTGAAAATACGTTGGCACACCTTTACCAAACTGGGAATTTATCAAGTCTGGCATTTCATACACCAATCTTAATAGTAAGAATGTTGATGTCAGATGTGACATATTTATTAAGAGATGAATGCCTCTTAATAAATGTGTCACCTCTTTCGGCTGACCGTGCACCCATGAACAAGAGTGGCACTGTTTCTGGAAAAAACGAAACCCTTTTTTGTATATTATACAACCCACTGCACAAGTTTGAGTCCCTGTAGATGCTGCTTGTTATTTACAGTAGCATGAGAAACAAGGTTTAACCCCTTAACCCATTGTCACATACATGTACGTGACAAGCGTAAAGGAAAAGTATGGAGCGTGCTCACAGGCTGAGTGCGCTCCATATTGAATAGCTGTCAGCTGTATAATACAGCCGACACCTCACTATAATGGGCGGAATCAAAGATTACTTTAACCCCTTAGATAGTGACCGCAGCATCTAAGGCGTTAGAAAGAGGGGAGCCCCTCTGACAGCCCATCGCCCCCCATGAGACAATTGTCATGGCAGCCTGGGGGCCCCATGAAGACCCCTAGGTCTGCCATCAGTCAGAATCAAGCTGTACTTCAATACATTAGTATTGCAGTATATAGTGCAAGCGATCAAGTTCCCTAGGGAACGGTTAAATAACGTTTTTTTAATGTGCAAAAAAAGATAAAAAATATTAAAAGTTAAAGAAAACAAAAACCTTTCCCCATATATTCTCTAAAGCAATGTTAACAAAAATTTAAAGAAACATAACTGGTATCGCCGCGTCCGTAAAAGTCTGAACTATTACAATATAAAAAAATTTACCCGCATGGTGAATGATGTAAAAAAAAAAATTAAACCGCTAGAGTTGCTGTTTTTTTGGTCACCTTAGCTCCCCCAAAAAATTGTACCAATAAAATGGTACCAATAAAAGCTTGCCCCGCAAAAAAAAAATAAGCCCTCACACCGGCCAAATTTTTCTTTGTAAAAGTGGTAAAACATTAAAAACCTATATAAACTTGGTATTGCTGTAATCGTATCAACCCGTAGAATAGAGATGACATGTTTTTACCGCTCGATGAATGCCGTAAAAACGAAACCCAAAAAACTGTGGCAAAATTGTTGTTTTCTGCCCAATTTTATTTTCCCAGTTTCACAGTACATTATATGGTACATTAAATGGTGCCATGAAAACCTACAAATTGTTCTACAAAAAACAAACCCTCATACGGCTATGTCAACGGAAAAATAAAAAAGTTATGACTTTCATAACTAAATTAACTCAAATTAAAAAAACAGAAAATTGGCCTGGTTATTGAGTGGTTAAGGGGTTGTCCACTTTCATATTACTGTCCCATGGCCCATTTATGTGCAGCTTCCCTCGGTGATACAATAGTAATAGCTAATCTATGGGATTTCAAAATAATTCTCTAATTTGGGGGGCTACTTTTTGACAAGAGGTTTCCCCCTTTACCAGTAAAAAGTGAAATTTTAGCTTCATATGTTTTATTTCTAATCTCTTTCCAGAATCCTAAGATTTATTAGGGTGCAAAGCAGGAGGAGGAGGCACAAGATGACTGAGATGGGCCATCAAAATGTAGTGAAGTCACTGCCATCCAGTCACAGCGCGTTTCACCACAGGCTGGCATAACATCACTCTTATTTGCCATTAGTTAGCACTAATCCACTTCATGCCATCACTGGCCCATGACACCAAATATTATCATCCGTTATTTATAATTTAGTATTATTGATACTAAGCTCGCACAATATCACTAGCATATTATATATTATACACTATATGGCCAAAAGTATGTGGACACCTGACCATTATACCTATAAAGTATGAGCTTGTTGAACATCTCATTCCAAAACCATGGGAATTAATATGGAGTTGGGCCGCCTTTTAAGAAGGCTTTCCACAGGATTTTTGAGTTTGTCTGTGGATTCATTGAGCATTTGTGGGTTCAGGCACTGATGTTGGATGAGAAGGTCTGGTTGGCATTCCAAAGCTGACAGTGAGTCTTTACTCCTGAACAGACTAAAACAATGGCTGATTTATTTCTGAAATTGGAAGATCTGATCACGGAAGAAATTTGACATAACCTAGATGCTACTTTTTTAACCCTATGTCTACAAGAAAACATTATAGCCAAGGGATTACAAATTTGCCTGTTGTTTGCTCTTTTCCTGATGATTGTGTAATTTCAAATAATTGGTATGAATAAATGGCAGCATGTTCTAAAGGTATAATGAAATGCATTATTAGGAAACGTAACGAGATGATTATTGGTTTTAGAGGAACCGTTTCATACGCATACAGGTTTTTATTCACCCGATAGGTCAGTAACTAAACATTACTTAAATTAATACAATAAAAATGAAAGCCAGTAAACTTGCATGTGACAAATAAGATATCAGGATAACAAAAAAGAGGTAGCAAAGGATAAGTCTGCCCAGAAAAAACATCTCATACTTACAAAAAGGATAGCACTGTAACTGATAGGAAATTTTTGACTAATCAGAAATGTGACAGTAAACGATGTCCACTAATAAGTACACACAGGGCCGTCACCAGGGCCTGGCCAGAAATAAAAATGTGTCCGCTTGCCGCCGCCATGATTGATATAGCCACCGCAATTTGGGCCTGTATGATTTTACTTTGTTGAAAAGAACAGGCCCCATCACTGGGCCGAGGCCCGTTCTTTCCACCAGAGTAAAACAACAGGTGCCCCCTCTTCTATTCTTCTCTTACTCCACAGCAGTGTAACATCACCGACGTGGGACAATGGGTAGACCCAGGAAAGGAGGAGGCAGATTCATCATATATACTCCAGCGGCGGTTTTTCTAAGACCGCCATTCGCCATCCGGACTGCAAAAAAGGTATATGTGTGACAGGCTGCTTCTGCAATTACTCTTTAGACTATCACTGTAAGACAATATGGGAGGGAGGCAAAGGAGAGCTGCTGAAGCCATGCCATTTTCTTTGCCCCCTCCTCTATCACCTGTCTGCCACCTGCTAACTCCCCAGAGAGCCCTTGTCCCTTCTCCCCCCTCAGATCCCCTTTGTCTTTGCATGTTCCCCCTGCCGCCTTGCATTCCCACCTGCCACCTTGCTCTTGTCTGGGGTCTGTTTTTATTTAGTGGTCTGGTGTGAGGTCTGAAATATTTTTGGGGTCTGATCTAAGATCTAACAATAAAATTGAACAGAGCAAAAATGAGAAATATTAGGTCTACAACGAGATCAGATGATTTTTCATCTATCGGGAGAGAAAACAGTCAAATATATGTGTTATTCTCAGTCCTCCACAGTAGGGGGTCACAGTCGATAATTCACTGAACTGCTACTTGTTTAATTTAAAAATAAAATTCATTGGCAAATCTTACCACAGAGCTAACTCACAGTTCCTGCGTATTAAAAGTCCAGCATGTGGTCTTTATGTGACCTCGCCGCTGTTAAACTCTGAATCTTAATCCAAGGCACTCGTCCTCCTTCACTTGTCAACTATGGATCCTCTTACTGGCCAGAAGTCCACAGAAGTTGCTCCCCTGTCAGGATGTCCGATCAGCTAATATGAGTCACACTGCTTATGAGCAGCAACAATACATGGGACAAGATTATAGAAGATCTGTCACTAGGTTATATAAATTGAACAGGGTTTACTAACCTGAATAGCGCTGTCTCCATGATTCCTGCACTGTTAGAACTAGCCTCAAACTGTCTCGTGCTGATTGGTCAGCATCAGAGGTAGGGAAGCTAGCTCCACCCCGTTGGATAACTACAGCAATTATCATATAGGGAGCCAACACAACAGTGGGCCATATCCCTGGAATAGGGAGTCCTGGAAAAAAACATGTCTGGAATCGGGGAGACAGCGCTATTCAGGTCAATTAACCAGTTAAACTTATAAGACCTAGTGATAGGTCCTCTTTAAAGGCAAAATAATCTGCTCATTTTATTATAGAAGAAGAAACTAAACCTTGCATAACAGCATTTCGTGATAACAATTACCATTACAAACATACAGACACGCCTGTAACGGCATTCCATATAATGAACCAATTAAAATACATGCACCTTCGAATAATGCAGTTTAACTCCCTAACGCTTCATGATGAATATATTCATCATGGAGCAGCATTACTTAATGATGAATATATTCGTCATGACATCAAACCATC